>NC_090937.1:132303678-132928678 GCF_040938575.1 Ambystoma mexicanum | reverse complement strand
GCTGATGCCACAATAGAAGAATCTAAAAAGTGGGCCGAAGGAATGGGGAAACTAGATGACGATGGGTGTTGGGTGGATACATCTGAAGGGAAATGGTTGCTCCCTGATTCATATGTGCTGGCGATGGTTACGATGTCACACGGTCCTACGCATGTGTGTGCTCAGCAGATCACGAAAATGTTAGAACAAGTCTGGGTGAATGATAAAATTTTGAAGATTGCGCAGCGACATGTTCAGAATTGTATGATTTGCTTACAGCACAATGTGGGGAAGGGGACAGTAACTCCAAGGGGTAGCTTTGGGCCCCCTTCTGTTCCCTTCGAGGTCATCCACTTTGATTTTATTGAGATGGAACGGTGTAACAATCTAAAATATGTTCTTGTGATTATTTGTGCTTTTAGTAAATGGGTTGAGGCTTTCCCCGTTAAGGATACCACTACCATGACCACTGCAAAGACTATGGTAAAGGAATTTTTTCCACGGTTTGGGCTGCCAAGGGTAATTTGGTCGGACAATGGTCCCCTTTTTGTTGCAGCAGTATTTTTGCAGATATGCACAGCGTTACACATTGAAAAGCGTTTTCACTCAGCTAGGCATCCTCAAAGTGCTGGGTTGGTAGAGAGACATAACGGTATCCTAAAGAATAAGCTTGCCAAAACATGTGCCGGCACCAAACTGAAATGGCCAGATGCCTTACCTATTGTATTGTTAGCCATGTGTACCACACCTCAAACTAAGACTGGGCTCTCTCCATTTGAGGTAGTGATGGGGAGGCCTGCTAACATTTGGGGCCTTCCGAAGCCCAAAACCCTGAAAGAGGTTGAAAATGTTTTGCTTGTAGACTACTGTAACCAGTTGACTAAAAATCTGTATCTCATTTATCATCAGGTCCAATCAGCTTTACCTGTACGGTTTACTGGCCCAGGACACGATATTCAACCTGGAAGTTGGGTCCTAGTGAAGGCCTACGAAAAGGTCTTCCTGTCTCGCGCCTCGCTGGCGGGGACCCTACCAGGTGCTGTTGGTCACCCAGACAGCAGTGCGGGTGGCTGGAAAGAAGCATTGGATCCACGCGACTCATGTCAAGAAACTTCCTCACCCGACGCCACACGTTACAGAAGAAGCAGAACCCCTCGCGGATGCTACAATCTCTGATCCTGCAGTAGCAAATAGCACTGTGAGTGTGTCGGAGAATTTCTCTGAGGCCGTGGAGCTTGGGGAAAAGTCCATTTCGTCTCCGCACTCTTTGAAAAGGTCACTTCCGGAAAACACTGTTTCAAGTTCTGCGACTTCTGTCGCCTCTGATACGTTGCTTCCCTCAGGAAGTGACGTTACCCTATTTCCAGATCAAACAGTACTGGGTACCACCAGGTGCGACCTTCGACGAAGAAAATAGAACTACGGCACAGTGTTTTTCCTGTGCACCTGGAAAGAAGAAGTGATTGAAAATTTTCTCTTGTAAAAGAAAGTTCTTTTTGAACAAAAGGAAAAAGGGATTCTGCTGGCTAGGGTTGGGGAAGGACTAAGAAGTTGCGCGACCGTAGTGTCGCCAGCAACGAACATTGGGGTCGTCGATTGAGAAACTACGATGCCTGCCACCTCCACCGCTGCTGCTCACATTGGACTTGTAAATAAGGGGGTGACCAACTCGGACAACGAACAATGTGCCTGGGCCCCGAAAACGTATTGCTGTGTTGTGTTAATAATAATTGGAATTTGTATAGTTACTGCTGTGGGACTTTGGTACTTCGAAGAAATTTACCCTCTAAAACCTCTACTGCCAATTGAAATTGTACTTACTGCTTTGACTCCCTCTGTACACCTTCATACTTTGTCAACTAGAGACTCTCAGCATAGACGAAAGTACCATAATAACACTTTAATGATAATAATGAATTCAACGCATGCCATTTTTAATAAGAGTATTTGCTGGATTTGCACCCATTTACCGCAACATGGGAATAAGGGGCTAGGATGGTATATTCACCCTTTACCTTTAACGACTGCTTGCTATGCCTCTCTTAGAGCACTATTCTTTGGCCGTTGGAATGATAGCATCTCAGGGAACTTTGATGGAACTAATTTAAATGACTTTGAGAAACGTGAATTGACTCCCCTGCGATGCTCGCTTTTTGCAAATAGAAGTAAACCTAATGTTGCTTCTATTAGGCCATCTGATAAACTATCTCTTCCTCTTCAAACTCTAATTTCCTTTAAAATGGCTCCGATAGACAATAAGGACGCTGTGCCTCCTTCCTACTCTATTAATCATAGCCCCGATTCAGTCCCCTTTTGTGTACAAAGAAATGGCACTCGGTCAATGGGAGACTTTGAAGGTTGTGTGAACATTGTAAATTTGACTGGGGAGAACAGGCCACTGTATGTAGGGGGGCCTGTCTATTTCGTTTGCGGTAGTTCAGCATTTCCCTGGTTGCCCAAGGATTGGCAGGGAACCTGTTATTTAGGAATCCTGTTACCTGGGGTATTCATAGCTAGTACATTTTAGAAAACAATTTAATTGACAGATACTACCCAAAAAGAAGAAATGCTTTGGAAAATGTGCCTGTACAACATTGCCCAAAACTACACCTACAAACACAATATTGTCACAGCAAATGAGACAACTGGCAAATATTCTGTTTCAACTTGTGAAGGAACCTTAGTCAATCTAACCAAACCCAGTTTACTTAATCATGTAAAGTTATCATTTAAATCTCCACAACATAGAGAACTGTATGACATGTCCCTACTCCAACCTTTTAAACCTCAGAAAAAAGAAATATAATTATTAGTTGACTATGGGCCTCATTACGGGTCGGGCGGTCCGGAATTAACAGTGGCGGTAAACCCCTTGCCACTGTTAATTCCGGACCGCCCGATCCAGAGTCCTGCAGGCGGGAGGTGATCTTCCCGCCAGGTTTAACCTGGCGGGTTGAACACCTCCCGCCTGCAGGCGGACGTGGAAACACCGGCACCATCATGAGATGGTGCCGGTGTTTCCACTTCCCCATTCCCATTGAGTCCTATGGGACTCAATGGGAAAGGGGATTAACTCCATTCCGCCTCTGTGACTCCCGGGACACCGGGGCTGTAATGCCCTGGTAATTCCGGGAGTCACGGAGGTGGAATGGTAATACGAGTCCGGCGGTAACCAGGTGGTTTTACCGCCGTGGTTACCGTCGGACTCGTAATGAGGCCCTATGACTCATTTGAGGCTGCATTCAAAGCAAATGAAAGCAATATAATGATTGACAATTTTAAACAATACAAGCAAATGTTGGACAATGAACGCCAACAACAGGAAGACATTGAAGCTCAACTAGCCAAAGACACTCCTGAGGGCAGTCAACCTTCCCTACAGGAAGCCAAGACCTACTTGGAGACCACTCATTCTCAATGAAGAAGAAATAACCATTACTGAAGCAGAACATACCATGTATCAATATAAACAATCTGAGGAACACTTGCCAGTTTCCAAATCACAATTAAATGATGAACAACTCACCATTTATCTAGAAGTCACTCAAGAAATTGAACGTGGTTTTTAACATGAAACTAAAACCTGTAGCTGTTACAATTATAAACCTCTGCTTCTGTATGTAAGTGGTGAAGCTGGTTCTGGAAAAACATTCTTAATTAAAATAATCACCAGACTTCTACAAAACTTAACAAATAACAAACTGTTGGCTGTAGTAACTGCCCACACAGGTGTAGCTCCCTACAACATAGGTGGTGTACTGTTACACTAACTACTACTCCTCCATGTAGAACACCAAAACAAATTAAAATACTACAAATTGTCAGCAGAAGCAGCTACTGAAGTACGCAGAATTCTAAAGCAAATGAAAGTGCTCCTTATAGATGAAGTATGCATGGTTTCCAACCTCATGTTGGCCTTAATTCATGACTGCAAAAAGTCCTAAAAACCAACTACGAAGAACTGCTTGGAGGAAAACATGTTATTGTTTTTGGACACCTCTTACAGTTAACACCAGTGAATGGGCAACCCATTTTCAAAACATTAGGACACAAAGAATGCCAGAATACCTTCGGTAGCATTGGAAATGTAAATCTCTGGCAACATTTTCACTACAGATAACTAACTCAAAACATGCACCAGTCGGCAGACCTAACATATGCTAAGGTTTTAAAAAGCATTAGAAGTGGGCTACTTAATTAAGGTGCACAATCTATCTTAAATAGTAGACTAATCCATGAGCTATATGGATGAAAAACACCTGCTTCTGATGTTAAGGGACAAGTAACTCAAAAAAATCTAAAATGTATGTCCTTACTGCCAACCCTTGCAAATTGTATTCAATACAACAAGACAATGTTTAAAAGAAAATACAACCCATACTGCATGCCAGCTTCACAGATAAACTAGAAGTGCACAACATGACACTTCCTATCTGTCAACAAGCAACAGCACGACTAAATAGCTTAGAAAATGTATCTCAAACACAGCCGGATTGGAGAAAATATTGACTTTGTGTCTGAACTGCAGAGTAATGCTAAAACATAACCTTGAGGTAGAACAAGGTTTAGTGAATGGAGCAATTGGTACCGTTGTTGGCTTCCAAACATATCCACATGACAACAACATTCAGTTTGTCAACATCCACGTTGACAAACTTGCAGAAGTTAAAAAAAAGTAGCTGGACAATAGGACGTTTCCTTCTCTTCAAAGACATGTACTTACGCAGAAAGCAATTTTCTCTATCTCTTGCATATGTTATCACTATTAACATATCACAAGGTCTAACCCTAGGTCAAGCATTAATTGACATTTGCAGCACAGTCTTTAAAGAATGTATAAGTTATGTACCACTTTCACATCTGCGTACACTCAAAGGTCTTAACTTTGATGCAATAAAGCTCAATGCTGACATTCCTTGCATCTTGAAATACAAAAGGCTACGTACACTATACACACCCATCTAGATATGTACCATGTACCTCAAAACTCAGAAAAACTTTAAAAGACAAATAAAAGAAACAGAAACTATAGCAGATTTCCAAACAATATCACTAAAAAAGCAATGACCAACTCCTTCGGCAGCAAACATATCTTTTTCTCTCCCTTCCCATGCCAAGAGGCACCAGCAGCAGTTCTGGAAAAAAATCACATAACCTTGTCCCGCTCCTGTCCGTTCCAGTAAACTGTTTTGGCTCTTCTCTTTCTTGTTCATCTTGTCACCATATTTGCTCCTGCTCATGTTTCCTGCTCACGATTCAGCTCCAGGAAAGGCATTAAAAAAAGGTACTAACTACCTGGGGGAGAATTCATGCACGTCAGTTGCTTGCTTGATATGCTTCTTCCCTTACTCTCTGCTCCTGAAAATGCAACCTCAACAATGTACCGCTAGGTCACATGACCTGGTCTCCTCCCCTTTGCCTCCCAGTCAATCACTTTGCCTTACCTCTTTCTTCTGTTCTCCCAAACAAATTTGCTGCTCCCTCTCCTCACTCCACGATCTGGTAGAGGCTTCTTCAGCAGTTCTAGTGCAGGCAGAATTCACTGTTCTTGCCCCCTTAAACTTTTAGCATCTGTAGTTGGGATTTGCTTTCTTCCCTTCTCCATCTCCTATTAATCCTCAGGAAGGACAGATGCACACCAAAGAACACCAGTTTATACCTATTACGGCAGAGAGGATGTGACGCCTTACCTGGAAACTCCTCGGGATGTCATGAACTTGATTATGTTGCTAAACCCATTTGCCCCACTGAACTCTTTGTGTGAGGTATTCCCTGCTACAATTGGCCACGTCTTGAAAAGTGGCTGAGTTTCAGTTGTCTGCCCTGCAATTGTCTGACCTCAAGTTTTTTAAATTCTCAGTGGACACTTTATAAATTGTAATCTCTGTTATCTGCCCCTGTAATCTACCTCTGAAGGTGCATCCTATTGCTCTCGTAACATTTTAGATTTTAAATTGTCTCCAACGTTTTACTCACTTTCAAAATAAAATGACAAGAAATACATGACATGCACACATTCTGTGTACATCGCCTACATGCCTATTCAAATGGTGAAGATGGGCAAGATTATAATGCCACAATGTGCCCTTATTTCAAATCTCACGAAATTTGTGAATTCTAGGTTCTATTATTCCACTCTTCCATTAATCTAGTTTAGTCAGTGTCCATTGTGCACCCACAAGGTACTTCATTGAAATAAGTACTAGTGTCTTCTCAATAGACAATGCTTCCATGTCACTAAATGCATTCCTTTGAAATGTACACTTTACAGACTCAATCCACTTATCACTTTCGTTTCATAGGCATACTTACTGTCCTTCAACTGCAATTAAGCCCTTCAATGTCATGCCATGAAGAATGTATGATCGATTTACATGTGGAGGGGACTTAATGTGTTTATCTTCCTTTTTATTAAATGCAGGTATTCCCCCTTAACAGCTTAAATTATATTAGTAGTTCATGATTATAGAAGGAATAGGAACTGGAGACCAACAAGCAGCATCTGTATATAATATCAATGAAGTTTATTCCAGTTCATTTCTTCTTAAACTACATAAATTATAACGTTCACTTACAAGAATTACAAGAATAACCATTCTGTCAGATCACGAAATAAATACATCAAAGCATATGCATATTCTATCACAACAAAATGCATGTTACCATTAAAAACATGTAATCTCACCTGGAATGTTATCATGTGTAATTTTCCAGGATGAGCAAAAACATTTCTTGCATTAAGCGGGCTTTGAGCTGTGCCAGACCTTGGTAACTGGGTAATGCTCCTTCCACCCAACAGCAATCATATCATGCTCTCTTAAAACAATAAGCTTGCTTTATTGTACAGTTTCAAGTGCCTTACAAACCAACACATTGGAAAATAGTAATGGCCTATATTTATGGTGACATGGTACACTCAATTGACACACAAGGTATCGCAGTATTTCTGTTTATTGATTCTAAAGAAATATATTTCAAAAAAAATATTCTCTGCCTTTCATTCCTGTGTTGTATGAATCAAACGCCTCTTCCGGTGTGTTTCTCCTCTAGGTCATCTGAGCATTAGATGGCCACATTCCATACTTCATTATTTATTGAGTAAGAGTGGCTGTGACCTTTTGAAGATGAATGTCTAACTTCCATTGCATAAGTAAGCACAATGTTTTTTCACAGACGGATCAAACAACCATCAGTCTTGTTCATAAAATGTCACACTTTTTCGAGTTGTGTGTTTTCATTTGTTAAATTCTAAATTCTCAGCATCTCCTGACTTGTGCCAAAAAGTGCCTCAGCCCATTTCACAAAGTTCATTTGAATGAGCACATCTAAGGAGCAGAAATAGCGTTATCACCGGGTCGTGCAGCAGAATTACAACCTTGAAAGAAGCCAGAATGGCCCAGGAGAGGATCAGAGGCAAGGTGGCAGAACATTGTCTGCACAAACCAAAATTTAGTGAGGGAGAGATGGTTGTCCTCACAGATGAGGTCATTTGCCCACTGTGATGAACTATATTGCAGTAGGCAGCAGAAGACCACTGGACCATGCAGGGCGGATCTGTGTGAATTGTACGAGTCAATTTGATCGTGGTGGAATTCAGCAAATCTTTTTTTTTACTTTTGGCTAGTTTTTGCACAGATATATGCATGCAGAGACCCCCAAAACTCCCCCCAAACCACCTATATTAATTATTACCCTAAACCCACCACCCACATATATTTGTGGCAAAAATGGTCACCCAAAAAATTCAATCAAAACTACCATGAACAAAACAGCTAGGGTCAAATTGGTTAATACCTGCAGGACAGCTATCCGGCATACAATCAGCCAGAAGGTGACAGCAGTGGGAAGTGTACCCTGGGATGGAGAGGACTGCTGCAACTAGTGGAATGACCTGAGGGTCAGGGTGCAGGGACTGCTGTCCCAACACTGCCAGGAGTCCCTGGCAACTGGACAAGGCACTGTCGAGCCACTGGTCCTCACGGTCTGGGAGGAAAAGTGCAGTACAGTGCTGGACATAGAAGGAATTGAGTGAGCCAGTAGTGCAGAGGCGGGTTCCAGGTGGCAGGAGGTGAGTCAACCCCCTCAACACAAGTTACAGCCAGGCATAACATACCCCAACAGACAGGCACACATGTTAGCAGACCCAGTAGGCAAAATAGCTGAAGGCGTCTCTGCACTGGCAAATGCCATCCAGCAGAGGACAGAGGTGCAATGGTAACAATACCTGAGGACAGGCTCCGTCGCTTCAACTTCAACCACTCCCACAGATGGGTCACATCAGGGCACAACGAGGCGCCAGTCACAGCACCTTCGGTGCCCAAACTCCCAAGGGGCTGGCAGGGGGGGAAGAGGCCATGGTTGTAAGGGACTCTAAGACTCTGATTGGCATTAGTGGACATTCTTGGCAGTTGATGGTGCGAGGGGGGATAGTGTGCTGGGAAGCTGGTTGTGGGAGAGTGATAGGGGAATAGTGTTCTGGGGAGTTGGTGGTGGGAGGGAGGATAGTGTACTGGGAAGTTGGTGGTGGGAGGGGGAGGCAGATAATGTGCTGGGTAGTTGGTGTTGGGAGGGCAATAGCGTGCTGAGGAGTTGGTGGTGGGAGGGGTGAGGGGGCATAGTTGGGGTACTCCATACAATAAAAACAGTTCCACTTCATCAATTTTAGGACATTGGGCCTCATTACACGTAGTGCGGTAAACAGTGGTGCTATTAGCACCATGGTTCATGCCGGTAATTTACCGGTACCGCCTTGGAGGAAAGGGGAATTACCGCCCTATTCCAAGGTTGGGAAGGCGGTAATTCCGCCTTCCTCCATTGCCCTTCCCCATTCCCATTTTTGCCCCATAGGGCTTTATGGGAATGGGGAAGGCGCTAATTACGGTACCGCAAAAAGCAGGCGTTAAAGTACCAACCCGCAAAGGGACCTCGTAGTAAAGTGGTAAGGGTTTACCGGTACCGGTGCCCTTACCGGTACCAGTAAACCCTTACCGCACTACGTGTAATGAGGCCCATTGTGTCATTGTCGTGTTTATTGATTAAGTTGGTGTCATGCAGTGGTGCATGGCTTGTGCCATGTGAAGGTGTCAAAATAAATTGTCTATCACTCCCTGGCATGCCATTCTCCCATCCCTCATGACATCTTTGGCAATGCATGCATTTACCTCTGCCACAGGCACTGCATCCTCATCCTCTGGGGGTGGCATGTCCAAGTCAGGGGAAGCATAACATTCCTCTTCAGGCAGATATTGTGCAGCCAGGCACACAGAAGCACAATTTTGCCCACTTTCTCTGGAGCGAAGATCAGTGCTCCACCGGTACAGTCGAGGTAGTGGAAATGTGCCTTCAGGAGTTCGAAGGAACTATGATGCACACACAGGTCGTGCTGGGAGAGTGGTTGTATGCATTCTCTTGCCGTGTACATGGATCACGCACAGGGGTCATTACCCAGGGCAGCTCTGGGTATCCAGAGTCACCTGCATGTGGGAGGCACAGGAATCAGTCAGGGTTTAAGGTGTGGGGGTAGACTACTCGTGCATACACATTGGCCTTCATTTCACGGCATGTGTCAGTTCTATGTCTGTGCATGCAGTGTCTCTTGTGCCATGCAGTGTTTGTGCTTCCCATGCACCCTGTTCCCTTGCAGCATGTGTGACATAAGGTGCAGGTCAGTGTTATGTGCAGCGGACATGGTGGCTGTCATGTGGCAGAATATTTACACCATGCATGTGGCACGCTGGGTTCCCCATGGGCCATCCCATGGAGTCTGGTACCAGTGGGTGGGTATTGTGGGCTGGCCGCAAATGGGTGCATGACTGTGATACTGGCAGGGTTGTTCTTGTATGAGGCGATGTGGCCATTTGTCAACATTGCTTTGGTAAGTGTTGTAGTCATGTTGGTGTTTATAGTTGCTACTGTACATGTACATCAACTTCTCTATGCAGGTAAGTATTACATGTGCATGCTCCCTGGCCTGTACTGTGACATTGGTGCAGGAGGTAGTCAAGTACGCAATTCACATTCGCTTGTCATGCCATCCTTTGTGTAGTTATTTATTTTTTTGTTTTATTGTCATTTCATGGTTATACAAAAGAAACCTTTACACCACATCTTTAATCCATAAAAAGAGAAAAAGAAAAGTTTTATCCCCCCACTCCAATATGACTTTACCCTCCAGTCATAACATTTGTTAGTTGCATGCAGCCTCATCAATGTTTTAAAAAATTTCAAGTACCAATTTTACAAAAGCCAGAGTGATAGAAACCCACTCTCCCAATAATAACATTGTTCACCATTCCTTTTTTGTGCGGTTGCCATACTTCTGGATTGATTCTGACATCAACCATGCCCTTAGAACAATTACAGCTGGGCATATAACCATGTGATAGAGGGCTTCCACTGAGTAGAGTTCTTTACACAGATGACATCCCAAGTGACCATCTCCCTCCTCTCTTGGTCTCAGAATCTCTCTTGTCGGGAACAAATTCAGTCGTATTCTCAGAAATTGCAATCTGAGATACCAAGTGGGGAAAAGCTGCAGGTACTTCGGCAGGCAGTTCAACTTCTTTTCCTCTCCCTAGGATTTACCATAAAATGTGTAAGTCCCTCTCTCGTCGTGGGTCTGGATCCAATCCCTTCTGAATAGTAGTTATTTGCACCTCCCCCCCATTCTCGCTCCCATCTAGGCCGCGCAAACCAACATGCGGGAGGTGGCCTTCTGTTTATAGGGAGTAAAGGGGTACAGCCTATGGACAAAAACATGGTAAAACATATGAAAGTAACACAAAATAAGCTTCATTGGGACTTTCTGTGGAGCAAGGGCAACATGCCAGAAGACACTTTGTCTAAGATTCATAAGCAAAGCAAAGGCCATCCTATTGGTTCTGTTACCCACTGCTGTGGGAAAAACACCTTCTCCTTAAATTCCTGCAAACATAAGGAAAATAATAAAATATGCCTCCACTTGATTAAGTTGAATCTAAGAGGCAATGTATACAATCACGCCTGTGAATTCAACTGTCGGGTTCACAAGAGATCCAGGTATTCCAGAGGGCCATCTGTGAATTTTGTGTATAAATACATCCCCCTGGTACACTTCTGCAGTGGCTGTACCAAGTATGCATTAGTCCTCAATCTCAGTGCCAACTTAATGACTAATTCTGCATTTACTGATATCTTAATGGTATCACTATACCACTGGCCCAACCCCAGCTGGGGAAGGGCCCTGCTCATGTTCCTTAGCCCATTCGTTTTTCTGCCTGCAATTGAGGAATATAGTTCTCTATCTGGAGCTCCGCATAATGAAAACTCTTCATTATGCCAATTTTTGGCCCATAATTTGCGTGATGTAGCTAGAAACACATCCGCTAACCAGAACCTATATTAGCTTGTTGATGCATAATTATGTTTGCTACTGCCATTAGGACACCAAATGTGCGCTTCAGGAAGACAGCCTCCACACTCATAATGCTCCTACTGCCTTGAATGCCACATACTTCAGATCCATAAATTATCTATGGGCCTCATTACGACCCGGGCAGTAAGGGAATACCGGTACCGGTAAGGGCACTGGTGCCAGCAATCCCTTACCACCCTATTCCGAGGTCCCTTTGAAGGGTCCTCCCTTAACGCCTGGTTTTACCAGGCGTTAAGGACAGGACACGCAAAGGGACTTTGGAGCTAATAACGGTACTGCAATTAGCAGTACCGTTATTAGCACCTTCCCCATTCCCATTGAGCCCTATAGTGGGCTCAATGGGAATGGGGAAGGGCCATGGTGAATGGGGAATTACTGCCCCCACCAACCTTGGAATGGGGCGATAATTGCTCCATTCACCATGGCGGAATCGGTAAGGTTTTGGAGGCAACCATGGCGCAAATAGCCACTAGAAGTACCTTGTTAAAAGGAAATGGCAAAAAAAGAAGACTGGGTCCTGTTTAAACAAAGGGACTTAAGGCGCCATTGTGAAAAACATGGCTCGCGTGATTTTTAGCACCCGGTATTGGTGGTATGAAAAATCATGATTGTTCGTTGTAAAACCACTGCCACCATCCTTTTCAATAGGAAAGGGTAGCATGTGACTGCTACATGTGTAATTAGACATAGGGGATACTATATAACCCCTGCAGCACTCCATCGTACGATGGGGTGTGCTGGGTCTAGGAATTTGGAAAGACTATTAAAGTCAATTTCACTTTACATTCTCTGGAAAATGGTAGTGTATCCCAGACAAGGTATCTAAACCTTTGGGAAGTCTAAAAAGACATCAACGTGTCACTGCTCTGAGGGTGCTGAGTAACACACATGAAAAGATGCCTATGGAGTTTATCTTAAAACTCCATAATCGAAGAACACAAGTGTAAAACATATATCAAAATACATGAAAGAGTGGGAAAAAAAAGTGTCACACTCTTTCCAGGTAAAAAAAATCAAGTCCTCAAAAATCCAGCAAAGTTACTGGGGGTCTCTAAGGTGAAGGGAATTAGCACATTTATGATAATTCTCTCTAACACTTGTCCCCCCTCTAAGGGACAGGAGGATGTAATCCAGCCCTGGATGAATCTCCTTACTCCAGTCGGTCAAACATTCTGGAGAGACCATAGCATTTTGGTGATTAGACCCTGACCTGTGTTCAATTGTAAAATCAAACCCCTGTAAGATGATTGACCATCTTAACAATGTAGGATTCTCCCCCTCCATCTGCATTAACCATCTCAAGTGTTGGTGGTCAGTCTGAATCACAAAGGAGATTCATACAAGTATGGTCTAAACTTCTTCAGCGACCAAACAATAGCAAAACATTATTTTCAATGGTTCCCCACCTTGTTTCTGGTTCCATCAGCTTTCTGCTTATGAAACAGATGCGGTGCTCCCTACCTTTCTCATCCAGCTGACTCATAACTTCACCTATACCTCTAATGGAAGCATCTGTTTGCACAATAAAGGTTTGGCTGTAGTCAGGAGCTCGTAAAACTGGAGCTTGACAAAGGGCTGTCTTAAGTCCTTCAAATGCCTTGTTGCACACCTCATTCCATCTGACATTTTTAGGAAATTTGGGTGAGGAGACCACATTCAAGGGAGACGCTATGGACCCATAGTTCTCAATGAAGTTCCTATAATAACCAGTGAGAACTAAGAAGGCTCTCACTTGGGTTTGAGTACTAGGGGTGGCCCATTCTTGTACAGCTTGTACTTTGCTAGGCAATGGCCTTATTTCACCTCCTCCTTCCTTTTGTCCAAGGTAGACCACTTTGCTCTACCAATTTGACATTGACTTGCCTTTATGCTTTATTGTCAGATGGGCCTGCTCAAGAGCCTTCAAAACATATGTTCTTTCCAAGTAGGGCTGAACACTGCAATGTCATCCAAGTATGCCATGCAGAAGTCCTCCATCCCATTCAAAACTTGATTAACCATCCTTTAGAATGTTGCAGGTGCATTCTTTAGTCCAAAAGGCATAATCTTAAACTGGTTATATGCCTAGTGGGGTTGAAAATGCAGTTTTCTCCTTGGCATGGTCTGTAAGGGCTATTTGCCAATAGCCTGACGTTAGGTCAAATGTACTGAGGTACTTGGCTGAACCAGGTTTGTCCACCAGATCATCTGTCCTAGGTAAAGGATGGGCATCAGTGTTAGTGACTGCATTTAGAACTCTATAGTCCACACAGAATCTCAACTGCTTGTATCCTGCCTTTGACACTAGCACAACTGGTCTAGACCATGGACTGGTAGAGAGTTCTATTACCCTGAGATCCAGCATCTTGTTTACCTCTTCCTTTATGTGGGTTCTGACATTATCTGACATCCTGTAACCTCTGCTTTTAACAGGTAACAAGACACCAGTGAGAATATCATGCTGGCCCCAAGGGGTCCAGCCCGGTGATAGTGAAAACAGGGAGGCAAACTGATTTAACAGAAACTTGCACTCCTCCTGTTGTTCCAGTGTCAGATTAGAAGAGAGGTTAACTCCTTCTATTTTCTCATCTAAAGGTTTTCCCCTGAGGAGATGAGGTAGAGGTTCACTCTATTCCTCCTCTTGAGCTGAAGCTAGAAGCAAAGCTCCCACTTTGGTCTGGTGACATAAGCTTTTAGACGGTTGGTGTAAAAGACCCTGGTGCCTCCTTAGGAGTGCCTAAGTCCACCAGATAGTTGACCTCTCCAGGTTTTCCCAAAAGTTTGAAGGGTCCTATCCATTTGTCCTATAAGGCACTATGTCTTGTAAGAACCATAACTAAAACTTTCTGCTCTTGAGTAAACTCAACCATGTTGGCCTTCTGGTCATGCCAATGCTTCACCAGAGCCTGACCTGCTTTTAAGTTATCAAATGCGTCTGTCATCATGTGTGTCATTCTCCTCTGGAAACAAAACACATAGTCAGTGACTCTCACTGGCTTTGGAGAAGGATCACTCTCCAACCCCTCCTTAATTAGGGCCAATGGACCTCTAACTGGATGACCATAAAGAAGCTCAGAGGGACTAAATCCAACTCCCTTCTGAGGGACTTCTCTATAAGCAAATAGAAGGTATGGCAGCAGAAGATCCCATTTTCTTCTAAGGGGTTCCTCTAAAGCACCTATCATGCTCTTCATAGTATGGTTAAACCTCTCTACCAATCCATTTGTATGTGTATGGTAGGCAGTTGAGAACTTTTAAGTCACTCCACAGTTTTTCCACATGGCATGCATGTAGTGGGACATAAAGTTTGATCGCCTGACACTTATCAGATCTCCTCAGGAATCCTACCCTGGTAAAAATCCCAAGTAGGGCCTTAGCAACAGCCTGAGCTGTAACAGTCCTCACAGGTATGGCTTCAGGATACCTAGTAGCATACTGCAACCAATATAAACCGATTGCCTGAAGAAGTTAGAGGGTCTAAGGGACCAACAATGTCTATTCCTACCCTCTCAAAAGGGACTCCCACCATTGAGAGAGGCACCAAAGGTGCCACATTCTTGGCTCCACTGTTGCCAGATTTCTGACAAGTGTGACAGCTCATACAGAATGTATCTAATCAGACCCGAACTTAGGCCAGTAGAAATAGAAAGAATGCCTTTCCTTGGTCTTCTTGAAGCTCAAGTGACCAGCCAAAGGAATCTCATGGGCTAACTGTAGAAACTGGTGTCTTGTCTCTAGAGGCATTACAAGTCTTATGTAGTCCTCTAGGATAGACTTGGTTGGTTCACTGTAGAAGAGGCCATCTTCCCAGTACAACCTGTGCTTCTCTGGCTCTTGCCTGTCCAGCTGGGAAGCTGTCTGTTGGTGAAGACCTTCAAGAGTAGGGCACTCACTTTGACCTCTGCTGGAGTCTGCCCGACAGGGGCCACCTTCTGCCAGTAAAGACTGCAGGATGGTCTTTTCGGTCCAGATCTCCAACAGGGTTAAGGTCTAATTCCAGCTCTGAATCTTCAGCAGCTGATTCAACCTTTCCTGGTTGTTCCTCACACTCAGCCACAGCTGGTGGAGCAGTCACATGTGTGACTTTGGACAGTCCTCTCGGGGATGTCCTTCTTGGTAGCATAATAGTGCTTTCTGGCTTTTTCCTTGAGGCTTTGGGTTTCCTATTTGTCTCATTCTTCATGGAAATAGCAGTTAGTAATTCCTGTGGGCTATGGGCTATGTGTTATAGATTCCTCTGTGTCATGACCCGGAGATGGCGGTGCCGGCGCACAGGAGTCAGGACTTTGCGTTTACCTTGTTGCCTGGGTCATCAGCGTCAACGGCGCCAGAGCACTATGAGATCCAGCTGGCCTTGCGCTCTGTCCGTGCCCCAAACGCCACCTGCAAGCGTCTCAAGCCTCGCTTTGAGAAGTCTTCCTATTCAGGCCACGCCCCCTCAGAACTCGCTGCTCCTAAACCGTCTCCTTACAGTAGCAGCACTTGTTTCTTGCTCTGTTATATTTGATTTGTTTGGATCTCCTTGTATTCTTGACGCCTGCCTGTCCTTTTGACTTCGATTCCGGATTACGATTCTGTGCTTTCTACATTCCATGTTTGCTTACCTGGTATTTGAACATGGACCATTATTACCTTGCCTTGCATGCCACTTTGATCTCTTTTCTACTGGTCCCTTCCCGTCTCCAGTCCTTTTGCCTTGGAACCATGGTTGCCACCACTACTCTGTGTTTCCCAGCTCTCGTGGAGTGACTCTTCTCTGTGTACTTTCTTACCCTCATAATTTCCGATACTCCTTAATCAGCTGGGACCTGCATTACTTCCTTGCTCACACAGACCTTTGGACTCCTGTTTATCTGCGCCTCACTTTTTTGGATGCTCTGCTGATTAAGTGAAGGTTGCGGTCTGATTCACACATTTCAATACTACTTTGGCGCTAAGCTGTTAAGTGATAAAGGAAAGGATGCTTTGCTGTTTCCCTTTGGATTGTGATTCCTACCCCTTTTAGCTGCGCCCTCGTTCCGCCCGGGTCAGGGTTCTCTCCATGAGACATTGCTTGCTGGAAGGACGCTCTGCGGATAATTCTGCACTTACTGTGGATTTCTCATCCTACCTCCAGTTTCGTCCTCGTTCCGCCCGGGTCAGGGATTGCTATACACCAACAACATCATCTGCATTTCTTCTGAATCTCTTACCAGACTTCTCTTGGATCCTAGCTTGTGTCATAACACAAGTAGGTACACCAACTATTCGGGGACATACACAGGGAAGCCTGGGTAATTGTGGGGGGTGGGAGATTGGCATATTTGCCAGACAACAGTGTGTAACCATTGCCTTGTTTTTCTCCCTTTTAGCTCTGCCGTTTGTCCCGTCTTTTTGCCTGAGCCCTCGGCCTGACAGGTTACTACCCTGCAGGCGGTGTTCTCAGGAAGAAAGTATAAATTCTTCAGAGGCGCGATGTGAGACTACTCACTCAGACCCTAGGCGGAATATGTGGAGCACGACACTCTAACAGGTATATTGACAGTCATGTTGTTGCACTGGATGAGAGCTGGTAGTCTAGGAAGCATTTGGACAGGGCCCCCAGCAAGCTCAGTGAGGCTTTTGTGTGCCTTAGCAACATCCTCAGCCTTGAAAAATGATTAATCCACTGCACTAATTCTGGCCCCAGTGTCTCTAATGGCAGGAGTATCCTGTTCATTTACATGTACACTGTCCTTGTAATAATCTTTGGTGTTGTCTGGAATCAAATTATAGACATCTAAATTCTTCTGTTCCCACAGACCTAGGGACACTAAAGAAACACTGGCAGAGACTTCAATGGGGTCTTCAGCCAGTACTTGAAAGTTACCACTTGTCACATTTACTTCTTCCTCTGGGGAGAAGGCTAAGGAGACAGTGTGTATCCCTGAAGGTTTACCCTTGCATCTGGGATCCGCTTTCACATGGTCAGCAGACCCACAAGCATAACATTTTCCAAATGTTTTGACAAATGGGGTTCTCTGCTGACCTCCCTCTGGTTTGGCACCAGAGATTTCACTAGCCTGATTTGGTTTCCCTTGTGGCTTACCCTTCTTATATTTGGGGCCCTCTTTTGGATTGGAGGTATAAGAATTCTCTTTGCCATATTTCTTTTGCTGCTTCCCATCATCCTTCTTCTGCGTTGCCACAAAATCCTTTTGAGTGGCCCTGTTGGCAAGCCACAAATCAGCAGCCTTTGCTAACTTCTTTGGATCAATTTCTTTAGATTCAGCCAAGTGCTGTCTCAGCTCAGGAGAGCTGGCATCAAAAATAGATTCTAACAAAAATAGATTTCTCATTCCTTCAAAAGTGTTAACTCTGTAACCCTTACCCAACCATCTAGGTTTTTCAAATGTTCACACACCCAGGTAGTCCAAGTGGTACCATCATGCTTTTTGAGTGTCCTAAACCTCTTAAGGTACTGGGAAGAAGTTTTCCCAAATCTAGCTATCAAAGCTAGCTCAGCATTTTCATACTCCAATTTTTCAAGTTCCCCCACCACCATTACAGCATCAGTTGCAACATGGGGGTGCCTAGACAAAGGCCAAGGTTTCAACTGATTCCCTCTAAAACCCTGACTCCCATAGTTATATTCAAAAGCAGCCAATCAATCTAAAATATCAAGTCTCACCTCATACATACTCATACATACTCATAGCTTCTTTGGGCATGTGAGGCCTCTTAGGACTGGAAGACCTAGAAGACTCTGGGAGGGAAGCATTTTCAAGATAAAATTTCTTCATTTCTAATTCGTGAATCTATTCCATTTCTCTGAGCCTGAGATCTTGATGTTCGCTATCAGTTTGCATATTAATTCTTTTGAACTCTAACTCAAGTCTAATTTCTTCAAGAGCAACACATTCTAGACTCAGTACGGGGCCTGGTAGGGACCCTGTGGTTAAGTTCTGAGCACCTAAAGCAAGTAGAGGTGCAGTGGGGCTCACATCCCGAGACTCCTCTGACTCTTCTAACTCATTAATAACATTTGAGCTTGACTCTGAATCATCATCCTTGCCATCCGCATTTTCTGAGGGGATAGGGGTTATAGCTCTACCTCCCAGTCTTTGATGATTCAACAATATTTCAATCAATTCATTTTTCTTCCCTTTAACGGATAGAGACCTGACTTTACACATATCTTTCAATTGATCTACTGTAAGAATGATCAGGGCTTCCCACTTGAAGTTATCCATATTTGACATTAAAAAACAATTGATTTTCTAGTGATGCTTAGCGTTGGGAAAGTTATTTGAAAAGAAGTAAGAGAAGTACTCTCAATGTAATAACTATACTTTATCCTCACCCTTGTACACCAGTGTTAAGCAGAATTGCATGCAGTACCCTCTGGGACCACTACGCACAAATAGGACTACAGGTGTTAGCCAAACCAACCTTTGGTATAAGTCTGTACCACCCAGTTTTTGGTAGTGAGCTGAGCAGCCAAGCTTATCTCAAGAGTGAATGTGAGCAGTACAAGTAATTACACAGAGGACTTTCAATCACAGTGGTGCAAGTAGACTCTTATAGTCAAGGGGCCTCATTACACGGAAGGCGGTGAGCCCTGGCGCTATTAGCGCCATGGCTCATGCCGGTAAAATACCGGCACCGCCTTGGCGGAAAGGGGATTTACCGCCCCATTCCAAGGTTGGAGGGGCGGTAAATCCCCCTTCAGCCATTGCCCTTCCCCATTCCCATTGCTGCCCCATAGGGCTCTATGGGAATGGGGAAGGCGCTAATTACGGCACCGCAATTTTGCAAAAAGCAGGCGTTAAAGCACCAACCCGCTAAGGGACCTCGTAGTAAGGCGGTAATGGTTAACGGTCACCGTTACCATTAACGGTGGCCGTTAACCATTACCGCCTTCCGTGTAATGAGGCCCACGGTCTCTTGGTAAAAACACATATTAATTTATTACACAATCATTAAGAAAACATCTCACTAGCAGAAGACAACTTTATTTTATATACTTATACAAAACTCTAAGATTTTGAGACAGTTTGAGCTCCCCTGAAATAGCAGCATAATGGCAGTTCAGTTACTTAGAAGTGAGCAAAAGGAACAAGGTAAGTAGAAAAGATCCCATATACTTGTTAGACAGTGCAAATAGTTTCAGTTCACCAGAAGAGTTCAATTCAAGTCAATAGGGCAGGCCAAAGTCAATGGGCTTGTGTGTCACGACTCGCTCCCTTCGCTCCCGTTCCCACCACTTGGGGGCTTGATTTGGGGTTTATTCCCTGCTGGACATTTCCTCCGAACCTAATGCCACAGTGCTGTAATGAATTGGGAGCGCTAAATCCCTATTTTCCAAACTACTTCCCTTCCGGATCCATTCCAGGTTTTTGGCAGCCAGCATGCTTCTTTAACCAAATGACTGTGCTTCCCAGAATGCCTGGCCCACTGCTCCACCTCCACCCTTGCAGGACAAGGTTGGGTGGAGGATAGGCAACACCTGTGGCTGCAGGTGCAGCAGTCAGCACACCTGAGGCGTGTGCTCGTTAAACAGCTTTAAAAGCCTCAGTCTCACTTCAGTCCAGCGCTGGTCATCGTTTGCAGTGTTCCTGTTTTTGACTAGTCCCTGGTTCCTGGTTCCTTGCCTTTGTACCTACTTCCTTGTTCCTGTTTTCTTGTTTCCTCCGCCCTGAATTTCGGATTCATGCGCTAATTGATTTCTGCTCCCTTGATTTCCCTTTTTGTCTTCCCCTGTTTGCAGGCAGCAATTCTCAGTGCTTTCCCCTTTTAGATGCAGCCCAGTTTGTCTGTGTTCTATATTTCCTTGACTCTGTCCTTTGCTGCTGTTACCCATTTGCCTTAGCCTTCCTCTTAGTTTAGTTTCCTGTCTTTTCCTTGGAGGGGTAGGGAGAAGTTTGCATAGGTTATTTCGTTTTTCCCTGCTCCTGATCCTTACCTTCTAGAGGATCCATTCCATGTTTTCCATTGCACTTCTGCATCCATTTCCCATTTGATCATTAGGTGTGGTGTGTGGTGGTAGCTAGCTCCTGTGTGAATGCTTATGTTTTTCCCACTAATTTGTAATCCCTATTCCAACTTAGGTATTTAGTTTTCTGCAGCGGATCACGCTCCACTGCCTTCCAGTCTCCGCCCTTGCCCTGCCGGGCTCTCCACATTGCAGCGGATCTCGCTCTGCTGATTCCCAGCCTCAGCCCTTGTCCTGTCGGGCTCTCCACATTGCAGCGGATCTCGCTCTGCTGCCTTCCAGCCTCCGCCCTTGCCCTGCGGGCTCTCCACATAGCAGCGGATCTCGCTCTGCTGATTCCCAGCCTCAGCCCTTGTCCTCTGGGCTCCCTGCCCGGCAGCCTGCCTCATTCCGGCTGCCTTCAGCCCTTGTCCTCTGGACCTCCCTACTTCTCCCATTGCTGTTATAGCCTTTCTGGGTCCCAGATTCATCAACAGGATTCGTGGGCTAGCTGACATTCAAGAGGTGTATTTCGTCCTCGTGAGTACAGTTCCTAAGTTCCCTTATGTAATACCATCAAGAGTGTTAGTACACAGATCCTGTCATTGCTGGCCCTCCACGTGGGTTTAGCGCTGTCAGTACCTGTAACAGCAATTGGGGGTAAGGTGCTTGCCGACTTTCCTCGCGGTCAGGTGCTTACCCCACATCCCTTTTCATATATTGGTTTTGATGTCACACTCTATTTGCACTCCTGGGTTCTAGCATACCTGAGTCGTTGTTCCTGGGTGCACATTTCCCTTGCCATATTCGCTGCCTTAGTACTCGCCTGACTAATCCTGACAGTATGACCAGCCCAAAATTCCCATTGAATATGGCAAGTTTAGGAAAGAAAGGCAGCAAGGCCTCTAACAAGCTTGTACAGAAAGCTTCCCCTACCTTTACCTGTGACAAACCAATCACTAGTCCTGACCCCTATGAACTCCTTGTCACGAATGGGCATTTACGTGCAAAGTGTTTTTCCCATAGGATGGCACATCCTACATGGTCTGATCCTAGTTCTATCTTTGGTTTTGATCCCGATTCTATGTCAGCACAAGCCTTAGCCGCAGAAAACAACACACTGTTAGACTTATTATACGAGAGTACCTCTGTTGTTGAACCCCATGATTCCAGTTGTGCTTCACCTCAGATAGAACAGTTTCATGATACCAACATAAAGAATGGAGGGGTTTCTTGCATAACTTCTGTTTTCTACCCTCAGTCTAACGCATACCCTGTTGCACAGGTACAGACTGTAGTCCCTAATGCCAAGAGGTCTAAAGTCAATAGTTTGTTTAAGGGAAACACAGACCAAGTTGGAAAGATAAACTATAAATCACAGAACCTGCAAGCAGTAGAGGACAATGTACAATCGATGCATATTCAGATTGCTAGTGCAGGATCCAGCCCTGATGCCACTATGCTTCCCCCTGTGCCTACTGATAGTGATGTACAGTTAATGCAGGGCATGCTAAGAGCTAAACTTGAGGAGTTAAGACAAAAACTCATTTCGGCACGAGAGGAAAATAAAACCTTACACTCTTTACTGATTACACCTCAGACTTTATCTGTTGATGTGGAGGAAGTGAACTCTGTTCAGCCCCTGAGTGTAGAGACTTTGGTAAACCATGATATTTGTCATAATTCTGAGCTAGCACACATACAAGCTTCTGATTTCCAAACACAATCCACAATGGTGGCATACACAAATTCAGTCACTACCCTAGGCTTAGGCCCTGCTCTTGATACAGCTGCTGAGACTGAAGTAGATGTTAAAGCTGATGTGGAAGACAATGTTACCTCTGGGTTCACTCTTCCTGCTGCCACTTCTGATCAATACGAACAGTCAGAGACAGTACAGATTTCATGTTCTGATGGACTCATCCCACAGTATACTGAACCAAAGAACCGTCAGGCGGTTCCTGAACTGTTGATTGATAATCTGCCTCTTTCAGAAGCTAAAACAGAGGAATGGACAATAGACGAAATCCTGATTAACAGAGACTTTACTATGGTGATTCCACTGATTGATATGGACTTCTACAAAGAAAAAGACTCTGTGTCACCCACTAAAGAAAGGGACTGCAAGGGTACAGCTCAGTCTTTGGTTACTGGTGCCAAGGAGTCTACTGCCCTAAAGGTGCCCTTCATTCCTGAGCCACCGATGGGTCTGTCAACTTCTGAGACTTCTGTCTGTCCTCCTACAACAATTGACTCTTCTATGATTCAATCCACAGCCCTGCCGTCATCTTTGGCACACCTGTCTTCAACCAATGAACCGCTGCCAGGTCTGCCATCTACTCAAGAGCCAGTCCCAAAGAACTGGACATGTTTGTATCCAGCAACCGAGATTGCTCCAGCTTGCATGCCTTCAGCCTCAAGGTTTCCCCTGACCTGCCTGTCTTCAGCTACAGTGACTCATCCTGCAGATCATCCTTCAGCTTTAGAGCCTCCGGTAGTCCATCAAGAGAGCATGTCTTCAGCCCCGGAGTATACTGAGAATTTGCCTCCAGTTCATGAGACACATGTATCCTGCATAGCCTCGCTGCCATTATCAGAGGTATACCTGTCTACACCAAAAGATTCGGCTGTGTTTTCTTCTGCTCCAGCGATTCCTCCTGAATCCCAACCATTTACAGTCGATGAACTTCTAGCCTGCCTTTCTCTTGCTTCAGGAGGAGCACCAGAATGTCTGCCTTTTTCACAAGACGATTCTTCCAACTGCTTCATTTCAGCATCAGTGCCTCCTAAAGATGCAGCATCAGAGTTTGAGACTTTTGACAGCTCCCGCTTCAGAGTCATCAAGCTGGACCAAGTGGTGAGTCAGAACCACTCACTCGGGTGTGCACAAGGGGTGGTGCAGACCGGCGTATTACCTACAGGACTTGTGCAACAGAATTCCGCCAAGAAGCACCAGTCGGGTGCTAGTAGCCAAAGGAAGGGAATGACTGCTGCAGTTCAAGATGTGTCTGTTATTGCTCCTTCTGCGAGTCTGCCTGAAATACCAAGTACTGCGTCTATCACTCCCATCAGGATGCCAAACATCCCTGCTGTGGTATCCCAAGTGAAACAAGGTGACTACACGACTGTCACCAGGAGTACTAGCCTTGTACAACCCATTGGACTTTCAGGTCTCCAAGGCGTAGAACATGTGCAGTCAAACCTAAGTCACTTTCAACCAAAAGCCTTTTCCCAGATGGATGACAGAAGGAAATCTGAACCTCTACCTCAGCCACCACCTTCTCTAATGACTGAGCATAAACCTTTCCTGAAGCCAGCATTTTCCTCACCTCCCTCATGTCCACTCTCGGCAGAAAGGCTAACAGAACTTCTACCATTGCCTAAGGCATGTGGCACCAGCCTGCCTCTCTCCTCAAAGACTTATAAGGGTCCGCTCCCAGTGACTGAGCTTCCTGGACCTTCCAACTCTGCTTCTGGTCCTGCAAGTCCTTCATGCCTTTCTTCGAACCATGTGTCTCTTCCTCATCAGAAACCACCGTTTCCAGCAGTACCACCTCCAAAGACAAAGCACTCCTATCATGGAAGTCCATCTGCCTTTGTCCACAGACCACCATTTCCATCAGTGCCACCTCCAAAGAAAGAGCGCTTCCATCATGGAAAGAAGACGGCCGTAGGAGGGGGCATACTGTCACGACTCGCTCCCTTCGCTCCCGTTCCCACCACTTGGGGGCTTGATTTGGGGTTTATTCCCTGCTGGACATTTCCTCCGAACCTAATGCCACAGTGCTGTAATGAATTGGGAGCGCTAAATCCCTATTTTCCAAACTACTTCCCTTCCGGATCCATTCCAGGTTTTTGGCAGCCAGCATGCTTCTTTAACCAAATGACTGTGCTTCCCAGAATGCCTGGCCCACTGCTCCACCTCCACCCTTGCAGGACAAGGTTGGGTGGAGGATAGGCAACACCTGTGGCTGCAGGTGCAGCAGTCAGCACACCTGAGGCGTGTGCTCGTTAAACAGCTTTAAAAGCCTCAGTCTCACTTCAGTCCAGCGCTGGTCATCGTTTGCAGTGTTCCTGTTTTTGACTAGTCCCTGGTTCCTGGTTCCTTGCCTTTGTACCTACTTCCTTGTTCCTGTTTTCTTGTTTCCTCCGCCCTGAATTTCGGATTCATGCGCTAATTGATTTCTGCTCCCTTGATTTCCCTTTTTGTCTTCCCCTGTTTGCAGGCAGCAATTCTCAGTGCTTTCCCCTTTTAGATGCAGCCCAGTTTGTCTGTGTTCTATATTTCTTTGACTCTGTCCTTTGCTGCTGTTACCCATTTGCCTTAGCCTTCCTCTTAGTTTAGTTTCCTGTCTTTTCCTTGGAGGGGTAGGGAGAAGTTTGCATAGGTTATTTCGTTTTTCCCTGCTCCTGATCCTTACCTTCTAGAGGATCCATTCCATGTTTTCCATTGCACTTCTGCATCCATTTCCCATTTGATCATTAGGTGTGGTGTGTGGTGGTAGCTAGCTCCTGTGTGAATGCTTATGTTTTTCCCACTAATTTGTAATCCCTATTCCAACTTAGGTATTTAGTTTTCTGCAGCGGATCACGCTCCACTGCCTTCCAGTCTCCGCCCTTGCCCTGCCGGGCTCTCCACATTGCAGCGGATCTCGCTCTGCTGATTCCCAGCCTCAGCCCTTGTCCTGTCGGGCTCTCCACATTGCAGCGGATCTCGCTCTGCTGCCTTCCAGCCTCCGCCCTTGCCCTGCGGGCTCTCCACATAGCAGCGGATCTCGCTCTGCTGATTCCCAGCCTCAGCCCTTGTCCTCTGGGCTCCCTGCCCGGCAGCCTGCCTCATTCCGGCTGCCTTCAGCCCTTGTCCTCTGGACCTCCCTACTTCTCCCATTGCTGTTATAGCCTTTCTGGGTCCCAGATTCATCAACAGGATTCGTGGGCTAGCTGACATTCAAGAGGTGTATTTCGTCCTCGTGAGTACAGTTCCTAAGTTCCCTTATGTAATACCATCAAGAGTGTTAGTACACATCCTGTCATTGCTGGCCCTCCACGTGGGTTTAGCGCTGTCAGTACCTGTAACAGCAATTGGGGGTAAGGTGCTTGCCGACTTTCCTCGCGGTCAGGTGCTTACCCCACATCCCTTTTCATATATTGGTTTTGATGTCACACTCTATTTGCACTCCTGGGTTCTAGCATACCTGAGTCGTTGTTACTGGGTGCACATTTCCCTTGCCATATTCGCTGCCTTAGTACTCGCCTGACTAATCCTGACATTGTGTTCTGGATAGGAACATGCAGTTCTGGTATCAAACGGTAAAGTCTTTGCAAAAGGTCTCAGAAGTAGTTTAGGTGAAAAAGAATCATATGTCGGCTCACAAGCTGATTAGGTCTACAAGTTGGGAAAGTTTCACGAACTTTTACTGCGAGAGTGGCATTCTCTCAATCGGGTTGGCACCTTACCTTAGTATGAATTAACAAATGCAGCTCCTGCAGATCTCACAGTTCCTGAGCCTCAGTCGTGGGGACGTCGGTAGACTCCTGCACTGCACTGGATCATCGAAAAAAGCAAACAAGATGGAGTCACTTCAGTTCCAGTAGCTGTAGCTTCAAGCGCACAAGCTGGTATCCCTCTCCCTGGTTAATCCTAACCAGCCTTGAGAATGGTGTCCAGGTGGCTTACAAGTTGATTGGTCCCACCAACTCAAAAGGAGAAGTTGTCGTTGAAGGGGCTCCTCTGTTGAGATTAACTTGGCAATTTGGACCTGCAGCAGGGCTTCACCGGGCAAAACCAACAGTCCAGGAGTTGCAGCAGCTGTCCTCTTCCAGCTTTTCTTCGGTTCTTTCATTCCAGTGGTCGACTCTGCTTTCCAGTCCAAGAGATTCGCCTTTTAAACTGTTCTCTCCCTTTCATTCCAGCCTAGCTGTCACTCACCCAGCAGGGTAGCTGTCCTTGCTGGACACTAAGCCATCCAATCACACCAGAGTGCATTTGGGTCTCCTAGGAAACTGAAGTGTGTAGAAGGACCACGAAGGGGCGTGGGGTATGATTGAGTTGATTTATTATAATGAAGTATTGATAAAGGAGCAGCAGGCAGATAGACTAGATGACAAGTCGAGCTCCACCAACTGGCATACAAATCTTGTTTACATTAGAGTCTCTACGTTCTTCTCCCACCAGCACATCCTCTGTGTTCTGAGAGGCGCTCTCGTGGAATCCTTCTCGTGCCTGCTTGTCAAGATCACCTATATTAATATTTACATATACTACACATCTCCCCTCCTTAAACTCCTTTAACACTACAAGAAAACCTAGCACTATACTATTTTACATTCTTCCTGCATGATCTGCGTTCCCACACAAAGTCTTTCATAAAACGAGGATTGTGGATGATCCTTCCTCTACATGACATGCATGAAGGATCTGTTTTAGGTTTGGCAAGGAAATTTCCGACATGCTTTTTCCATACCCCAATTCCCTGCCACTCTCTTCGCAATCACCCGATTGCTCACCACTACCCATCTCTCTAAGACTTTCATGGCCACGATACTTTGGCGCATTTACCCTGAACGGTTCCAGCACACATACTCTCTCCAAGTTCCAGACCCTTCCATCTTCAACCCTTACTGCATGCTTAAACACTTCAACCACAACAACAGGTTTTGACCACTTGCATGGACCATTCCACAGTACAGGTGGAAGCTTGAGCCTCACCAATCCACCAACATTCGGTAGTGCTCTCCTTATGTTACCACTTGCGGACCTATCATGGGCTCTCTTGTTCTTTAGCTGTATTGCTCTAATGTTCTCACACACATCTCCAAAATCTTTCTTTACACCAATCATCCTTTTCATCCAAGATGGAGTTAACTTGGTGTTGGCCTTGCGACTCCTACTCATTTCAAATGGCGACAGTCCTGTCGTGCAATGTGTTGTGAAACGGTGAGCATTTATCTTTTGCCTGACAGCTTCTTGCCATCTCACACCATTGGCCCACACCCATCGCACAGCATCCTTAAGCACTCTGTTGAAACATTCAACAACCCTGTTGGTCTGTGGGTGATATATGGTGCTTCTTTTATGCACAGTAGAATTCTCCGCACAAAACTTTTGCATTTCCCTTGAGTGAAATTGAACCCCATAACCGGTAATATACTCTTGGGCAAACCTTCTCTCCCACAAACATCGGTTAGAAATTCAACAACCATCCTGGCAGTCATGCATGGCTTAATTAGAACCTCAACCCATCTAGTCAAAAGGTCAATAATTACTAAGCGATACTGTTGCTTACCCTCACTATAAATTGGTCCCATATATCCATTCCAATGTCATCCCAGACGTTACCTGGAAGATCCATGACCACCATGGGATGTTTCTCATTCATACATCCTCTAACACTCTTTTTACAAAGGATACAGGGCCTCATTACGACCCTGGCGGAAATCGTGGCGCCAAATGCACCATGGAGCACGGCGGAAAGCTGCCGATAGCGCCATGGGGGTTGGCGGATTTTCCGCCCCATTCCGACCTTGGCGGGGCGGTAAATCCCCATTCCCCATTTTACCCTTCCCCATTCCCATTTTTGCCCCATAGGGTATAATGGGAGTGGGGAAGGCGTTAATTACGCCACCGTAAAATACGGTGGCGTAATTAACAACAAGGTCCCGTAGCGCCATGGATTTCTCCGCCCGGAAAAACCAGGCGGAAAACGCTCCATGGCGCTACGGGAACTCGTAGTAGGGCGGACGGGTCCGCCGCGAATACCGCTGGCGTAAACCCACCCCGCCAGGGTCGTAATGAGGCCCACAGTCTCTTATAACTCTCTCGATCTGCAGGTCATATCCTGGCCACCAGAATTCGTCACGTATCCTCTGCTTCGTTTTCACTATACCCTGGTGGCCTTCATGGCCCAGCTCAATGATCCTTTGCCGCAGGCTCGTAGTGGGTGGAATAATCCTGTTGCCCCTCATAATTCTGTTATTCTCCACTTTAAGTTCATTGGCGACCTTCCAATATTCTGTCACTCCATTCGCCTCATAATTGACCTTCATTGAGGAGCTTCCACTCATTATGATTTGTCTTAAACGTATCAATGCAGTGTCTAACTATTCTGCTTCCCCCCATTCCTTCTCTGATATGGAAAGGGCATCAACGTTCAGCACTACTTCAGATTTCATTTCCTCATCATCATCTATCTCAGAGACATTGGTAAGCCTTGAGAGGCAGTCAGCAGCTCGATTCCTTTAACTGGCACATATTTCACCACACAGTTATATTCTTGCAGGAGTATAACCCATCTTTTTATACGATTTGAGACATTGTTCAAACCTTTATTCATTATGACATGGTCCAACGGTTTGTGGTCCGTACGGAATTCTACTTCTGCACCCCAGATAAAACTACGGAACTTTTCCGCAGCCCACTTGATTGCCAGTGTTTCTTTTTCAATGGTTGCATATGATCTTTCTGCTCCTTTCAACAGTCTGGATGCGAAAGTAATCAACCTCTCCTTGCCATCAATTTCCTGCGTTACAACTGCCCCAAGCCCAACATTACTGGTGTCTGTTGTGATCACAGACTTCTCTCCGCTTTTGAAATTTCTCAAAGATGGTGCTTTATTCAGTTCACCTTTTATCCACACAAATTCCTCTTCACACTCCATGTCCCATGCAAACGTTTTCCTCTTTAACAGCTCACGTAGGAGAATAGTGTGCGTGGCAAAATTTTGCATGAATTTCGAGTAATACTCAGCCATGCCAATGAAGGTACGTACTTCTTCTTTAGATTTGGGTCTTGGCATATTTTCTATAGCATCTAGTAACTGTCTCTTTGGCTGCACACCCTCAGCTGATATTGTATGTCCTAAGTACTCAATTTCAAGACAAACAATTCTGCATTTTTCTTTACTCAAAGTCATGCCTGCCTTATATAATTTTTCATAAACATATCGTAGTCTTTCATCATGTGTCTTCTGATCAGTGGCATTGATCAATATATCATCTTGGAAACATATGATGCCATCGTCCCCTTGGAACAACTTGTGCATAACCTTCTGAAAAACGGAAGCAGCAGATATAAGTCCAAAAGTTAATCTTTTGTATTCATTAAAACCCTCTGGTGTAATGAATGCCGTCATACTCCTGGATTCCTTGTGTAGCTTAACTTGGTGATACGCTGAAGTTAAATCAAGGGTGGAGAAATGCTTTGACGGACCAATAGTTGACACTACCTCTTGGATGTTAGGAACTGGATGTCTGTCTGGTATTACGCACTTATTTAACTCCCGCCTGTCGACGCATATTCTCAATTTCCCAGATTTCTTCCTTAATACCACCAGGGGGGATACCCATTCACTAGCGCCGATGCTCTCTATGATGCCTTGTTCTTCCAGGTTCTTTATCTCTTTTCTAACTTCTTCTCTCATAGAGAGGGGAATGTTGCACAATTTCTGCACCACTGGAACACACCACGGTTTCATCTTGATCTTATGCGTAAAACCTTGCAGACATCCAATATCATCATTGAAGACTCCTTTCGTTATTTCTATATCATCCTCTGCACCCCTTTTTTCCGTATGAAGACCCTCAATATTCATTACTGACTCATCAGCGCTGGCATCCAATTTTACTTTAAGTTTACTTTGATGGGTCCAGCTTAGCAGAGGAATTCTTCCAGCTCTCGTGATGTAACTTTTCCCATTCGCTCTCCTATCTTTGAATTTAAGTGTGCCCCAAAACCAGCTGATAACATCTATTTCAACTCCACCATAAGCCCTGGGTTTTATGTCAGATTCGTGTAAGTATTCATATTTTCTTTTGTCCCATATATCTTGCGGTATAAGAGTGTACTTGGCACCAGAGTCAATCATCATGCTCATATTCACTCCATCTACGCACACAATGGCCTTAGGACTCTCCTTTTCGTCTTCGTTTTCCTCATCAGATATGACAAATACGCATTCATCCTCATCACCGTCACTTTGATCATTATCGCCAATCCGATTCATAGAGGTATTCTGTACTTTACAACATCTGGCATAGTGACCTTTGCCCTTGCACCTACCACATATAATCTTCAAAGCCGGACATTCAGGATGATCCGCCCAATGGTCAGTACTGTCACATCTGAAGCATCTGCCAGTGTTCCCCCTTCTTGGACTGCTCCTTTGCTTGTGTGGACTCCTTTTTCTCGCATACGTCTTGGATAGACCTCTGCCTCTCTTGTCCTCATTCCACGATGATCTGCAAGCTTTTTCCAACCTGTTCTTACCGCTGTCTGTATCTGTCACTTGGGCTACTGATTCATTACTCTTGTTGGTGTTGCTTACGGCACAATTTTTCGCAATATCATGTTTAATTTCAACAGATTGTACTATTCTTTCCAATTCTTGAATGCATCTTCCAGTATGTTCGACCTCTTTGGCTATCCGCAGAACTGTATCAAGAGGTGGATCGTCCTCGGCCCATAGCTTCTCCCTCACCTTGCTGCTCCTGCACTCCAACGTGAATTGGTTGCAAAGTCTCTCATCCAATTGTGTATTAAAGTTGCAAGTTCTGGCCAATTTCCTCAATGCAGTTATGTATTGTTCAACACTTTCGCCTTCCTCCTGAATTCTTTTCCCAAATGTGTAACGTTCACGGATAGTGCTTACTTTTTTTTTGTAATATTTGCTCATCTTCTTCACCAAACATTCATATTCATTCAAGTCAGCACTCTCCTCAGGAGATAATTCAGGCAAATCTTCAAATTTTTCTTGCCGGGCTGGGCCAAGACAGTGTAATAAGAGAGATTTCCTCTTATCCACGCTACAATTTTGACCACATACCACTCCGGAATAATGTTCAAAAGCCTTAATCCATCTCTTCCATGGAATTGCTGGCTCTCCCACATCTGAAAGGAAGAACATTGGAGGTGGAACGCCACTAAAAGCTATGATGATTGGTCGCTATTATTCAACACGCGATAACAATCTGTTCCTTGCAAATTGAAATTTCAATTGCACTCTTCACACTTCTACATGAGGGTCAATAACATCCTCAAACTTGCTGATGTGGCCACTAATCTAAAATGAGTGCAGGATCACTACGTGTGGCTGGATTGGATCACTACACTTTCCAGTGTGGCATTCACATTTATGCCAATGAGAAGACTTCAATAAAGTATGGAGATAGTAAAGTGCAGTGCACTCCTATAGCGTGTAATACGGTAAACGACAAAAGGCCGTGATAGGCTGGCGCCGGGTAGGGGTGGAGCTGGCCCCTGGAAGACAAAATAGATTCAGGCAGCACCGGCGCAGCGGGGACTTACTTGAGATGTGTTATTGATCCGGCGAGGCTGCAGTCGTCGATGCGTCCGTGTAAATGGAGCGGACTGGGGAGCATTGCAGCTGCTGCCACGTTCACATGAACGGCGCGGCCAGGCCCTCGATCCAACGGTGAGGCGATTGTGCGGAGGATGGCAACTGCCGGTCCCGCAAATACATACAAGGAGGCGGTGGAGCTCGAATCCTCGTCGCCACTTGAAGTGTGTATAAGGACCACGAAGGACGCGGGGTATGATTGAGTTGATTTATTATAATGAAGTATTGATAAAGGAGCAGCAGGCAGATAGACTAGATGACAAGTCGAGCTCAACCAACTGTCATACAAATCTTGTTTACATTAGAGTCTCTACGTTCTTCTCCCACAAGCACATCCTCTGTGCAATGAGAGGCGCTCTCGTGGAATCCTTCTCGTGCCTGCTCGTCACGATCACCTATATTAGTATTTACATATACTACATAAACTAAGCACAGGGAGTTTCGAGGCACCTCCCTCACTTCCTGCTCACACCAAACACTGAGACACCAGAGGCGGTCTTCAGTCCTGAAGGCCGCCAAAGGCACACAAACAAAGGGACCAAACCTGGTTTGGCACGCAGAGACAAACACTATAAGGACCTTTCCAAAGAGAAATGGCAAAAAAAGAAGACCTGTTTAAACTAAGGGGCTTAATGTGCTATCTTGAAAAACATGATTTTTAGCTATCGTTGTTTGTGGTCAGGAAAAATCATGGTAGTTTGTTCTAAAACAACTGCCGCCAACCTTTTCAATAGGAAAGGGTAGCAGGGGACTGCTACATGCGTATTTAGACACAGGTGATACTATGTAACCCCTCCAGCACTGCATTGTAAGATGGGGTGTGCTGGGTCTAGGAATTTGGAAAGACTAGTAAAGTCAAGTTGCCTTTACATTCTCTGGGAAACAGTAGTTTATCCCAGAGAAGGTATCTAAACCTTTGGGAAGTCTAAAAAGACATCCCTGTGTCACTGCACTGAGGGTGCTGTGTAACACACATGAAAAGATGCCTATGGAGTTTATCTTAAAAATTCCTAATCGATGAACACAAGTGTAAAACATACATCAAAATACATGAAAGAGTGGGAAAAAAAGGCTCACACTCTTTCAAGGTAAAAAAAAAAAATCAAGTCCTCAAAAATCCAGCAAATTTGCTGGGGGTCTCTACGGTGAAGGGAATTAACACATTTATGAGAATTCTCCCTAACACACTTGCTTTAAGATCTTGTCACTTACACAATATAATGTAAGATGGCTTTGATTTGCTGCTCAACATACATTATGTATAGTAGGGCGTATTGTATTCCTTATAATACATGGCCACACACTTCCTTTAATGTACCTTGTCTCTTGCATGATGTAATGTAAAATATCTTCCATTTGCTGATCAATATAATCAATATAGAACCTGTTTGGATTTAGCGAAAATGCAGCTGCTAATGTGTTGTGGAAAAATAGCTCAAGCAGTTAATAAAAAGTACGGAAAAGAAGTTTTCATTGTGTGCTTTCAAAATAAGTAATCACATGCAGATTCTTCCTAAACTCCACCAGTGCACAAATTGAACCAGTTCCTTGTCAATTACCGGCTGCAATGTGTCACAGAAAACGTCTCTGCAAGCAAGGAATTTGAAAAGCTTTTCACAGATTTAATTAAGTGCTGCAATGACAGCTGAAATGTTCTCTGCTGACACAAGCAGGAGACATTGTGACGTCACAACCAAAGCGTAATAATTGAGCTGTTGGGGTGTCATTCTCTTATTACAGGTTATTGTGGTGTCACTGCCAGACTGTAATGAGAACATTATTTCAAGGCTTTTATGCAGATATTGCAGGCTGACAAGCATTATAAAGCAATGATTCACTGAAGTCTAACCATTTGCTGCTCACTGTTGCTACGCAACAGCATTTCTCTCCTGGGAGTTTTCGTTGGTGTCTTTGTTGTCTTTCTGCATACAACCATTACTTTATACCTTATAGTTGATTAATGTATCCCACAATATAGCTGTTGGCTAAAGATGTGGGAGAATATTTGTTTAAAAAAGTGAAACCATCCCCTATGAGCTACCTTGTGCATCACCCCTTTGCTGTACGATTAGCCAATCCTAACTGTTTTACACATAAAAGATCAAACTTTTCAAAAAAACATAGTACTACTAAATACTTCTTTTTTATTTTTCATTTATGTAGGATGCATTTAAAAGTTTCTTCTTTCTTTTTATGGCACATGCATCTTTTGAATGAATTTCCATATTTAGTATTGTGTATGAATTTTATTTATTTATGCTGTGGGTGTGGTAGGTACAGCTGGCTCAATATTATGTTTGAAATCCTGCTTAATCATACTCAAGATTAGTTGCAGATGTGACATGTGTATCTCTGTACATGTTGACTGGACTTGTATAAGTCCCTTGTCTTACAATAATTAGAAATGCACGGGAAACAGTGCATGATTTTTAGGGGGTATGGTTCATTTCGAGGACTGCAGGTGCATAAGATGCTTGACAATACTTGGTCAATTACACTGCATTAGTCATGATTAGCACGCTGAGCTTGTTTTGCGCAATGGTAAACCGGCCTCTTATGCATACGCATAGTTTAAGGATACACCTGATAAATCGTCTGTTGATGAATGCAGGTGGCAGTGAAACTCGTGTGAATGACTAGGGTACATCGATGCGCCTAATATGGGTCTTTAGAGTGATTGAACTATGCCTACTACACTTTCTCTTATCGCCTAGAGGGGCAGCAACTTTTGAATCCTTTTAGATGGTGTTTGTGATGAGACATGTTTGATAAATTCGCTAGTATGACAATTTCCCAGGAGAAAGGCCCATTTGTAATGCTAATCTGATTGTTTCTTCTCCTGCCGGTGATGGGTTTGTGTTTAATGAAATGCACATGTTACTAAAAGCTATCACCGAGCAGCAGCGTTTAATCATTTTGGATAACAACTGTCACCAAGGTAATGGCCACATTGAACTTAGAAATCTCATTGAAAATAACTATAGCACCACTCCAAACTCCCTGCTAAACAGACCGTTGTGATGCATGCCGCTGTGCTGCGGAGTTCTAAAGTCAGATGAGAAGTATCTGGAACTTACCATCTGTCCAAACATTTAGGGCTGTCATTGTGCTAACCTATTTTGTTTCCTTTTGGCACTGTATTTTGCTTAGGGTTGCATTTTTTTGAATGTCTTGAAACAGCATCCATAGCACACCTTAGTATCGTTCTCTTCACCCGGGGTGTGGCCCAAAGCCAAGCAGAATCTCCAGAAGGAGATCTTTATCTCTCATTCCGTGCAGGTGTTGGACGCCCTGGGCTGCTGGTGCCATCTTACTGCAGCATGCATTTCTCAAGCGGCTTCTGCCCACCTCCCCGCACCCCCCGCCATGTTTCTGTTTCCCTAACACTTCTTTAGCCCTAGCCCAGCGCATACAAATTCACCACCTTATCTGGTCCTCACTAACGTTGATGCACCCTCCAGGTCCCCTCTAGCGCAGGCGCTAAGCAGGCAGTATTGAGTGGTAACATCCCATACTCCTCTTTAAAGGTCAGCATGGACATTAGGTCCGAATTATGTTATTCACCTGTGTGACTTCAAGCCAATGCGAAGGATTCCATCAATGTTTGGGTCATTTGATGTTCTTCATATTGCCATGCTATGCCATTTCAGATGGTTCTATGCTGCGACCGTTTTAACTATATAGCAATGCCATTCTGGCCTTTCTTGGCAGACATCAGATCACTGGGGGAGTTTCTATAAGCTACTTGCATTTGATAATATGAAGAAGTTGTTTGCCCAGAGCAAAAGGATTAGGAGTCATGAAAAGCTTAATTTATTGAAGAATGTGGCTAACATCAGTGCATTTCTGGGGATCGATATGTGGGTTTTTGCAAAGATAACCTATTGCATATTATTTTAAATACGTTAACATGTATGCTTCACTGCTTCCTGTGCCCTATTTTTAAGCCCACCGGCACACTGTCCAATTCTTCTTTTCGCTGTATATGTTTTGCCACTTTCAACATTGGATTTACACAATGTTTTTCGATAGCAGGGCACATTAGTTCATTGTTTTAATGGTACACTCTCGCTGGGTGCAGTCGTCCTCCCAGATGGGAGACTGGTGTACATTATAGGGAATACATGTTAAAAGTTTGATCACTGCCAATGTTATTGTTGAAATATTTTAAATGCTTGACTAGGTGAGTGTGAGAGTGTGAGGGAGGTTGTGGAACACGGACTAGCTAAACAAAGGGCCATGCCCCTGGAGGGAAGGCGCTTACGGTGGAAGCGCGTACATGGGGACGTTTCATCAATATATCCAGAGGACATTCAATAATGGAGTTTACTTTAGTCGCGTGGTCTTTATAATACTGGCGATGAGTGACAATGTGTGAGAACGGGTCAACTGAATGATATGCCAGCCGTGAACAGAGCAACATCATAACTGCTGAACCCATATGCATGTATTAGTATTGACCGAACCCCAAGCCCTCTCCCGTAATAATAGGCTCACAACTTGTGTCAAGTGTTGGCAATAAAAGGCCGTAGGATATTATTGTACAGATATGGTTATGGCAATACACAATATCACATATCATAATGGTATCATACTTTTGGGCACCAGGTCCTGAGGTTACCCCATCTGACCTGTAACTCCTTCTTGTGTCCCACGACTTGTGGGCACCGTACAGTGCGCTGTACTTGTTTTTGTTCTTCTTCCCTTTTTTGTACGGCAGGAGGGTTCTGTGGTAAAGAAGCAAAAAGGATTTGGAAGACACTGAGTAAACAGTGAACCTCCTGTTTGTTTGGGTCCCCATTCAGGATCCACAAACATATTGTGTTTACTCAGAGCATGCTGCTCTTATTTATAACACCCAGGGAGGCCCTGGGTCTTTGTTATGTAGGTAGTGGTGGCTTCTGTTGTCGCAGCCCCCGGCCGGATAGCCGACTGTCTGGCCCCCTGGGAGGGGGCAGGTCTTTGAACCTGGACCCTGCCTGATGATTGGTTTCCTTATGGTGCTTAGCACCTTGCTGTTTGGAGGAAGGGTGAGGTGACTGTTCACACCTCACCCTTCCATGTCTTTGTGCTGAAGAGACTGCGTGTCTCTGTAGCTGGGGGGAGGAGAGGAGCAGGCACAGATAAGGTTGGGGCTGCCCCTCTCCCAGCTGCTGATGGTAACAGCAGTTACCCTGCCTCACTTTTGGGATGCCCTGCAGCATTGCCCAAGTGTAGTGGTACCAAGATATGGACACCACTGATACAGGATCTGGACGTGTCTGATGCACACTGGCAGGGGATAGGCATATCAAATGCGGAGAAATGTAGGTGAAGGATGGCATCACAAAGTGTGGCTGGACCAATGATATTTCTGCCATCTCCTGGCACAATAAAAATAAAATGGTCCCTATGGAAAAAAAGGATTGATGCTTTCTCTCCATTCAATGTGTGGAAATGGATTCACAATAGAAAGGATGGTCTTTTTACAAAATGTGAAGGGTGAACACGTATATGAAATGTTGCTGGACTTGATGGATGGTCACCCTGACTATGAAAGTATAAAATAACTAGATCACTTAGGGCCTCATTAGGAGTTGGACAGTATTCCGATGGTGAATCTGCCGAAAAACTGCCCAACGGATTTACTGCTACCGCCAATTGTTCCGGCTGAATTACTGCTGGATTACAAGTGTTGGTGGTGGTGTACATCCCCATTTGTTATCAGGTAATAGGACTCTACGGGACTTTTTTTGGCAGAATTACTGCAGCAGTAATTCCGCCACAGTAATTCCACCGATTTTGTTGATTTTTCAGCTGAGAGTTGGAGGATTTGCTGAAGGTAAATCCTCCACTCCAGGGCCATGCTTGTAGTATGGCGGAGCGGGAAAATTGACCGTAATTCTATTAACACCAATTTTTTCCTGCTCCACTATACTCATAAAGAGGCTCTCAGACACTTAACACTAACATGTTATTTCAGAAATGCAGTCCATTGGAATAACAAGAGAATCCGTGAAGAGTTGTGGCTGAAAGACAACTTATCATCGGATGAGGTGCTCCTTCTTGCAAAATGAGACAAGCATTCTATGGCGTGTCTGGCCAAGACTAACTTAAATAATGAAGGTGTAAGATAAAATGCCCAAGAAGGTGCACAGTTATTGAAATTGCAATAATGGAAGGAACCATGAAAGCAAGGATGGATAGAAAGACCCATCACACCAGGGAGATTGGGAGCAAAGGCAACTTGGCAAGCTCAATATATGTCCAGGAAGACAAGTAGTGTTTAGTAAATGAAAATTGGGGGGGCAGTTCTCTAATATTGGAGACATTTCCAGGGATGTCATTTCACCAAAATGCCAGGGGTAGCGTAAGTGACATCACACGACCCTTGACCCCTGGTGACATCACAGGAAGGGATGTCATTTGACCGCACCCTGAAGTAATATCGCGGGATGCGATGGAACGCGACCTTTCACCTGTTGACAAAACAGGAAGTGCTATCACATAGCATTGTATACTACAACAAATATGGTTACAATATCGCTATAATGTGATGTACATTTCATACAAGAATGGATCGCCATGTGTATCGTTAAGATCAGTGTATATAGGCCCATATTACCAAATTACTGTGAATGCAAGCAGACGTCCATGACCAAATGATAATGATGTGTTATTATATAGCACTTAGGCTTAAGCGCTTTATATAGAAAAAATATACATCCAATATCACCCAACCTGTGTTGGTACTCATTTATGGACCTCAGAAGGAAGAAAGGCTGAGTTGAGGCATTTAAGAACAGACTAAATCAGTGACTCACCCCCTGAAGTTTGCCTGAAATAAACCTTTAATGAGTCTAGCAATTATTGTATAGAATTCCAGAAAGACACATTATTTGGTATTCCTAATCTTTCTTATTTAGGGTCAGTGCTGAAAGTGTTAGACTTGTGTCACTCCTTTTCTTCTTTTTTTAATGGGGCTTTAACAAGAAAGCCAGCCACTCCAGAACTAAAGAGCCACATGGTGCTAGCCACAGCGCATGAGCTTACATTACAAAAAAAAAAGAAAATGTTTCTTTTTTTTCTTTTTTTTTCTGGAGGTCGCATGGGTGTCCACAGAGGTCACAAGGGAGACCTCAGAGGTTGCCGTTGCGACCTCTGGTGACCCCCAAATGACATCCCTGGACATTTCCTGTGATGTGGCCCTCCTCGTAGGAGAGTGCAGCTGGTGGATGGGGCATCGTTCATGTCACCTGAATAATAAGATGTAGCAGATCCCAATGAGTTAATGACAAGAGTGAAAAATGGTGTTGACAATGATGATTGTGATAGTCCCATGGCCGATGTTGTTGTGAATGGAAGTATGATGCATATTATCACTGATGTCAAGAAACGCTATTGAGAAAGAAGTAAAGTGATGGCAGGCGGACGTATTGCCTCCAGCCATTAAGGCTGGTGAGGTTAACATGCACACAAATACAAATGATGGGATGTTTCACCGGGGGCTTACATTTTAAAGAAGGAAGGAAGACAAGCAGTAAAATATATCACACTAAGAAAGGTGTGTCTGTTTTGGGATGGAAGGAATAGTAGAAAATTGACCACGGTCTAATCCAAAAACCTTAGAGAAGTGGAGGAGAGATGTTGAGAAGTATACTAATGCATTTACTGAATCAAAAGGGAAAATCAGGGGTTTTGTTCAGTGAATAATGCTAAAGTATGGGAGCATACCTGTAGCTTCAAAATTATGCCCCTTTCCTTTGGTCGTCAGAGAAAGCATGAAAGAGTAATTGAATAGACTATGTGTAAAAAGGAATACTTGAAAGAGTGGGAGCAGTTGATTGGGTATCACCTATCGTTGTAACGCGAAAATTGAGCAGTAACATCAGGTTATGTGTTGACCTTAGAAAGTTGAACGGATGTGTGATAGTAGAAGGACACCAGTTGTCCAATATGGCAGAAATATTATGCTTGGTAGGGAAGGGAAAGTGATTCACCAAGCTGGATCAACCCTCAGCATATCACCTGGTCAATCGGCATCCACGGTCTCGATATCATATCACCAGGTCAAACTGCATTTGGAGTCCCTAACAGCATTTGCATTTCAGGAAGGGGGTATTACATTCAGAAGATTACTGTTTTGCTCTGTATCAGTGACATCTGTGTTCCAGAAGGTGTTCTTAAAGTAAGTTGGCAGGATGACAATCGTACATTGTTTTCAGGATGATGTTTTGGTGTGTGAGGCGACATGAAGGAGCATGATATGACATTACATAGGGTGTCACACATACTGGAAGTGAGGGGTCGATGTTGAAGAAGGAGACGTGTGCATTTGGAACAGAAGTTATGGAGTACTTTGGGCATTACTTATCTGCTACATATCTGGAAAGGGAGTGTACCCTAAGAAGGAGTTGGTGGAAGGAATACGGAAGGTGAACTGCACTTATTTTTGTGCTTTATAGAAGTCTACAAAAAATGTGTAAAACAACTCTATGGATAGTGTGTGGGAGATTAGGCATTAGGTAATGAAGGGAGATAGTTTGAAAGGAGCCAGTGACATGCACAATAATCTGAAAGGGTAAAGGATGAAATTCACTCATTCATTGCCTTGGAAGCAATTCAATACCACACAAAAGACCCATCATCAAAAAATGTATTTCAGAAAAAAACAAATCATACAATAAAAACACAACCTATTTAACAATCAACAATATTACAAATATGAATGAAACCATTTAAAATTACTTTGGAAAATCCTCAAAAATAAAATTCATGAATGCACCGATCTTAGTAAAAATTCTCTTAAAGTGCATGCATTAAGAACTTCAGAAACAGCCCATCCCACCTGAACCGAGTCCACCCCTTACAGATAATACAATGCAGGCTTGTAGCATAGAAAGCCACAATTCTGCAATGTGGGTTTCAATGTGTGCTCTCTAATCGCAGCAAAAGAAGGATGAACAAACGTGTGCAAGGTGTTGACTAGGGCGGCCCACAGAGAGCACATGCCTGATCTACAGTCCCCTTAGACTAGACCTTCAACACTGCTCTCCAATGTATACAATTAAATTGGGCTCTTGAAACAAGAAAGTGTTGAGATGAAAGGAGTGCCCAATTTAGATATTTCTGAAGACTGGGATACGAAATAATGAAATGTTTCCTGTTTGCCGGCTTCAAGATCTCCAAAGACTCTCTCCTTGCTCGAAAGTACTGCAGCACACTCCCTTCCCAGATTTTATAGCTTTGGGGAAGAGTGAAGTTGTTGTGGAGAAAGAGTGGCCGACGCCCGCATTAACCAGCAAAGCTTTCACATATCTGAGCAAGGGGATTTTTAAACAGGAATCTCTACCCACCAAATAACTGATTAATCTCTGGGTCAGCGTCGCTTTTGTGTTCCCCCCAGATTTTGAGCCAATGAAAGACCAGCATGTATGTGGCCAGATCGCCCAGAAACCAACAGCCCAATTATTTCAGAACTACAAAATTGGGGGTCAAGCCGGGCAGCCCCCAAAATACTTTTAAAAAATGCATTCTCTGTCACCTGAATAGGCTCCAGATTACCAAGTCCCCACAGCTCCATACCATATCTCGCCACAGAAGTCGCTTTGCCATGATTGTCTTTGTGCACAAGCTCAATAGGCTTTATTGTAAACATCCCCATAGCCCTAGATACCCTTCCAATTGCCTGGTTAGATTTTAGGGACAGCGTCTCAACATGTGCATCTGCCCTAATTAGCAGAGCATCTCACCCACAGACAATCAAAATGGTTCACTCTTGGGATGATCTCCCCCTTAAAAAACATTTGCTGAAAATCTTGGGGAACGTTTCCCCCTAGAACAGATTTCTGAGCAATTATCTTCAGCTTCTAAGTATCCATAAAACAAGAATAATCATCCACAAGATGTTGTAAAGGTCTGGGGGTACAAGCTACAAGAACTGTATCATCTGCATAGGTATGTAAAAGCAAGCGCCTATTGCCCAGCCTGGGAAAGTCATAGGAAGATTTCAATAAGTAATCATATAAGCCATTGGTGTAAAGACAATAGAGCAGAGGGGCCAACACACAGCCTTGGCTGACCCCACTTTCCACCAGAAATACAGCGGTACCTTGTCCGGCCGCTCCACTCCTAATTAAGACAGCATAGACTGGTGTAGTCTCTCTAAGAGATCTTCCAAAGAACCAGGGCAATTCAGGATCCTGAGCACCCTCCACAACCCAACATGATTAACCTTGTCAAATGCAGTGCTCAGATCCATGAAAGCCAATAAACTAGATTCCTCCTTAATGCATTCCCCCTTAGTCAATAATAAATGCACCACTATTAAATAAAGGTTCAGAGCCTGCTCTGCTGTCCTCAAACCTGTTGTGAAGCCCAACTGAATGGGTGAAAAGATATTTGAATTTTCAACCCACAACTCCAGTCTCCATAAGATGGCTTTGAGGAATACTACCATCAGCACATAAAAATGGTAATAAAAATGAATAATGGGAGAACAACCTCCGAAAATGTGTGAGGCCATTCTGCACACATTTTCCCTGCTCACCCCAAAAACGTATAGTCATGTGTACTCTGGGAGGACACAGCCTACAGGTGCCGTCCTCCACAGTCACGGTGAGCTGGAATTTGACAGCCACAGGTGCATCAAAGCATCTCAAGAAGGGTGAAGGCACTCCTTCCTCTGGCCATGGGCAGGTTAATTAAACTATCAAAAGCCCCGTGGATCTGCCTCCCTATTGTCTAGTTTTGATGGCGGCAGTGCATACCAATGAGAAATAGTTAAGGTCAACCTGCGAAGGGCTTGGTCGCAGGTTGGACAAGAGGAAGACAGAACTAACAACACTTTGGTATGCAATGTGTTAACTTGAAGATAGTTCCCAACCCTCTATAGGAAAGGCAGTGAATGGCATGTCTGGTTCCACTGTTTACTGTAACCATCCCCTGTGGAGCAGACTCCTTTTAGAGGGAGAAGTATGTGATTTAAGGGCAACAGGAAGTCTGCTCTCATCACAAACTTCAAGGAAGACATGTGCTTTGATCAAGAGTCACAGAGGGCTCCGTTAACCAGAAAGCACTTTGATATACAACAAACAGGAAGATGGGTGTGGCTTAGGAGTATATGTTGTCACCCCTTACCTTTCCTGTTGCAGAGCACTCTGGTTCTGACCTCATGCAAAACAAAAGATTGTTGCTAGGGACCCATGATTGGTTCATTAAGGTAGGTTTAACCTTCACCAATCACTGGGACCCATTTAGATTTAAAGAGGGCTTAACCCCCTACTTAGGAGATCATCCAACGACTTTGAAAAGAGAAAGAGGAAAGACTCATTTGGACCCTGGCTGAAGGTACAGTCTGCCTTACATCTTCTGCCAGTGAAGGAAGTCCATGATTTCCAAGAGGGAAGCACGATCCCGCCCCTAAACATCTCCCAGCGAATGGAGGGAGATACTAGACTCAGAGGACCCCTCCAGGAGGTCCAGAACCAGCACCTAGCCAGCACAAAGTTTGCTCTGCTAGGTTCGCCAGCAAACTTCCTAGGTGGGAAGTTTCAGAGACTCTCTGAACAAAGGACAATCCACCTTGAAAGGACACCATGAGCCCTGTGAAGAAGCTAGGAGGTGTGCCACACAAGCATCAACCACTGTCCATCTATTATGGACATTTTCAAGGCAGTCAAGCTCTTGAACCCCGCCCGGCTGCACCACTGACAGTTGTCACGCTGGTCACTAAAGCCATCCGAGATGCCTTGATCAGCATTCCAAATCCACCAATCAGGACAGAGACAACAATTCTTGATTCCGTATCACTGTGTAGGTCAGCCTGCAGCCAAACTGCCTGCCGCCTGATATCTGCAGCTGTATCCCATTATGAACTCTGTTGCAGGAGATTCAAAGTGTCCTAGAACCAACATGATGCTGTCGAGCACCAAGAACATCTCACGCACCAGGTACATTGTTGTTCTGTCCCCCTGGTTCTTCTCCGAAGGCCCCTAGTGAAATTTATGACCACTTGCTCCCTTGATGCTGAAACTAAATAACCTTGCACAGTTAAGACTGATTATGTTACAGACTACCCTCCTGTCAGTATCCAGAGTGCATCCCTTTCCTTTCTGAAACTGCATTTCCTCTATGTTCTTTTACAGTGTAGGCTGTATTTTGTAGTTTTCTACAACTGTCTGTTGTGGTAATAATAAAGTAGATATTTTTATCCAAACTTGACTGGACAATCCCTTTTATCATTGGGTAATAATTGTATTTTTGCTGTGTTGCAACTAACCACCTATCAACGACCTTGCAAAAATAAGTCTCTCTTCCATCCACGTTACCAAAAATGGACAAGCAGGTTTATAATTTACTTGTGTTCCAATCTGTTAGGATCCCTCTCGTGTACTAGAGGTGTGGCGCTCATTGATGGTTCAGAAATCAATATTCAAACCTGAACCACTGGACAAGATCTTCCGGGGAAGGGATAGGGAGATAAGGATGACTGCATGAGCAGTGTTTCTCGCCAATCATCCTGCCGGGGGGAAAGTCTAATTTCTCAACACTCGAGAGTGTCAGTGTGCACAGGAGCTTGTGAGGCATCCCACACGTCCCAGACTTCAGCACAGTCTCTAAGTGGCTGAGTAATTAAAGACTATTAATGAGGTAGCGGCTAGAAAGGTCCTAATCGAGGAGAGAAGACTAGCACTAGAGGAACACAAACTGAGGGACAAGATCACCATAGAGCTGTGCAAGCTGGTGCCTGAAGAGCAGAAGGATGCCAATAAATCTGTCTCTAGTGAAAGCAGCAGTAGTGGCTCAAACCCAAGTGCCCGGGATAAGCCCCGACGCCCATCCCAAAAGACTTAGTACATGCTTATGAATTGAGGAAGGATATTTTTGACTGGTTTGAAGCATTCAAGCTGGCTTTCCAGCTATAGGAGGTGGTTGAGGTACTGTGGGGTGTAGCACTGATGAGTCGCTCACCGACACCAGGGACTGCTGAAATTCTTCAGTTAACTCCTGAGGAAAGACCACATTACGAGAGCATGAAGGCAAAAAACCCAGAACAGTATTTCAAGACCTTCAGAGAGCTCGGAAATAAACGTAAGCAGAAATGTGGACCGTTCACACACTTGTCATTGAAATATCTGAGCGGGTGGCTGGCTGGTAACAAAGTTGACACATTTAAGGGGATGTACAATTTGATTGTGTGTGGGCACGTATTGAAAAATTGTGAGATTGACCTACACCAGCATCCACTGAAAGAGACTATCACCCACCCTAGGGATCTTGCAAAGGCTGCCGACAGGTTTGTGAGTACTTGCATCCAGAAAAAGGCTCAGGCGAGCACACCCAAACCGGAAGAGTTATTAGGGGTCAAAAAGGGCAAAGGCACAACCCAATCCAATTCGAAGTCAGGTCCCTGAAAGAAAAAAAGGGACATCCCAAAAACATATTCAACCATGCGCACCGTGACACTGGGACACCTGCATTCTCATCACCCAAAGGCTGTTTCTTTTGTAAGGAGATGGGCCATAGGAAAAGGGATCCTACTTGCAAGGGCTTACCCAAGCAAGCCATAGTGAAGGTTAGACTTGTGCAAGAGACCATCATTAGTGTGGGCCTCTTAGAGGAGGACTTCCTTCTAGGCCAGGGTGTGGCTGAATGTGGATTGGTTACACTCAGTGGGAACGGCACCGGGTCTCCCAAAGAGATCCCAGTTCCCAATAATACTCAACTCTATCTAGAACATGTGTATATCAATAGACACAAAACTCCTGTGGTCCGAGACACTGCGGCTAGCATCTCTGCTGTCACCCAGCAGTGGGTACAGCCAGGTCAGTATATTCATGACCCTGATAGTAGCGTAAGTAGGTTTGATGGGAAGACTAAGTGCCCCTTGGTGATAGCAGAGTTCAGCTGGTGAGGTGAAATGACCCAGCACTGTGTAGCAGTGAAATACTCCATCCCTGTCCCATGTTTGTTGGGTAATGATCTTCCTGATTCCGAGATATTCACATCGGCTACCCGATTGAGGGCCAAAGAGATCGCCAGATTGAACACTCTCAGATGAGCCTTAGGGCCTCTAGTGCTTTCAGAGGGCTTGTTGGAAGGACCGGCATGGTCGGTAGCCCCTAGTCCATTTCCACAGACTACTAAGTCAATTATACCTGTGGGAGAGGGTCTAGTAGCCACTCAGGGCCCTACTTTGGTTACAGGAGACTCTGTGACTTTAGAGTTGTCTGACGAAGCACAGGAACCTTAGGTGGAGGACCAGTTGGGTGCAGATCTGAAGGGACAGCCCAAGCTGGATGAGTTTGCATCAGCTGGGGGCCCAGGTCAGAGCGACATCTTCACAATCCAGAAAGAGTGTCCCACTCTGGCAGGTCTGTGGAAGCAGGTGGAGGAGCAGGCTAAGGGTGGGGTCCCTTGATTGTTCAGAGTGTAGTAGGAGGATGTACTCCTGTACAGTGAGCCAAAAGATTCTGAGGGCGAGGGCACCAGAATGTTGGTGGTTCCCCAATGCCATAGAAAGTTTCTTTTGGATTTGGATCACCAAATTCCTTTAGAAGGTCACCTGGGAGTGACTAAGACATCAGACCAGTTATCTGCACACTTTTAGTGGCTGCAGTTTGGCAGAAAGGTTAAGGAATTTGTCCGGTCCTGCATTACTTGTCAAGCTTATGGCAAGTCAGCTGGTGCCACAAAGGCCCCCTTAATTCCAGTACCCATGGTTGGGTGGCCTTTCGAGAGAATAGGCATGGATATTGTGGGTCCTTTGGATCCTCAAACCAGCTCAGGGAACAGATATATCTTGGTGGTGGTAAACCGTGCCACAAGATACCTTAAGGCTGTCCCTCTGAGGAGGATCAAAGCCCCAGTAGTTGCAAAGGCTCTAATTGGGATATTCTCCCATGTTGGATTCCCTAAGGAAGTTGTTTCTGACAGGGGATCAAACTTCATATCAGCATATACGAAGGCTATGTGGGAAGAGTGCTGAGTCACCTATATCTTCTCAACATCCTTCTATTCACAATCAATGGGATTTTTGAGCAGATCAACAAGACCCTGAAAGGCTAGATGGGTGACTTGGAAGAGCACCAGAGGAGAAAATGGGCTTTTCTCCTGCCATGCCTTCTTTTCGCCTAGAGAGAGGTGCCACAGAAAAGAGTAGGGTTTAGGCCTTTTTAGCTTCTGTTTGGACACCCTGTATGAGGTCCCCTCAGCGTAGTGAAAGAGGGATGGGAAAGCAGACCCTCGTCCCCTACACGAGAAGTGGTGGACTATGTACTCGGCCTTCGGTCTAGAGTGGCCAAGCACATGGAACAGTCGACAAGGAACTTAAAGGCCATCAGGAGCTGATGAATCACTGGCACGACCAAAAGGCCACAGTGACAGTCTATTCTCCAGGCCTGTTGGTGTGGATTATGGAGCCTGTCAACCCCAGAGCCCTTCAGGACAAATAGACTGGAACTTACTGTGTGCTGGAAAAGGTCAGTGAGGTGAATGATCTCATTGACGTGAAAGGACCTAGACAGATGTGTAGGGTCTTTCACGTCAACCGGCTAAAACCGCATTATAGCAGGGATGACTGGGTCACGGCATTAGTGACTGACGGAGAGACTGAAGTCAGAGACCGATCTCCCAGACCTCTTGCACACTGAAGCCACAGATGGGCCAGTTGAAAGTGTCAACCTTGCAACAGACCTGTCAGAACAGCAACTGACAGACTGACACTGTTTACTGGGACAGTTTTCCGGACTGTTTTCTTGGACTTCTGGTCGTGCAGATTGGTGCACCCATGATGTGGACACTGGAGACAGTAAACCAGGGAAGAGTAGGATTCAATGGATGTCCGATAAAGTCAGAGGAACCATCAAGGAGGATGTTTTCAAGATGCTGTCTCTTGGAGTGATAGAGACATCCCACAGCTGCTGGGCTATCCCAGTGGTACTGGACCATAAAAAGACCCGTGGTCTGAAAACTGAAGTTTGCTTTTGTGTGGACTACAAGAGGATCAATCATGTCACAAAGACAGATGCTCACCTCATTCCTCAGGCAGATTAGCTCATTGACAAGCTTGGCCCTGCCAAGTACATGAGTACCTTTAACCTCACAGTGGGGTATTAGCAGGTCAGATGGGGTGAGGGAGAGATGGAGTGAGAGAGAGGTCCGCATTCTCGACCCTGGGAGGACATCATCAGTTCACTGTGATCAGAGACGTCTTTATGGGAGGGCACAAGGGGCACTTGCACCGGGCCCCCACCCTGGAGGGGGCCCCAAGAAGGAGCCTTATTTTTTTCTTTTTAAGTCAGTTTCCCCAAGTCAACAAAATTAAGTATTACACATCAGGATTTTCTATGGTGTTCTGCTATGGCTAAACCTACTTTCTGTCTGTTGTTGACAAGCACGTTTTGTTCTGATCTTTTCTTCCTGTAATGCTTTGTTCGCTGTGATATACATAGTTTGCATGGCACAAAACTTGTAGCATTCTCACCTTTCTATGTGGATTAAATTGATCATGTGCAATAACCAAAGTTGGAATACATAGTGACCAGCAGACGATACAGTGATCCTGGACAAATCTTATATCACTGACATTACTGTACTGCCTTCGATGAAAAGGTTTGGTTCACACATACTGGTGGCATTGTTTGGCCAATTACCTGATCTTTCCTATCATGTAGGCCATTTAGGTGCAAAGAGTTCTAGAAAGAAGAGAGCAGACCAGATATTGCAGGCTTCTTACTTCTTACAAGCATATTTTAAGGTCTGCTAATGTGACAACAAAACAGTTTTCTTTTTTGTACAATTCAAAGGTTTATCTGCCTGTTTTTAAATATTATTGCACACACGTGTGTTTGGGGTGTATTTAAAGCTTTACAATACAAAAGAGAAACCTATCTGAAATCTTTTAAAATCTCATCCATTAGTATGCTGGTATTTATATACTTTCCTTGATGATGAGACAATGAAGCTAGAATCATTCCCATTTTGCATAATATGGTTCTATAACATTTTGTTTTGTAAATTGTTTATATTGGGTTGTGTGATTTTCATATTTTCCAAGTCAGTTCTGTAAAATGGGTTTAATTTAGTTTAAGGTAAAAACTAGAAAATAAATTGGTAAAGAGCAAAAATTGCAGAGTAGGTACGAATGCCAGCTTCACCTCGTAATGAATGTGTGATCCTGGGTATCTCATTTAATCTTGTATTTCCTCACCTGTCAAAATTGCAAGTCCCTAAACCTTTCAAAATTGTCAGCTCTTCAGAGTGATTTCGTTCTCAGGGTATGATCTTTAAAAAAGACTCACCCATGGTTTCACTGGCTAAATATGGAGTTGCTTTCTCTATAATGATAGTGCGCATTGATATATTACACACCATAGCCACCTGTTTCTTTGCTCTCCAATGGCAACACTGCTTGAAAACCATGTCCCACTTCTAATTTCAGTCTGTCTGGATACAGACACCTTCCTGGTATCTTCAAATCGTCATCCACTCTCTATGCTATGGAATGTGTAGTATTATCCTTGCTTCCCTTGGTCGCCTGTATCCATGCTTGAGCACTTTTGCTGTCTATGAGGCTGCTAATCTGAGTCGTTTGACTATTCTGGATTATGTGTACCTTTGTCATAAAATCTGTGTCCTGCAGTTATACTATATCCAGTATACCTTCCACGTGGCTGCTAATGATGAAATGTTTGCAGTACCTGTGCTTGAACGCAAGTACCCTCGTCATAGACTGCTAATGTTGCCCTTGACATGCTACTTGTGTATCACTTTGATTACAACAAGAATGAAGAGGGTAAGGCATCTTAATGGGAATTTATCATGCTTATTTTGATCTCTGTGATGCAGCATATCCAGCTATGGGTTGTTATCGTGATACAGGGTGCGGCGCACTAGATATTCTATAACCAATGAGTTCCTTTGGTCTGTTGGAGGGGGGCCCAAGAGGTGTCTGGGTCCCGGCCCCCAAAGTTCTTAAGATGGCACTGACTGTGATACCCTTTGGATTGAAGAATTCCCCTGCCACTTTTCAGCGGATGGTTAACCAGAGTTTGTTTGGTCTGGAAAACTTCAGTGTCACCTATTTACACCGCATTGCCGTCTTCAACCAAACCTGGGAGGATCACTTATCCCATCTGAAACAAGTGCTTCAGGTGCTGCATAATGCAGGTCTAACTATCAAGTCCATGAAGTGCCATATAGAGGAGGGAACTGTCACTTACCTAGGCCACCTGGTCGATGGAGATAAGAAACAACCTCTCAAAGCCAAGGAACAGGCTGTGAAGGAGTGGGACATCCCAACACACAGATACATCTCAGAGCCTTTATAGGTCTCACCGGGTACTACCAGTAGTTCATCAGTGGATATGGGACCATTGCCCTGCCCCTGAATGTTGTAACCTCCAAGAAGATGTCGAAGAAGGTAACTTGAACCACCTCCTGTCAAACCTCTTTCAGGATTTAAAGGATGGATTGTGCAGGGCCCCAGTTCTGAAAGTGCCAGACTATGGTCAGGAATTAATTTTCCAGACAGACGGCTGTGATTTTGGGTGGGAAGTGCCAGAAAGTCCTTGAACAAAGTACAAGGCTGTTGACTGCAAACACTCTCCTCAGCTTTGGGCCGTCCACCTTGAAAGGATGCCACAAGCCCTGCAAAGAAGCTAGAAGGAGTGCCACACAAGCATCAACTTGCGTCCATCTTTTAAGGACATTTTCAAGGCAGTCGTGCCCTCAAACTATGACCGGCTACACCACTGAATATTGTCACGGTGCAGTCACTAAAGTCATCCGAGGTGCCCTGACTAGCTTCCAGCCTCACATGCCGAACTGCCTGTCGTCTGATACCCGTAGCCCTCTCCCATCTTGAACTCTGTCACAGGAGCTGCAAAACCTCCTGGAACCTAGTCAACGCTGTCGAACACCAAGAACATCTAATGCGCTAGGTGCACTGTGGTTCTGTCCCCCTGGTCCTTCTCCAAGCCCCTAGTGACATTTATGATCCTTTGATTCCTTGGTGCTGAAATCAAATAACCTGGAACAGTTAAGACTGATTGCTTTACAGACTACCCTCTTTTCGGTTTCCAGATTGCATCCTTTCCATGATGAAACTGTCTGTCCTCTGTGTTCCTTTACAGTGTGGGTTGCATTTTGTAGTGCTAGAACTGTCTTTGTAGTAGTTTTAAAGTAGATATGTGTATACAACCTTGACTGGACAGTCCCTTTTATCATTGGGTAATAATTGTTTTTTCAGATTTTCTAATTTTTATTTTATATCATAATAAATAAAACATGAAAGTAAGGGTTCAAATATTCACAAGAGGATTACAAACAAATTCACAGATTCAGTGACCAAAAATGAACAAGCTAAAATGTACTTAATAATAAAGCAAAGAAAGAAGAGAAAGAAGAGATGAAAAAGGAGAAGGAGAGAAAATAAGAGCCTCATAAACAAAAAATAAGTCATATTAACTGTACAATTCATGGATAATCATAGAACAATCCGCAACAAGTCAATTGTTTTGGTCAGAATAACAATGGCCTAAACAGTCACCAGTCAATACACCTTGCAAATAACAGAGTTATGAAAGAACAGTTTATTATATGCAGTGACCATACACATTAACCATAGGCATTAAGAAAGTTCCCCCAAATGTCCAGAAATGTATCAGTATCCCTGTTTGTTTATAGATAGCCCTTTCATAGATGGAGACGGTGAGCAACTCTTCCACCCAATCGTCGATGCAGAAAGGGGCAGACAATTCCCAGGACCTTAAAATCATCTTTTTTGCCACCATACAAGCTCGGAGGATCCATATTCTTTTACAGAATTGAAGATCCTCTAGCAGAGACACGTCTCCAAGCACCAAAAGAGTTGGAGCCAGTGGAACGGTACAACATTAGAATAAACCCAATCTTTCACAGACCTCCTCCCTAAATGTTTTAGTTTTTTGACAGAACCAGATCAGATGACTGAGAGTGAACCTTACTTGTTTGCACTTCCAGCATAAGTCGCTTTCCAGAAGATGTCTTTTAAACATGCGTACTGGCATCCAGTAAATCCTAAAAAGGAGCTTGGTTTGCGATGCCACTAGGCCCCAGTCCATGCTCATCAGCCGAACATTACCACAGCACCATAGCCAGCAACCCTGATCAGTCATTTCACCCAGCTCTCCGGCCCTAATAGTCCCCAACTCCGGATCTCCTTTACGACATGCTTTTTCGCTGTGTTGCAACTAACCAATGATCCAGAGATAAGCATGCCGTTCTGTCTGCGTTACCAAAAATTGGACAAGGATGTTTACTATTTACTTGTGTTCCGATCCCTTAGGATCCCTTCTGGTGTACTAGATGTGTGGGGCTGATTGATGGTTTAGAAATTGGAAGTTGATTTCATCGCTGCCCCAGAAGTTGATTCATCAGAATGGCCCTTGCCAGAATGTTAAATAGAGAATCTAAAAGGGAGACCGGTCTATAAGACGCTAGGAGCGCCCTTGGCCCCTTTTTATTATTGGACAGATAGTTACATGAGACCAGAAGGCAGGAATAAGGCCTCCAACAGAAATCGCATTAAACACCAAGGTAAAGATGGGCGCCCACAGGTTTGGCTCCTCCAAAAAGTACTCAGAGTATTACATATTTGATACATATCTGGAGAGTTTGTGTAACCTAAGAAGGAGTTGGTGGAAGAAATATGGAAGGTGGAACCGCCCAAGTCCATAGGGAACTGCTCTTATTTGTGTGTTTTCTAGAATTCTACAAGAAAAGGGAAAAAAATAATTTTTGGGTTGTGTGCGGGAGATTAGGCACTTGGTGAAGAAGGAAGATCATTTGAATGGGGCCTGTGACATGCACAATAATCTGAAAGGATAAAGGATGAAATTGACTTGTTGATTACCTTGGAGCAATTCAAAACCCCACAAAAGACTATTGTTACAGTGAATACTAGGGAGATAGGTTTGGGAGCAGCATTATCCCAAAAGGGGTGTACAGGTAGGGAGGTGGTAACTGTGCACTAGACAAGGGTCCTGAAGGCACCAAAAATGAATGGTACTCAGTGGTCAAAACGGAAGCATTGGCTAGTCATTGGGATTTAGAGAGGTGTCACACTTTCATGTGGGGGCCAGATTTGATTTTTTTGCAGGTGGACCATAAGGCCTTGAAGGCAATTTATCAGTGTAAAGGTTTGGACGAAGTATCACGTAGTGTATCAAGTTGAGTGGCAAAGATTCAGTGGCATAGCTTTAAGTTTGAAGTGCTACCAGGATGTGAGAATAGTTTTGCTGATTATCTACCCCGATTATCAGGTAAGGTGAAGAAGGGAAACATAGTGTGGGGGTGGTACAGCCCACAAAGGTATGATAAGGGGGCAAGAGAAATTGATAGATGCAGCAGAGCTTGATAGGAATATGGAGAAGACACTGTTATATGTCAAAAAGGGCTTGGTCGAGTTATGTGTATCTAGAATGAGAAGCGAGAAGCTACTGGGAGCTTAGAGTTAAACCGAGTGTGGATGAAGGATTATTATACTGGCCGGGGTGAGTTGAAGTACTTCACTTGTGTAAAAGTGCTCTACAAATCAATTGCATTTCAAAGTTACAAATAAACAATTACAATTGTAGTGCAAGATTTCCTCACAGATAAGTTGATTTAGTGGTGCTTATGGGGCACATTGGAATCTCAGAAATGAAACCATGCTGAGGGAGGATTACTGGTGGCCATACTTTGATGCATCCGTGGAAAATAAGTTAAGGTAAATGCATAAAATGCAAGAGGTATGGAACTACCTACGGTGGCGTCTGAAACACCCCGTGGAGTGTGGGAGGATTAATTTATTGGGGGCTGTAGATGTGAGAGAAGGACAAAACAAATTCATAGTGGTGTTTGTGGATCTGTTAGCTCGGTGGATAAAAGTGAAATGTCAGAGACTAGTTCCCATTGGCTCATTGGCTCATCTATTGGTTGTCTTCATGACCATCAGTCTGGCTTCTGAGCTGCCAGAAGCACAGAAACCTCTCTCCTGAACATCCGTGAAGACCTGCTCTCCAACCTTGATTCCAACACCCCGTGTCCTGATCTTACTTGATCTCTCTTCTAACTTTGATATGGTCAACCATGCCATCCTGCTCAACCATCTCTGTGATAACGTAGGTATAACCACTCAGGCCCTGCCGTGGCTGACTTCTTTCCTCTCTGATCAACCCTCCCACGTCCAACTTGGTTCCTTCCTCTCCTCTATCTCTATTTCTACCTGTGGTGTCCCCCAGGGGTCTAACCTCTCTCCCTGGCTGATCAACCAATACCTGGCACTTCTTGCCCACTGCATTGACGCTCTCTGTCCCAACTTTCAGTGCTATGCAGATGACACATTTTCAGGCTACCTTCGGCCACCTCTCCTCCGTCTCTCATCTCTGACTGTCTGCTATCCAGGAGTGGTGAGCCGACAATGATCTCTGCCTTAATGCCCGTAAGACTGAGATTCTCCTCATCGGCACACCCGCTTCCTCCTTTCCTATAAATCACTGGCCGGCCTTTCTTGGCCCTCTTTCTGCTCCCACCTGTGAGTTAAAAACCTCATGGTCATCTTCCACTCCACACTCTCCTTCTCTCCTCACATCTCTGATGTCTATACGAAGTCAAACTGCCAGCTGCACCTCCTCAGAGATATTCTTCCTTTCCTCTCCTTCCCCCAGAATCTCACTGTCTCTAGAACTCTGGTTCTCTCTAGGCTTGGCTACTGCAACAGTCTCTTTCTAAATCTGCCTGCTTCTACTCTCCACCCTCTGCAACTCATCTAGACCAAGACTGCGAGACTTGTCCATGGCCTCAAGCCCAGGGATCGTATCTCTCCAGGACTGAAATCTCTGCACTGGCTCCCAGTGGCTGGGAGGGTTAAGTTCATAACCCTCTGTATCATCCACAAGGCCTTCTGGGGCCTCAATACCTTCAACTCTCTCTTCCTTAATATAATCCTCTCAAGCTCTTCACTCATCCGCCTCCAACTCCCTCAGGGTCAGTCGCTTCTCCAAGCAACAAGTTGGTGGTTGATATCTTTATTCAGCTGGGGCCTCCCTCTGGAATAGCATCCCTGCAATCCTGAAACTTGAGGAGAACCATCTCTGGTTACGGAAGCACCTCAAAACCTTCCTCTTTGCCTCTGCTTTCTCTCCTCCTCTCCTCTGCTGAATTCCTGCCATGCACAAAACCAATGATAGTACACAACACCAATCATGAAGTTAAAATAAATGTATTAAAAAACATAATGAAATAACATAATGAAAATCAAACTTCCAAATTAAGAAATAATGAAAGCATTTCCAAAAAAAAGGAAAATCCAATGAAAAACAAAAAACCACGACATGAAAAAAGAAAAGTGGTCCATCGCCAATGTCAATATGAATTAAATAATAAAAAAAGAAAACCATTGATCCATGGGAATTGTAAAAAAAGAAAGTATGTACAAGTCCTGAACTATATGCAATGCAAGTCCAAAGGGTCCATGATCCCCAAACAAAAGGAAACCTACAAAAAAGTCCTATGAATTAACAACTATATACATAAAGTGGAGCAAAGACCATGAACTCCAAAAAAAAAAAGATAAAAAGGAAACCTTACCCTAAAGAACTATTTACAAAGGCGGCGGGCAAGTCCTACGGCTCACTTTTTGATGTTACGGGCCAGGGCATCATCGAACTCGACATCAATGTTCTGGAGGCGGGCCTCTTCCTTGGCCTCGAAGTCTCACAGGGATGCAGCCATGGCCTCCTCCAACTCCCTGCGAGTTGCCTCGAGGCACTCAGCCCGCCTCAATGCCCTGCGCATAAAGTTCTCTGCCCTGACCATAGTGAGCCGTGCCTCCTCCGCCCGCTGCCGTTCCGCATCTATCTGCTGGCCCAACCGCTGCCACACGGAAGACACTCCCAATCCAGGGTCCTCCTGCCCTCCAGCCGATGCCTGCCCCTGTGATGTTAATGTCCTGAGCCATCATCGCTTCCACCAGGAGCCTGCTGCTGCCGTGCATGTTCCCTGCCTGTCGATGCCTGCAAATCCTCATCTTTCTGGGGTCCAGTTGGTGGGGTGGCCACTGCTACTGGTCCTCCCACTCCTGACTGTGGCAGGGATGTGTACTCCACCAGCCTGGCCCCTGGGTCAGGGGCAGCTCCACAGGGTGCCCAGGTGATACTTGAGCAGGAAGATGGGACGGAGGACAACTGGCACATAGGGGGTTCAGTTGAGGAGGGGGTCGCTAGAAGATCCAGCACACGGATGAACCCAGCGCCGTTGGCATGTCCTAGTAGGCTGATGCGGTCAATGAGGTATTCAAAATGACGTGCATTGTCCTCACAAGAACTCTGCATGTCATCCCAAATACCACGTTGGCACACCGCTACTCCAGCTAGGACAGGCTCAATCCGGTCACAGATTGCCACATCCGCAGGGAGAGGAAGGCCAGTTGTTGTTTGCGCATCCCCTCCCTGAAAACAGGTCTGAACGAAGGCATCCCTGCTGGTGCGGGATGATGCAGTCACAGGATCAGGGACAGGATTAAACACAGGCACCTCCACAACGGCATGTGCTGCCTCCTGTCCCTGACCCTGGACTGCACCACTAGCACCAATGAAATCCCCCCCCCCCCTCCAGGCCCCATGTGTGGGCCTTCCACAGCCTCCTCCTCCTCACCCGAACCCCCACCAACCTGGATGACTCTGTGTCATCGTCCTCCATAGGCCCCTGTGGGGGGCTCAGCTGCCCCTACTGCTGCCTAGGAGTCCCACCTCCAAAATCCGCCTCTTGGACCTTCCCTCGGCAGCTGTGGCCATGGATGTGGCACCAGACTCCTCCCTCTCGGAAGAGATGACTACGTGGGAGGAAAGCTGAGACTTGCATCTCCGTCTGGAGGTGGGATCCCTGCCACTGTGCTCCACAGCACCGTCTTCGCCATCTTCATCAGTCGATGCTGCAGACAGAGAGAGACAGAACACAGGCATCAGGGCACATCAGGGCACTGTACAATGGTCAGATACACATGTGACAGTTGCACATGAGTGGCAGTGTCAAACTTCTCAGATGGCATCACACTCCCCAACACTCATATCATTTGAACCCACACACATGCACAAATTGACAGGAATCATACAGCAGGCAGCAGAATCCATACACACACCAACATGAACATCCAAAGGTTGCCATGACATCACAAGCAACATGGGGAGTGGTGAACACATGCACACACGCCAACAGACAGACATGAATATGTGCATCTCCACACACAGTGCAATCATTGGCAACTATGTCACATCTGCCAATCGGGTTCCTACATGTCTGTGTCACATGCATCCATGATGTATCATTGTCGCACACATGTGAAACACACACACGCACATGTATGCCGTGCACGTACATGAAGGTGGAACCAGTATCCATGTGTAACACCCCAACCATACCATAGTACATACACAGAAAAACTAACATGTGTGCATCTCCACATGCAGTTGTGCATCATGCTTTGGAACACAAACACCATTGATGTGCATCACACATGACAGGACTCACATGCAGCACGGTCATGTCCCTGCACATACACATCCATACATGGCTCTTTCCAGACATATGTCCAAGCTGCACACTCCTGGCACACCTAAACATGCACTGCGTCCAATAAGTACACATGGACACTTACCGCTCGACTCCGGAACGGTCTCCCTCTCGAAGACCTTGGGTTGAAGCGCTGGCTTAATGCATTCCAGGACCCTCATGTCGTCAGTGATAAGGTGGACCCGGCTCCTCACTGCATCCATTGCATCCAAGAGGCGCCGAGCCTTCCTGAGGATCCTGGACCTGAAGTCCTCCAAGTGCTTCCGGACATGTTGTAGGTCGTGGGTTGCCACCCCCTCCACGTTCATGGCAACCACAATATCCAGCAAGATGCTCTCCCGTCCATCCTTGTCGGCGCATCTTCTTCCATAGAGGGCATCCTAATGCACCAGGACTTGCTCCACCAGGATGCCAACCTCTCCTGCTGTGAAGCTGGCAACCCTCTGCCTCTATGGCTGGGGGTTGCCAGTGGTGTCTGATGGTGTTTCCCCTGACATGGCAACCCCCGAGGCAGGTGTGGGTGGGCAAATGGGTCCTGGTGCTGGGCTGTAGAGTGATGGAACTTCAGTCGGGAGTCTTCTGTTCCAGCAGGGGTGGTCACAGCAACTGGACCCCTGCAGATGGCTGATGTTCAGGCACCAAATACCAGGGCACATGGCCAGCAGGCAGGCAGGCAGCAGCAGATGGCTGGTGGGTTTTGGCTCAGGGATCTGGGGGCAGGAAAACGGCCTTTTGGGCAGGAGTGTGGTCTTCCGTGTGTTGTTGCATGGCCAGCTTGATACAGAGTTATTTGGCACGTGAAAAAACAGCACGTCAGCGTGTAATTTGAGGAAAGGCCCTTAGCACGTAAGCGCATATGTGACGTAATGCACACAGGCATTTCCTTTGGCATGGGTCAATAGTGATTCAGCACGTAAAAAACTGCCCGTCCGTGTGTTAATGCGTGTAATTCGAGGAAAGGGCCTAAGCGCATATGTGACGTGACGCGCATGGCCGTTACCCTCGGCACGGGTTAAAGCTGAGCGGGGCCAGCAATTCGCTGTACTTGCCTTTCGTGGAGACCGACGCGTGTGTTGCTACTTCTAGTTGTTTCACGCGCCATCACTACTTCACAGCAGATCAAGGACATATCTCTTCTTTTGGCGGGGGTATTGGCTACGTGTGCTTTTCATTACCACGCTAGTCAGATGGTGAGTCGAGCACACAATTGTTTCTCAATGCGGGTACTCCTGTGTTTCGCTTACTGGTTTTCGAGGTCAAAGAAGCCTGCGTGTCCCACGCATATGTGTTTTTGTGTCCCTGGGAGCCACTGCATACTGCGGGAGGTTAATTCCACACACGTGGGCTACCGGGGGTTGCGTGCACTTTTTTACTGCAGTTTGGGGTGCCTGAGCATTGCGTGACCTGTCACTTCATCACCGGGGTCACATACAGCTTTGCAGGTGCACAGGGGTGCTGTTAACTACTAGTACCCCACCCCCTTCACCCCAAATGCCCAGGACAATTGTCGTGTAAACCTCCCATCGGCACTACTACTACTACATCTGTGCCGGCACTGCTACATCTGTTGCATGGTTGGGAGGCTGTAGAGGAGGTCCCAGATATGGCCTGCACTCCAGCCACCCATTTTGAAATACCAGGAACATACTCGCCGAGATATGTGACATATGAGGAGCAAATAAATCAACAGAGAGCCACACTTGGGCTCTGCCAAGTGCCCATCAGAAGAGAAATACCTGTTGAAGTGCCAATAACCAGACAATCATGGGTAGTTCGGTACCCATTGAGACAACCGTACCAACAGCTGACACGACATGAAGACTACTTTCAGACAGTCCCAGAAGAGACCCAAAGGGCCTCAATTGAAGGTGAATGGTGACGTCACGAGTACGGGCAGACGTACAGATGAACAAACAACAACCAAAAGATAACACACTAATACGAAACACCATGAATAACGACATCACAGACATAGAAGTTAAGGTGATGTCAAAATATAAAGAAACGCAACCATAAAGCAGGATGTAAATATGCAACCAGCTAACGCCTGTACATAGGCTTGTAACGCAAGAAGCTAAGAAAACAGTACGGCTTGCTAAGCTTAGTAGAAGAATAGATCGGCAAGCGCCAACTATATACATATATATATCTACATCAATGAAGCACATTATATAAGTGCAGTCTACTTTACATGAAAGCAGAATTAAGCCCAGGATGGTAGGGGCCAAACAGGCCAGTATTCATATACCAGCACAAAGCCAGACGAAAGAGCGGAATCGAAAGTTAGCAAGAAGTAGCTCATGCCTAGGAATTCGAGGTCAACCCAAGGAAGGGAGGAGAGCGGCAACTCCGAAGATTCAAAACTTAAGAGCATAGCAGCCTGCCGTGAAGGTTGAGATAAGGAAGCCTAGGCAGGTGGCAAGGCCGCAGAGAGAATCAAATACGCAAATAGATGGAAAATGAAGCAGCTTCACGGTGTACTGACACGTGACCAGCCAAGCGCAAAGAGGCACCAACGTCTGATGTCACCCAAAACCAGAGGATGCCATAACCTTCCCTGATAAGAAGCTACAGTTTTGAGGCCATCCTCAGCCAACTAATTGACACATCGCCCTAAAGTACTGATTCATGGAAGGGAGGCAGGGTGCATCTTGGCCCATGCCGCATCTGGGTAACCATTCTGCAAGCTGCTAATTAAAGTGGAGATATATGCCTAGGGGTGTAACCGACCCAATCAAAATGGACCAAGTAATCTAGAGTCCTATAGCTAGTAGAACCAATGAGATGTCGTACTTGTAGTGATGTCTAGCATGAGTGATGTAGAGGGTGGGGCGTAGATGCCCACCCGATAAGAGTTATCCAATCCTCACACTCTGTTACCACATACACTTATAGTACCTATACTTAAGTTACCTTTTCCAACCAATAGACTTGCATGACAAACTTTCGAGTGTTACACGTCAATGATGATGAATATTGACTATAAACATTTCTGTTTGAATGTAGATTGTGGAAGTTGAAGCGAGACGGGCGATCGCATCACTGATGATTTCCTAATGTTTCTCCGTTTTTTGTACTTGTCATTAGACGGACTTCCCTTTGCCAAACCATTGAGTTGTCCTTATTGATTGGTGTTGGAGTAAGATAATCCTGCACCCCATCCTCCTCAAGGTGCAGCTATCTCGTCTTAAAATACTTGAGGGTGTGCACTGATCCCATGGGCCTGTCAGAGGTCGCTCCGCCCTCCTGTACACTTGGTAGCAGAGGATAGTTGTGACCATCGATTATCGATTATTGATTATTGATTAAAATAAGACACCTATTGACCATCGACACAAAGTAACTTTAGGTCTTCAGCAATATCACCAGTCCTTCGCCATTTGGCCGAGTAGACTGTGAAGCTTCCAGTGGACAATGATAGTATAAATCTATCTAAAATCCTCAGTGGGTCTGAAGGAACCCGTTTTATAAACAGAAAACCTTCCATTCCTATGGGCAGTGGAACAGACGAAAGACTAAAGAAGGCGGTAACGGAGGCGGTGATCCTGAGGATCCAGAGAGGACCCATGCGAGTGGTGAGTGAAACAAAAAAGTAAATGCTTTGGCAAATGTCATAGCAATTAGAACAAGTAAGGGAAAAGGTAACGGAGTTAGGTTGAATAAATAAAATAGTCAGAAGAAGAGAAGACTGTGTATATATATATATAAGGGGATAATGACGTGAGAATAATTGAGATAGTAAAGAGGGTGGACACCTGAGATAGTAAAGAATACCAGGGTGGACACCTGAGATAGTAAAGAATAACGGGGTAGACACCAGAGAAGAGAGAGGATTCCAGGGCGGACACCTGAGGAGAGAGAGGATTCGCCTTGTTCCTGCGCTTTAATATAGCGGTCAGAAGAAACGTGAATTCAGACCCCGCATAATAGGGGACGACTAGGCTACGATCACCTTTAAAGACGACATAAAAGGAGTTAGTTTAAACTCCATATCGGGGTATTAATTAGAAGGCAGAGATATTTGTGTCCAGCTGGTGTCTGTCTAGTCCGTCAAATGTCTGTTGTACCTGTTCTGTTGTTTGTCACATGTAAGAAATTTTGTCTTCTATTGGTTGAAATCAAATAGGGTTTTTACCCGATTCTATAGTTGAGTGAGATTCTCACATGGATTGATGTTCTTGAGTAAATTGGCTGAAAGAAAATGGATTGGAGCTTGCGGTGCTCGCTCATATTATTGACAAGTGTTAAAATTGCATGGAAGCATTGAAAAGTGGTGTTTAAGAGGAATGTAGAACAGATTTAAGCATGGAAGAAATTACACCATTAGCACACTTATGTAAGCAACTGCCGAAACATGCAACCAAGCTGAAGAAATATAGCACGGAGTGGGTTAAGGGCACCGCCCACAAGATGTTTATGCTGTGGCCACAAAATGGGTCTTTATCTAAAGCCGTTTACAACACACGACGACTTACTTGCATGCCACATATGCATGGAAAAAACTAGAGAAACACCTCGCTGTTCTCGAACTTTGGAAAATGTTCGAACATGCGAAGGAGGAAGAGCCACCTGCAGGCTGGATATTAAACGTATGCATGGAGGGGGGGTGAGACGCCTACCGTGTCACCTGCCCTGCCTGAAACATAAACCGAGGGAAGTAAGCCTGAGGGACTCTACCCATTAAGGGAGATTAAAGCGGCCACAGGGTACCGCAACCCTGCATATGAGTCACCTACTAACAGTAGTAATGAAAACTGAGGGAAGGATCAGAACCAGATTCTTACCTCCGCAGTCCCGAGGGACAAGGAGAGACGCGATGATGAGAGGAAGGATCAGGCACAGATTAGTGCATCTCTCGATAAAGAGAGAGAGGGAAAGAAATGGAAAGAAGCTGAAAGCAGAACTGATGAGGTAGCATTTGCAAAAGACGAATGGATGGGATGACAGATATTGTTGAAACTCGATGGAAAAGGAAGTGATGGTGTGAGACCTATAGATAGGTTAGATGAGGCGCAGAGAAAGGAGAAAGACAAGGAGTCAAGGGATGAGAGGATAAGATGGAAGGATAGACTGAGGTGTGAACAGCTATATCGCGAAGAGCAAGAGAAACAGCTTGGATCACAAACAGAGAGCTGTCTATGCCTTGGACAGACAGAAACAGCAAGGTTTAGCAGAAGAGCAAAGAGTATGTGACAAGATAAGGAGACGAAGGGATGAGGAAGTTCGAAGGGAAAATGAATCTAGAAATGAAAGGAGAAGGGAAGAAAATAAAGTCAGAGAAGAGGCGAGGAAGAGCAAAGAATGTGATGATGTCATAGAATGTAAGCATAGACAGAGGGCACGCGATCTCGAATATCTGGAGAGGGAAATTAAAAAACCCAATCCTGTTGTAGAATGGGAAGACATTGAAGAATACTTCCCTATGTATGACTCAGTACCAGGCACGACCGGGGCAATTACTGAAGATGACTTCGACACCAGAAGCATCGGGGAAACGATCGATAAGATATATGATGAAATGGGCTTAGAAGAAATACCCCAAGGGGAAAGGGAAGACAAGCGCCTGGAGAGCACTTAGCTGTATGACACTGAGGATATCACCCGAAGTAGTGGGAGCAGGAGACTGTCCCTGGACAGTCTAGAAATCAGTAAAAATGAGGATGACACAAGGAGTTGCGTGAATTGGGAACAATCAATGTCCGACTCCGGAGAGGAAACGGAGCGTGAGACAAATGAAGAAGGGAGACAGCGCGAAAAGCGGCTCCCAAGGGACAACAAGGTACGATGGTCGGCTGCTAGTGAGTCTGCACCGAGGACATCAGCGTCTGCCACACAGTCGGACCGGTATGATGGAACACCCCATGGTCAGCACCCGCCTATGTAGACAGGTTGAGGACATTGCCAGGCAGACGGCGATGCGGGAATATTACCCCAGCGATAGACAGAAGAGCTATGGGGAAAGAGAAAGAAGACTGCGCATTCCAATTTCTGCTGCTAGAAAAGGGGGGAGCAAGATCGCAATATGTTCCATGGCCACACTTGGATCGCGTAAACTTGAAAAATAAGATTCCAATGCTGACATCGGGAGCCGGGAAGTGGATACACAAGTCAGAAAAAATGACAGGGGGTGTCACGCTCCCAATAGGGGACATTAAAGGTCTCCTGATCACCATACTTGGTTATGGAGCAGACGATGTGTGGACCCGGGCAGGGTACCCTCGGGCAACCATAATTAACACTGCTCACGATGGAGCACCATTTAATAATTGCAGAGCAGCAGTATGGAAAGCGCTATGAGTGCTGTACCCAGACACTTCCGATATGGGAGCCATAATGACTCGCAAAATGAAGGAGTCAGAAGATCCATTGATTTATATCCAGAATTTCCAAGACGCGTGGGTGCTCGAAACGCATGAATCTTGGACGAAATCTATACCAGTGTTTTATCACATATTGTGCCAAGGGTTGCCAGATCAGTGCAGAAACAGCTCAAGAAATTGGTAGGGGTTGAGCCTAAACCTTGGGCTGAAATACAGTTAATTATCACACATTACTGTAGATTGTTGCAAGACAGAATCGGAAAAAGGAGGCAACACGAAAGGGTGAGGAAGCAAAGCTGGTGCAAAAGAAATTATCAAAGTATGCTCTCGAAGGAGCCATGCTAACTAGCCCAGCTGAACAGAGCTCACAACAGGTGGCTAACCCAAAGCAGAACAACCAGGGTAACTGAAGCATGCACCAGGGATACTTATGAGAAATGTATATTAAGTATATTTATTATTACATGTAATATTCATAAGTATATAAAAGGGAATACGAAGGGAGTCTCTGAAGGGTGATGCTTAAGTCTCTCCAACGGTCTTCTTAGTGACCACTCTCAACCTCCACATTCTCCTTCTAGAATCCCTGTAGATTCCACACCAGTGTAGCAGCAGATGTTACCATGCTACACATCCCTCTTCTTTCTAGACAAGTCTTTACTCTCCATAGTCTGTTAAATACTTCAGTGTTTGATACTTTCTCCTAAACCTTGATACCGACGTTTTCATCACAGTTGGTACATATATGGAATTTACTGGTAAGGAAACAACTTTCGGGTTCTCTCTACTTTCACCAACATCGATTTTATTCATACTCTCACCATTAGCTTTACTATTCACTCCCATGATTCTTCCATTGTTCCATACCCTTCCATCACTTGTTCTTACAGCATGTTTAAACACTTCAAAAACTTGGATTGGATCAGACCACTTAATGCCTTTCACTCTCAAAGCTTCCGGGAGCTTCACTCTCACAAAACAACCTACTTCCAGTGTCTCATTACACCTAAATCTTTTCTTGTCATGCCATGCTTTATTCCTATTTTGTCTCTGTCTAAACATATCTACGGCATTACTGGTTACTACTCCCATATTTATCACTTCACCCATCCACCCAGGAAACAACTTGGTAGTTGCTTTTCTACCTCTGCTCAATTCAAATGGTGCTATACCTGTAGAACTGTGTGGAGTATACCTGTGTGCCATAATGACATTTCTGACTGCTTCTTTCCAGCTCATTCCATTGGCCCATGCCCACCTAATGGCCTCCTTGAGAATCCTGTTGTATCTTTCTACTACACCATTAGTCTGTGGGTGATAAACCACACTAGTCACATGCTTAATCGATTTAAAGAAAAAATAATCTTCCATCTCTCTCGAGACAAATTGGGGACCATTGTCAGATAGGATAACTCCAGGATATCCTTCCCGACCACATACTTCTTCCATGAAATTGATAATATTTTTAGTTGTGACACTAGGCATCATTTTCACTTCTGCCCATCTTGTTAAAATAGCAATCATAACCACACAAAACGTTTGACTTCCTTCACTCCATATCGGACCCATTATATCAATCCCTACTTTCATCCATGGTCTACTTGGCACATCAGTCATAACTATCGGGTACTCATCACTCACACAACTCTTACCAGACTTATTACAAAGGATACAGTTTCTTATGATCCTCTCGATTTCTGCATCACATCCTGGCCACCAGTATGTATTCCTTATCCTGCACTTGGTTTTGGAAATGCCTTGGTGACCTTCATGTCCCAGCTCAATTATTTTCTTCCTGACATCGTCAGGTGGAATTAATCTGTCTCCTCTAAGCAAATATCCATCTGGTTATCACAAAGGTCAGCAATGTCCTCTTCCTCAACTGAAGTTTCAGTCTCAAATTCCTCCCCCTCCTCCTCACCTCTGTCTTTTTTCCTGATTTTCTTTCCTTGCTTGTCTCCTGGTTTCTCCTTTTTTTTGTGAAGATATGGACGGCCACGAAAGGACGCCACCGCGACACCGTATAGGTAAGGCGGTGAAAGATCCTCCGTGACCGTCGGATGAGGGGAAAAATCGAAAGGCACAAAAAACCCCTAGTGGAGGATTTCAGGTTGTGATCTGTAAGCAGGTTGGGTAAGCTTCACATGAAGGACCAATGTCCACTGAAACGGGAGACGAAGACAGTCCAAAATAGCAGGCAATGTCGGTACTCAGGAGGAGGAACAGTTCACAAAACGGGAGGCTGAGGCAGTCCAAATTAGCAGGCAAGGTTGGTACATAGGAGGAGGAACAGTTCACAAAAACGGGAGGCTGAGGCAGTCCAAATGGCAGGCAAGGTCGGTACACAGGAAGAGGAACCGTTCACAAAACGGGAGGCTGAGACAGAACCAAAATAGTAGGCGAGAGAGGGAAGGTAGAGCAGATGCGAGTAGAGCAGCGAAGTAGAAAGAAAAAGGAGGAGGGAACACAGAACGGAGGAGAGCGAGAGGGAGAGAGAGAGAGACGGGAAGAAAAGGGGAAAAAAGGAAACGAACGTAAGGGGAGGAAGAAACCCGCAGGAACGGGCGGAGGTAACACAGAAGGCTTCCTAGAGAGGCAAAAGCAAGCGGAACAATCCGGGAGCGTTGCAACGCGTACGCGACCCGGAAGTGGAAGGCTAAAAGCTCCCGGTCGCGTACGCGAGCGGAGAAAGACTAGACCTGCAAACACGCAGGGGAGAAGGAACGTGACGGCAGGATCTATGGCGGACAGTGTCGATACCGATCCCAGACTCGCCATCTACCCCACGATGTGACAGTATGCCCCCTCCGAAAGCACACTCCCTCCGGTTTCCCTGGATGATAACGGTGGAATTGACGTAACAATCGAGGGGCAGTGATGTGGGATTTTGGCTCCCAAGTATTTTCTGAACATGGATATCCCTTCCATTTTACCAAATATTCTAATCTACCCCTATGATATCGTGAATCGCATATCTGAGCGACTTCATACTCTTCTTGTGTAGGGTCAGTAGGCAGATGATTGGGTTTAGACTTCCGGGACCAGATGTCTTCTACAAAGGGCTTTAACTGAGATGTATGAAATACGGGATGAACCCTATGGAGACTAACAGGAAGTTGAAGGCGGAATGCAATAGGATTTATTTTGTGTGTAATCTTGTAAGGACCTAAGAACTTGGGAGAGAATTTAGAGGGGTGTACCCACCGGGGTAAATATTTCGTAGACAGCATGACTCGGGATCCTACTTCCCACCCTGGGACTTGTCTGCGATGTTTGTTAGCTTGGGTTTTATAACGATCTTGTGCCTCCTGGAGGCTCAACTTAGCCTCAACATGAACCTTTTGAATGTGAGTAAGGGAAGAATCCACCGAGGGTATGTGCGAGGAGGTTAACGAGATGGGTGGAATGGAATGTGGATGATAGCCATAGGTGCAAAAGAAAGGACTTATACCAAGTGCAGAATGGACGGAATTGTTATATGAGAACTCTGCCAAGGGTAAAAGGGGAACCCAATTGTCCTGTTGTAGGTTGATGAAACATCTTAGATAGTGTTCGAGGGTTCCATTAAGCCGCTCCGTCTGACCATTGGTCTGAGGGTGGAAACCCGAAGATAAGGCTCTTTCTATGCCCAATTTCTCACAAAAGGTCTTACAAAAGCGTGAGGTGTATTGGCTTCCCCGATCGGAAATGATCTTAGTGGGTATTCCATGTAGGCGGAATACATCTTTCAGAAAAACCTCTGCCATTTCAGCAGCAGAGGGAATGCCAGATAGGGGGGAAAAGTGAGCCAGTTTGGAAAAGGAGTCTACCACCACCATGATACAAGTGCAACCTTGAGACCTGGGTAACTCGACGATGAAATCTGTAGATAAGGTGTACCAAGGACCTGCAGGAACGTCATCGGACTCCAATAATCCTATGGGTCTTTGGTGTGAAACTTTGTTGCGGAGACAAATAAGACAGGATCGTACGTACTCCTTGGCGTCCTCCTTCAGGTTAGGCCAATAAAAGTGCCTTAGGAGGTATTCCTGGGTTCCTTTGATGCCTCTATGTCCTGCAATCTTAGAATCGTGACACCATAACAGCGCCGTCTTCCTCTGGTCCAATGTGGGTAGATACAATCTATCCTTTACCAGATAGAACCCATCCTTGATGTCGAACTCGGTATCGACGGGGTGGAGATCTCTTTCGAAATTTCCTTTAGAAGTATCTCTGACTTGCTTAAGGAACGTAGACAGTTCTCGGATCTATTTGGTCTTGGGAAACATCAATTCTCTGGAGCCTTCTGTCTCTGCAAGGTAATCACTGCGACGAGACAGTGCGTCCGCCACCAAGTTCTGTTCTCCGGGAATGTATGTGACGTTGAAGTCGAACTGTGCAAAAAAGTGTGCCCATCTTGCTTGTCAGGTGTTGTAACACTCAAACTGCTTCAACACTTGCAGATTCTTGTGGTCAGTTCTGATGGTAAATGGAAAAATGCCTCCTTGCAACAGATGTCTCCACTCGACACACGCCAGTTTCATGGCTAGTAGTTCTCGTTCGATGACTGAGTAATTCTTTTGACTAGAATTGAGTGTTTTCGAGAAATATGAGACGGGATATTCGAGATTGTTATGTGCTTGAAGTAGGACTGCCCCAACTGCCGCTGCCGAAGCATCAGTCTCCAAGATGAAAGGACGACCCTGATCCGGTTGCCGTAAAACTGGGGCGGAGCAAAAGTCTTCTTTGAGAAGATGGAAACTCTCCTCGGCTGCAGCAGACCAAGCGAACGGTATAGAAGACTTCTTCAGTAAAGATGTGATGGGTAACACTCTATGGGAGAAGTTTGGAATGAACTTCCGATAGAAGTTAGCAAGACCTAGAAACTTCTGTACTTCCTTTACTGATTTCGGCGAAGGCCAATTTAGAATAGACGTGACCTTCTGTGGGTCCATTGAGATACCTCTGCTGGAAAGGATAAACCCCAAATAGGAGATAGAGGAAGCAGAAAAAACACATTTGTTCAGTTTGACGGAAAGATGATTGTCTTTGAGACGTTGAAAGACTTCTCTGACATGTTCTTTGTGCTCTTCTGGTGTCCGAGAAAACACTAAAATGTCATCCAGATAGACGATGGTAGTATGGCATAGTAGATCTGAGAATAGGCGATCCATGAAGCGTTGAAATATGGAAGGAGCATTGACTAAGCCAAAGGCCATTACTTGATATTCAAATAGCCCGAATGGAGTCCGAAAGGCGGTCTTCCACTCATCTCCTGCTTGGACTCGTAGTAAGTGATAGGCGTTCCTTAGGTCAAGTTTTGTAAAGATGGTGGAGCCATGTACCGCTTGGATTATCTCTGTTATGAGAGGCATGGGATATCGGTCTTTGATGGTTACTTTATTTAGTCCCCGGTAGTCTATGCAGGGACGTAGCTCTTGTGACTCTTTCTTGGGTATGAAGAATAATGAGGCCCCTGCCGGAGACTTTGATGGTCTAATAAGTTCGTTGGCTAGATTTTTGTCCAGATATTCCCTGAGATAGTGTCTTTCTTCCAGAGACAGGGGAAACATCCGACAAAAGGGGACCAGGGCCCCTGGCATGAGATCAATCCCACAGTCCTCAGGGCGGTGTGGAGGCAATTCCAGAGGTATCTTTTCTGTGACTACCTCGGTGTACTCTTGAAGATAGGTGGGTAGACAATGTACGGTTCTGGACTCACAACAACTTGATGTCTTGACAACCTCGAATCTAGGTTCCGGTAGGCATTCAGACTTACAGATCGCAGAGTGAAAACTAAGGAGATTTTTTGTCCAATCTATTTTGGGATTGTGTTTCCGTAACCAACCTATCCCAAGGATAATAGGGAAGTGGGCTGCACGGATAAGGTCGAATGAGATCTTTTCAGTATGTTGTTGGACTGACATCATTAGTTCTTCCGCGGTGTGAGTTATTAGGCCAGAGCTTAAAGGTTCGCCGTCGACCCCCTCCACCTTCTGGTCCTCCTTCTTGGCAATGCGAGGCACACACTTCTGAGTAGCCCAATAGGTATCCATGAAATTGCCGGCGGCGCCACAATCCAATAGAGCCTGAGCCTGAATCTCTGAGTCACCCAGTAATAGAGTTACTGATAGAATCATGAGGCTAGCATCTTCAGGGATCGCAGGCGTAGAGACTGAAAGAGTAACATAAGGACTAGTAGAAGCCCCTCGGAAGTTAGTCCTGACACTCACCGAGGGCGACCGTTTCCCGACCGTCTTGGAGGGACGTCGGGGCAGTCCCTAAGTAGATGAGTAGAAGCCCGACAATACATGCACAGGTTTCCTTCTCTGCGCCTCTTTCGCTCCTCAGGAGTAAAATGATCTGTACAGCGGCTATCAGTTCTTGAATCTGTTGAGGCGTTGCCATTTTGATATTGGGGCGTTGCAAACTATCACAAAGGTCAGCAATGTCCTCTTCCTCAACTGAAGTTTCAGTCTCAAATTCCTCCCCCTACTCCTCACCTCTGTCTTTTTTCCTGATTTTCTTTCCTTGCTTGTCTCCTGGTTTCTCCTTTTTTTTGTGAAGATATGGACGGCCACGAAAGGACGCCACCGCGACACCCGATAGGTAAGGCGGTGAAAGATCCTCCGTGACCGTCGGATGAGGGGAAAAAGCCAAAGGCACAAAAAACCCCTAGTGGAGGATTTCAGGTTGTGATCTGTAAGCAGGTTGGGTAAGCTTCACATGAAGGACCAATGTCCACTGAAACGGGAGACGAAGACAGTCCAAAATAGCAGGCAAGGTCGGTACTCAGGAGGAGGAACAGTTCACAAAACGGGAGGCTGAGGCAGTCCAAATTAGCAGGCAAGGTCGGTACACAGGAGGAGGAACAGTTCACAAAAACGGGAGGCTGAGGCAGTCCAAATGGCAGGCAAGGTCGGTACACAGGAAGAGGAACCGTTCACAAAACGGGAGGCTGAGACAGAACCAAAATAGTAGGCGAGAGAGGGAAGGTAGAGCAGATGCGAGTAGAGCAGCGAAGTAGAAAGAAAAAGGAGGAGGGAACACAGAACGGAGGAGAGCGAGAGGGAGAGAGAGAGAGAGACGGGAAGAAAAGGGGAAAAAGGAAACAAACGTAAGGGGAGGAAGAAACCCGCAGGAACGGGCAGAGGTAACACAGAAGGCTTCCTAGAGAGGCAAAAGCAAGCGGAACAATCCGGGAGCGTTGCAACGCGTACGCGACCCGGAAGTGGAAGGCTAAAAGCTCCCGGTCGCGTACGCGAGCGGAGAAAGACTAGACCTGCAAACACGCAGGGGAGAAGGAACGTGACGGCAGGATCTATGGTGGACAGTGTCGATACCGATCCCAGACTCGCCATCTACCCCACGATGTGACACTGGTACACTCAACTAATATCTGACACTCCATAATCCTTGCACATCTGCCTCCTTGATCTTATTGAGAGGAACATGTGTATTGTTTATATTTTCCATCATAAACTGTAATTTTCCGTCTTTACTCATGCCTTCCAACCATGCTTCCTTAGCAATGACTGTGTCCTGTAACATACATATAATTTCTTGTTGATTTTCTTCACCTTCACTTCCACTTTCTTCTTGGGCATTTGTAAGCCTAGATAAACAGTCTGCATCATAATTCCTCACTCCTGAAATATACTTAACCACTACCTTGAACTCCTGCATTCTATGAACTCATCTCCATATCCTTGCCGACACTTAGTCCAGTCCTTTGTTCATGAAAAGTTCCACAAGTGGTTTGTGATCCGTCTTTATCTCAAATTGTGTCCCCCAGACAAAACTCCTGAATTTGTTCACTGCCCATACAATGGCTAAGGCCTCCTTTTCGATTGTTGCATACAACTTTTCTGCTCCCTTTAACAGCCGTGAAGCAAACACAATTACCTTTTCCTCTCCATCATGTAGTTGCGTCAACACCACACCTAGGCCCACATTACTGGCATCCTTTGTGATCACCGTACGCTGTCCTCTTACAAAGTTCTTCAGTGCGGCGCAGTTATCAGAGCATTCTTTATGTAATTGAATTCCTTCTCACAATTTTCATTCCATTCATATTTGACATTCATCCTGGTGAGATCCCTCAATACAGCTGTGTGATCAGCAAACTTTCTAACATATTTAGAATAATACTCAGCCATTCTCAAGAATGTCCTCAGTTGTTCTTTGTTGCCAGGTGCGCCATCACTACTTCACAGCAGATCAAGGACATATCTCTTCTTTGGGCGGGGGTATTGGCTACGTGTGCTTTTCATTACCACGCTAGTCAGATGGTGAGTCGCGCACACAATTGTTTCTCAATGCGGGTACTCCTGTGTTTCGCTTACTGGTTTTCGAGGTCAAAGAAGCCTGCGTGTCCCACGCATATGTGTTTTTTGTGTCCCTGGGAGCCACTGCATACTGCGGGAGGTTAATTCCACACACGTGGGCTACCGGGGGTTGCGTGCACAGTTTTACTGCAGTTTGGGGTGCCTGAGCATTGCGTGACCTGTCACTTCATCACCGAGGTCACATACAGCTTTGCAGGTGCACAGGGGTGCTGTTAACTACTAGTACCCCACCCCCTTCACCCCAATTGCCCAGGACAATTGTCGTGTAAACCTCCCATCGGCACTACTACTACTACATCTGTGCCGGCACTGCTACATCTGTTGCATGGTTGGGAGGCTGTAGAGGAGGTCCCAGATATGGCCTGCACTCCAGCCACCCATTTTGAAATACCAGGAACATACTCGCCGAGATATGTGACATATGAGGAGCAAATAAATCAACAGAGAGCCACACTTGGGCTCTGCCAAGTGCCCATCAGAAGAGAAATACCTGTTGAAGTGCCAATAACCAGACAATCATGGGTAGTTCGGTACCCATTGAGACAACCGTACCAACAGCTGACACGACATGAAGACTACTTTCAGACAGTCCCAGAAGAGACCCAAAGGGCCTTAATTGAAGGTGAAGGGTGACGTCACGAGTACGGGCAGACGTACAGATGAACAAACAACAACCAAAAGATAACACACTAATACGAAACACCATGAATAACGACATCACAGACATAGAAGTTAAGGTGATGTCAAAATATAAAGAAACGCAACCATAAAGCAGGATGTAAATATGCAACCAGCTAACGCCTGTACATAGGCTTGTAACGCAAGAAGCTAAGAAAACAGTACGGCTTGCTAAGCTTAGTAGAAGAATAGATCGGCAAGCGCCAACTATATACATATATATATCTACATCAATGAAGCACATTATATAAGTGCAGTCCACTTTACATGAAAGCAGAATTAAGCCCAGGATGGTAGGGGCCAAACAGGCCAGTATTCATATACCAGCACAAAGCCAGACGAAAGAGCGGAATCGAAAGTTAGCAAAAAGTAGCTCATGCCTAGGAATTCGAGGTCAACCCAAGGAAGGGAGGAGAGCGGCAACTCCGAAGATTCAAAACTTAAGAGCATAGCAGCCTGCCGTGAAGGTTGAGATAAGGAAGCCTAGGCAGGTGGCGAGGCGCAGAGAGAATCAAATACGCAAATAGATGGAAAATGAAGCAGCTTCACGGTGTACTGACACGTGACCAGCCAAGCGCAAAGAGGCACCAACGTCTGATGTCACCCAAAACCAGAGGATGCCATAACCTTCCCTGATAAGAAGCTACAGTTTTGAGGCCATCCTCAGCCAACTAATTGACACATCGCCCTAAAGTACTGATTCATGGAAGGGAGGCAGGGTGCATCTTGGCCCATGCCGCATCTGGGTAACCATTCTGCAAGCTGCTAATTAAAGTGGAGATATATGCCTAGGGGTGTAACCGACCCAATCAAAATGGACCAAGTAATCTAGAGTCCTATAGCTAGTAGAACCAATGAGATGTCGTACTTGTAGTGATGTCTAGCATCAGTGATGTAGAGGGTGGGGCGTAGATGCCCACCCGATAAGAGTTATCCAATCCTCACACTCTGTTACCACATACACTTATAGTACCTATACTTAAGTTACCTTTTCCAACCAATAGACTTGCATGAGAAACTTTCGAGTGTTACACGTCAATGATGATGAATATTGACTATAAACATTTCTGTTTGAATGTAGATTGTGGAAGTTGAAGCGAGACGGGCGATCGCATCACTGATGATTTCCTAATGTTTCTCCGTTTTTTGTACTTGTCATTAGACGGACTTCCCTTTGCCAAACCATTGAGTTGTCCTTATTGATTGGTGTTGGAGTAAGATAATCCTGCACCCCATCCTCCTCAAGGTGCAGCTATCTCGTCTTAAAATACTTGAGGGTGTGCACTGATCCCATGGGCCTGTCAGAGGTCGCTCCGCCCTCCTGTACACTTGGTAGCAGAGGATAGTTGTGACCATCGATTATCGATTATTGATTATTGATTAAAATAAGACACCTATTGACCATCGACACAAAGTAACTTTAGGTCTTCAGCAATATCACCAGTCCTTCGCCATTTGGCCGAGTAGACTGTGAAGCTTCCAGTGGACAATGATAGTATAAATCTATCTAAAATCCTCAGTGGGTCTGAAGGAACCCGTTTTATAAACAGAAAACCTTCCATTCCTATGGGCAGTGGAACAGACGAAAGACTAAAGAAGGCGGTAACGGAGGCGGTGATCCTGAGGATCCAGAGAGGACCCATGCGAGTGGTGAGTGAAACAAAAAAGTAAATGCTTTGGCAAATGTCATAGCAATTAGAACAAGTAAGGGAAAAGGTAACGGAGGGAGGTTGAATAAATAAAATAGTCAGAAGAAGAGAAGACTGTATATATATATATATAAGGGGATAATGACGTGAGAATAATTGAGATAGTAAAGAGGGTGGACACCTGAGATAGTAAAGAATACCAGGGTGGACACCTGAGATAGTAAAGAATAACGGGGTAGACACCAGAGAAGAGAGAGGATTCCAGGGCGGACACCTGAGGAGAGAGAGGATTCGCCTTGTTCCTGCGCTTTAATATATCGGTCAGAAGAAACGTGAATTCAGACCCCGCATAAGAGGGGACGACTAGGCTACGATCACCTTTAAAGACGTCATAAAAGGAGTTAGTTTAAACTCCATATCGGGGTATTAATTAGAAGGCAGAGATATTTGTGTCCAGCTGGTGTCTGTCTAGTCCGTCAAATGTCTGTTGTACCTGTTCTGTTGTTTGTCACATGTAAGAAATTTTGTCTTCTATTGGTTGAAATCAAATAGGGTTTTTACCCGATTCTATAGTTGAGTGAGAATCTCACATGGATTGATGTTCTTGAGTAAATTGGCTGAAAGAAAATGGATTGGAGCTTGCGGTGCTCGCTCATATTATTGACAAGTGTTAAAATTGCATGGAAGCATTGAAAAGTGGTGTTTAAGAGGAATTTAGAACAGATTTAAGCATGGAAGAAATTACACCATTAGCACACTTATGTAAGCAACTGCCGAAACATGCAACCAAGCTGAAGAAATATAGCACGGAGTGGGTTAAGGGCACCGCCCACAAGATGTTTATGCTGTGGCCACAAAATGGGTCTTTATCTAAAGCCGTTTACAACACACGACGACTTACTTGCATGCCACATATGCATGGAAAAAACTAGAGAAACACCTCGCTGTTCTAGAACTTTGGAAAATGTTCGAACATGCGAAGGAGGAAGAGCCACCTGCAGGCTGGATATTAAACGTATGCATGGAGGGGGGGTGAGACGCCTACCGTGTCACCTGCCCTGCCTGAAACATAAACCGAGGGAAGTAGCCTGAGGGACTCTACCCATTAAGGGAGATTAAAGCGGCCACAGGGTACCGCAACCCTGCATATGAGTCACCTACTAACAGTAGTAATGAAAACTGAGGGAAGGATCAGAACCAGATTCTTACCTCTGCAGTCCTGAGGGACAAGGAGAGACGCGATGATGAGAGGAAGGATCAGGCACAGATTAGTGCATCTCTCGATAAAGAGAGAGAGGGAAAGAAATGGAAAGAAGCTGAAAGCAGAACTGATGAGGTAGCATTTGCAAAAGACGAATGGATGGGATGACAGATATTGTTGAAACTCGATGGAAAAGGAAGTGATGGTGTGAGACCTATAGATAGGTTAGATGAGGCGCAGAGAAAGGAGAAAGACAAGGAGTCAAGGGATGAGAGGATAAGATGGAAGGATAGACTGAGGTGTGAACAGCTATATCGCGAAGAGCAAGAGAAACAGCTCGGATCACAAACAGAGAGTTGTCTATGCCTTGGACAGACAGAAACAGCAAGGTTTAGCAGAAGAGCAAAGAGTATGTGACAAGATAAGGAGACGAAGGGATGAGGAAGTTCGAAGGGAAAATGAATCTAGAAATGAAAGGAGAAGGGAAGAAAATAAAGTCAGAGAAGAGGCGAGGAAGAGCAAAGAATGTGATGATGTCATAGAATGTAAGCATAGACAGAGGGCACACGATCTCGAATATCTGGAGAGGGAAATTAAAAAACCCAATCCTGTTGTAGAATGGGAAGACATTGAAGAATACTTCCCTATGTATGACTCAGTACCAGGCACGACCGGGGCAATTACTGAAGATGACTTCGACACCAGAAGCATCGGGGAAACGATCGATAAGATATATGATGAAATGGGCTTAGAAGAAATACCCCAAGGGGAAAGGGAAGACAAGCGCCTGGAGAGCACTTAGCTGTATGACACTGAGGATATCACCCGAAGTAGTGGGAGCAGGAGACTGTCCCTGGACAGTCTAGAAATCAGTAAAAATGAGGATGACACAAGGAGTTGCGTGAATTGGGAACAATCAATGTCCGACTCCGGAGAGGAAACGGGAGCGTGAGACAAATGAAGAAGGGAGACAGCGCGAAAAGCGGCTCCCAAGGGACAACAAGGTACGATGGTCGGTTGCTAGTGAGTCTGCACTGAGGACATCAGCGTCTGCCACACAGTCGGACCGGTATGATGGAACACCCCATGGTCAGCACCCGCCTATGTAGACAGGTTGAGGACATTGCCAGGCAGACGGCGATGCGGGAATATTACCCCAGCGATAGACAGAAGAGCTATGGGGAAAGAGAAAGAAGACTGCGCATTCCAATTTCTGCTGCTAGAAAAGGGGGGAGCAAGATCGCAATATGTTCCATGGCCACACTTGGATCGCGTAAACTTGAAAAATAAGATTCCAATGCTGACATCGGGAGCCGGGAAGTGGATACACAAGTCAGAAAAAATGACAGGGGGTGTCACGCTCCCAATAGGGGACATTAAAGGTCTCCTGATCACCATACTTGGTTATGGAGCAGACGATGTGTGGACCCGGGCAGGGTACCCTCGGGCAACCATAATTAACACTGCTCACGATGGAGCACCATTTAATAATTGCAGAGCAGCAGTATGGAAAGCGCTATGAGTGCTGTACCCAGACACTTCCGATATGGGAGCCATAATGACTCGCAAAATGAAGGAGTCAGAAGATCCATTGATTTATATCCAGAATTTCCAAGACGCGTGGGTGCTCGAAACGCATGAATCTTGGACGAAATCTATACCAGTGTTTTATCACATATTGTGCCAAGGGTTGCCAGATCAGTGCAGAAACAGCTCAAGAAATTGGTAGGGGTTGAGCCTAAACCTTGGGCTGAAATACAGTTAATTATCACACATTACTGTAGATTGTTGCAAGACAGAATCGGAAAAAGGAGGCAACACGAAAGGGTGAGGAAGCAAAGCTGGTGCAAAAGAAATTATCAAAGTATGCTCTCGAAGGAGCCATGCTAACTAGCCCAGCTGAACAGAGCTCACAACAGGTGGCTAACCCAAAGCAGAACAACCAGGGTAACTGAAGCATGCACCAGGGATACTTATGAGAAATGTATATTAAGTATATTTATTATTACATGTAATATTCATAAGTATATAAAAGGGAATACGAAGGGAGTCTCTGAAGAGTGATGCTTAAGTCTCTCCAACGGTCTTCTTAGTGACCACTCTCAACCTCCACATTCTCCTTCTAGAATCCCTGTAGATTCCACACCAGTGTAGCAGCAGATGTTACCATGCTACACATCCCTCTTCTTTCTAGACAAGTCTTTACTCTCCATAGTCTGTTAAATACTTCAGTGTTTGATACTTTCTCCTAAACCTTGATACCGACGTTTTCATCACAGTTGGTACATATATGGAATTTACTGGTAAGGAAACAACTTTCGGGTTCTCTCTACTTTCACCAACATCGATTTTATTCATACTCTCACCATTAGCTTTACTATTCACTCCCATGATTCTTCCATTGTTCCATACCCTTCCATCACTTGTTCTTACAGCATGTTTAAACACTTCAAAAACTTGGATTGGATCAGACCACTTAATGCCTTTCACTCTCAAAGCTTCCGGGAGCTTCACTCTCACAAAACAACCTACTTCCAGTGTCTCATTACACCTAAATCTTTTCTTGTCATGCCATGCTTTATTCCTATTTTGTCTCTGTCTAAACATATCTACGGCATTACTGGTTACTACTCCCATATTTATCACTTCACCCATCCACCCAGGAAACAACTTGGTAGTTGCTTTTCTACCTCTGCTCAATTCAAATGGTGCTATACCTGTAGAACTGTGTGGAGTATACCTGTGTGCCATAATGACATTTCTGACTGCTTCTTTCCAGCTCATTCCATTGGCCCATGCCCACCTAATGGCCTCCTTGAGAATCCTGTTGTATCTTTCTACTACACCATTAGTCTGTGGGTGATAAACCACACTAGTCACATGCTTAATCGATTTAAAGAAAAAATAATCTTCCATCTCTCTCGAGACAAATTGGGGACCATTGTCAGATAGGATAACTCCAGGATATCCTTCCCGACCACATACTTCTTCCATGAAATTGATAATATTTTTAGTTGTGACACTAGGCATCATTTTCACTTCTGCCCATCTTGTTAAAATAGCAATCATAACCACACAAAACGTTTGGCTTCCTTCACTCCATATCGGACCCATTATATCAATCCCTACTTTCATCCATGGTCTACTTGGCACATCAGTCATAACTATCGGGTACTCATCACTCACACAACTCTTACCAGACTTATTACAAAGGATACAGTTTCTTATGATCCTCTCGATTTCTGCATCACATCCTGGCCACCAGTATGTATTCCTTATCCTGCACTTGGTTTTGGAAATGCCTTGGTGACCTTCATGTCCCAGCTCAATTATTTTCTTCCTGACATCGTCAGGTGGAATTAATCTGTCTCCTCTAAGCAAATATCCATCTGGTTATTACAAAGGTCAGCAATGTCCTCTTCCTCAACTGAAGTTTCAGTCTCAAATTCCTCCCCCTCCTCCTCACCTCTGTCTTTTTTCCTGATTTTCTTTCCTTGCTTGTCTCCTGGTTTCTCCTTTTTTTTGTGAAGATATGGACGGCCACGAAAGGACGCCACCGCGACACCGTATAGGTAAGGCGGTGAAAGATCCTCCGTGACCGTCGGATGAGGGGAAAAATCGAAAGGCACAAAAAACCCCTAGTGGAGGATTTCAGGTTGTGATCTGTAAGCAGGTTGGGTAAGCTTCACATGAAGGACCAATGTCCACTGAAACGGGAGACGAAGACAGTCCAAAATAGCAGGCAATGTCGGTACTCAGGAGGAGGAACAGTTCACAAAACGGGAGGCTGAGGCAGTCCAAATTTGCAGGCAAGGTCGGTACACAGGAGGAGGAACAGTTCACAAAAACGGGAGGCTGAGGCAGTCCAAAATGCAGGCAAGGTCGGTACACAGGAAGAGGAACCGTTCACAAAACGGGAGGCTGAGACAGAACCAAAATAGTAGGCGAGAGAGGGAAGGTAGAGCAGATGCGAGTAGAGCAGCGAAGTAGAAAGAAAAAGGAGGAGGGAACACAGAACGGAGGAGAGCGAGAGGGAGAGAGAGAGAGACGGGAAGAAAAGGGGAAAAAAGGAAACGAACGTAAGGGGAGGAAGAAACCCGCAGGAACGGGCGGAGGTAACACAGAAGGCTTCCTAGAGAGGCAAAAGCAAGCGGAACAATCCGGGAGCGTTGCAACGTGTACGCGACCCGGAAGTGGAAGGCTAAAAGCTCCCGGTCGCGTACGCGAGCGGAGAAAGACTAGACCTGCAAACACGCAGGGGAGAAGGAACGTGACGGCAGGATCTATGGCGGACAGTGTCGATACCGATCCCAGACTCGCCATCTACCCCACGATGTGACAGTATGCCCCCTCCGAAAGCACACTCCCTCCGGTTTCCCTGGATGATAACGGTGGAATTGACGCAACAATCGAGGGGCAGTGATGTGGGATTTTGGCTCCCAAGTATTTTCTGAACATGGATATCCCTTCCATTTTACCAAATATTCTAATCTACCCCTATGATATCGTGAATCGCATATCTGAGCGACTTCATACTCTTCTTGTGTAGGGTCAGTAGGCAGATGATTGGGTTTAGACTTCCGGGACCAGATGTCTTCTACAAAGGGCTTTAACTGAGATGTATGAAATACGGGATGAACCCTATGGAGACTAACAGGAAGTTGAAGGCGGAATGCAACAGGATTTATTTTGTGTGTAATCTTGTAAGGACCTAAGAACTTGGGAGAGAATTTAGAGAGGTGTACCCACCGGGGTAAATATTTCGTAGACAGCATGACTCGGGATCCTACTTCCCACCCTGGGACTTGTCTGCGATGTTTGTTAGCCTGGGTTTTATAACGATCTTGTGCCTCCTGGAGGCTCAACTTAGCCTCAACATGAACCTTTTGAATGTGAGTAAGGGAAGAATCCACCGAGGGTATGTGCGAGGAGGTTAACGAGATGGGTGGAATGGAATGTGGATGATAGCCATAGGTGCAAAAGAAAGGACTTATACCAAGTGCAGAATGGACGGAATTGTTATATGAGAACTCTGCCAAGGGTAAAAGGGGAACCCAATTGTCCTGTTGTAGGTTGATGAAACATCTTAGATATTGTTCGAGGGTTCCATTAAGCCGCTCCGTCTGACCATTGGTCTGAGGGTGGAAACCCAAAGATAAGGCTCTTTCTATGCCCAATTTCTCACAAAAGGTCTTCCAAAAGCGTGAGGTGTATTGGCTTCCCCGATCGGAAATGATCTTAGTGGGTATTCCATGTAGGCGGAATATATCTTTCAGAAAAACCTCTGCCATTTCAGCAGCGGAGGGAATGCCAGATAGGGGGGAAAAGTGAGCCAGTTTGGAAAAGGAGTCTACCACCACCATGATACAAGTGCAACCTTGAGACCTGGGTAACTCGACGATGAAATCTGTAGATAAGGTGTACCAAGGACCTGCAGGAACGTCATCGGACTCCAATAATCCTATGGGTCTTTGGTGTGAAACTTTGTTGCGGAGACAAATAAGACAGGATCGTACGTACTCCTTGGCGTCCTCCTTCAGGTTAAGCCAATAAAAGTGCCTTAGGAGGTATTCCTGGGTTCCTTTGATGCCTCTATGTCCTGCAATCTTAGAATCGTGACACCATAATAGCGCCGTCTTCCTCTGGTCCAATGTGGGTAGATACAATCTATCCTTTACCAGATAGAACCCATCTTTGATGTCGAACTCGGTATCGACGGGGTGGAGATCTCTTTCGAAATTTCCTTTAGAAGTATCTCTGACTTGCTTAAGGAACGTAGACAGTTCTCCGATCTGTTTGGTCTTGGGAAACATCAATTCTCTGGAGCCTTCTGTCTCTGCAAGGTAATCACTGCGACGAGACAGTGCGTCCGCCACCAAGTTCTGTTCTCCGGGAATGTATGTGACGTTGAAGTCGAACTGTGCAAAAAAGTGTGCCCATCTTGCTTGTCAGGTGTTGTAACACTCAAACTGCTTCAACACTTGCAGATTCTTGTGGTCAGTTCTGATGGTAAATGGAAAAATGCCTCCTTGCAACAGATGTCTCCACTCGACACACGCCAGTTTCATGGCTAGTAGTTCTCGTTCGATGACTGAGTAATTCTTTTGACTAGAATTGAGTGTTTTCGAGAAATATGAGACGGGATATTCGAGATTGTTATGTGCTTGAAGTAGGACTGCCCCAACTGCCGCTGCCGAAGCATCAGTCTCCAAGATGAAAGGACGACCCTGATCCGGTTGCCGTAAAACTGGGGCGGAGCAAAAGTCTTCTTTGAGAAGATGGAAACTCTCCTCGGCTGCAGCAGACCAAGCGAACGGCATAGAAGACTTCTTCAGTAAAGATGTGATGGGTAACACTCTATGGGAGAAGTTTGGAATGAACTTCCGATAGAAGTTAGCAAGACCTAGAAACTTCTGTACTTCCTTTACTGATTTCGGCGAAGGCCAATTTAGAATAGACGTGACCTTCTGTGGGTCCATTTAGATACCTCTGCTGGAAAGGATAAACCCCAAATAGGAGATAGAGGAAGCAGAAAAAACACATTTGTTCAGTTTGACGGAAAGATGATTGTCTTTGAGACGTTGAAAGACTTCTCTGACATGTTCTTTGTGCTCTTCTGGTGTCCGAGAAAACACTAAAATGTCATCCAGATAGACGATGGTAGTATGGCATAGTAGATCTGAGAATAGGCGATCCATGAAGCGTTGAAATATGGAAGGAGCATTGACTAAGCCAAAGGGCATTACTTGATATTCAAATAGCCCGAATGGAGTCCGAAAGGCGGTCTTCCACTCATCTCCTGCTTGGACTCGTAGTAAGTGATAGGCGTTCCTTAGGTCAAGTTTTGTAAAGATGGTGGAGCCATGTACCGCTTGGATTATCTCTGTTATGAGAGGCATGGGATATCGGTCTTTGATGGTTACTTTATTTAGTCCCCGGTAGTCTATGCAGGGACGTAGCTCTTGTGACTCTTTCTTGGGTATGAAGAATAATGAGGCCCCTGCCGGAGACTTTGACGGTCTAATAAGTTCGTTGGCTAGATTTTTGTCCAGATATTCCCTGAGATAGTGTCTTTCCTCCAGAGACAGGGGAAACATCCGACAAAAGGGGACCAGGGCCCCTGGCATGAGATCAATCCCACAGTCTTCAGGGCGGTGTGGAGGCAATTCCAGAGGTATCTTTTCTGTGACTACCTCGGTGTACTCTTGAAGATAGGTGGGTAGACAATGTACGGTTCTGGACTCACAACAACTTGATGTCTTGACAACCTCGAATCTAGGTTCCGGTAGGCATTCAGACTTACAGATCGCAGAGTGAAAACTAAGGAGATTTTTTGTCCAATCTATTTTGGGATTGTGTTTCCGTAACCAACCTATCCCAAGGATAATAGGGAAGTGGGCTGCACGGATAAGGTCGAATGAGATCTTTTCAGTATGTTGTTGGACTGACATCATTAGTTCTTCCGTGGTATGAGTTATTAGGCCAGAGTTTAAAGGTTCGCCGTCGACCCCCTCCACCTTCTGGTCCTCCTTCTTGGCAATGCGAGGCACACACTTCTGAGTAGCCCAATAGGTATCCATGAAATTGCCGGCGGCGCCACAATCCAATAGAGCCTGATCCTGAATCTCTGAGTCACCCAGTAATAGAGTTACTGATAGAATCATGAGGCGAGCATCTTCAGGGATCGCAGGAGTAGAGACTGAAAGAGTAACATAAGGACTAGTAGAAGCCCCTCGGAAGTTAGTCCTGACACTCACCGAGGGCGACCGTTTCCCGACCATCTTGGAGGGACATCGGGGCAGTCCCTAAGTAGATGTGTAGAAGCCCCACAATACATGCACAGGTTTCCTTCTCTGCGCCTCTTTCGCTCCTCAGGAGTAAAATGATCTGTACAGCGGCTATCAGTTCTTGAATCTGTTGAGGCGTTGCCATTTTGATATTGGGGCGTTGCAAACTATCACAAAGGTCAGCAATGTCCTCTTCCTCAACTGAAGTTTCAGTCTCAAATTCCTCCGCCTACTCCTCACCTCTGTCTTTTTTCCTGATTTTCTTTCCTTGCTTGTCTCCTGGTTTCTCCTTTTTTTTGTGAAGATATGGACGGCCACGAAAGGACGCCACCGCGACACCGTATAGGTAAGGCGGTGAAAGATCCTCTGTGACCGTCGGATGAGGGGAAAAAGCCAAAGGCACAAAAAACCCCTAGTGGAGGATTTCAGGTTGTGATCTGTAAGCAGGTTGGGTAAGCTTCACATGAAGGACCAATGTCCACTGAAACGGGAGACGAAGACAGTCCAAAATAGCAGGCAAGGTCGGTACTCAGGAGGAGGAACAGTTCACAAAACGGGAGGCTGAGGCAGTCCAAATTAGCAGGCAAGGTCGGTACACAGGAGGAGGAACAGTTCACAAAAACGGGAGGCTGAGGCAGTCCAAATGGCAGGCAAGGTCGGTACACAGGAAGAGGAACCGTTCACAAAACGGGAGGCTGAGACAGAACCAAAATAGTAGGCGAGAGAGGGAAGGTAGAGCAGATGCAAGGAGAGCAGCGAAGTAGAAAGAAAAAGGAGGAGGGAACACAGAACGGAGGAGAGCGAGAGGGAGAGAGAGAGAGACGGGAAGAAAAGGGGAAAAAAGGAAACAAACGTAAGGGGAGGAAGAAACCCGCAGGAACGGGCAGAGGTAACACAAAAGGCTTCCTAGAGAGGCAAAAGCAAGCGGAACAATCCGGGAGCGTTGCAACGCGTACGCGACCCGGAAGTGGAAGGCTAAAAGCTCCCGGTCGCGTACGCGAGCGGAGAAAGACTAGACCTGCAAACACGCAGGGGAGAAGGAACGTGACGGCAGGATCTATGGTGGACAGTGTCGATACCGATCCCAGACTCGCCATCTACCCCACGATGTGACACTGGTACACTCAACTAATATCTGACACTCCATAATCCTTGCACATCTGCCTCCTTGATCTTATTGAGAGGAACATGTGTATTGTTTATATTTTCCATCATAAACTGTAATTTTCCGTCTTTACTCATGCCTTCCAACCATGCTTCCTTAGCAATGACTGTGTCCTGTAACATACATATCATTTCTTGTTGATTTTCTTCACCTTCACTTCCACTTTCTTCTTGGGCATTTGTAAGCCTAGATAAACAGTCTGCATCATAATTCCTCACTCCTGAAATATACTTAACCACTACCTTGAACTCCTGCATTCTATGAACTCATCTCCATATCCTTGCCGACACTTAGTCCAGTCCTTTGTTCATGAAAAGTTCCACAAGTGGTTTGTGATCCGTCTTTATCTCAAATTGTGTCCCCCAGACAAAACTCCTGAATTTGTTCACTGCCCATACAATGGCTAAGGCCTCCTTTTTGATTGTTGCATACAACTTTTCTGCTCCCTTTAACAGCCGTGAAGCAAACACAATTACCTTTTCCTCTCCATCATGTAGTTGCGTCAACACCACACCTAGGCCCACATTACTGGCATCCTTTGTGATCACCGTACGCTGTCCTCTTACAAAGTTCTTCAGTGCGGCGCAGTTATCAGAGCATTCTTTATGTAATTGAATTCCTTCTCACAATTTTCATTCCATTCATATTTGACATTCATCCTGGTGAGATCCCTCAATACAGCTGTGTGATCAGCAAACTTTCTAACATATTTAGAATAATACTCAGCCATTCTCAAGAATGTCCTCAGTTGTTCTTTGTTGCCAGGTGTAGCCATATTATTGATTGCAGACATGAAGTCCGGCTTGGGCATAATCCCCTGCTCTGATATAACATGGCCTAGATATTCAATTTGCTTCCTATGAATCTTTGACTTCTCTCTGCTCAATGTCATGCCCATTTTATGCAATTTTCTCAATGCTCCATCCAGAATTCTATCATGCTCCGCTTGACTTTAGCAAATACAAGAATATCATCTTGAAAAAAAATAATGCCGTCATCACCATCAAAAATGTGATGCCTGGTCTTCTGAAACACTGAAGCTGCTGATATAAGACCAAATGGCATTCTCCTATATTGATACAAACGCTCCAGGGTTATAAACGCTGTCAGATGCCTTGAGTCCTTGTGCAGCCGAATTTGGTGATATGCAGAAGTAAGGTCTAGGGTCGAAAACACTTTTGCTGACCCCATCGTTGATAGCAACTCTTGAATGTTGGGAAGTGGATGTCTCTCTGGGATGATGCACTTGTTCAGTTCTCTGAGGTCGATACACACTCTCACCTTTCCAGAGCTCTTCCTCACCACTACCAACAGTGATACCCATTCTGACGCATCAATCCTTTCAATTATGCCCTGCTCTTCCAGTTTCTTCAATTCGATTTTGACCTCATCTCTAATAGCTAAGGGCACATTCCTCAGCTTCTGTGCAACTGGTTTACAATTCTCTCTGAGCTGTATCCTGTGCGTAATCCCTTTCGCACAGCCTATTTCATCCATGAACACCTCCTTCTTCACTGCCTCTGCAGACATCTCATTGGATTCAATCACATAGATAGACTCCTCAGCACTGGCATCCAATCTGGCCTTCAGCCATGCCTGATGCGTTTAGCTAAGGAGAGGTGTTGCTCCTTTTCTTGATACATAGACTTTCCCTTTGGCAATTCTATCCTTGAAGGCTAACTTTGTCTTGAACTATCCAATAATATCTATTTTCACGCCACCATAAGCACTCGGATTAATGTCTGATTCATGAAGCCATCTCGGACCAATTTTTCTCCATATCTTTTCGGGCAGCAACGTATACTTCGCTCCTGAATCAGTCATCATTCTTACTGGAGCATCATTTATCACAATGATGGTCTTGGGACTCTCCAGTTCCTTGCCATTCACAGTATCGCTGACAGCAAAGACACATTATTCCTCTTCATACTCTTCTGCACCTCCAATCCAATTCATGCTTCCTTTATCAACCCTACAACATTTGGCCATATGGCCCTTTCCATTGCAGTTTTTGCATATAATGTGGATAGCTGGACACTCAGGACTGTTAGCCCAGTGCATGGGACTGTCACACCTAAAGCACGTCCTGATCCTTCCTCTGCCTCTCTGACTCACTTGAGGCCTTCGATTACTCATGAAGCGCCCTCTGTTATATCCTCATTATCCACGTCCGAATCCTCTACTTTTCACCTCATTACTGTATTTGTATGTACTTTGCATCCTAGGTTCTTCTTTTCGTTTCAGTGAAGGATTTTGATTGTTCCGATTATCAACTTTCGCCGTTTGAATTGCATTGATAGGATTTTCTGGTTTTAGAGTAGCATCCTTCACCCTATCCTCCAACGTCTTAACGCAATTTTCCATATGTTCAACCTCTTTTGCTATGCGTAGTACCACATCCAAATCAGGATCACCTTCGGTTCATAGTCTTTGTCTAATTTTAGCACTATTACACTCCAACATGAATTGATCTCTGAGCCTTTCATCTAGTTGTGGCCCGAATTTGCAATTCTTTGCTAATTTTCTCAAGGCAGTTATAAATTGTTCCACGCTCGCTCCACTTTCTTGCGACCTCTTACAAAACTTATATCTTTCCAAAATTGTACTCAGTTTCTTTTCATAATGTTTATTCAACTTAGCAATACATTTTTCGTATTCGTTCATATCCCCTTCATCAGGTAAGCTTGGCAAGTCATACGAGTATGAGCAGGAGTAGATTAGTTAATCCTCATTGACAGTCCATCAAGTACTGAGATGAGTATGAGTATGAGTGGTTTTAAATTGAAGGCACTGAGACGAGTATGAGTCAATCCTCATTACCTCCTCTGTGTATTTTTTTTATATGAGCTGTGCAAACGCGTCAATGTTTCTTCACTCAGCTTATTTATTTACTTATTCTGGCTCACACAATATATTTCTATGTGCCACTTGACACGCGCGTCCCAACTGGACACAGCGCCACCTCTCGAACTGCCGTATCTGTGCAGGCCTTGCCGATGGTTGTCACAGCAACACACTTAAAATGGCTGCACATAAATAGCACTCGTCATCACGTCGTGGGTCCTTTACTTTAGCACAATTGCTCATTCACTGCAAAGCGGGCGCGCAAATCACTCGAAACAGCTGACAGTGCACTTGCGTGGCTCCGGCTTTGTTTACTCTTGGGTGATCGCGCAAACAATGGCAAGTGCATACATTTCTTTCAAGGATCACCACATAACAAGAGCAACAATCCGTTTGAATCTGAAATAACAATATCAATTGAGTGCCTCCTTATTGTTTGCGCAGCTCACCTCCTTATTCTGTTTCTTCCTTCAAACGTCCCGCTCTGCAGTTGATTCTCACATACAACTGCCTCGTCGCCAAGTGAAGCATGCACCAGGGATACTTATGAGAAATGTATATTAAGTATATTTATTATTACATGTAATATTCATAAGTATATGAAAGGGAATAGGAAGGGAGTCTCTGAAGAGTGATGCTTAAGTCTCTCCAACGGTCTTCTTAGTGACCACTCTCCACCTCCATATTCTCCTTCTAGAATCCCTGCAGATTCCACACCAGTGTAGCAGCAGATGTTACCATGCTACAGTAACATAGGACTGTACCCGAGGGGAAGGGGATTTAGAGGGAGAGGATGGCAAAGTAATCAAGGAGGTTTCCGGGGTAATCAAGGAGGCTTTCAAAACGGTCAAATGGGCAACCCTGATATGTCAAACAGACAAATAATCTGACCACCGCCAGTATGTTGGCTGTGTGGAATGACGGGGCATTTGGCGCGCACATGAAGAAGGCAAGAAGTGTGGCAGAATAGCCAAGGAATGGGAGCAGGCATGGCAAATCCACCTGCAATCTCACAACTGGGCAATGCGCAAAACCACACAGTGCAGCAGCAAGCACCAGGCGTGCAGCAGGGTGCGCAACAAGGGGTTCAAACCCCGAACATGGGGAATTTGCCTCAAGGGCAATTTCAACAGGCACCAGCGCAATCGTATCAAGGCACAAACTCTGGAAGGGGAGGCAGCCCAGGGAGTGGAGGGAATCCGCAAGTGTACAGTGGACCAAACTTATATATGAACTAGGACAGCTCACTGGGAACCCTGATGTGCTCTATCCTATCAGTGACTCCAGACCGTAATAGGGAACTTAGGGTGAATGTAGTCATAGGGGGTAAATAATATTCCTTCTTACTTAACACAGGTGCAACACGCTCGTGTATACGTGAAGGCAAGATTTCCTTGTCCGGCGAGGCCATAGATACTCAGAGTTTTACAGGAGCTCACAGTCGAGTTCCCTTTACAGACGCACTCCCAGTCTCCGTAGGAGAGTGTGAGATGAATGCACCTTTATTATATCCACGTCAGACCCCAGTAAACATTTTGGGTCAAGACTTAATGACAAAATTGAATATGACAATATCGTTCATGGAGGAGGGCATAGTATGCTCCACTCCAGGAATGCATTACTCAAACGTGTGCGAAATGATCAGGGCATACTCAGGACACATAGCCATGAGGTCCGTACCTCTAGAGCCAGACGTCTTCGCATACGGCATGCATGTGCTCATTGCAGAATTGCCAGGCCTTGCAGATAGGACTATGAGAAACCCCGCTGAATTTTTATTTAGACCAAGATTACCTATGCATGAAGAGGAGGGACCAGTATTTCCCTTAATGATATATACCGCAGCTGTGTGAGGGAAAATAGCATTGGTTGAAAGCTGCGATGATGAAGGCAGACAATGGTGTGCAATTATCGACCATGAACAAGGGTGTCGAGTGACTGACGTCACCGATGACGATCAGTTTGAAGAGCAACCGGATTCAGAAGAGACAAGGCTGGAAGTGAGTCTCATATTTTGGGTAAAAATGATCAAAAGAGAAGTGCCTTAGAAAATGATGTTGGCACTGATACGTCCGGAATACTTTGATGACGACATGGCCCAGGTGCCTGTCTCAGTATGGACTACAGGACCATATGATGTAGGCCTCCTGAAGGGAGTGGGGGAAGTGACAATTAAACTGAAACCAGGAGCAATTTTACCGAGAGCGCGACAGTATCCCATGTCCAGAGAGGCAGATGAGGGGATTGCGAAGACAATTTCTGCCATGATGGACCAGGGCATCTTAGTGACGTCAGAGTCACCATGTAATACAGTGATTTATCCTGTCAAGAAATCAAAGGGATGGTCTTGGTGTTTAATTCAAGATTTAAGAGCATTAAACGATATTGTTGAGGCCGAGTTCCCTCTAGTCCCTAATCCATCTACAATCTTATGTAATATACCCACTGAGGCAAAATATTTTACGTTGATTGACTTGAAAAATGCCTTTTTCTCAATCCCGTATCGCAGTGACTCTCAAGATCTGACGTCTTTCACTTTCAGACAAATGCATCTGAAAAGCATAAGGTTGCCACAGGGGTACTGTGAGTCCCCGTCCATTTTCAATAGAGTCCTACAGATGGACCTAAGCAACATTGCATTAGAAAGTATTGTCTTGCAATTTGTGGACAACATCCTGATCTGCAGCTCCACGGAAGAAAAATGCAGACGCAATTCTATTCGGCTATTGACTATACTGGCTGAGAAAGGTTATAAGGTTGACAAGGAAAAGTTGCAGTATTGTCAACAAGCGGTGTTATACATAGGGCAGTTGATCTCACATGAAGGCAAGAAGGTGACCCCAGAAAGGGCTGAAGCCATATTGAACACGGCTAAGCCACACACGATAAAGAAAATGCAGAGCTTTCTAGGCCTATGTAAATATGTTAGACCATGGGTCTTCGATTACATCTCATACACCAGGCCTTTGCTTCAGGCTCTAAAGAAAGCCCAGGTGACAAAGGAAAAGATTGAATGGTCTGAGGCAATGGAAAAAGGGTTTGCTGAACTCAAGAGAGCAATTTGTACAGCTCCAGTTCTCGGAATTCCTAATTATGCAGAGGAATTCTACCTGTTTTTGCACACAGATGGCAACGTTATGACGGCAGTGCTCTCTCAAAAAACTTAATTGGGATACAAGCCCCTGGCATACTACAGTGGGATCTTATACCCAGTAATGAGAGTCCACTTCCCATGTGAACAAAGTTTAGCTGCCGCAACGTTTGCCATAGAAAAGGCAACCACTATTGTGATGGGATGTTCCATGACGTTATATGTCGAACATTCACTGTTCGCTATTTTAGAGAAACCTAAAAGCACGTTGACGTCTCAGAGAGCCTCTGCATATGAAGTGATCATATCTAATCCATCGATCAAAATAGTTTGATGTAAAACAGTGAACCCACCTACATTCATAGCAGAGCCAGTCACTGAAGGAGAGCTGATACATGACTGTGCGAACTATGAAGAATTCTATGAAGAAATCCCCAGGATGAGAGAAAATGCCCTGGCGGGAGGAGAGATAATTTTCATTGACGGCTCTTCGAGAATCGACCAAAAAGACGGACAAAGATATACAGGTGTTGCCGTTATAAAATACATAGCAAACAGAAAATTCCAAGTGCTTGTCAGTGCATGAATACCATTGCATTATTCGGCACAGGCTGCAGAATTATTGGCATTGATACTCGCCATTGATAATCACGCAGACCAGGAAGTTACAGTGTACAGTGACTCCAAGTATGTGACATCCACAGTGCACGCAGGACTAGCGCGCTGGAAAAGGAGGGGCTACCTCTGAGCGGACGGCATGCCAGTGCAACATGCAGCCTTATTGGAACGTCTGATCAAGGTACTACAGCTCCCATTGGGCATAGCAGTCGTGAAATGTGCCGCCCACACCAAAGGGACAGATTTTGTGTCACGCGGAAACCATGCAGCAGACACAGAAGCCAAGCGTATGGCATCCAAAAGTGAGACGATCGTGGAAGTGACATGTACCCATGAGAGAATGATGGTGGCACGAACCACACCTGAAGCCTATAGTAATATGGGGCAGACACAACTAATGGAGCTTCAAGGGGAGGCACCGCAGGACAAAAAGAACCTGTGGAAACATCGAGGGTGTTCTTTAAACCTCTCTGATGTATTGTGGTGGCAAGACAGTACTGGTAAACCAGTAATGCCTATAGACCTACTAAAAATTGCATTGGAGCAATTGCATTACCCCATACATATGTCAAAGGAAAATTTAGCAGCAACACTCGCAGAAGACTGGTTTATACTGAATTTAGCAGAGCATGTTGCATTCTTTTTGGTGAGCTGCATAATATGCCAGCAATTCACCGCTGGGCACATATTAAAACTAGTGAGAGGAGTCATCCCCGGCCAAATGGGCCTTTTCAGCACTTACATATCGACTATGTTGACATGATTCAAGTGTGTAATGGGTACAGGTACTTAATTGTAGTGGTGTGTCCATTATCTAGATGGATAGAAGCAGGTCCATGTACACACCCAGACTCTACCTGTGCAGCCAAATTTCTGGTGAGGGAAGTGTTTACTAGATGGAGGTGTGTGAGGTGATGAGAGCAGACATTGGGGCTCATTTTGTAAATGCAGTTTTTGAACAGATCAGCTTGTTGCTTGGTATAAAGCACAAGTTCTCGTCGGCGTATCATCCGGAAGGTGTCTGTGAGAAGCTCAACGGCTTGTTAAAGGAAAGGATAGCCAAGTTGAAGCTTACTCTAACGAGGGGATGGTTGCACTGCCTTCCACTTGCATTGTATGCTCTTCGAAACCAACCAGGCTCCGACCATCATCTTACGCCGCACGAGATAGACACAGGAAGGAGAATGAATACTTCCTGAACTCCCTGAGACAGAGCTAGATGTGATGCCCAGCCAACCCGAGAGGTCCTAGGATCCGAATTACAAGAATATCTGAACTGCATGACATCCAGTCCCACTATAATTTCAGACCAACTGCAGCGAAGACGCAAAGGGTGCAGGGCAGCACAAAACACAGCAGGAGACACTGAAACAGACGCAGTTCAAGGTCTACGCGTTCCACTCGTCTTTTCTGGAGATGTGGTTGTAGTAAAAAAACACACAAGGAAGAGGTGCGATGAGCCAAGGTTCAATGGCCTTTGTATCGTAGAGGACTGCACTCCTTCAGCTGTAAAACTGCAAAGCAGGAGAGCATAGCTTTTTCTCAATGACATTAAGCCCTATATCTGAGAAAGTCCTCTAGCTGCACCCCACCGCGAAGAAACTACAGACAACGGGGAAGAACCTCAGCATGTGCAGACGAGATCCATGACGAGGAAGAAGGACGCATGAACAGCAAAGCCAAGACAAAAAACTTGAGCAAATTGTGGCTTAAATTGGACATTTCCTCTATGCAAAACAGGGATAAGGACATAAAACGGACACTCTGTGCATCCTAGATGCAGGGTGATGAAGAAATTGTGTACATAAGCCACAACACGTTTTGTTGATACAAACCTGTAAACCAAGCCACACTTAAGCATTGTTGAGAAACAAGACTCTAACAGACAGCAATCAAGGACTTTTACTTTAAGAGCAAATTACAGTATCCTGAATCATCCATACCAAGACTTTGTTGTGTAGCACTTATGGTGTCTCCGAGCAGAAATATCACAAGGGATGTGCTAACCTACTTTCATTTAGTATTGGAGTCCTATCCATCACTAGTAGTGAGGGTCACCAGTGTCTCAGACTTCATCCAACACCCTGCCAACAAGAAGATAATTTGGCAACGACTTACCATCATCGTGGAAGCCTCCTTTGAACTGCCTGAACAGCAGTGATAAGGACACAAATGCTTCCACCACAGGCGATAGTGGATGAACTCACCAATACGCTTTTCTTTCGTATCATAGTGGAGTGCCCAGCAATCGTTGGGAGAACCACTGACACTCTTACTTTTATTAGACATCCAGCAAACTCTGAACTCTTGAGCCAGCTGTGGACCTAGCTAAGTTATCTGGTCGCAATCCACGTGTCAGGAAAGTACAGGCATTGTTCACGTCAAGGGAAGAGCCTATAATCCTGAACCCAGCAAGGCAGGACAAATGTCCCTGTCACCTGGGGCCAGCCGACTGGCTCACAATGTCCTCTTCCGCCTAGTAACTGACTTTCCGGCAATGGTGGGGAGACCTGTCAAGGTTGACATACTCACCTTCATCAGAGATCCAGCTAACGTCGCACAGATGGGAACACTCCTCCACGGCATCATGCTTCAATTGGAGCTGCCCAACTTTCAGAAAGATTACATGAGGAGACTCCAGTGAAACCTTCCGCCGACGGACAGATCGAGGAAGCTGAGGCTAGCACTTCATCTTTCCGCCGAGGGACAGATCGAGGGAGCAGAGACAAGAATTTCACTTTTATTTGTTTTGATTGCCATTTTCCCATTTCTTCACATTGAACAGTATCCAGCAATTCCTCAGGACTGAAGCAGATTCGGCAGTGGACTGGGATATCACCTACTTTTAATATACACAGTAAAAGTGACTTATCGAAGTGTTAGTCTAATCTATTTTTCCATTGTCTAGCAAGGATACTGCATCCTGTATCAGGAGACAATCATCACCCGCAAGAGGGGGGACGCTTGTGAAGCACCGGGCACTTTATGATACAAACTGTTCGAGAACAAGTGAATTGGGGGAAAAGAATAAACATTGACATTTTGTTATGAGCGGGTTGGGGGCCCAGAACAGTAACCTGGTCCTCCCACAAGCAGAGGGGCGCCCTCGCTTCTCCGGAAGGAAATGCTGCCGCCTCACGTACCATAGCATCTTGTATCCATGCATTGTGTTTATCATTATTTTGCTGTCATTAACGATCAGAGCTGCATTTCTTCTTGGTGCACGAAGCGTTCCAATTTCAGTGCACCCACCTGATGATGTACGCACAAGTCCCACAAAAGCACCCAGACCCTATATAGTTATTACAGTCCTGAGAAAATCTGATGGTTAAGTAAATGAACTGAAAATTAATGTAATTAACAGTGACACATACACACTTGAGGTAACGAATGAAGAGAAGAGCTGGAGACAAGGTCAGCATGGAATGAATAAAAACTTAGCACTGACAACTACACACACCCACACAGTGAATGCACACGAACCAGGGCATGTGTCAATGGCCACAGGACCTCAAGTGAAGGCAATCAAGTGCATGAGACTGCCTACCGAAAAATTATCCCCAGAAAATAATGAGAGAAACCGAGAAGAATCAAGAGAAAAGCCAATGAAAGAAGACTGAAGACAAGCCTTTAAAAAGACAGAAGCGGCTGTAGGAGAATTCACTGCAAAGACACAATTGTTAATAGATCATTTATTCCCATTTATAGCTAGAGCAAAGAAACGACATGAGGAACTGAAAAATAAAACCACAGAGACTGTACTGACAATCACATAAGGAACAAGTACCAGGCCCACGATGCAGCCATACACTGGGCCAGTGACAGGCTGGAGGCTAACAAAGGCACTTATAGAGGGTAAAAGAATGCAAGAAGAGAAGGAGAGAATTGCAAAACCTCCACCTACCACATTGATGCAGATAAAGAAACCTGCTCCATCAAATAGAATGCCCGAGAGTCCTCCAGCAAGGAAAAGTCACACATACGCGTTTAGAGATGTAGTTATAGCAAACTACAGGAAGACACTAAGGGTCAAGAGGAGCCTGCATGAAGATAACAGTGAACTGAATGACTGCCTGGACAGCACAGCACATCTAGGAAGCAACATTTGGTACCAACACATGAAGGAAATCGGAAGAAGGAAATCAGAAGGAGAATGCTTCGTTTGTGCACTCCTACCGAACAGCATGGGGAAATCCAAGATCTTTGTGGCTATAGAAATTGATGTCCCGACAGCACACTGTCTTTCACACGTAACAATGTGCAACACCAGAGGACAGTTCATGGGAACGGATGCCTCATTAATATGGGCATCCGAGACAAATTACCCCGATGAAGACGATTATATACAGGACATTAAGACGAGAAACAGAGCCCATACAAGGAATCATGTGATCAGGTATGAGAAGCCTGGAGTTAAAGGAACAGCAATAAAATGGGAAGTGAACCCAAAGCTGAATGTCCAAGGGAAAACTCAAGAAGAGGCAAAACATTGGAAGAACAGAGGCCAAATGCAGATTTGGGGAACAGTGCTTTCACCAAACGGATGGGAAGAAGGAGTGGTGATCTGCCGAGCATGTATGGTCTTTGGAGCCTATTAGCAAGCAATAGAGAACTCACAGAGGTTGTGCAAACCTCTGTTGCCAAAACTCACAAGATTACTGACATTGGTTGAAGACAGAGGAGGACCCCTGCAGATAGTGCCAATGGAAAGCCCAAAATTGTGCTTCAGGAACAATGGCACAAGGACGATGGGAGAGAATCAGAACTGTGGACACATTTTTGAGGCTCCAGGAATGACGCATGGAACCGCAGTAATTATGGATCATTACTGGGCATGTGGATCCAAAGCATACATAAGACTGGCAAAAAGCTGGGGAGGCATATGCACAATAGTGAACGTTGACGTTCCTGCACTAGTGATCCCGAAAAGTGACCTGTATATTGACAATTTCCCAAAAGCAGGTGCTCACCTGAGGAAAAGGAGATCTGTAGAGCTGGTATCCCGAAAGAAAGAGAAAATGACTTTTCTGCCAAATCAGAAGAAGCATTCCATGCAATCCCATATGAGCACAGGCTCTTCAGCCTCACCTCATCTGTGTTCACAACGATCATGATGCCAAGATTCCAGGTTGGAACAAATACTAAGTGGTTGCAAATCACCAGATGGGAATTACTGCAAACCATCAACTCGACAATAAAATGATTCAACGAAATCAAGGAAGAGTTAAGATCAATCCGAATGATGACTCTACAGAACAGATATGTGCTTGACATGATCACAGCGATGGATGGAGGAGTTTGTGCAAAAATCAGAGAATCATGTTGCACATTTATACCTTCTCATGATGAAGAAAATGGAACCTTGACAGAAGCCATAGAGATACTAACAAAGCTACAGAACCAGATGATCGATGAAACTGACAAAGTTGATGATGACAGCTGGTTTGGAACACTTTTCTCATGGGTCCCACAATGGATGGAAGACATATTCAAGTTCCTGGGAGCCCTGCTACTGATGATACTATTAGGATTCTGTGTTATCAAGATAATTATCTCACAATTCCAGAAAACTGCGAAGAAAGCCATTGGGATAAAAATCATGATCGATGTCAACCAGGTTGGAAGCACAGAGATCTGACTGATGAAGAAATAAGAAACTTCTTGAAGGCCAGCGAATTTGTGCCAGAAGGGACAAAATGTGTGTATCCCAGGAAACGAAGAAAGTACGAAGGAAAAGGGTTTTATAGTAGCACAAATGGACAATGCCAGATAATGACCTGGAACAAATACGAACAGGTAAAAACAGCAGGAAGTTTGAAAGGAGTGATAAAAATTTGGACTCCAAAGAGACACTCCTTCACACCATCATGTACAAACCCAGAAAAAAGAGAGAATCAAATACACAAATAGATGTAAAATGAAGCAGCTTCACAGTGTACTGACACATGACCAGCCAAGCGCAAAGAGGTACCAACGTCTGATGTGACCCAAAACCAGAGGATGCCATTTCCCAAACTTTCCCTGATAAAAAGCTGCAGTTTCGAGGCCATCCTCAGCCAACTAATTGACAAATAGCCCTAAAGTACTGATTGATGGAAGGAAGGCAGGGTGAATCTTGGGCCATGCCACATCTGGGTAACCATTCTGCAAGCTGCTAATTAAAGTGGAGATTTATGCCTAGGGATGTAACCAACTCAATCACAATGGGCCAAGTAATATAGGGTCCTATAGCTAGTAGAATCAATGAGACGTTGTACTTGTAGTGATGTCTAGCATGAGTGTTGTAGAGGGAGAGGCGTAGACACCCACCCGATAAGAGTTATCCAATCCTCACACTCTGTTACCATATACAGTTATAGCACCTATACTTAAGTTACCTTTTCCAACCAATAGACTTGCATGACAAACTTTCGAGTGTTACACGTCAATGAGGATGAATATTGCCTATAAAAATTGCTGTTTGAATGAAGATTGTGAAAGTTGAAGTGAGACAGGCGATCACATCACTGATGATTTCCTAATGTTTCCCCATTTTTTTGTACTTGTCATTAAACGGACTTCCCTTTGCCAAACCATTGAGTTATCCTAATTGATTGGTATTGGAGTAAGAGAATCCTGCACCCCATCCTCCTCAAGGTGCAAGTATCTCGTTTTAAAGTACTTGAGGGTGAGATCTGATACCATGTGCCCATCAGAGGTCTCTCCGTCCTCCTGTACAAGGCCACGAAAGGTGAGGGGCACCTCAGCTGGGTGTACTTCATGTGGTGGGCATGGTCAGGGACCTGGCCAGGGTGACCAGGAAGTAGGGGGACTCCAGGGTGTCCAGGGTGGCTGCAGAGGGGGAAGAGGCAGGGGTGCACCACTTTGGCAGGATGTTCTGCCACGTGTTGGTGCAGTCATGCCACCACCCCCTGTGGTTCCGGGAGATGCACCTCTTGCATCTGTCACTGGCACCAATGTGACCCGGCAGTCCATTTCATCGACTGCCATGTGCCCAAGGGTAGTGGTAGCTGCAGGTGCAGCTATGGACACCACCACACAGGCTCAGGGTTGGCCAGCACATGCTGCATTGGCACCTGAAGAGTCCCAGGATGATTTCCAGCAGGTCAGGAGGCACACAGTAAGTGCACACAGTGCTGCCCTGACCGAGGCACATGTCCCTGGGGCAGTATTGTCATCTGCTGCCCCGAGGATACGGGTGTCGGCAAGTGCATGGGCAGATGCAGCCGACACCACCCCGGCTGTGAGTCTACCATCTAGGAAAGTTCCAGTCAATGACCTTGGCACAGCGGATGTTGCTGCTCAGGGTCCAGTCAAGGGTCCAGCAGCCACTGATGCAAGTCAGGGCTTCCGTCCTTGTTCCACCTGCCACTCCCTCGGTTCAATCCACTAGTGCCACTTCCCCTACTGATCAGGACGGCATTTCCCAGTCAGAGTCTTGACCACTGTCCAAGAGGAGGAAGGTTGCACCTGCACAAGAGGCTGGGACCCCACACACAGCTCCGGCCTCCGGCACGTCGAGTCAGAAGCCTTTCTGCAAGCAGGAACTGGACTTCCTTGTGGACTACATGTCGGGACACGACCGTGATATGCATAGAGGGCCCGAATTGTCACACTACATCTGCCCAGCATTTGTCCCACTGGAAGCATGTTGCGGAGGGTGTCAGTGATTTCGGACATGAGGTGCGCACAGCTCAACAGTGCAAAAAGTGTTGGGATGACCTCCGACACTGTGTTAAACTGAAGCATGCCTCCAATTATGCCATGATTTAGGTGACTGGCAGTGGGTCACGAGCTGAGGAGGAAGATCTCACTTTGCACGAGTTGATCGCTGCAGAGTTCATACCGGCAGAATTGTACGAAGGAGTGGGAGAGATGCTTGACTTTGATGCCCTGTCCAGTGAGTGCTGTTGCGTGTTTGTCCAGACCATGTGTGGTTTGCTTGTGTGATGTGTTGTGCTTGACTGCCACTACATGCTATGTGTATATGGTTCTCATGTGCGAGTCATGCAATGCTTCACTGATGCGTGCCTGCTGTGTAGCATGCTGGACATGTAGAGCAGACAGGGACTGTCCTCATAACCTACTCACATGCTAGTCACCAGGCTGCCCCTCCGGTCCATGTTCCAACTCACTGGCTCTTCTCATGTAGCCTGGTTTGTCTTTCCACTCAGCACTGGGACTATGTCATTGCATGACTGACGTGCATGTGTGTTCTGCCTGCATGCAGGTACTCCATGTAGGCATGCTCCCTTGCCCCTCCACCCCTCTTTACCCCAACTTCACCATGGCACTGGTGGGTATCATGTTGGACTACTGCAATGGCCTATTCAACACTCCTGTGTACATGCAAGCTTCCCCATGCCAACCTGCCAGACACATACAGTGGGGTACATCCTTTGTCCTTGATGCAGTGTGGCTCACTCGGACTGTGCAGATGGCAGATGCTCCACGGGGACATGAGTGCCCATTCATGCTCCATGTGCATTCCATGCATGCCCCTTTGTGTCCTTGGCAGGAGATCATTGTAGTGCGTGTCCAGGATGACATACATTTAATGGCCTTTGATCATCCATTCCATGCCCACTCTGGCTCAGTCCTGCATCATACCCATGTTTAGGGTGTCACAGTCTGTGTGGGACACAGGCCTCCCCCTGTTTCAGGCCCCCTGACTCTGTTCAACTGGACTAGTGCCTTCTGCACAAATGGGTGTACTACTGAGGGTTTGTCATGTGTCATGCTTACCATTCCATTCTCATGTGCTGTGTTGTCAGTTGACTCAGATGATGCAATTGATGCTAGTCAACACTGTCTGCCAATACACAGTTCTCTGGTCAACCTTTCACTGCCATGCAATGCCTCCCTGCATTTACACTAAGGGGGGGGTGGGGTTGCCTGTAGCCATGCAACCCATTGCATGCACATTGCACATGATGCCTGAACTTGCCTATACACTGCCTTCATGTTTATTGATTGACATCATCATGTACTTGTGCATGTAGATGGTCGGTAACATAAACATGTTCTGCTCTGCACCAACCCACTTCTGAGCCATGTTACACCGTTCTACATGCCTACTCACTGCTGCAATTTCAAAGTGACCTGGCATGTATGGTCAGATTGTCTTCCCTTCACTGTCATGAAAGCCACGGGCACAGGTGCATCCTATGACACATGTACTCAGTATTGGAACACCCTAGTGGGTGTTTAGCAAAGTTGATTGGTCAATCTGCGGCCTATACCAACTGGTATAGGCCGCAGATTGATTGTAGCCTGCCAATCGGGTTGTAATGACTGTGGAGCTGCCTTCACATGTGTATGTGTACACTTTCACATACATCAAAGCAAGCAGCATTGTAGCTGCTTGCTTTGCTGTATAGGTTGCTGCTCATAATCACCATACGGTTGTATATGGACATGGGTGTTCTTGAACACTTTTACATGTACATATGAAAGCAGCTTCAACGTTGTGTAGTGCAACATTGCAGCTACTCACTCATGTGTGTGTGTGAAAGTGTTCATTTACACATGTGTTCTCTCCAGCTTTTTTGTTGAATGACTAAAATGTAGTTGATTAACGTTAATGCTGCTGCGATTTCAGCATTGCGCCCGTTATGTTCAACTGGCACAATCCTGAAGGTGCACTGTGCTGCAGTATGTGTACGCCCAGGCCCACTAAACTAATCTGCTGGGGCCTGGCCATGATGATTTGACACACTGAATAATGGTTTAGGGCACATTCATAGCACAATGTGCTGATTCAGGCCCTGAGGGGTGTTCTGGAGGCTTCATGGCCGGCAGCTCGGACCGTACTGTGCATTATGGTCCCTCATGCCTGGTTGCAGGCCCTCACTTTGTCTACATGGCCCATAAGGCCCGTTACGGGCCGAGCTGCAGATGGATGAAGCTATATTGGTGATGATGGATTATTGATGCATGTGTACATGCATATTACGTGTGTCATTGTGTGTTTGGATTCACTTGCAGCTGTGGCCATTTTGCAGTTCAGACAAGCTTATGGTATGTGCCATCTCTTTGTTGCCATCTGTCTTTTCTGCCTGTGACATGTGCCTGACAGAGGTGGTGTGTGATGGAGGTGATATACTAAATTCTGTACATGTGTAGGCGTTGCTATTTAGACACATCCATTTCTGCTTTTGGGATGTGTTTGCATATCAATGCCACTGGATGCATGCTGGAATTTCAGTTGTGTCTGACATGTCTGCTTCATGTGTCGGCTGTCGATGTGAGGTCTATGTGTGTGTGGGTTATGTGCTTCTGACATGTGTACTCATGTTTGTTTTTTCCACATTGCAGATAATGATGCAATGAAGCCTGAGGATGGTGATGTCAATCCATACACGGGGTTGCTATTACACCAGCAACCTGGCACAAGTGGGGGTCGTGGGGTGGTATGCCACGAGAACCCACTTGTGCTCCAGATCATCGTGTCTAGGGCTGGCAATGAGTCGAGCCCGAATGATCACTTTGACGTCAATTTTGAGTAGGATGTGCGTCATGTCCATTCATCTACGGTGAATGATTCTGATGCGGACGATCTTCTGTCTGCGACACCTGCACTGAGGGGCCAGACGGTGTTCGAACCTCTGCCTGTGGTGGATCGGGATGCACAGTGACACTCCACACTAGTTGTTGATGTGTGTGGGCATCACGTCAACAGAGGGATGTAGTCCTGCAGCCGCAGGCAGTGCCAACCCAGCAAGGACCGCGGCTCCTTCGGCCCTGCGGGTGTCAAGCCCGGCAACACGGTGGCTGTGCGCCACCGGGGTATACTGAGTGTGAGCGATCCATGTGTGCCAATTCAGAACAACTGGGGGCAGCAATTGATAAGATCGCTCAGAGCATGGAACGTGTCGCCCAATCTGTGCTCACCCCTGCCAGGCATGGCGGCCTCAGACAGGGCACACCGGGCTGAAATGGTGTTTCTGCATCAAGCACTTGCTGCTCACGCAGAGGCACACAGGGAGGCCCTGAGGGATGACCATCTATCCCTCAGATCTACTCTGGGTGTGCTCAACATGACAGAGGAGAGGTTGGAGCAACTTGAGAATACCATCTCCGCTGAGCTAAGTGCATACCAGAAGGTGCTCTAGATGTCATGTCAGGCCATTCAGGAAGAACTCTGTGTTACACGTGCCACCTTGCAAGAGGAAGCACGTGTATCACGTGAGGTTCTGCATGCTGACCTACGTGTCATCGCCCCACAGAACCAGGCTCACCAGTCCCGCAGACTTGCTGCCGACGAGGGGCAAGCTGCATAGGCGTGGTCAGGGTACTGTGCCACGTCCACCTTTTGAGTCAGAGGGTGAGCAGGACGACGACTTATCTCCCACACAGTTCGGGCTGCCCACGTGTTGAGCCCATGGAGCATTTCTTTTTCTCAACACCATTGCATGTGGGTGTTGAGGTGCACCCTGTACCTCACCCCTCCTGGGTGCCCCACCCCTCCGTGTCATATCTGGCCATTTTGTATTTGTATAGTTAGTTTAATTAGTTAATATAGTTTAAAATTGTTTGTCTATTGTGCATTCATGTGACAGTGTGGTGCTGTGTGGCTTTTGAAAGCATCCACTGTCTGTTCCAGCTGGGCCCATTCAAGCTTGTCTCGTAAATGTGTTTGCAGCTTGGGTTCCTGACTCACATATGCCACTCCTGCTTACCCTAGCCATGGGCTCGCAAGGATGGTTCAGTGTTACAACCATTTACACAAGGGCATTGGACTTTTGTCATATTTGCGGCCTGTCTGCTGCTGTACTACTTGTGTTAACACCCCTAGTGGGGATTATGGATGTTTTCTCCACGGCATGTCTGCAATCAATTTTGGTGAGTACATTATTGAAATATCCATTTATTGATGTTGATTGGGATGAATGTTAATTTCTTGCCTGTATACGTGCTTGATGCACTTCATGCTGTAGACGGTAGCATGCACCTTCTAGCTGTCAAACTCACACTTATTGAGAGAAGGGGGACAGGTTTTGACAATGTAAAGTTGGTACATGTTGAGTACAACCCCTGGGGATTGTGGCAATGGAGGATGCATTAGGAATGTGACCCAGAGGGACAAGACACAGTCCGGTCCTCACCTGAGATGTCCACCCATACTACAACTATGCTCCATTCCTTTTGGACAGCATGTTGTGTCTGTCTCCCCACTTGGACTTTGATGCTGCCTGAGGGCACAGTTTTCCTACTGGACTACTGCTCTTTTACTTGTTTTTCACACTCTGGTGCCTTTAGTCCCTGTTCTTCTTCCTGCTACTGTCCTTGTTGCAGATCTGTCCGACCGTCTCTATGGCTGTTATTTCCACATACTCTTACACTGCGTCGGTTTGCCTCGGTACACTTCTGTTCAACAGCATCTTTCTGTCACTCCTCCCCTTCTTTCATCTATTACATCCATGACGTTATGTTGGCTGTTGGCTTTTACCAATGCTATTCAACTGTTGTGGCTCTTAACTTGCTGACACCTGTTTCCGAATTTCTCTCATTCTCTGTGCATTTCAAGACTTCTGCTGCCTCTGCCTTTCTTTGTTCAAGCTATCAAGGATTGATTGGGTTTCAGCTCAACCATCCAGTTGTGCCAGCCTCCTTAGTTATTTTCAACTCAAGTTCCAGCTCTACCTGTCAGGGTACAGAACCTGGGGTTGTGTGGGAGGAGGTCAGATGTAGGTCTCAGATATGGCCCAGTGACAAGCAGCATAAAGACACACACACAGGAAACTTTCCAGCCTTATTAAAAGCTTTTGTGCCCTTTCTGCAGGAAAATGAGCCTCCCGACTACCTTTCCCAGCAGACACTGGGCCAAGAACTACAAAACCTGGCCACGGTGGGTGGTACACATGTGTGCATGCATGCACAAGCAGAAGCACAGGGCTTGTGCGCAGATGTCCAACAGAAGCAGACGTGTTTCCAGGAGCTCCAATCAAGGTGAGCAGCACGAGGGGCCACGCCCCAGCCGACCTTCCTCCAGGCCCCTCACACATGTAGGTTAAGTAGCGCCAGTGCTGGTGAACTTAGTCAGGCGTTGGGGAAGATGCGCACAGTACAGTTAAGCTGCGCTGAGGAGCCAATGCCAGGAAGCTTTCACAGTTGTCAGGGGCACACACAGGGGGTGTCGGCCATATCCTCAAGTCCCCCCTGATCCATAGGAGCTAAGTTATTAGCGCGGTAGCGTTCCTAGCCACAAACTAATACAACACAGGGGGGGACACCCAGCGACGCACAAACTTGAGTGCAGTGCATATCATTAGTATATGCAATTAGCCATGTGCGCTGCCTATAGAAAGCCGTGGGTGGCAGACCGCTAATTGTACTGAAGTCGCACCTCACCACACGCATCTAGCAGTACATCCAAGGCACATTCTATCATGTGTGATTCTTAACACATGGTCTTCCGTTTAACACGGGGACACGTGCGAATACCTTACCGCATTAACAGTGTATGAACCATCACGGGGGCAAGTAAAGCTGTATGAACAAAGCATCAGACAAGAGTGCTTCTTTGGGGAGGAGTCACTAAATTAGATACATTAATAATGTTATGCGTGTGTGGGAAAAACACCCACAGAATAGTAACTCATGCTCTCTCTGCAGCATTAAACTGCTCCTGTTACCGGACGTGAGAGTGCGCAGGCAGGAGGCCAGTTCTCACCCCGGAGATAAGTCTCTCTTTTGCTTGCCTTTGAGCCATATTGTATAATGTGCATGAAGTACATGGTTTCTCTTATTGAGTATGTGTAATTGTCAATAGTTGTATTTTGTATTTTCAATACTTTTCCTTCCCCATGCACCTCCCCTCTCCTGAGCCTCTTTCTGCTTATCCTAAATACCGATACCTATCCAACCAACAGATCCCTACCCCTCTTTCTCCGCCGGGGTCTCGGAGGCCTGTGTAAGTTTTACATTGCAGGCGCCCAGACCGCAGAGGGGGTGGTTGGTTTGTACCACTCCTGCACCTGGAGACTGGAGCTGTGCCACTACCCATCAATTGTTACATCCTCATTGATTATTGTGTACTGAAATTGCTACCCATCCTGTTGAACCATTGTTCAGCTGTGCTCCCGTGGTAGTTATTCTATCATTCTGCTTGGGCATGTGCTTGGCCATATTCAGTTACTTCAAGTCATCTACTGGAGACTCTTCCAGGGTTTTTTGGTGCCTACAGGCTTTTTCCCTGGTTTTGGGGTTTGGCTCCTTGGAGGTTGCTGCAATTTGGTATTTTTACCAGTCAAAGTGGCCTCTGAGGGGGCTGGACACTATTTATATGAAAGGTAGAACAAGGAAACCAAGGGGAAGGGGACCCTGAAGCCAGGTAGACTAGTAGGAAGAAGCCAACGGACCCGAGGCACAGTTCTTCTGAAGGTCATGGTGATGAGTAAATGAGGGAGGGCCTTTTGTTGTTGGATATTACGCTTGGGATAAAGTGTTTGGGCACTCTCTGACATTGTCATTGTGGGGTACTATGTAGATGATGTGTTCTGCAGGTCAATGGCTGTTCCTGTGTTGGGTTTACTTTTCAGGTGTCAGGGGATTGTTGTGGTCTGACATATTGGGGTGTATACATGGCCAATGTTCACATGTGATGTGTACAGGACACTGAGGGTCATTTGATTTCACATGCATGCATTGAGTGCATGTCCCTACTGACACACACACTTACACAATGCTCTACCACACATAAAACCACCTTTCCATGCCCACACGTGCACACAGATTGCTTTCTCTAGCATGCTGTGTCCCTGCAGCGCATGATCACTTACCATTTGGGGATCGTGTACATGCATCAGTAGGTTATTTATGTTGCTTGTCCTTTTTATATGATGCTCAAGGTGTTTCCCCAACACAATGGCTGCTCACTGTGCTGTGTGCTGAGCGGTGTGTTGCAGGAGACACACACAGCACACGGGTTAGGGATTTGTAGATTTGGATTGGCCAATGTGCATGCCAACAGGCATTCTGTCTTTTGTTGATGGTACCGCTGGTGGCATGCATTTGTGTGTGACTTTGTATGTGTGGGAGGTTGTTGGTCAGTAATGTCATCTGATTCCATGTCAGGTGTGATTGTCTCAGGACTATTTCCATTTATCACGTGCCACTTAGTATGTAATTGGTCATGTGTTGTGCTTTTGGTTTCCTCTTTTGCTGTTGCATGCCATGTCATGGTGTGGCCAACAAGGGTGATGTGGTTTGGGAGGGTTTGGGTGACATACCACTGTTTGTCATAGCCTGTTTTGCAGGGGGTGGTGTGATTTACAACTTGCATGTGTTCCTTTTGGTCACACAGGATTGGTTATGTTTAAGTAGCTAGGGATGCACACAATGTGGCACTTCCGTGGCAACATTCTCAGGGTGGTAAGGTTGTGACAGTGACTGTCTCTTTGTCATCATCGATTGTCACCTGGTATGTGCCAGGTGTGTGTGCACTCTGCAGGGGTGGGAGTTTAGGTGAAAAATGTGGCCACAAGCTGGGTCTGGGCTGCCTCGCCATGTGCCCTTTCCTCTTCCATGAGCAGCGCCTGTGTCTGTGGTTGGGGATGTGTGGGCACCACCATGTCCACGGTACGCCCCTCAGTGTTGCAACATTGTGCAGGACACATGCTGCCACAGTGATCCTGCACACTATTGGGGATGCATATAGTAGCTAGCCGCCACAGCAGTCAAGGGAGCGAAAGGCACTGTACAGAGAACAGAGAACAGTACAATAAAATGGATAAGCAAGAATAATAAGAAAAGAATCAAACAAGCATTTTACAAAAGGTGAAACTTCAATGACTTATGAAATAAAGAGTAGACAGAGATAGAACAAAGAGAGTAAGGGAGGGTACTTTGCACACAACCAGCCCATCCTTCAGGATTAAGTACTGTCCCTTTGATTTTTAGTTGACCTCTTTCCCAGTATTTTCGTATTGCCTTCCCATTCTTATCTTTGCATTGCCACTTATTGTTTTCCTCAATCTTGATTCCTGCTCTATTTATTCCATGCTGTCCCTATTTTATTATTTGATGTTTTGTTTCTGGCTTCTCTCTTGTCTTTAAATCTTGTACATAATTGTCTTTTTTTTGAGATGTCGCTTTATTCATCCACACTGTGGATGCAGTTCTGCCTTGGAAATGTCCTCTTGTCACGCAAGGTGCAAGGTGTGTCAGGCAATGTGCCTTTTTCACTGATAATTCTGTGGCTGTGAATATTTTACAAGTTCCCCATGCATAAGGTATAGGATGCACACATGGCAGCTTTCATCTGACATTTGTCTTCCCACCTTTTTCATGTGCTGATACCATAGGCTATTTTTTAAATGAGCCAAATTCTCAAGATGTGTATTTATATCTTCATTATTTCCCCAACATCCATTTTTAATCAAAATAGATGCATAGTAAATAATTCGGTGTGTTATTCCATCAGAGGCAATACAAACTGTCTCCTTGTTCCTTATCATATCCTCAGCATTGTTCACAACATGTCTGAATGCCATAATAATCAGGAGAACAATACAAATGACAGTACACACGTATATCACAATTGGTATTCCATGAAAGCCCATCAATTTTCTTGGTGACAATGAATCCCTTATATTTTGAAACCTCCTTATTTTAATAAATTCTGGATATGTTACTCTGTCACTCTTTGTGAAGCACACTTTTAGACCAAGATCTGCAAGATGATTGCTACAATTATACTGAAAATAATATAATCGTACTTAGGATTACCAAGAAATTTCACTATATTCACGTATCTTCTAACTAAAGCTGGACATGACTGTAATATGTAGGTAAAAACAGCAAACAGGAATGTGTGTAATGTTATTGCAATAGGTAACCTAAAGAGGTAAAGTGTAATTTTCTTCTTTTAACTCTTATAGTTCAATGTGATGTTACTTGGATCTTTCCAAAAGAATGTTCCAGGATGAGTGTGTCTATTTACTCTCTATCAAATGCTGAAAGATATTGACTCTTAGTTCAAAATACTGACATGCTCTTCATGTCCTTGTCTTTACTCCTAGCCATCGATTGAGTCTGCATGTGCAGAACTTCTTCTCTTGCTTCCCCTTCAGTGTCTTCAGGAGGGGTCACATTTATATGATTTGATGTTGTGCAGATGTAGCCAAGCTTGCCTTTCTCTTAACTCTGCAGTTGTTGGGGTAACTTCTTCCAACTCGTACAGACCTTCAAAGCTGGGTGTGCTCCAAGTGCATACACATTTCTGCACCAGCACGTTATCCCCTGAGTAGATGCTGGGTTGTTTCAACACATTTTCGACTTCAATGGATTGTTTGTCTTTTCTGTTTCTTTTTGATCCCTCCCTTTGGTTTTTGAACTGTTGAGACATGAAAGAAACACTTGCAGTCGTTGTTAGTTAATCATGCATTTGTTCGCCTAAAACCCTTGCTTCACTGTGGGCATCAGTTTTTAACCTAGTTCAAGGAGAAAGAAGAGTTCTCATGCAAAATCCAGTCACCAACTCATGAGGAAATAGATGGTGATCTGGGCCAGGCTGGTTTCTTAGGGTGTATAGGGCAATAGGTGGGCAATGTAGCCATCCCATGACTTTCACTATCCTCCCCTTCAACAGTCTGTTTAAATGTTTGCAAATACCATTCACCTGTGGGTACTATGCAGAAGAAAATATATACTTAATACCCAATAGAAGAAATATTTTCTCAAAAAGCTCATTTACAAAATGTGGTATATTGTCAGACCACAAAACTTCACACACACCCCATCTTGGGAAGATCTCACGTACAAGGAACTTGGAAGCACATGTGGCGTCAGGGTGTGTGCATGGACATGCCTCAACCCATCTAGAAAAAGGACATACCACAACCAGCATGTATCTGTGACTCTTGCATATTTGCAGCACATCTCCATCTCCTACATGTAGGTGCTGAAATGGGCCATTCGGTCTGGCAATTGCTCCTCTCACTGCTCGCAAAGTGTCCCTGGCAGTCTTTTTCTGGCACACGATGCAAATTTACAATAAACTGTGCTACATTTTCTAACATATTTAGCCAGAACCACTTTTCTGCAATTGTTGCAGCTTGACTCTCTTGAGTCATATGCATGGGAAAGTAGAGTATCTCCAATGCTTACCTCAATAATGCTAGAGGCATAACTGGCTTTCCAGTTCTATCCTTTCTCCAGATTGCTTCAGTGGGGGATAAAGAACACCCCTGTTTCTTCCATAACTGTTTTTCTTCTTGTGGTACGCATCCTTGTATCTCAATTAGCTGGACAATAGATTTCATTTAAAGCCCGCCCTTACACACATGCATCATCCTGTGATCTGTTTAGCACTTTCAATTTTAAAATTAGGAATCTCTGAAAAATAGGCTGCTTTTTGGCTTCTAAATCTGGTGCTTAGTTTCCGCTGGTAATTACGTCTTCCCTTTTTAGTATGGGATGTGCGTTTTACGAATGCTAACATCAATGGGAATGCTAATACTTCTATATGTTTATCGAATAGGGCTGCATGTTGCACTAAAGTGCAGTCTGCGTGCAGGAATCCCGTCCTTTTCCAGTGTGACAAACCTGCATGTACAGTTGATGTCACATAGGCGGAGTCAGAGTACACTGCCACTTTATCATCTTCGAATCTTTGAAGTGTGACAATAGGCACCACTAATTCTGCAGCCTGTGCTGAGTAATGCAATTGCAATCTCATGCTTGTCACTACTTCTCATTTACCCTCTCGGTTCAGCTATACTAACGCTGATCCAGTATGCCTTTCGCCAGTCATTTGGGCAATTTTTGAAGAACCATCAATAAAGACAACTTCCCCCTCTCAATAGCATTTTCTCTAACTTGGGGAATTTCATTGTAATTTTCAATGTACGTTGTGCAATCATGTACATAATCCCCTACTGGTTCTGCTACGAATATTGCTGGGTTCACTCTCGTGCATCTAACCATTTTAATTGCAGGATTTCTTATAATTACCTTGTATCCTCACGCTCTTTGAGTGGTCAATGTACATTTGAGCTTCTCTAAAATTGCAAATAATACATGCTCTACAAATAGTGTTACTGATCACCCCATTGTTATACTTGAAGCTTTTTTTGATCGCAACCGCAGCAGAAGCTAAAGACTCCTCACAGGGATAATATCCTTTCATAACTCCACATGATACTCTGGAATTCCCAACACATGGGCTGTACTGATTGCCTTTTTCAATTTTTCAAATCCTCCAGTCATCTCATCTGTCCACATTATTTTACTCTTGCCCACCTCTGCTTCTTCAAGTCCTTTTGCATTTCCCTCACGGTTTTAGGTTCCACAGTCTTCATTATTGCTTATGTTCTCTCAGGTGTCACTTTCCTCCCCTCATGAGAGATCAATTGTCCTATGTACAAGACCTCTTTCTAGCAATATTGCAACTTCCCTTTTTCCACAATATACACTTTCTCTGAGAGTATATTCATGAGCTTAACTGAATCTTCTCTGCGTCTTTGTTCTGTCTCACTGCACACCAAAATGCCATCCACGTATTGAACTATTGCGCTTTCGAGCTGGACTTTCCCCTGGTCCATCTCAAGTACTCTGTTAAAGATTGAGGCAGACTCACAGTAACCCTGTGGCAATCGATAATGTTTCAAGTGGATATTTCTATACAGAAAGGGAGTCAAATCTTGTGAGTCTTTGTGAAGGGGAATTGAAAAGAACACATTTTTAAATTCTATAACTGTGAAATACTTGGTCTTGGGTGGGATGTTGCACAATATTGTAGTGGGATTTTGGATCTAAAAGAAACTCAGCTTCGACTATATTGTTTGGCGGGCGAAAGTCCTGTATAAATCTCCATGATGCCCCCATCAATTTCTCACTGGGTACACAGCAATGTTACATGGAGAGTTGGATGGTACCAACAGGGCTTGCTTCATTAAAGCGGAAATGGCATCAAATGTACCTTTGTCCACTTCTCCACACATAGGGTATTTCTTTGCTTGTGGAAAAAGGGTTCCTAGATTAAGTTTATTTTTAACAGCTCCTACCCCTTTTAATAGATCCACATCATATGGACTTGTAGTCCATATAGTATTTGGTACTCTGTCTAAATCTTCTTGGAGATATGTTGGTGCCTTTTTTACCATCACCATTCTCTGCAGTATTTTCATATTCTCTACTTTAATCCAATAAGTGAGACTTATGAAAAATATGAACTCATCGAATATTCATCCTTAAACAGCTCTTCATCTGTCAAATCTGTCAACCTTTATCCTTCACTGAGAGCTATCACTGTTCTCCGTCCTCTTCCCTCATCATCTGTCCCATGAAGAACCACTCTTTCTCTCCGACCACTGCTGCTTCTAACTCCAAGGGAATATTCTTTTCTTCTTCATCATCCATAGGCGATTTCTGGTCTGAACAAAAACTTGCCAGGTATTCTTAAAAGCTTATCTATCAGTCTGGGCAACCATGACAACAGTCACTCCATACACAAATACTGGATTTAAGGGAGCTCCTTCTAATGTCTTCTTGCCTGTAAAGGCTAATATAAGTTCTATCACAGTCAAATAATATGTTCCTGGGGTGGAATACACTATTCCTTTGTCAGCAAAAGATATCAAATGTTGAGATTTGCCATCAAGTCACGCCCTAATATATCAACTTGCGTCTGCCTAGAATACAAAAAAGGAATTGACATGTCATGTTCTCCAATGGAGACTGGTAATTTGTCTGTAAAAGGAACTCCATTTGTCAGCCCAGAGAATCCCTGTGCATTCATGGCAATACCTGGCATTGGATATTTTCCCTCACAGACACAGGAACGAGTTGCTCTAGTGTCTACATTAAATGCAAATGTTTAGCCTCCTATCATCACCTTGACCCTTGGTTCCTCTTGGGGGTCTGGTGTCACAGATATTACTGAACACATCAGGTCACTCTGTGAGATGTCTCATTGTGGGTAAAAATTCATCCATGTACATGTCAAAGAATGTTTTCCTTAGACAGTCACACTCACCAATTTGGGTGTGGGTGCTTTCTGAACTGCTGTGTTCATATTCCATTGTGGTAACATAAGCCTGTTGTGTCTGCTGAGGTTTTATCTGTTATGCTTGCAAGGGCACTTGCTGTAACTGCCCTTCTGGTGTTTGCATTTGTAATGGATCCGCTGGATCTTCTTTTCAGCTCTGATACATTTTCCATAACTCTAAAATAGCCAACCTTTTCTGCAGCTTGTTTCCATTATATGTGGCATGCAAACATGTTGTCATATGTCGCAATACTGCTTTTGAGAATGAACGCTCCTGAGGCCACAGCATGAGTGTTTTATTCAACATGGTATTGAGGTATCTACTTCTCTTCTTTATAATTCTCCCAAATCCTGATATACGAAATTAGAAGTAAAATTACGGATCCTGCAACATCTTCGTGCGATTAAAAACAAAGATCCAACCTACCCGCTAGCCAAGCATTTTGAGGAAAAACACAATGGTGATGTTTCCACGTTTAAATATTATGGCATAGATAAAATCTTACCAAATCCAAGAGGGGGTAATCGAGAACTGAGATTGAGACAAACTGAATGTAAATATATTGTGGATTATCAAACAAAATACCCAGATGGTCACAACAAGGACGAGGAACTCTACACGTTTGTGGGAAATTAGAAGTGGTTCCTAGAATTTTGTGATGTTTTTTGAATTATCTGTCTTATACCTGTATATTAGTATATGAATCCTTTTTTCTAGACTATGTGGCCATTACAGGTCTGTTTTTCCTTGACATATGCTTTCTTTTAACACACTGTTTTACACAACAGTCCTTACATTTTTTAACATGTATGAGGCTTTTTTTTAAATTTATCACATAAATAATTGTTGAAATACAATTGTATTTTCATTCCATTATAGGCTCTCATTTTTAGACACTTGGTAAATGCATTATTTTTTATCGTTTCCTTTCTCCCCTGTCCCCCCAAAAAATGCACTAAGCACCTTACTTAAATAAGAATACCATTTTTCATAAACCCTGTCAAAAGTGTAAGATTGCACTAAATACTTTATCTGCAATGCTTGCCATACATATAAACACAGAATATTTACTGTGATTAAGTAGAATGTATCCATAAACATCCTAGTTAAGTTATATACAAAATGCATTAAGCACTTTATTTAAATAGGAACACCATTTTTATAACTAGTGTAAATTTTGGCAAGATTGCTATATGGCACTTAGCACTTTATCTGTATCATTAGTTATTTATATGATATAGAATTTTTGCTGCTATCATGCATATTGCACTTTATCTTGTATTGAAGCAACAGCAGAGAGGATGAAATATTGATTATTTAACTGGCCATTGCACTCTATTCTTAAGGATGAAAAATAACCATGTTTTACACCCTGGAATACTGAGAGATAATTGTGTTGCCCAAAAAAAGCATTTTAATCGATGCTTTGGTGCACTGAGCACTTTATTTTGAGATATTAAAAACTTGAAAAATTGGAAACATTGGCAGCTATAATGCGCTTTGCACTTTTGGTAATGACATTCTAGATTTTTGTTGTGGTAACTTAAATGGAAATGGATTACTCTCAAAAGAATGTTTGGTCATATTTTGAAGAATTTGGGAATATATGACCTGTGGCAATATAAACGTTTTAAAATATGTGGAAACACACATTGTCAAACTGCACAATGCACTTTATTGATATGGGGATAATACAAATGTGACAAAATAATAATATAGATGTTCTGAAGATGTTGCAGGGGTGGCCCATGATTATTTGATGGGCTTTTTTGTAACATTTTTATGACATTTTAGAAGTAACGTATTGGATGCAGAACGTACATGTATATGCTTTTTACCATTCCAAGATGTCACCCAGAGAAACATACATTGGGTTTGAGAAGGAAACATAATGGAAAGTAAAGAAGGTCTTCTTTCTTGCATGCACGAGTGTTTAAATGGGAAGCCTGTCTTTTATGTTTACAACCAGACGAAGCCCTTTCGGGTGAAACGCGTAGTTGTTTTTGTTCTCTCCTGTGCAACTTGTCCACTATGATTTACAAATAAAGGACGTTTGATGGAGATCCTTTTTTCTGACGTGTCTGGATGATTTTTAATGACTAAGGAAGAGTGCCGTCCAGGAAGCGATATTCCGCTTTCTTTTTTCCTTCTCTTTTTATATATATATATATATATATATATATCATTAAGACATGGAGGAAGGAAAAAACCGCACTCCAAGCATGAGGTCTACAGGTACCAATGAAAAAAGTGGCAAACTCGAGTCCAAGTGCCAGAAAACGAGTTTTAATAGATGGTTAAAAATAGTAGGCAAAAGACACACAGCAAACAAAACAGAACGCCAGGGCAGTGTCCTTAACGACGCGTTTCGCGCTTCTCCGAGCGCTTGATCACGTTAGGGAGACATGAAAGCAATGAGAGTAAATATTAACAATAAGTCCTTCTTCCATGTTGCCTACCAACACAAGCTAACAGTTTGGCGCAAAAACATGGCGGCCATTTTAGAGTGTAGCAGAAGACTGCATTAACCATAAAAAGAACAGGTTAAAAATAGAAGTAGAATCAATAGCACATTAAAAATCAGCACCAAACATGTAGATATATAGTAAAAGGACATGCAGTGAGATGGATGTAAACAATTTTCACTTAAAGTACACATTAGCGCAGATTAGCATAAATTAGCAACAATAAGCATAAGTTGGCAGTCCACTGCTGTGACATAAAGTGCAAGTGCATTCCTATGTAAGCTTATGAAAAAATATATATGTATGGAATCGCTAAAAAAATATATATAAAAATATATATATTTAAAATGCAAGTGCATGTCTAGCTCACCAAGGCTATATGATAATAATACATAGAGAAGACACAGCTGGGACAAAAAATGCTGTCTAATATGAACACTTGTTGACAGATTGGGAACAGTCAATATATACGACCTTTAAGATAAAAACATGTTACAGGCTGCAATGTAAAGTGCAAGTGCATTAGATTGTAAACTTATGACTCTAGCAGCATTGAATAGGCAGAACGTTGGTAATCATAAAATGTAGGTGCAAAATGCAGTTTTAAAGCTTGTGGGAAAAATAAAGGCAAAACAATGAAAAAAGCAATGTCAAAAACACCGAAAATTGCAGAGTACAGACACAATCGTGTACTCCCAACATTCAGACCCCCTAAACATCAGAAAAGGGCAGGACAGCCAACATAGACCAACTGAACAATTAAAGAAGTTGGAAAATTTGAAAAAATGCAAATTAAAAAGATCAACCAATTCCAGGCCAGGGCCAAAATCCAAGTAAACAAAATGGGAAAAGCAGTATATGGCAACGAGGGGCCAGGATCACATAACACAGAGCAAGAAAAAAGGAGAGGTGTGTGTAGGCGCATAAAAAAACACAGAATAATTACGTTCCCACAAAAGTGTGTAGCTCCTCATCCACATTATGACCATTGGGATACTTAGTGTCAAAGTCCAGGATAAACCTAGTTTCCAATTGTCTCAATTTCAGAGTGCGATCACCTCCCCTTGGATCAATTGGTACGTGAGCCACAGCAAAAAATGCAAGCAAATGAAAATCACTGTCGTGTTCCTGTCTGAAATGTTTAGCCATAGGATACGTAGGATCAAGGTTCTTAATCGCTCTGAGATGCTGTAAAATACGGAGCTTAAGTACACATGTTGTGGATCCCACGTACCATTTCCGGCAGGGGCATGTTAAGACATACACTACAAATGGAGTCTCACAATTGATAAAATATTTTAACCTGAATTCCATACCAGTGATTGGATGTACAAAAGATTTACAATTAGTGGCATGAGGGCAGGCTTTACACTTTTGACACTTGGTAAAACCCTTAGGTAAGGTGGATAGCCAATTGGTCCTAGTGGAATTTTTCTGGACAGGAGACAAATAACTGGAGACCAGTCTATCCTTCAATGAAGGTGCCTGTTTGTAGGTTACTGTGGGACACTTGGAGAGTAATGGGCCAAGATCTTTGTCAAGCCTGAGAATATGCCAATGTTTCGCAACAATTTTACGAACATCATACGAGGCTTTGTTAAATGTAACAATAAGGCGAGGTTCATCCTGACCCTTATCTTTCCTCCTACTGGCAGAACCATGTAGTAACATTTCCCTTGAGAGTGACCGTGCTTTGAAGAAAGCCATTTCAATAATCTTTTTTCGATACCCCTGCCGTAGGAAGTCAGTGGCAGCCAACCTGCAACAGCGATCAAACTCTTGAATGTCTGTACAGTTACGTCGAAAGCGAATAAATTCGCCATAAGGAATACTGTTCTTGCAGGAGAGCGGATGGCTACTCGTTGCATGCAGGGGAAGGCCAGTGTTAGTGGGTTTTTTGTGTAAGGAAGTATGAATGCCTAGGTTGTCCAATCTTACATTGACATCCAAATAAACAATTTGAGTATAGCTGTGGCATTCAGTGAATCTCAAATTCACAACATTGTTATTAATGTTGTCCACAAAAGATCCCCACTCATTCTCATTTCCCTTCCAGATGATAAAAATGTCATCGATATACCGCCACCAACCAATAACTTGTGTAGAGAAACTAACTGAAAGTAATTCAGACAAGAAAGTAGCTTCCCACCACCCCATGGTGAGGTTAGCGTAGGATGGCGCAAATGTGCTGCCCATGGCAGTACCTCTGACCTGGTGATAAAAGGTACCCTCAAAAAGAAATACATTGTTAGTTAAACAAAACAGAAGCATATCCAAAATCATACTGCTGTGCCCCAAATAGTTCAAAGAACGAGTGTCCAAAAAATGTTTGCAGGCTACCAATCCAGTCGTGTGATCTATAGATGTGTAAAGGGAGACAACATCTAAGGTAGCTAACATTAAGCCCTCCTCCCAAGGTATATCTGAAATGTGACTCAAGAAATCCTTGGTATCGCGTAGATATGAGGGCAGGACTGACACCAACGGGGACAGAGTCTCATCTATGAATTGGGCCATATGTTCAAGGAGAGAACCACACAAAGTTACAATAGGCCTGCCTGGTGGATGGATCAAAGATTTATGAGTCTTGGGCAGAAAATATATGGTGGGTATAGTATGACTAGCAGGCACAAGAAACTTGGCAAGCTCATCCTCAATAAGGCCTTGCTCGGCCCATTTGGTACATAAGGCAGTGAGCTCAAACTGTATTTCGACAAAAGGATTCTTTGGAAGCCTGGAATAACAACACCGATCACGTAACTGACGATTCGCCTCAGCCACATAACATTCCCTGTCCTGAATAACAATATTAGAACCCTTATCGGCAGGTTTTATCACAATGTTGGGCAAATTCTGCAGTTCATTAAGGGCCAATCGTTGTGGGATGGTAAGATTCTGTTTGTTGTTAAAAGGTTTTTTACGAAGTTTGCGAAAATCATTAACACATAAATCATGAAATGCCTCAATACATCCCCCCACCGAAAATTGAGGGTTGAACCTGGACTTATTTTTCAATTTAGTACGTATATCCCAGTTGGGATCAATGTCAAAGTCAACTGGATCAAAAGTAGAGGGATCAAACAGTTCATTTTGGAGACAGGCCAAGTCCGTCAAGGTGGAGATGTCAGAAATACGAATGTCGGTTCGGCCAGCCCGTGGCACAGGTGGTTTAACTTGCGGGGGATTGATGGAAAAGAATTTCTTTAGTCTGATTTTCCGTAGAAATTTGTCAAAGTCCAGACGTGACTGGACATAGTCAAACTGAGTGGTAGGACAAAAATTCAAGCCCAATGAAAGCAATGATGCTTGTGAGCCCGTGAGGGTGTGGGAAGACATATTGACAATTTGATGAGAGTTCATATTGTCTATTGTTGCTACTTCGCTCCAGAGCGCGTCAGCCTGCCTTGTTGATGTACATCTGAGCCGCTTCCCACGACGGCCTCGGCGGGTTTTTTTCCTTTTGACAATTTCTGTTCCTTTCCTCTCCCTCTTCCTCCACCTCTGTTCCTTCCACGGCCTCTGCCCCTCTTTTGGTTTTTTCCGTCCTGACATAAAAGTCTCATTTCCTCTAAAAAATTTAGTTTGATAGGCACTTCATCATTTTCTGAAACAGAGACATCAGATTCTGAAGAAATGGTTTCTGTCTCCCCCAATTGTTGAGGGAATGATTGTGCAGTAGAGCTTTTACGCAAAGAGTCGAACCGCTTGGCAAAGGTGAAGATACGACCTGATTCATAGTCAATTTTATCTCTAATAAATTTTCTATGTTTACGCTGTTTGATCTCCTCTTCGTAGGCAATAAGATCTTCTTCAATTTTACTTCGTAGTTTCTTACCCTCCTCAGTGCTGGGAATATCACGTAATTCAGACTCTAATTTGTCAAGATGTAAAAGTACAGCATTGCGGTCGGAATTGGCATACTTGACTAAAATTTTCAAGAACTGCGCAGAGCAGTGACTGCTGGCACCTCCCCACTCTTCCAACATGTTGGGATCCTGATCCTCGAAAGATGGTGTTATCATAATGCGTAATCCGCGGGGGACACGGCCCACATCGAGATAATTTTGCAGGGAGTGCTCCTCCCACCACTTAGATATCTCCTTTTTGCGAGATTTTTCTATTTCACGAAGAAGTGTAACTTCAGTAGAGATGGTGCTGGTAATTTTCTTAACCCCACTAGTAGATGCCACTGTGGTTAGATCCTGCTTCTCATTAAACAAATCCCTGGCCTGGAGCAACCGGGCTGCCACCCTGGCGTCCTGCATGTCAGCGTGTGTAATTGCCAATCGACCGAAGGAAAAATCCTCGGTTTATACCATCAAAAAAAGTGATGTATATATATACTTTATACATATGGAAAGAAGACGACCTCAGCAAAGCATAGTAGTCCACAGACAAGTTAGTGTGGGTCAATATGCAGGAAATGTGGATACCGACGTGGAGTGAGTGTAAGAAGCACTATACCAAGATGTAAGCCATAGGAAGATAGAAAAAAACTGAATAGACACCTACCTGCGAGCCATTGTTCGTGCGTCCTCCGGCACACATCACATCAGCTAGCAACCGAGGGCTATCAGTTTTAGCTCCCTAGAGGGTGCCACGCTCAAACTCCAGTAAACAGGCAGTCCGCCGTCAGCTGCAGCGTTAGAGCCCACATATGCGATCGTGGAGCAATCGCGCATAATCCACAACAAGGTAGTAGTTCCTGGTGCTGGTTTGTAACATGGAACGCTCCATGTGAAAATAGCATTAAGACATGGAGGAAGGAAAAAACCGCACTCCAAGCATGAGGTCTACAGGTACCAATGAAAAAAGTGGCAAACTCGAGTCCAAGTGCCAGAAAACGAGTTTTAATAGATGGTTAAAAATAGTAGGCAAAAGACACACAGCAAACAAAACAGAACGCCAGGGCAGTGTCCTTAACGACGCGTTTCGCGCTTCTCCGAGCGCTTGATCACGTTAGGGAGACATGAAAGCAATGAGAGTAAATATTAACAATAAGTCCTTCTTCCATGTTGCCTACCAACACAAGCTAACAGTTTGGCGCAAAAACATGGCGGCCATTTTAGAGTGTAGCAGAAGACTGCATTAACCATAAAAAGAACAGGTTAAAAATAGAAGTAGAATCAATAGCACATTAAAAATCAGCACCAAACATGTAGATATATAGTAAAAGGACATGCAGTGAGATGGATGTAAACAATTTTCACTTAAAGTACACATTAGCGCAGATTAGCATAAATTAGCAACAATAAGCATAAGTTGGCAGTCCACTGCTGTGACATAAAGTGCAAGTGCATTCCTATGTAAGCTTATGAAAAAATATATATGTATGGAATCGCTAAAAAAATATATATAAAAATATATATATTTAAAATGCAAGTGCATGTCTAGCTCACCAAGGCTATATGATAATAATACATAGAGAAGACACAGCTGGGACAAAAAATGCTGTCTAATATGAACACTTGTTGACAGATTGGGAACAGTCAATATATACGACCTTTAAGATAAAAACATGTTACAGGCTGCAATGTAAAGTGCAAGTGCATTAGATTGTAAACTTATGACTCTAGCAGCATTGAATAGGCAGAACGTTGGTAATCATAAAATGTAGGTGCAAAATGCAGTTTTAAAGCTTGTGGGAAAAATAAAGGCAAAACAATGAAAAAAGCAATGTCAAAAACACCGAAAATTGCAGAGTACAGACACAATCGTGTACTCCCAACATTCAGACCCCCTAAACATCAGAAAAGGGCAGGACAGCCAACATAGACCAACTGAACAATTAAAGAAGTTGGAAAATTTGAAAAAATGCAAATATATATATCTGTCTTTAATGCAGTGGAAGCCCTAATCTTCCCGTTTGACAGATTACTTTTGTGTCAGAGGTCAGCAGCCCCTTGTGCTGCACGAGTGCTGCACGAGTCGGAGGACCCGAACAACACAGAACACAGGTAAGGCAGCTGTTTTTCTGACCTTTCATTTGTGTAGTCTGTCTACAATACACACGGCTTAGCACAAGTATAGTGCACACGTATAGAGCTTCCATACACACGAGGCAATACCCTCTACCTTTGAAATGCTACAAGGGGACCTTCAGCATTAATGGTTGCATTTAAAGTATTGAGGAAGATAAATACCAACAACAACTACAGTGTTTCTTTGTTTGTTTATTTATTAATCAAACACGCCATAATGGTAGACAAGGAAGGCAGCAGGGATGCTGAGGCGTCCATTTTATTCAATGAAACATTGCAACTTTTGCCTAAACAAAATAATGCCCAACCGCAACATTTGAAAACAATACAACAGAAGATGTTTAAATTGGAGAAATTACATAAAAAAGAAACCAACAAATGGTGGGAAATTAAATCTTTACAAAACTACTTGGACAATCGGAGAATAACGAGAGGTCTGAGAATATTTACCATACCAACATATGAGGACCCTGACCCTGCAATGTTAAATTAATGGGGGGAAGCAACCAGTGAATGCTCCTTTAAAATGCTAACTATATTGGTCAAATATGCTAAGAGCGATAGAAACAAAGCACTTAAAGAGATTGAAGCGCTTGAAGAAGATGTGTACAATGGCCCAGATGCAGAGTCAGCAAATAAAATCAAGATTCAAATGCAGACCAATATATGCAAATATGAAGAAGAAATAAAAGAACGGAAACAGACAAAGTTTTTGAGAGATAAGGAAGACTATGCCACAGGACGCATTTACACTTTCGCAAGAAAATATGACAGTGTTCGCAAAGGTATCCAAAGGAAAGCAGATGTCAACGGCGAAAGTATAAATTTAGCCGAATCAGAATAAGATGAAGATGCCAGCACTTCCACAGATGTCTCAAACTCAAGCGGCGAAGATACCCCTATTAGGTTAAATTTTTTAGAGGAAATGAGACTATTACATCAGGTGGGAAAAACAACGCAATTGCGAAATACAAACAAAGGCAAGCAGTTTCAAAAATCAATGTCAGCAAAAGGAGGACAACAAGGGGGCGTCAGGGACAGAGGAAGAAAACGGGATCAATCAACAGGCCATCTGACACGCTCTGGAAAGAGCAAGAAGAACACTTGGTCGAAGACGAAATGCAAGTAATCAATTTGTCAGATAAGAACCTAACTCAACATGAACATGAAGTATTGGGAAAGGGCCTCTCTTTCTGCCCCACTGCAAAATTTGATTATTCCCAAGCTAGAATTGACTTATACTGTTTTATTCGCAAATTAAGACTAACTAAATTCCATGCCAACTTGGATAATATACAACTGCCGAGTTTGAAGACCACTTCATCGCCTTTGCACATTAAAGATATAACAGCATTAAAGGATTTAGCAAATATAGGAGAAAGTGAAGCAAGCCAGACTTTGTCCCATGCATCCCAAAATGAGTGGACCATAGAACTACCTAAAGAAATAGACACTGGCTTGGCAGCTCCCAGTGGAATGAAGAATACATCGAAATTCAATCCCTCAAATGTCTTTTGTCCAACAATAGACCTGTTTGAGGATCTTGTCACGGATGAACTCAAAAAAGTGGCCATTAAACCAGGAACAGTTTACAATTTAACTAAGCTACAACATGCAGCCATGGAAAATCTACAAGCAGACACATCCATCATAATAAGATCATCAGACAAAGGTGGTAATGTTGTAGTTCTCAACACTAAGGACTATCAAAGAGAAGCAGAAAGACAACTAAATGACATCAGTAATTACGTCAAACTATCCTGTGACCCGTATCCAGAATACAAAGTACAATACGATATAATGTTGGACAAGTGGTATAATTTGGAACTCATCTCAATTATAGAGAAACAATATCTAACCAAAAACCATCCTAAGATTCCAGTTATACATTTTATACCCAAAATTCATAAATCAATGACCAGACCCCCGGGAGGCCTATTGTGGCATCAATAGATTCCCTATTGGAGAATACCTCGAAATTTGTAGACAATTTTCTGTTCCCCTTTGTGGAAACTTTACCATCCTATACCAAAGATACAACTGCATTTCTGAATCAAATAGCACACATCCCTTGGCAACCTAATTTTCTTCTAGTCACGCTGGATGTAGTGTCTTTATATACTTGTATCACACATTCTAAAGGCATACAAGCAGTAAAAAGGTTTTTGTCCACCAGATCTTTAAGCTATCGAGAACATTCACTTATGCTTTTGGACATGCTTTCGTTCATTTTGACCCAAACACCTTTATGTTTGATTCTAAGTATTACAATCAAATTTGTGGAACGGCAATGGGCACAGCAGTAGCTCCTACCTTTGCGAATCTATACATGGGTGCATGGGAGGAAGAACTTTTTTCAAATGACAATTAGAAAGAACACACAAATAAAGTCATTATGTGCCAGAGGTACATTGATGATTTATTCATCATCTGGAACGGGACGGCTATGGAATGGACAAGTTTCTTTCATACTCTGATTCAAAATGAACAGAACTTGCAATTTACAGAACATCATAGCAAGACAGAAATAGTCTATTTAGACATAAAGGTGAAAGTTATTGAAAATAACATCAGTACAGAATTACACAGAAAAGAAACAAGTACCAATACACTGTTACATGCTACAAGTGCACATCCACAGTGTCTCAAAAATAGTATCCCGTATGGTGAATTTTTACGTATCAAGAGAAATTGCAGCGAAAACGTATGGGAGACCAATGCTAAAAAGACAGCAGCCATATTTGTAAAGAGAGGCTATAAGAAAAGAACTATAAACAAAGCCTATGATCGCAGCTGTAACAAAACCCGGGAGATGATTTTGGCCAAAAACAGCAAGTCTAAAGAAAAGACCAAAGATCCACTAAATGAAGATTGTTCACTTAGGTTCATTACCACATTCAATTCTGGAGATAAAGAAACCAAAAAGATTTTGAACAAATATTGGTATCTTTTGAAACGAGATTCTGACATTAGCCCGCATTTGTCGTCCCTTGCCACTGTACCGTATAGAAAACCATCATCTATAGAAACTAAACTATCTCCCAGCATGTTTCAATCACCCAAACCAAGTATTAACACCTGGCTGACTACCAAACCATCAGGTTTTTATACCTGTGCCAAATGCAAAGCGTGCCGCTATGGAATAAACACCAAAGCTTTTTTACATCCTCGAACTAGGAAAGAAGTTAAGATTAAACAAGATCTGAGGTGTCCCACTCAATTTGTCATTTATGTGATTACTTGTGCATGCAATCTATGGTATATTGGCAGCACCAAACTGGAAGCCAGATTACGAATACTACAACATTTACGTGCAATCAAGAATCACGACATGTCCTACCCACTTGCCAAACATTTTGAAGATGCCCACCAAAATGACATTTGCACATTCAAGTATTTCATCATTGACTCAGTGGGAATCCATCCGAGAGGAGGGGACAGATTGCGAACTTTGAGACAAATGGAATCAAGATACATAGTTGATTTTAACACCAAACACCTGGGAGGTCACAACCGTGACGAAGAATTATATGCATTCCTGGGGTCTTAAATTTGTGTTTGTCATGATTGCCATACTATATTGTGCGTGCATTTTCTCCTATTTTTGACCAAGCCCTTTTAAATGTGATAATTTCCTGACCTAAAATTTTCCGACCGATCATCTTCTTGTTCTTTGTATATATTGTGCAACAATATGAAAGGTGAAGTTGCTTAGTACACTAGGTACGATTTGGACGCCTACTCAGCAGAAAGCAGTTTTCTGCATCTATATCTTATTGACTTTTCCGATAAGTATATTTTCATCAGAGTTTTATATATGCACTTTTTTTGCGGAAAATAGGAGAGAAGGGTAAGCAGTTATAGACATGGTGCCCTGCTGTAAATAGTGCATAATTTGTATTAGTGTTAAATATATGTGATCTCTATGGGAAACATTTTTTAAGAATACAATTATATAGTAAAGAGCCCTCTACAATGACCAATGAGACTAAAAAAAGGGACAATGTGATAAACAATCTCGCAGGCACCTGCATGGACAACAAACTGTATACGTTCAGTTTGTGGCAAAATATCTTAATTCTCCACTTGTTCCTTGTCTTTTGTTGTATTTAGAAAGTTGTATTAGGTGGGCTAATTTATATTGTAGAGGCACCCGCAAGGGCAACATACAGCCTCCATTGTTCTAACAAAACTACTTAGGTCTTAGTAATAGCCCAAGTTTCCGATTATGGCACAATATTACCAATTTCCCTGCCACTGTTCAAAAGTACTCACTTAGGTAGGTTAATCTTTACTGTAGAGGCACCCGTGAGGGCAACATACAGCCTCCATAGAGCCATGAGAATCGCCTGGGCCCTAAGATTCTCAAAAATCTTTTAAATATCTTTTAGTATTCTGAATATTTTTAAGCCCACACAATACACACTTAGACCATAGAGGCACCCGCAAGGGCAACACACAGCCTCCCAGGTCTATGTACGAATCACGTATATATTTTTCTTACATGTACTGTGATAGCACATAGCACTTTATTACTGAATAGTCCATCCAGGTTTACATAGCACACAACACTTTAGCATTGAACAGTTCATCTGTGTTTACATAGCACGCAACACTTTAATATGTATTGAGGTATATCATGAATCGACCGCAGTTTTACAACATGTATGTTGAAAAGTATCCATTATCTTGATGTATTATGCAGCACTCAGTTATAAAATTACCCACTTGGGAAGACAAACAATAATCAAAATCACAATATTAAATAATTAAATAATTTTAACAAACAGTGGAATAATTATTTAAACATCATCAAGCTCAAACCCACTTGGGATAATTATATTCTGGGTTGATTCTATGCACAGTCATAATAGTGAACTGCTATTATTCTACACAAACACAGACATTAACAAAGAACAGAAGCAATGTTCACTTTGTTTCAATATGGCTGCCTGTTTGTTTATTTATTTACTGAGTGCTTTTCAGTCAACTCACTTAAGTGTAAAACACTCAAGATGGATTTACACATGATTGTCTATAACACTGCAGTCCTCTCTCCATGTCACATACCAGAAGAAGCCCGAGCAGGGTGAAACGCGTCATTCTCTTTTTTGTTCTAAACTGCTGCTGCCTTCTTTTGTCCATGTACTTTTATTAATAAAGGACGCTTTTGGCTGCACTGAAAATCATTGATTGGTGTCAGATTTATGAAGAAGAGTGATGTTTTTCCTCATGAGCATAGCTTGAGTGCCGTTTCTCCCAGGATTGGATTCCAGTCCCTTTCTTTTTTCAAATATATATATATATATTAACAACTCAGACCCTCCCCTATTTTTGCCACCTTCGATGTTCTACTTACATCTGTGTCTCAGCTCGAGTCCCTCAGCATCGATTATCCCTCAATTGACCAGTTCGCCTTCCAAAGACGGGACACCTGCGTTGAACGCACAGGAATTTCATCAAAAATGGACCTGTCAACCGTATCTTCTTTTACCTTTTTTGTGTGCCGATCGCCACGGGAAACTTTGCTGTCTTCTGCTTCTAACCCATTCGGAGTGGTACTTCCTTTTCTTTGCTGTGTATTTTGGCAATGCCCTGCATTGCTGTAGATGTGGAGTGTCTCCCATGGCGACAAGTTGATTTCAAATGTCTATAATTACCAGACCTTTTTTTTGTTTCATTATTTTGTCAAGTATACCACACTGATCAATTTGTTGCTTGATTATCCAAAAAACAAAATATTTTATCTGCTTTTAAATTCAATGCAACAATGTTCTTTTTGTTCCTTTGTTTAAACTTTTAATCAATTTTTATATCGCATTGTTTTATCATAAGAACCTCTTCTTTATGTTCGTATTAGTTTTGGACCTGTGTACCCAACACAAGGCCTTTTAAAACGAGGTAGCAATACTTTGAGATATATGGGGATGCAGAATATACTCAAACATAAATAATCAGACTGACTCAGGAAGTTGGCAAATTAAGTCTGTTTTATTTGCAATTGTCTAAAACAGGGAGTACAAGGAACATCAACGAATATACGCTCGATCTTCTCACCACGCGAGTTTCATAAAAACATAACTTTTATAGTAAAAACTCAACATCATTGACGTCAATCTATGTGGCAAACTACAAAAACCTACTTAGCAAAGTGATAGGCTTAAAGGGAACATCTAGGTATACGTTCCATACTTGTCAGGGAAAGTGTTTGGGTCGCTAACATCAGGTGGGCAACTATGCCCTCCTCTAGTGCAAGTCACTATGAACTTCATCAAATACACAATGTCCCATTAGTTACACAAACAATAGGGCTCTCTATCACATGGCCCTCTATAATTGGTTGGCACCCTCATACCCCTCTGTAATATTCCACACACGCTAGCAGCACGCAGGCGGGCACTCAGGTGCTGGTGGGCTGGTCTTGACCATAGCTTCTAACCTAATTAGCCTGCCATTTATCATCACTCTTGCAGTCTGCCAGTTGATTAGCCCTTTGAACATGGCCTTGCAAATGTTCTTCTTGCCTGAGAATAAAAGGGGTATGGGCATACTTTGTCTCTTGGTTTTGATGCAGCTCAATCCAGTAATCTATTTTCATCTGATCATGTGACTGTAGACTATGTTTCAGAGCTTTTGCTGCATTTAGAATACTATTAAATGATGAACCTCTGACGTCTTCAATGTTCTCGTACCTCACCTGAGGCAGGAGTTTGTTCTTTTTACACATTTTGTAGCTACTGCATGAACATTCAGACTCGCAGTGGCCTTGACTTCTTGGTGCTTGGCCAGCCAAGCTTTTCTTGAATTTACCTCTGCCATTAAGTTGTTTTCTAACTGCGCCACACTGAAAAAGCCTTTTTGTTCTCTGGGTCCAGACTCTGCTAAAGTGTGCTGTGGAACATCCATATTTTATACATTCCTATGAGTATACATTGGCGCATCACCGCAAACTATTTACTATGTAGCCAGCCTTAGGAATACTACATGCTCGTTTGACGCCACTAATAGCGGCTGATTATGAGTGCGCAAGCACACGTGAACCGCCATGGCGGTATGGCCATTACTGCCATGCCGCTAAAGGCCCTCCAACCCCCCACTAGTGGCATCACGGTATCAACCAGGAGGCACCCCTTAATACCGACCCGGTAATAACACCATGTAAATACCGAGTTCGTAATACCGGACCCGGAAGAACGGGAAATGCGCCGGTGGCCATCTTTAAAAAACACAATCCATTGCAATCCTCCCAAACCACCAGTGTTGCATAGGAGAGACCAGGGCCATTGAAAAGAACACGTCTAAGGTAACCCAAAAAACCAACCTCCGCATTTCTAAGATGAGGAATTGAACATGTTGGCAGACACCCTTGCTGCCCATGCTGATGAGATCAACACCCATAACCTCAAAAGGGAGGCGCAGCAGAGGAAGAAAGAGATATGGGAGGAGGTATCCCGCAAAGTGTCTGCAGTCGGCACCACCCCACGGACAGTCAAAGACTGCAAGAAAAGGTGGGATGAACTCCACCTCAGGGTCAGCAACATCCTGGCCAGCAATCGTCTGGAGGCCATGGCCACAGGCGGGGGTGCCGACTCCCCGGTCAAACTCATGTGCTGGGAGGAGACATGCAGTGCTACCATCCAGATGGAGTCGATCGAGGGCTTCGGGGAGATGGAGACGGGTGCCGCAACATCTTTAGATGGAGGTGAGTGACCCTGAAAACCCCAGTAGGGCCAACCATGACATAGCACAAGTGATGTGGAATAGAGCCTAGGCAAGGCAATGCATGTCCCATCACACACACATTAACATATCCATGTCCAGATGGAGGCCCAAACCCTGCCACACTGAAATGCATGCTGAGTGCCAATCCCATTACCAATATCAGCCAACACACAGGGACCATTCCCATGTCATACATCACACAAACCCCAATACAACGGCATACCACCTGGCATGCATCATTGCCGAATCGAGACGTCACGGCTAATGCCAAAATGCCCCCCCTTCAAACTACCCTGTGTGACACACCTGTAAGATATAAATGCATGAGAAATGAAAAACTCCACAGCACCATCCCATGCATCTTGCATGTAACACCATCACTGATGGCCTGCATCTCTTCTTGCCCCCACAGGCACCGATGGAGAAGATGGCAGTGAAGACCCAGCAACAAGGCCATCCATGTCCTGGGCCAAACCACCTGGCACTGGCAAAACCACCTCCGGGGCAGCATCGCGGCCCACAGTACAAGCCAGGGCGAGTGCACAGGCCATGCCGGAACATGAGGGTCCCACAACTGCAGATCAGACTGCAAGCACAGAGCTACCAACAACAGTGGAAGGGGAGGCAAGTGGCACCCATTCTGCTGCAACTAGTTCAGTGGGTGAGGCAGCAGCCACAGCCCCACTGAGTGATGTTGACATCAGAGTGGAGGAGTACATGGACCAAGAAGGCACAATCCATGTGGCATGTCCACACACCCCAAGCCCCCGTCAACCCCCCAACACGCCACTCAGGCCTCACTCACTAGCACCATGCTGGAAAATGCAGTTCTGCTGCACAGCCCTGAACTCAGTACCACCCCAGAGGCCAGCCCTGCAATGCCACACCCTGCTGCAGCACCATCAACCTCTGCTGCTCCCACTGACTTGGAGGCATGGCTGTCCAGGGTGGAGACAAGGCAGGAGAGCATGATTGACATAGTGCACCAACATGTGGCTGACTGGGAGGAGACAAGGCAGGAGATCCGTCAGGCCATTGCAGGCAATACTGCCACAATCAATGCCTGTGCTGCAATGATCCGTGACAGTTTGGGGGCAGTCACGCAGGTCCTGACCGGCATACTGCAACACATACAGCAACAACAACCTGTGCCAGCCGTGCAAATCCCTACGACATCGACCCCATCCTCCACACCTGCATACTATGCACCCTCCAGCCCTGTGTGACTGACAAGGCGGAGTGCGAGGCAGTCCGAAATGCTGCACCCGGGCACAAAGAAATCACGCAAATAGTGTGGGACAACAATGGGTGTGGGGGAGGTGGTGTCGGTGGTGTATAGAGGAATAAGGGGGTGTTCATTGGGGGAATGGGGAGTTCATTGGGGGAATGGGGAGTTCATTGGTGGGAATGGGGAGTTCATTGGGGGTGATGGGGAGTTTTGGTGTGTTGGGGTGGATGGGGAATGGGGGAGAGCAAGTGAGTGTTGGAGGGGTGAGGCACTTTTCTGTAGTTTTCATTAATACACCCGTTGTGTAAAAAATCATTTAATGCCTGGACATTGTTCATTTCGTGTGTATCATTTTATTAATGACCGTGCCCGTGCCCAACACCCCACATACCCTGTGTGCATGTCCACATGGACCCAGTGCTCAGTGTAGCACTGACACATATCCATCAACATCCATGTGGTTGAGAAGTTTTTGTCAATCAGTGATTGGCGTACAGCATGGCCATCTTGTGCATCACATACTGGCAGGGGTGCTGCTTCTCCTCCATCTTCATCCTCATCATCCTCACCCAGTGCATGCATGTCAATGTCAGGTGGCAGTGGTACATTTCTCCAGATGAACATGTTGTGCATCATGACACAGGCCATGGTGATCTTTGCCACCTTCTCAGGCCTATAAAGGAGTGCTCCACCAGACCTGCTTAGGCAGCGGAACCACGCCTTCGACAGGCCAAAGGTCTGCTCAATCACGACACGGGTACGGGTATGAACCCAATTGCACTCATCTTCATGCCTGTTACGTGGGTTCTGCACGGGGGTAAGTAGCCACAGCTTCAGGGGATATCCTCCATCACCTGCATGGGAGTACAAAGAGGTCTGTGTGAGTCATTCTGAGCTGCCACCTTCACGATTCACAGCCATGGCCGCAGCTATTTGCTGTTGACATGCACATGTCCCTGTACGTATGCACTAAGATTGTTTGGATGCATTGTGTACTGCAATATGGTCTGCTAGTCTGGATGGCGTTGTACAGATGATGCAGGGTGTTAACTTGCATGCTGATGCGGATGTACTGTGGATGCGGAACAATGTCTTGGCTTCCATAATTGCAGTGTATGCTACTCTGTGCCTAAACACACTAGCGACATTGGCACAGTTGTAATCATGTTTAGTCATACATCGCTTGACATACCCATGGTGGCATGGTTGCGCGTCTTACATGTTGTCATTGATGTACGGCATTGGTCCAATGTGTGGCAGTGATGTGTCATGTTTGGGTTGGGAGGTTCAGGTCAGAAGTGTTTAGCTCTGAGTGCATTGTCCACTCACCGCCCATTCCCACCCAGGTGGAGTATGCATCCCCCCACATCACAACCCTGATGCACTGCTATGGGCCAGTAAGGCAACTCACCAAGCAGCCAGGAACATCATCCTGCATGTCGCTCCATGTGACGGGGTAATGTGGAGTTACGCAGCACCATTGCATCATGTGTCGATCCAGGATATCGGGCACAACAATGTGTGATAATCCTGCTAGAGTCACATACCATCTGCACATTGATGGAGTGGTATTGCTTGCGATTGTGGTACACCGCCTCCATTGCATGAGGGACTGCCAATTAGACATGGGTGCAGTCGAGGGCACCGACGCAATTGGGCATGCCTGCCCATGCATGGAAGCCTTCTTTGGTGTCGGCAATCTCCTGGGCAGTCCGTGGTAGCGATATGTGGGTGCTAGCGTGCTTCTGGAGGGCATCCAGCACTTGGGTCAGCATGCGTGAAAAGAGTGCAGCTGGCCCACTGTGTGCTGGTAGGTGCCTGTGGCCAGGAAGTGGAGCACAGACACCACCTTTAGTAGCTGGGGGATGTCAGTACGTATTTCAATGAGGCTGACAATGTTGTCATGTATCATGTCCTCAATGGTGGTGATGGTGTTCCGGTCCAACCGGTACAGGGTGTGGATCTGCTCAGGGGTTAGATTGAATGGACTGGGTCTGATGCAAGGGATTGGTGGCTGCCTATGAGCTACTACTGGCTGCACTGGTGGTAATTGATGGGCCTGTCTCACCCTCCTTCTCCTCCTGCGTCTCCTCTGTGCTGCCTGTTGTTGTGGCTGTAGTTGTTGTTGTAGTTGCTGTTGTTGCTGTAGTTGTAGCAGTACAGGCATGTCCTCCAGCCCCATGATTGCAACAGCTAGTGTTCTCATTTTGGAGTTGGAAGGGGTGCGGTGTGTAGGTGTACTCCTTTTATACTGGGACATGCTGCATTGACTCCACCTTTGGTTATTGTGTGCACCTGTGGCAGTTGCCTTCACTGCAGGTTGCTATTTACGAGTGGTCCGCGATGCCTGTATGGCCGCTGTCATGCAGGCCCTATTTACCGCCTTCAGGATGCCGGTAAGTGCATGCCAGTGTAACTTGTGATATCCTCCTATTACCGGCATCCTGGTATTTCCTCCGTGAGGGTGCGCGTGTACGCGCCAAAGCCGGTCTGAGGGGACACGGTACGGGGGGTGGCGGTATTGGTGGGTTCTTGGGTCGTAATGGCCCAGACCTGTTAACGATGCCTGTAATACCATTCCGCCTTCCTATTTTCATTACCTCCATTCTCGTAATGAGGCCCTTTGTCTGTTTGTGTTACTGCTCTTGTACAATTGTAAAATGACTTGATATTTTCTTCATCATTTCTGTAGCATGAGCATCTTCATCTCAAGCCCAAAATGTTGCTTATCTATAGCACCTTCTCCTTCTAGCCTGTAGAATGTCTATAGTTTTCAGTCTCTTGCCTCTTTTCTGGATGCGTCAGTCCTGCTTTGCATGACCTCACCAGTCTTCTTTCTTGTTCATTTTTCACACTTCCTCCGGGATGTCATTCAAATGGCCATCATATTGTCGTGAGTGCATATATGGGTTCCTTAATGGGTACCTTACTTCCATGATTCTTTGCAGTATTGGCATTTTCACTGGCACTGCATGTGTCTCACACTCTAGCTCCCAAAATATAGGCAAAAAGGGAGCAGAACTTTGGGAGGGGGTACTTGGCTCCTTCTCTACAGTTTCCTTCAAGTTTTATCCTTATGATTGACGTTGATCTCTTGATCAAAAATCTAAAAAATCACCTTGATTATTCACAATTATTTCATGTCTATTTATAATTCCCCAAAATCCTGATACTTAAGTATATATATTAACAACACAGTCCCTCCCCCTATTTTTGCCACCTTCGATGTTCTACTTACATCTGTACTCAGCTCGAGTCCCTCAGCACCGATTCTGCCGTCCATGGGGTACCTGCGTTGACCGCACAAGTATTTCTTCAAAGAGGGACCCATCAACCATATCTTCTTTCACATGATGTATGCCCACCTATGCCCAGGGGAAAATCTGTGGTCTTCTAGCTAGTGGCAGGAACAACCAATTGTCTGGAGGCCTGGGTCTGGGCCAAGGTCGATTAGACCTTGAACCATCCGCACTGCTACCAAATTGTACTCCAGCACCTTGAAGTGTCTCTTCTGCTAGATGGAATTACCAGTAAAGATCTCAGATCAAATAACCAGACAGAATCAAAGAATATAGAAAAGTACTACTTTATTCATAATTTAATAAATAAGGGTACACTGACAAACTACAGACTGACGTTTGGACTGTAGGGGAGACATGGTAGCAAATGTATGACACTGACACAAAAGATACAATTTGTAAAAGCTTTATTAATTTTGTGGGGTTTGGAAAAACTCCTACCTTTCCCTAATACTAGGATGGGAGTCATTTTGACCATCAAATATTAATAAAAACCAGTGTTAGTCCTGTCTGTCAAATCGAAATGGCCTATGCTAACAAAACCTAATGCCTGCCCTATCTCCTGTACAAAAAAGTGTGCAAAGGAGGTATGTATATGAAAGGAAACTCAGTGTTTGACAAAGAAAAATGTGGCTGAATAAGCTCTCCTCCTCACATTCGGACAGCACGGAATAAGGCAGTCTCTATAGGCAGGAAGACAAACTCTGACTTTAACACCGAACATTTTTGGAACGTGGATAGACGCCCGTCTGACCTTCCACGTTATAGGCTCTTGGTCCAGTCTTTGTCAAATAACGAAACAAAAAAGGTTCTCACTGGTCTCACACTGTTGGGCTCAGACCTCTTCAAAAAAGCAAAAGTTCCTACGTTGGCCCCCCTCTGTTGGGCTCAGACCATGCACAGTTCAACGTTGGTCCCCTTTTGCCAGGCTCATACCTTTCACTGTTCAATAACACTTGCCGGAGCTCCCTTCCACAAGCTTTTTACACTTCGGGTCTCCCTCAGTCGGGCTCAGACCAATTTTCGGATGTCGAACACTTTCAAATGTGCAGGTTTCCTTTACAGACCACAGCAGGACCACTTCGACTCAGAATTCAGCTTTTCCTCTCCCCTTCTCTCAGGGTGAACTTTGTTCACCGGGCTTTTACAGTTCATTCTCTTTTATCGCCTCAAACAATGCACCTTTCAAAGAGACTTTCGAGTCATCTACTCCCTTTTGCCGGACCAATCCGCCACTCATTATTGCTGATTCCACAGCTGTCTTCATCTGAAAGTTCATTCTCAGGGATGCCCCTCCTCACGTCCCATCCACACATGTGCAGCCTTCACTTGTGGCATATTGTTGGAAACCTCAATCTTTCTTAGCACACACCAGTCTCTCAGGTCGCTTGCCAACACATCGGCTGTGTGTGGTTCTTTCTTGCTTTTTCAATTAATACCACAGGCTTAGCCTTGACTCCCTGACTCTGCCATTCACCAGGGAGAGTGGCTGGCGTCCTTGAAACACAATGCAGTCTTTGATATTGGAATCTGGCCTTTTCCACATAATTTTTGCGGCCCGTGGAGGAAACAACCTGCTGTATTGATCTCTTGGGGTTTTTGACCTGCTGCTCTTGTCCCTTGGTCTGTCGCTCTTCTCCATTATGTCCTAACATGCTGCATTTTAAGGACATATGCTGGTATAAAAACTTTTGGATCTAATTTCATACCATTCCACATTACCATGTAGGCCTTCTTTGTCACATTTAGTTAAAAATATTATCTCTTGTTCTTTCCTCAGAAGTCTAATATTATCTGTGTTGATGTCCTTACTTTTTTGTATTTTGTAAAGGACTGTCCTCAGAATTGTGCCCTTGGTTTAAATAATGTTCTACTATGGGTGCATCCAGGGTTTTGTTGTGTTCACATATTCTGTTTTGTATCTTTCTTATGGTTTTCCCAATATACATAAGTTTACATGGACACCAGATGGCATACACCACTTGCTCCTATGCAACTATGTTGCACCCATTTAGTTTTTAATCCTTTGTTCTATGGGTAGTGGCACAGGATTTGCATGAATCATGTGCTGTGTGACCATTTGGTCATTCCATACCCCATAGCGACCCAATGTTATGTTGTTTATTCGGTTTTAGACTTATGTTGTTTCTCATGATTTGATCTCTCAGATTTTTGCTTTGTTTTAAAGCCATCAAAGGTATATCTATGTTTTCTTTTCCTTTTTTCATGATGTTCCAGTTTTCCTTTATGATTTTTGTGATTTTGTTCGAGTGGTCTGAGAACGTGGTAACAAAAACCGGTTTCTCTTTGGTGTTATTTTTCTTGTATTTGTATTATATTGAGTCTTGTATAGTGCTTTTTTCCAAAGCGCTGCATAAAATTAAAACCAAGGTCACAAAAATAAAGAAGTATAAAGTAATTCAGATATCAATTCTGAAAGCAAACATTCATGGACAGTGAAGAATATGATTTTTCAAAGAGACCCGAAAGAGAGAATTGACGTGATTTACCGAAGAGATAGAGGAAGAATGTTCCATTGAAGAGGAGCAAGAAGCTGGGAGGAATGAAAACGAGACTGGGCACAGGGGGGACCGAGGAGAGTCAACTTAAAGAGACAGGAGGAGCGAAGAAAGCGAGAAGGAGTATTAAAAGACAACAGAGCAGCAAGATAGTCTGGAGCTAGCCCGTAAAGAGATTTAAAGACTCGTGTCACGATTGTCGGTTATGTCTTCTTCTTCTGATGAGATGACAAGTTCTCCCCCTTCCCCCAACTCCTCACCTTCCTCTTTCTGCTTAATCCTTCCGTCCTTATGTCGTGGAGGCTTCTCTTTTTTCTTGTGAAGATAAGGACGCCCTCGATAGGATGCCACCGTGCCACTAAGATAGGGGCAACGGGGGTTATCCTAACGAGAACGCCTCACAGGGGGAAAAAAGCCGGAAGGCACAAAAAACCCCTGAACGTAGTATTGCAAGTGGAGGATCCCAGAAGATGAGTTAGCTGAAGAGAGTGCAATCCGATGAGCAGGCACCGAATCCGGAATGAGGTAGATCCAACGGACTCAGGGGAAAAATCACAGGCAGTCCAGTAGGCAGGTAAAAGGTCTGGCAACAGGTGAGTTCAATGGGATACTAAGGATAATCACAGGCAGTTCGGTAGGCAGGCAAAAGGTCTGGCAACAGGTGAGTTCAATGGGATACTAAGGATAATCACAGGCAGTCCGGTAGGCAGGCAAAAGGTCTGGCAACAGGTGAGTTCAATGGGATACTAAGGATAATCACAGGCAGTTCGGTAGGCAGGCAAAAGGTCTGGCAACAGGTGAGTTCAATGGGATACTAAGGATAATCACAGGCAGTTCGGTAGGCAGGCAACAGGTGAGTTCAAATTAGCAAGGAGAAAAGGAAGGAAAAGAAAATAAGGAGAAAAAAAGGCTAGACAAGGACGAGATCACGCACTGGGCAGGGTGGAAAAACAGCTGAATGGGAAACAGCGAAACTGAATGCAGAAAGTCAAGAATATCACCGGGAGATGGAGCGGCAGCAACACAGGAGGAAACCCGGAAACGTTGCAACGCGTATGCGACCCGGAAGTGAGGATATTTATACTTCCGGGTCACGGACGCGTACAACGACTAGAGCGGTAAACGGAAGACGAGGAGCGGAATGCTACGGCGGACAGAACCGCCAGCGATTCCACTTCCGCCAACCCTGCCGCGGCATGACAGTATGCCCCCTCCTATGGAGACCTCCCCCCGGTTTCCCCGGATGAGAGCGAAAGAACTTGCGGACCAACAGTGGGGCATGTACCTGAGAGGCTGGTTCCCAAGAGTTTTCCGACCAGTGATACCCCTTCCACCGTATAAGGAATTCCAACCTTCCCCGGCGATAACGGGAGTCACAGATTTGGGCTACCTCAAATTCCTCCTAGGTCGAAGTAGCCGGCAAGGGTTTTTTTTTCTTTTTGCGAGAACAGATGTCTGCAAGAAAAGGTTTGAGTTGTGAGGCATGAAACACCGGGTGGACTCTTTGAAGGCTTTTGGGTAATTTTAGCCGAAAGGCCACCGGGTTGATGACTTGTGTGACTTTGTATGGACCCAGAAATTTAGGGGAGAGTTTGGAAGGGTGTGCCCATCATGGTAGATACCTTGTGGACAACATGACCTGAGATCCTACCCCCCAGTCAGGCACCGCTTTTCAATGTTTGTCGGCCTGGTCCTTGTATCTCGTTTGAGCCTTGCTAAGATTGTGTTTAGCCTGTAGGTGGACGTCTCTCAACAAGGCGAGAGTGGAGTCAACTGTGGGTAAAGAGGTAGAGACATTAGAGACCGGTAGTATAGCCCGGGGATGGTAGCCATAGTTACAGAAAAAAGGGGTGAAACTGAGAGTAGATTGGAAAGAGTCACTGTAGGAGAACTCTGCCAGGGGTAGTAGAGAAACCCAGTTGTCCTGTTGAAGGTTCACATAACATCGTAGGTACTGTTCTAGTGTGGCATTTAAACGTTCCGTCTGTCCGTTTGACTGAGGGTGGTAACCTGATGTTAGAGCTCTCTCTATACACAAACGGTTGCAGAGATGTTTCCAGAAACGAGAAGTGTACTGGCTACCTCGATCTGAGATGATCTTCTTTGGTAGTCCATGGAGACGAAAGACATCTTTGATGAGTGTCTCGGCCATGGCTGCTGCTGTTGGTACCCCTGGTAATGGGGAGAAGTGAGCCATCTTTGTGAAGTAATTGATCACCACCATGATGCATGTGCTCCCTTCAGAAGGGGGTAAGTCCACGATGAAATCAGTAGATACCACTTCCCAAGGACCGTCGGGAGCAGGATTAGGCCTCAAAAGGCCCAAAGGTCTTAGACGAGAACTCTTGCTGCGAAGACAGGTCACACAGGATTGTACGTAACTGGCCACGTCATGGCGCATCACTGGCCAATAAAAGTGCCTCTGTAGAAATTCCAATGTGCCCTTAACACCTCGATGACCCGCCAACTTGGAGTCGTGACACCATTTTAACGCCAATCTCCGAAATTCTGAAGTGGGTAAATACAGTTTTCCTTTCACAAAGTAGAGTCCTTCCTTGATTTCATAGACGGGGTCTTGTGGGTGACACTCCGACTCAAAACCCCCCTTTGAAGCTTCTTTCACTTGTCTCAAGAAAGCGGACAGAACACCTATTCTCCTCGTCAAGGGGAACATAAGATCCGGCGTCCTGTCGGATTCGGTCACATAGTCTCCTCTGCGAGACAAAGCATCCGCGACTATATTCTGTGGCCCTGGGATGTAGGTAATGTTGAAATCGAACTGGGCAAAGAAGTGAGCCCAGTGGGCCTGTCTTGTGTTGTAGCACTCGAACTGTCGCAGAACTTGTAGATTTCTGTGATCTGTTCTGATGGAGAATGGGTGTTTACCTCCTTGTAGGAGATGACGCCACTCTAAACAGGCTGACTTCATGGCCAATAATTCACGCTCTATGACTGAGTAGTTCCTTTGGCTGTCATTTAGTGTCTTGGAAAAATAGGAGACTGGATGTTCCTCACCTAGGTGTTCCTGCAAAAGGACTGCCCCCATAGCTGATGAAGATGCATCCGTTTCGACGATGAACGGCCGGTCTTGATCTGGATGCTGAAGGATGGGGGAGGTACAGAAGGCTTCCTTGAGACTGTGGAAGCAATCCTCAGCTTCGCTGGACCAAAAGAATGGTTTGGAGCTCTTCTTAAGTAGCGTGGTGATGGGTACCATCCGGTGGGAAAAGTTGGATATAAATTTCCGGTAAAAGTTTGCCAGACCTAAAAACCTTTGTACCTCCTTGATGGATCTAGGTGAAGGCCATTCCAAAATGGCAGAAACTTTGCGGGGATCCATGGCGACACCCTGACTTGATAATATGAAACCCAAATATGGGATAGATGTTGCAGAAAAAACACACTTGTCTATCTTGACTGAGAGGTGATTTTCTCTTAGTCTCTGGAAGACCTCTTTGACATGGACAACATGTTCCTCCGGCGTTCTTGAATAAACCAGTATGTCATCGAGATAGACAATCGTGGTCTGACACAGCAGGTCCGAAAAAAGCCGGTCCATAAAGCGCTGGAACACAGATGGGGCATTCACAAGGCCAAAGGGCATCACTTGGTATTCGTACAACCCATAAGGGGTCCTAAATGCGGTTTTCCATTCATCCCCTTGGTGGATCCGGAGGAGATGGTATGCATTCCGAAGGTCCAATTTTGTGAAGATTGTGGCTCCATGAACAGCTTGAATAATTTCGGTGATAAGAGGCATGGGATATCTGTCCTTTATGGTCACCTTGTTTAGACCCCTGTAGTCAATACAGGGTCTCAGTTCTTGTGTGTCCTTCTTCGGGATGAAAAACAGTGATGCTCCAGCTGGTGACTTTGAAGGTCTTATAAGTCCGTTGGCCAGGTTGTTATCCAAATATTCCCAGAGGAAGTGTTTTTCTCTGAGGGATAAAGGGTACATCCTACCAAACGGTACCAGTGCATCAGGAACAAGATCCAGACAACAGTCTTCTGGTCTGTGTGGAGGAAGATCACTAGGCGTCTTTTCTGTTACTACCTCTGTATATTCTTGTAGATGGCGTGGAAGACAATGGATGAGTCTGGAGTCGTAAACATTGGTAGTTTGTACTGTCTCAAACTTTGGTTCAGGCAGACATTCGGATCTACAAAAGGTGGACTGAAAACAGAGTACGTTCTTTGCCCAATCAATGTGAGGGTTGTGCTTTCGTAGCCAGCTTATCCCTAGTATGATAGGAAAGTGGGCTGCTCGGATTATGTCAAACGAGATCCTTTCGGTATGTTGCTGGATACATAGTTGTAATTCCTCAGTGGTATGCGTGATCATGCCGGAAATCAAAGGTTCCCCATCCACTCCTTCGACTTTCTGATCCTCCTGTTTGGCCAGACGAGTTATACCTTTTTGCTTAGCCCACAAGGTATCTATGAAGTTGCCGGCAGCACCACAGTCTAGTAAAGCCTGAGTTGGGACTTCGGTCCTGCCTACAGTAAGGGTGACTGACAGAACCATCAACCTTGAATCCTCTAGTAAACCAGAAGAGGCTATTGACAAAGTTGCATAAGGACTAGGAATGGCCCCTCGGGAGTGCGTCCCCATACTTACGGAGGGCGCTCGTTTCCCGAACGCCTCGGAGGAGCGTTAGGACAGTTCCGTAACAGATGGTTAGAGGCTCCACAATACATGCACATGTTGCCATCCCGTCGTCTCTTCCATTCTTCCGGGGTGAGTGGTGCACGAGCAGTACCGATCTGCATCGGTTCTTCTTTGCCTTGGCGTGAAGGTGGTTGAGAAGATGGTATCTGGGCTTCTAAGGGAGGGAGACTGTAGAGTTTGTTCTTCTTTCTTTCTGACCGTCGTTCCGAGAGTCGGAAATCGATCCGAAGAGCGGCCGTGATGAGATCTGAAAAGGAGGATGGACGGTCGATACGAGCTAGTTCGTCCTTGAGTTCCTCTCTCAACCCTCGACGGAAGATGGTATATTGGGCTTGTTCCTGCCAGCCAGCTTCGGCGGCTATCTGTTTGAACGTAGTGATATAGGAGAGAAGATCGGTGTTTCCTTGGCGGATATCCAAGAGGTCCTCCGAGGCCATAAAAGCACTTTCTGTGCGTAGAAATGTTTGCTGCAGCAGGGTCTTGAAATCATTGTAGTTCTGTAGCACAGGATCTGACTGATTAACCAAAGGGGTGGCCCACGCCAGGGCATTACCTGTCATATGGGTAATCATGAATCCTACTTTGGTATGATCTGATGTGAAGGTCTGCGGACGGAAGGAAAAGTGAAGATTGCAGGCATCTAAGAACTCCTTGACTCGTTTCGGTGATCCATCAAACTTGCCTGAAACCAAAGGGTATGAAGGTAGGTCTGCAGAGGGTCGCTCCCGTTCATTCATTCTTAGTTGTAATGCTGCGTTGGTTGTCTTAAGATTCTGGACCTCCATATTAAGGTTTTGGACTGCGGCTACTAGTTCCTGAACTTGTTGGGGGGTAGCCATCTCAGTTTCTTGTTGGCGTTGCAAACTGTCACGATTGTCGGTTATGTCTTCTTCTTCTGATGAGATGACAAGTTCTCCCCCTTCCCCCAACTCCTCACCTTCCTCTTTCTGCTTAATCCTTCCGTCCTTATGTCGTGGAGGCTTCTCTTTTTTCTTGTGAAGATAAGGACGCCCTCGATAGGATGCCACCGTGCCACTAAGATAGGGGCAACGGGGGTTATCCTACCGAGAACGCCTCACAGGGGGAAAAAAGCCGGAAGGCACAAAAAACCCCTGAACGTAGTATTGCAAGTGGAGGATCCCAGAAGATGAGTTAGCTGAAGAGAGTGCAATCCGATGAGCAGGCACCGAATCCGGAATGAGGTAGATCCAACATACTCAGGGGAAAAATCACAGGCAGTCCAGTAGGCAGGCAAAAGGTCTGGCAACAGGTGAGTTCAATGGGATACTAAGGATAATCACAGGCAGTTCGGTAGGCAGGCAAAATGTCTGGCAACAGGTGAGTTCAATGGGATACTAAGGATAATCACAGGCAGTTCGGTAGGCAGGCAAAAGGTCTGGCAACAGGTGAGTTCAATGGGATACTAAGGATAATCACAGGCAGTTCGGTAGGCAGGCAAAAGGTCTGGCAACAGGTGAGTTCAATGGGATACTAAGGATAATCACAGGCAGTTTGGTAGGCAGGCAACAGGTGAGTTCAAATTAGCAAGGAGAAAAGGAAGGAAAAGAAAATAAGGAGAAAAAAAGGCTAGACAAGGACGAGATCACGCACTGGGCAGGGTGGAAAAACAGCTGAATGGGAAACAGCGAAACTGAATGCAGAAAGTCAAGAATATCACCGGGAGATGGAGCGGCAGCAACACAGGAGGAAACCCGGAAACGTTGCAACGCGTATGCGACCCGGAAGTGCGGATATTTATACTTCCGGGTCACGGACGCGTACAACGACTAGAGCGGTAAACGGAAGACGAGGAGCGGAATGCTACGGCGGACAGAACCGCCAGCGATTCCACTTCCGCCAACCCTGCCGCGGCATGACAACTAGGCTCAAAACCTATAATTTAAGTTCGGAAGGAAAAGGTAAATATACGAGAGAGGCAAGTGATCCTGGAACAGAGTTACGGTAGGAGAGAAGATAAAGTACGCAAACAGAGGAATGGTATGTATATTTCAATGGAGCAAGGCAAGAAGAAGGGAGGCCAAAGAGCGTGACAGAACAATAGAAGAGTCGGGAGAAAATAAGAGAACAGATAAGAAATGTTGTTGCATGGAAAGTGAGAGAAGAGCGCACTTTATGAATATTATAAAGATTAAAGTGGTAAGAGCGTTATGTAGGGGAAATATTTAGATTAGAGTCCAGATAAAGAACAAGATTGCGTGCAGTAGGAGAATTAGAAAGAGTAAAGGAGGAAAAGTGATGGACAGTGGTGGAAGAATTTTGTTGGCAGGGAAGAATAGAACCCCAGTTTTCCCAGCATTCAGGGTCAGGAAGTGCGATACCATCCATGATTTAATGGCGGAGAGACAAGTGGTAAGAGCGTGGTGAATTTCCAACATGAAAGATGAAAAGGATAGATAAAAGTTGTGTGTCGTTGGCATAGAAGTGATGAGAGAGTCCGAAGAAAGAAATGACAGGAGCAAGTAATGAAGTATAGAGTGAAAATAGAAACAGACCCAAGACCGCACCTTGGGGAACACCATGCTCAAGAGGGAAAGGTGAGGAAGTCTTTCCACCCCAAGAGACAGAAAAGGTTCTGTTAGATAGATAAGAGGAGAGCCAGGAAAGGACAGAACTCATAAAGCCAAAAGAAGAGAGAGAATCCAAGAGCAAAGAGTGATCAACAGTGTCGAAAGCAGCTGATAGATCAAGAAGAATGAGAAAAGAAGAGTGTTTAGAGTGACGAGTTGACAGAAGAGAGTTAAGCACACACATTAAAGCAGTCTCTGTGGAGTGACGAGGATGAAACCCAGACTGAAAACGTGGGAGAAGAGATAGATCATTAACAAAGGAAGAAATCTGAGAATAGACAAGGTGTTCCAGAAGCTTAGATAAATAGAGTAGAGGAGAAATAGGGCGGAAGTTAGAAACAATAAGAGGATTTACTGAAGGTTTTTTTTAGAATGGGAATGATGGTTGCATGTTTGAAAGCTGTAGGAAAGATAGATGTAGAGAGGCAGATATTAAAGAATGAGACAAGGAATGGTACAGAGTAAGGATAGCTTTTGGAAATAAGGGCAGATGGGATAGGATCCACAGGAGCTGCTGTGGGATGGACTTTAGCCAAAATAAATGTTACATAAGAGCTGAATATGGGAGCAAAGTCCGAAAAGAAGGTTAGAGGTTGAGGTGGGGAGACAATACAGTGTTAGAAGAGGATGAGTTAACAATGTCCTGCCATAAAGAATAGACATAAGAGAAACAAAAGGAAGCAAAATCAAGAGCACAAAGAGTAGAATTATTATAAAGATCAGGTTGAGGAGGAGATGGAAGATGGGTTAAAGTTTGAAGCAGACGCCTAGGATGAGCAGACTGAGTGTGAAGAAGATCAGAGAAATAGGTGCGTTTAGCAGAATTTAGGCAGTTGTCGTAAAGGGCGTGATAAGAAACGTAAGCAGAGTGATAAGACGGAGAGCAAGATTTAAGCCAGCGTCTTTCCAAGCGACATAAAATCACTGCATAGAACAGAGATGGGAACAGAGCCACGGTTGGGCAGGTTTATGGGTAGGCTGAAAATCAGAAAGAGGATATAATTGATCAAGACCTGACAAAAGAGTAGAAGAAAGAGTAGACAAGACCTCAGCAGCAGAGAGAGAACTGAAAAGTGCAAGAGAAGGAAGAATATTTAAGCAATATGCCCCGAGCGGCGGGGGCATTAACGAGTCAGGTAATGCCACGGGGCCCATAGTTACAGTCCTGAGCGAAGCCTATTAGTACCCTGGCCCACAAGATCTGTGAGACCCGGGTACTAAAAGCATTCTTTTCTGTCCCAAAACGCTTCGGAACAGAGAAAAGAATGACTGAGAAAATGGCCGCCGGGGAAGGGAAAACAGAGTCAGTTTTTCCCTTTCCATGGTGGCCACAGGAGCGGACGCGCTGGGAACACTTCTGATTCCAGCATGTCAACTCCTGAAAAAATAAAGAGAAGAAGGTAAGTGGGGTTGGGGGGGATAGAAAATAAAAACATACCTGAGCCCCCGGCTGGGGACGATGGAAGCCTTCAACCGTGTGGAGGCTCGGAGCAGGGATGGCCCCGCTTCGAGTCGCCACATGGCTGGAGGCTGCCATCTTTACCTGCCGGTGACAAAGCATGCAGAAGGTATGTGGGGTTGGGAGGGTGAGGAGGCAAAGGAGGGGGAGGAAAAACAGCACAAAAAAAACATACATGAATCCCCGGAGGAGGACGAAGGCGGCCTCCAGCCATGTGGAGGCTTGGAGCGGGGTTGGCCCCGCTTCGAGCCTCCTCTTTGGCTGAGTGGCTGTTACGCGCCCTGCCGGGGACAAAGGCGTGGAATCTGAGGGATTCCCATCCTGGTAATGCCCCGGCAAGGGCCAATCAGAATGGTTCTTTCATTCTGATTCTCCCTCGCCGGGTACTAATAGTACATGTATCACGATAAAGTTAAGAATTGCAATTACGTAGATTGCATTGGTAGAATGTTTTAGGCAAGAGACAAGTAGAAGAAATAGGAGAAATAGGAGGAAGTATTGTCATTGTATTGCAGAAGAGCATCTCTATTATTATTCTTGGCTCTTTTGCTAGCTTTTTTAAGTAACCCTTTCGGGTGTACCCTGTTTTTAAAGTTTGTTTTAGAGCAGCCTGGCTTCTCTCTCGTAATCAGATTTTTCGGAGCTGTTCCTCCTTAGCCGGAGGAATTGGCCAAAAGACAGATTTTCTCTAAGATGTTTCAGATGGAAACTTACAAAATTCAGTAATTGTTTTTTTTTCAGTGATTTTGTGGAAAGGTTTTACCGCTAGATCCTTGTTTTCAACATCCTCAAAGATTGTTCATCCAAACTATTGATGGAGAGATCATTTGTTTTGACTGTAAAATGTAGGCCCCTGTCCTGGTTGTTGAGCCAGTCAATAAAATCTGTTATTTCGTGCATGTCTCTGCTTTTCCATACTATCAAAACATCACCAATACATCTCTTCCAGAGAGTTATATTCTTTCTGTAAGGATTATGGCCATTGTATATTTGTGTCTCTTCCAACATTTATACATAGAGATTTGCTATGCTGGGTGCCACTGTGGCTCCCATGGAAGTGCCATGGATGTGTTTGTAAAACGTGTCCATAAATCTAAAGTAGTTTTCTGTAAGAGTCTTCTCCACACACCATTGGAAAATGGAGTTGGGAGTTTTATTGGGGGTGCGTTTCTCATATAGAATTTCTTCTACCATGGCGAGTGCCCTGTCTGGTGGTATCATTGTACTTAATGATGCAATGTCTAGACTTTTCAAAGTGTCTTCTTTGGAGTTATACTGCATGCCTTCTATTAGGTTGATGACTGCTGTGGAGTCTTGTATATATTACTTTACATTTATTGCTTTATTTCAACAGAATAATCATAAAAGCAGTTCACAGAAAAGTTAAAAACACATTAGTAGTTACATTGTCACAATCACCTAGCTCATAAATACTCCACTAAAATGACACAATCAGTGCTTTAACTTAAAACCAAATAAAAACAGATGAACATTATACAGACAATAGCAGCTCACACAGAAAGATGTTTTGTATATATGACTTCATGGCTTTTACAAATGGTCTCAGATAGCATCAAATCTAAACCTGATACAATGCGTCTACCAGACAAATCCCTAAGGTTTTTGTGGATCTTGGGTACCGTGTAGAACAAGGGTAATCCGGGCTATCGGAAATCATAAGGTGTGCCTTCGTTTGCATATCCAGCCTCTTTCTAATGCCTTCTCCGCTTTAAGTTTGGTGGTATTTTCTAAATGTGTGATGGGATCTGTGTCCAATTTAACATAGCAGGAGAAGTCCTCCAGGTGTCTGAGGAATTTTGTTACGTACTTCTCTCTATCTAGGATAACTATTCCATCTGATTGAACTGCTTTCTGAATAACACATTTTTCCACAACGAGGAAAGCCAGAAAATATAATTTGTTTATATAAATTGGAGAAGTCTATAATGGTGTAATCAGTCCAGTAGCCCCGGAAGAGTTTTTTGTGTTCAAATTCTGAATACAAGAACGAAACATGTAAGGCATTATAGCTGTCACCTACAGCCAGTCTATAGTTCTACGATACCTATACCTGTGAACTCATGGAAATAAAAGCCAAGGGTATTACTATATACACACTAGAAGTGATCTATAGCACTTTGTAATTTTAGTATTTTTATTTTTAGTATGAATTGTTTTTACGCATGAAATGGTTGTTTTCTATGTTGTATAATTGACACTGCTGAACCGTATACACCAGCACTTTATATACTCTACTTTGTATCCGTTAACACATTTATCGGTCTTTTTATAATTAACTGATACAATAATTAAATGTATGCTGATTTGAGAAATTAGCCGATTAAGATTACTCTGTGTTCAGTCCACTAAGGATCAAAGGTATTTTGAAAGTTTTAATCTAGGAGTGACCTGAGTGCTACAAAATTCCCTGGTATCTTCTATAGTATAGATACATTTTCCACCATCTCCTGACTCTTCAGCCCCAATCTGTTTCTGATGTAGTTAGAATGGATCTTCACATGAGTCGACGTCCATTTTCCATTCATTTGCCGTCGTACACACATTATATATTCCTCTATAGCAAGCTTCAATACTTATCACTGTCATTCTTAAGTATTTTCATTTCATTTCAGAATGTCCTTGTATATCTTCTTCATAGCATCACTCTACCCTCGTAAGATGTCATCCTGCACTCCATGATGTCTAATGGTGCGTACAGACATCCACTCTCTCAATATGAAGGAACATACGGTATGGTTGCTGAGGGCATAGCATCTCGCATACACTCAATGCAGTGCAGGGACAACACAGGGAATCCCACAAGCAGTTCTTCTCCTTCTTTCCAGTATGACAGAGATGAGGAGCGGGAATTGGGGTATATGCGTTTATGCGTCTACCTGCTCCTCTACAGACCCACAGTTCTTTAGGTCATGTTTGGGCTTCCGAAACACCACCACTTTGGCTTCTGACATACACTATGGTTGCTATAGAGTTGAATAGTCTGATGAGCCTTGGGACTAGCTTTGTTCTGAACTTTTTATAGCACAGCACCAGGAAGCATTATTGGCCTGGCACTTTGTTCAACTAGGGGCACTTAACTCCTGCCTCTACTTCTTCCTCTCTTATATCTGTTTCCAGTGTCTCACTTTCCATGGGTGTCAATTTCAGTAGGGGCATCAACTTAAAGTACACCACAACCATACTATGTTCGGGGCAGGAGGGTTGTATAAGGATTTATACAAATATGTGAATATATCTATAATGTATCTGTTATCTGTCACTATCGACCCATCGTTCTTGGCAATTTGGAGAATGGTTGGGCGGCATTAGATATATTTAACTCTCATGCTAGCAAGCGGTCTGCCTTATTGGCACAACCATGATACATCTGCTTAACACATAATAGGGAATTTTTGGCTCGTCAAGTACATAGTAGGTCCATTTGACCTCAGACGTGCCTTATTGTCTTTTGTAGGGCCCTCGTCCGATTGTCCGCTAAGGCCTGCATTAGCTCTCCCAATTGAGTTTCCAGCTCTTTTTCCATCCCCCCATTGTTTCGCCCTCTGAGCCCTCAAAGCAATCAGTTCTCCCTGCAATTCTGCTTTAAACGCATACCATATCCCCTCTGAACTGATTTTGCGAATGTCGCTGTTATCGAACTACAGGTCTATGTTATTATTTATTGCCTCTGTGATCACTTTATCTTTCAGCAAATCTGCTGGGAATTTCCAATCCCACAAGACCCTCCTCTCCCCATATGTGTGAATTTGAATGGATATGGAGCATGATATCCGACCGTGATCATTCCCAATGCCACCTGCCCCATGTCTCCCATCAGCCATGCCATTACCCACACACTGGGCTTTAAGTGGGGTAAGAAATTGAGGGGGGGCCCTCATTTGGGGGCGTGGCTTGTGGGAGGGGCATGGCCTAAAAAGTACGCAAATCGTAGGGTATACACACAAATATATAAAAGTTATATATTTGTGTGCATACCTTACTATGGTTTGTGTACTATGCAAGCCATCTTTTCTAAACATAGAAATATGTAACGTATTTCTACGTTTATAAAAGATGGCTTGCAAAGAACACAAACCATGGTAAGGTATGCACACAAATATATAACATTTATATATATTTGTGTGCATACCCTACGGTTTGCCTAGTTTTCAGGCCATCTTTTTTTAAACATTTCAGGTTTATAAAAGATGGCTTTGAAAGTACACAATTCAAGCCATCTTTTATAAAGCTTTGACTACGGACAAAATTGTCCGTCGGCAAAGCTTTATAAAAGATGGCTTGAAATGTGTACTTTCAAAGCCATCTTTTATAAACCTCGAAATATGTTGAGGAATCCCCAGGTTCACGACCTGGGGAAACAAAGGGACAGTAACTGCCTCTGGTGACCTCTCGCGCGAGGGGTCACCAGATGCAGTTACTATGAATGACGGCAGTGGCAGCCAGTCACAGCGTCGCTGTGGCTGGCTGCCACTTCTGTCAGCTTGCCTGACTTCATTGCAGGCGCATCTATGCATCCCGCCAATGTTGCGGTAGGACGGGGGCCCCGGCAGGGCCCCGGCTCAGTCCCACTTTTTGGAGACTGCCGGGGCCCAGCCCCGGCAGGCCCCGGCCCACTTTAAGCACTGCCCACACATAAGCTAACCTGGACAGTAATTGCTGGACATGGAAAAACTTGTATATCCCCTCCCCCTTCTTGATCCACCACACATCCCGCAAGGTCATGCTATCAAAGCTATTCAGAAGGGAGCGGTAAAGGACTGGATATGCATGTTGTGCCTCCAAACTCCTGTCAACTTGAGGGACCCATGCTAAGTTAAAATCACCCGTTAGTGTGATATCCCCCACCGCAAACTGCTCTAACATGACAGCTACATTATGCAGGAATTCCTCCTGCCCTATGTTGGGCATATACCATTGCCAGTGTGATACATCACTGTTTGATCTGTGTCGAGAGAAATAAGTACCTTCCATCTAGGTAAGCCTGAGATTGTGTAATGTGTACATTGAGGGAGCCTTTAAATGCAATCAAAACACAAAGGGCCCGATTCATGGAACATTTTCCTATGGGATTGCACCATTATAAAACCCTTCCATGAATCAGGCCCATGCTGTCTTCCTCTGGGCATTAGCCTGGTATACCTCTGAGAACTGCCTAATCCGGACATTGGTTTCATCCTTCTTCCGTATATGTGTTTTTTGAAACAATATGATGTCTGCCTTCTCACTCCTAACCTGCACCAAAAGCTTCCTGTGTTTGATGGGGGTATTAATTTCCCTAACATTCTGCATCAACACCTCGAATGTTTCTATTGCCACCATCCTTTCCAATCCAACACAATACCATGCTAATTCCACCAATAGCTGTTGCTGTGACCAATAACTACCTGAGGCAAAACCATAGGGATGATTCCAAATACTTCCTAGCAGATTCCAAAACAAGGCCCAAACATCCCACACCCTCCCAGAGCCAACACAAACCCTTCCTACTTAAAGGCTTGTGTCGTATAAGCCATTCCCAACCGAATATCAATGCAGTTTGTATTCACCTAAATGTAGCGATACACACTTTCCATGTCAACCACCTCCCCTCGACTCTGTAGTTCTTTCTCATTATAATGATAATTGTAATTGTTCCTTTATAACATGCTTAATACTAGCAGGTGGTTTCTAAGCACAGCATCGTGATTCAAACCTGTGTTGTGCTGCATTGTCTTGTTTCCAAGACAAAGGTCTTCCCCCTGAGATATCCTTCCTCTGGGCAGGCAGCCAGTTCCTGCCGGCCTCAGCATGTTGCTTCTTTGTCTAGAGCCAACAGTCCTTTCGGGCGCACTCCTCTACTACCCGACCTCCCAGGCACCATTGACGATTCCATCTGTCAGTTTGCCGTGCGGGGGTGCGGGGTCGCCTGGATTCCTTAGCCATGGCATCCTCCTCTTTTTCCAGTTGTAACAGGGCTTGCTCTTCTTCACGTGTTGTTATTCAGTGTTGTTTCCCATCTATTGGGAAAAGAAAGCCAAAGGGAAAGGTCTATTTGTATTTGAGCCGTTTGACATTTAATGGTTTTACCAACGACACATGGCTTTGTATTTTTGGAGGGTTGTCAGCACCAAGTCTTGGAATAGGTGAACTCTCGATCCATTTATAGTAATTTTGTCCTGTACTCGAGCCGCTCTCAGCAGTCTCCTTCTGTCCATATGAGGACATATTGACCAGGACATTGCTAGGCCTCCCACCAGGTTCTGTCCACTCTTTGAATTCTGTCAATCCCTAAAGCCGTCAGAGGACTTTCCAATAGTAGATCCACAGAACATGGATCGTACCTTGCAAGTCGGTGTCCTGAGCAGTCTTGCTTAATCCTTTTATATGAACGTTGGACATTCTTGAACGATTTTCCAGATCCTCCACCTGGAGTTCAAGGTTCTGGGTCATCCTTACCACGTGTTCCAGCAGTTCTGTATTATGTTTAACCTCTTCTGCCATCTCTGTTAGGGCCTGCTCGGTGTTGTACACCTTGTCTCCCAGGCTCCTCAAGTCCTCCCTAAACTCCTTTATAGGGTTCCTTAGCTCTTCCTTCAGAGATGTAAACTGGTCATGAAATGTGGCTGCAATCCTTCCCTCGAGATCTTAGAGGCACTCTGTTAAGTCCCCCTTGCTGAGCACATCTTTCCCTCTTCTGAGCCCCTAGAGTTGTCCTCCTGTCGATAACCTTTCTGGCGGGGTCATTAAGTCTGCCGCCCTCTGCTCCAGCAGCACTCCACAGACCTTCAGTAGGCGGGATGCAGCTTTGGATGTGATGATTCTTGCACTCTCAGCACGCTCTAATGTTGTCTTTGACCTCCACAGCATCACTCTTCTTGTAGCTGCTAGCTGGACCCTTAGAAGTCGAGCCCCATCTCCTCTCTTTCTGTGCTATGCAAGGCCCTGGCACTCACAAGACATTCTTTGCCACGTTTCCTCACTGATGCTGCACCTATGCCGTCCATTGCCCAGTGTCTCCTCCTTTGTTTCATTTTGGTGGACATTGCGCCAGACCTCTCTCCACAGCTCTGCCGAATTGCAGTGGGCTCCGCTAAGGATGACGGCTCTGTGGGGCAGCAGGTTTATTACAAACTTGCTGCTTGCAATTCGTTGGCTCTATTCTGGGTGGCAGCTTTCCCACCGTCTCCCCACCCGTAGTCATTGGGATCACTTCCTTCTTCAGTACAGGCTCGCTTTATGTAATTGGCCAAGGGCGGAGCGTTGCTCCGGGCGTCCGCCCTAGTCTGCGGTCATCTTGGAATCCCAATGTCACCTGCTAGTTTAATTTTTCAGTGTGTGTAGAAGTTTAAGAATACATATTGTACTATTATACTTTCCTGTCTAAATTTAATTAATGTGTTTTATATTTTGTGGACACATTGATGGGCCCTCATCCTGCTCACACTCTCGTGAAAATAGCTTTGACTGCTCTCGACATTTACCTTGATTGGGCTTTGGCTAAACTCTCAGAGTTCCCTGTTCACTATAACATGGATTGTCTACTAAAATCTGTCCACCAGGTCGATTCTTGAAATCCATCTTTACACACACCTCTACAATAAACTTACTTGTCACATTCCCTGCCAATGCATCGAATTACCAAGGGCGCATGAGGCCACCCTCTGGAAATAAATGTCTCAATCCACTTGGCGCAGAATACCTAGAAACAGACCCACTGGCAGAGATCAGTGAACTTCCTGTTTGCATTTAGCAAAACACCAGCAATGTTATCTTGCATGTTCCGTCTTTTCTCAGTAACCTAACCTTACCCCTTTCTTTTAGAGCTTACATACCATAACAAATGGGAGAATTATACAGTGTAAGCCCCAGTAAAATAATATTACATAGGTAGTTCAGATGCCTAAACATTTAGCCACGAAATGTTAAATTAAATAATGGCCTCACACAGCAGTTTCTAATGTGGAGGTTTTGAAGCCAGGCAGTCTACAGTACTAGACTTTGATACCATGCTTCTGTGCTAATGCCAACACAATGTTTTATTTACATCTTCCACAAATGTTTGCAATGTTGATGGGACAAACTGCCATTAGTTGACAAAAGCAGGCTTTCTTAATGTTTTTAATGTTTTTATTGAATGTGTTTAGGTTTCTTCCCTTGTCCGATTTCAAGAAGCACGAGTAAAGCTAAACTGCATAAAGCGGTTATGGAAATGCAGGAACATTGGTTTCTGATTGTGATCTTTCAGTAACAACATTAACATTTTCTAGATGAGGGTTAATGAAAGAACATAGCAAATTTAGTGTGCATCAGAATTGAATGCTTTATGTGCACAGACATTTTCATATTAAGCCTTTTATCCATGCCCTGTAAGGTTAAAACATCTTGCCGACCGAATTAGTAATACAAATGTTGATAGTGTCCTTTAATAATGAGCTCGGTTTTTGCTCTTTGAGAAGGTATGAATCACATTTTGTTTTATAACAGGGGTCGTTTATTAAAAAAAACGAATATAAAAAATAAATATTACTAAAAACTACAGGGGGTGCATTTTGTAAATACCAGACATTTTGTTGTGTAGGTCACTATGAACGTTTGCCCTTAAGTGCAAACGGCCACTTTCATTATAATTTTCAACATTCCTGAATCGTAGTGAAATAGGAAAGTGATACACTGGGCATTAACCGGTTTAACGTGTTTCTTTTGCACTACTGTTGAGAAAAACAGCAGGGCTCAAGTCGAGGGTACAAGCAGGGGGTTAGAGTCAACCCACTTTTTTCAGAGGGTGGACTCAGTCCCATCAGCTAAAATGAGAAACATTGACAGGGTAATTCATGGAATAAATGTGCGCCGAAAAGGGGAGTGCAAGCGTGAAAATTGCAGTGCACGCATGCCAAAGCCGCGCACGCGCCGTTCATCGATTCATGGAATGTGCTGTGCTAGTAAAACCTGGGATGTGCACCAACTCCGTGGTTGGCGCATGCAGGCGCACACGTCACTAAACGGCATGCGCTACGCGCACAGGGAAAGCACACATCATGTAGCGCACACAAGAAAAGTGGGCGGAACACAGGGCGTAACACGTGGAATGGGGAACAACGCGTGAAAATGTGGGCGTTACGGGGGAAGTACAGGAGGTAAATGCTCGCAACACCCACACGCGTGCTAACAACACGTATTCATGGAATCGAACAGGGGAAAGCCATGTGCCAACAAAGACGTGCTAATCCGGAAACACATACGCCAGCAGGAAGCAGGCGTAAGTGGCTCCGCGCAGAATAAAAGTGCACGCAAACAACAAAAAAGCTCAGACGCTACGATGAATATACCGTTCCTCGCAGCAGTGGTCGTGGGACACCGCAGGAGGAGAAGGATAGCCAGTCCCCGCATTTCTTTACCCAGGACCAGCCTTTTTGGGATGCCTGATGACCAGGTGTATGGGAGGTACAGGTTTCCACCACAAATAATCCTACAACTGGTCAGGGAGTGGGAGGACAACCTCACATCACCCACCCTGTGCTCCCAAGCACTGAGCCCCTTGGAAAAGGTGCTCAATATACTGCACGTCTTGGCTACTGGGTCATTTCAGCAGACAAGTGCCACATTAGGGGGTGTCTCACAGGTCACGGAGTCACGCTGCCTACACCAGGTGTTGGCCATCAAGACTGCACGCCCCTCAGTCCGCAGGCACATATACATGCCCAGAACACCTGCAGAAAGGCAGGCTGTTGTCCAGGAATTTTACAGGGCCGCACACTTCCACAAAGTGCTAGGTGCCATTGATTATACCCGTGTAGCTATACATCCTCCCAGGGCCACTGAGCATCTCTATCGAAACCGCAAGCACTGGCATTCCATAAACATGCAGGTTGTATGTGATGCGAAGGGAATCATCACCTCAGTATATGCCAACTATCCAGGGTCCAGCCATGATAGTTTCATATTCACAATGTCACCCCTAAACCGGGACCTGGAAGCTGGGCGGCATGACCAGGGTGGATGGGCTGCCTGCAGGGCATGGCCAGGGGTGCAGGGTAGTCCCCTGTGTTGTCGACTGCCTGCAGGGCCTGGGGATGGGGGAGAGGGCACACCTGGGAGGACACACACTGCCATTTCGCTTTAGCCACCCAGGAATACACGTAACCTGCTTGCCCAAGGCCTATCGCGTGTAAAACTTTCCGCGCACCCCCAGAATACACATACCCCGCTCGCACACAGCCTATCGCGTGTGAAACTCCAGCGCACAACCAGAATATGCGTACCCCATTCACACAAGGCCTATTGCATGTGAAACTCCCCGCGCCGCCCCCAAATACACTGTACCGGCCCTGTGAACTGGTGCAGGGTTAGCGTGGCCCTTTGCACTGCATTGAGCATTTCAATGCCTTATCGTTGCGCAAGGGGCCTTCTTGGAGGTGTAACTGGCGCTGCGGGATGTTCTCTGCGCCAGCGCTCTAAATGGCTTTGATATTCGATGAATACGCGGTGCGCCAGAATGCTGTTTAGCGCACACGGCTGGTGCAGCTGGCGCGCGCTACCTCTCTGCGCTGCTCGCATGCGCTGCCTCTGCGCTGAAATCTATGAATTACCCCGTGAATGTCTTCTTTGAATTTATGCATTAAAGCCGACCACAGGGATTGAACCACAGTCGTAGGCGGGACACTTCACCACTGCACAATATAACCTGATGAAAAATAACTAACAACTAAAGGTACAATGTCCCATTTCGTTACTGCAAGTCCCAGGTAAAACGTTTGTATTGCTTCTTGGAGTTTCAAACATGCACATCTTTTAACGTTTTCAAAAACACTATTAGAAGAAAATATCCTCTCTGGGTTTTGTGTGTGTGTTTTTTTTTTATAAAAGGCAAATGCTATTCGTCCTGTGCAGTGTGGGTGGTTATGCAAAGCCAATTTATGAAATCTGCATACTTCCACTTGATATGCTTATTTATGGCGACACATACCATTGCATTTGCTGATGAGTCTCCCCACTTACATTTTTAGGACTTGACCCCTGAAAAACAGTAAGGCGCCGATTCATGGAACAAACGTGCGCCGAAAATCTTCGCGCAAGCAGGCGCAAGCGGAAAAAAACAGGCGCACGCGTGCGATTCATGGAAGTCCCTGCGCGTGTTCACCCCGGGATGTGCGCCAAACCCGTGCATGGCGCACAAGTCACTGCAACATCCCGAAAGGCGTGCGCGACGCGCACAGTGAAAGCGCACAACCTTGGCGTATACACCAGAAAGTGGGCGGGACACGAGGCGTAACGCGCGGAATGGGGAACAACGCGTGAAAATAAGGGCGTAACTGGGGATGTACTGCAGGGAAGCAGACGGAACGCCCACATGCACTCGAACCACACGTATTCATGGAATCGAATAGGGCAAAGCCACGCACAGCCAAAGACACGCAGAAGCCGAAACACGTCCGCCACACGAAGGCAGGCAGTAGCGTCCCTGCGCATTACAAAAGTGGCAACATACAGCAATTGGGCCTGTGCGAGCGGGGCACGTGTATATCGGGGGTGCGCGGGAAGTTACACACGCGATTGAGCGGGGCACGTGTATATCGGGGGTGCACGGGAAGTAACACACGCGATTGAGCGGGGTACGTGTATCGCGATCGGGCCTGGGGAGCGGGCTAAGTGTATTTCAGGGGTTTGCGTGAAGTTTTTCACGCGATCGGGCCTGGGGGAGCGGGCTACGTGTATTTCAGGGGTTCGCGTGAACTTTTTCACGCGATCGGGCCTGGGGGAGCGGACTACGTGTATATCAGGGGTTCGCGTGAACTTTTTCACGCGATCGGGCCTGGGGGAGCGGGCTACGTGTATTTCAGGGGTTCGCGTGAAGTTTTTCACGCGATCGGGCCTGGGGGAGCGGGCTACGTGTATATCAGGGGTTCGCGTGAAGTCTTTCACGCGATCGGGCCTGGGGGAGCGGGCTACGTGTATATCAGGGGTTCGCGTGAAGTTTTTCACGCGATCGGGCCTGGGGGAGCGGGCTACGTGTATTTCAGGGGTTCGCGTGAACTTTTTCACGCGATCGGGCCTGGGGGAGCGGGCTACGTGTATTTCAGGGGTTCGCGTGAACTTTTTCACGCGATCGGGCCTGGGGTGAACTTTTTCACGCGATCGGGCCTGGGGGAGCGGGGTCCCACTCACCGTCTGCCTTGCGTGTAGAAGAACGCGTAGCCAACACCCGCTGTGAAGTAATAGCGTGTGAACCCCAACGGATGGAAAACACACGCACCGCACGAAAAGCACGTACAGAACAGTGTAAAGGCACGTGGGATCTCCAAGCCCTGCCAGGGCAACACCCGTGCGCAAAACGTCACAGACGTGCTTCCTCTGTAAGGGCCTTTGGTCCAATGAAATCGTGTACGCGTGCTGACGCGCTTACGCGCTAAGGGCCTTTCCTCGATTTTCACACTGACGTGCAGGATTTTCACGTGCCAAATCACTCCGTATCAAGCTGGCCACGCGAAAACACACAGAAGACCACGCTCCTGCCCAGAAGGCCGAATTACTGCCCCCCAGTGCCCCGAGCAGCCTCCCACGTGCCATCTGCTGCTGCCTGCCTGCCTGCCTGCCTGCTGCCACCGTGCCCTGCCATTTGGTGCCTGCACATCAGCCATCTGCAGGGGTCCAGTTGCTGTGTCCACCCCTGCTGGAACAGAAGACTCCCGACTCGGATAACATCGCTCCACAGCCCAGCCCCAGGACCCAGTTGCCCACCCACTCCTGCCCCTGGGGTTGCCATGTCGGGCACATCCACATCTGGCACCAGTGGCAACCCCCGGCCAGCGGGGCAGAGGGGCACCAGCTTCACTGCCACCGAAGTTGGTGTCCTGGTGGAGCAAGTCCTGGGGCAGTATGATGCCCTCTTCGGATCGTCCCGCGCCAACAAGGAAGGACGGGAGAGGATACGGGCCGACTGTGTGGTTGCCATCAATGCGGAGGGGGTGGCAACCCGCACCATCCAGAAGGTCAAGAAGCGCTGGGAGGACTTGAGGTCCAGGACCCTCATAAAGGCCCGGCGCTTCGTGGAGGGGGGCCGGGTCTGCATGAGTTCCATCCAGATGAGGGTCCTGGAACGCGTACACCCAGCGCTCCACGCCCAGGTCCTTGAGAGGGAGACCCGTCTGGAGTTGAGCGGTAAGTGGCCAAGCATTGCTGTGTGAGACAGGGAATGTTGCAGTGTGCTGGTTGTCTGATACTTGCCTGTATGTGTGACATAGGCCATGTACGCATGTATGTGTGCAGGGACATCATGGTAATGCATGTGCGACCAGTAATGTGTGAACCGCACGGTTGTTGCATGTGTTTAAATGTGACATGGGGAGCCCTATGCAGATTGTACACATGAGAGCATGGCAGTCTCTGTTCCTGGACATGGGTGGGGGTGAGGGATGGGTGCTGATGCCAGGTACATATATGGTATCCATGTCTGTGTGCCTGACCTGCGTGTCTGTGACTTGTGAATGCCATGGATGCATGACACATGTCTGTGACAAGGTACAGATTCACTGATGCAGCCTAGTCATCCTTGTATCCACTGTGATTGGGGTGTACGGGGCCAGATGGATGTGACTGAGGTGAAGTGTGTGCATGTGATAGGCATGACCCATGATGCATGTGAGTTCCATTATATTGTATGTTTCGAGAGTCCATTGGACATGTATGGAAATGTCCATGGCATGCACAATGACTGTCACTGTGTGTGTTTTGCCTGGACTGACACATTGTTGTGGAGGGACATGATGGAAGTGTACTTTGACAGTGGCACTTATCTGCTATTGCTTCCTGTCTAGGGGACCATTGTACAGTACCCTGATGCTTGTGTTCTATGTCTCCCTCTACGCAGCGGCTAGTGAAGAAGAGGGCGGAGACGGCGCTGTGGAGCAAGGCGGCGGGGATGCCCCCACGGCTGCAGCGGAAGGGGTGGGTGAGCCCCCACAGGGGCCTGCTACGGCGGTAGACGGTGAGGAGCCATCCAGGTTGGTGGTTTCCACAGAGGAGGAGGAGGCCGCCACTGAGGCGCACATGGGGCCTGGTGGGGGCATCCCTGCTGGTGCAAGTGGTGCAGTCCAGGGGCAGGGGCAGGAGGCAGCACAGGTCACCGTGGAGGGGCCTGTGCATGTCGCTGTCCCTGACCCTGTGGCTGCACCACCATGCACCAGCAGGGATGCCCCGTCCCAGGCCCGTCTGCAGGTAGAGGGGATGTCCATGTCATCTGACTCCCCTCCACCTGCGGAAGAGGGGACCCCTGGCCGTATGGAGAAGGTCCTGATTGGGGTCGCGATGCGCACAGCTGTGATTCGTGATGCCGTGCGTGCTTCCCAGGAGGAGCACGCACGTCATCACGAAGAGCACCGTGCCGACGTGGCCCAATTGGGATCGTCCATGTTCGGGGGTTTCCTGCATGTGTCGGCCAATCTGGCGGCCCTCTCCTCCTCTGTGGAGACTATACGCCAGTCGTTCTCCTTGCCGTCTTCCGGCCCAGATGCCACCAGGGCCCCCTGTGGACCTGCCCTGACCAATGCAGCCAGCTCGGTGGGGATCCCATCCCTGCCACAGTCGGGAGTCAGAGGTCCAGCATGGGTGGACACCACAGCAACTGTACCCCAGCAGATGGAGGATGTGCCGGCATCATCAGGCAGGGCACGTGCACGACGGCGTTGGTGGATTCCATCAGCCTGGATGCCATCGTGCTGGCAGAGGCAGTGGCGTCGGAGGCAGCAGCGGAGTCAACGTGGGAGGCATCATGGCTCGGGGCCATCAACATCGGAGGGGCAGGCATCGGCCGGAGGGCAGGAGGACCCAGGACGGGAAGTGTCTTCCGTGTGGCAGCGGTTGGGCCAGCAGATAGGTGCGGAGCGGCAGCGGGCGGAAGAGGCACGGCTCACAATGGTCAGGGCGGAGAACTCCATGCGGAGGGCCCTGAGGCGAGCCGGTGCCTCGAGGCAATCCGCAGGGGGTTGGAGGAGGAGACAGCGTCGTCCCTGCGGACCCTCGGGGCCATGGAACAGGACCGCCTCCGGGACATCGAACAGGAGTTCGATGATGCCCTGGCCCGGAACACCACGGAATGAGCCGCTGGACTTGCCCGCCGCCTTTGTATATAGTTATATAGTTAATGTTAGGTTTCCTTTATTTATTTTTTTTATTTGGTTGTGATTGGACAATGCGCCACATTTTTGTATGTAGTTCAGTTTTTAGTTAGTTGTCATAGTTAGGTTTCATTTGGTTGGGCTAATGGACCCGGGATTATCTTGTAAATAGTTCTTCAATGGATTTGTCTATTTTTTGGATTTTTTTCATCGCAATGGAGCAATGGTTTTTGTTTATCATTTACACTTGGATTACTTTTCTGACTGTGACTTTGGACACCATTTTTTGGATTGTGCTGTGTGTTTTTGATTTTTTTCATGGACATTCTTCTTCTTTTGGTTGTTTTGCTTTGTGGTTTTTCTCATTTCATTTCCATTCAAGTTGATTTTAAATACTTTTTTATTTTCATCCTTCAATGTGTCGTATCATCTCATTGCTTTCATGCATGTCATGTTGGGTGTCTTAACATTCACTTGCAGCCATTGTGTGTGACAGACATGTGTTCATTTGCATTATTTACATTGGGTGTGTAACATGTCATTGCCTTTGATATGTGGGTGGATGTGATAGTTGGTTGGGCCTTTGGCAGGGGAGGATGGCCATTACGGACATGCTTGGGGATTGGTGGGACCCAGGTGCAGGGGGGCATGGATGGGACATGGGTGGGGGCCTGTTGGCAGGTGCCCCACAGTGCTGGGGGGGGGTGGTGGGAGACATGAGTTGGACATGGGTGGGGGCCTGCTGGCAGGTGCCCCTGCACTGCTGGGGTGTGGGGGTGCTGGGAGACATGGGTGGGGGCCTGGTGGAGGCTGCCCCTGGTGGCTGGGGGTTGGGTGTGGTGGGAGACATGGGTGGGGGCCTTGTGGTGGGTGCCCCTGCACTGCTGGGGGGTGGGGGATCTGGGAGACATGGGTGGGGGCCTGGTGGTGGGTGCCCCTGCACTGCTGGGGGGTGGGGGTGCTGGGAGACCTGGGTGGGGGCCTGGTGGAGGCTGCCCCTGGTGGCTGGGGGGTGGGGGTGGTGGGAGACATGGGTGGGGGCCTGATGGTGGGTGCCCCTGCACTGCTGGGGGGTGGGGGTGCTGGGAGACATGGGTGGGGGCCTGGTGGAGGCTGCCCTGGTGGCTGGGGGGTGGGGGTGGTGGGAGACATGGGTGGGGGCCTGTTGGTGGGTGCCCCTGCACTGCTGGGGGGTGGGGGTGGTGGGAGACATGGGCGGGGGCCTGGTGGTGGTTGCCCCTGCACTGCTGGGGGGTGGGTGTGCTGGGAGACATGGGTGGGGGCCTGGTGGAGGCTGCCCCTGGTGGCTGGGGGTGCAGGGGGACATGCGTTGGTGGGCAGTAGTGCAAGTTGACATGTGGGTTGGCTGGGGGGCATGGCCATGGTGGATGGGGTGCCTGCAGGACATGTGCAGGGTAGGCCCCTGTGGTGTGAGCCACCTGCAGGGGCCGTGGAGGGTGTAGAGGGAACACCTGGGAGGACCCACACGTGCAATTCACGTGTGGTGCTCCCCGCGCACCCCTGAAATACACGTACCATGATGAAATCGCGTGTGGAACTTCCCGCGCACCCCTGAAATATGCGTACCCTGCTCACAAGGGCCCAATCGCGTGTGGAACTTCGCGCGCACCCCTGAAATACACGTACCCTGATGAAATCCTGTGTGGAACTTCCCGCGCACCCCTGTAATACACGTACCCTGATGGAATCGCGTGTGGAACTTCCCGCGCACCCCTGAAATACACGTACCATGATGAAATCGCGTGTGGAACTTCCCGCGCACCCCTGAAATACGCGTACCCTGCTCGCAAGGGCCCAATCAGGTGTGGAACTTCCCGCGCACCCCTGTAATACATGTACCCTGATGGAATCGCGTGTGGAACTTCCCGCGCACCCCTGAAATACACGTACCATGATGAAATCGCGTGTGGAACTTCCCGCGCACCCCTGAAATACGCGTACCCTGCTCGCAAGGGCCCAATCGCGTGTGGAACTTCCCGCGCACCCCTGTAATACATGTACCCTGATGGAATCGCGTGTGGAACTTCCCGCGCACCCCTGAAATACACGTACCATGATGAAATCGCGTGTGGAACTTCCCGCGCACCCCTGAAATACGTGTACCCTGCTCGCAAGGGCCCAATCGCGTGTGGAACTTCCCGCACACCCCTGAAATACACGTACCATGATGAAATTGCGTGTGGAACTTCCCGCGCACCCCTGAAATACGCGTACCCTGCTCGCAAGGGCCCAATCGCGTGTGGAAATTCCCGCGTACCCCTGTAATACACGTACCCTGATGGAATCGCGTGTGGAACTTCCCGCGCACCCCTGGAATACATGTACCCTGCTGATTTTGCGTGTGAAACTTCCCCCGCGCCCCGAAATACACGTACCCTGATGGAATCGCATGTGGAACTTCCCGCGCACCCCTGAGATACGCGTACCCTGCTCGCACGGGCCCAATCGCGTGTGGAAATTCCCACGCACCCCTGAAATACACGTACCCTGCTGAAATCGCGTGTGTAACTTCCCCTGCACCCTGAAATACACGTACCATGATGAAATCGAGTGTGGAACTTCCCGCGCACCCCAAAATACACGTACCCTGATGGAATCATGTGTGGAACTTCCCGCGCACCCCTGAGATACGCGTACCCTGCTCGCACGGGCCCAATCGCGTGTGGAAATTCCCGCGCACCCCTGTAATACATGTACCCTGATGGAATCGCGTGTGGAACTTCCCGCGCACCCCTGAAATACACGTACCATGATGAAATCACGTGTGGAACTTCCAGCGCACCCCTGAAATACGCGTACCCTGCTCGCAAGGGCCCAAACGCATGTGGAACTTCCCGCACACCCCTGTAATACATGTACCCTGATGGAATCGCGTGTGGAACTTCCCGCGCACCCCTGAAATACACGTACCATGATGAAATCGAGTGTGGAACTTCCCGCGCACCCCTGAAATACGCGTACCCTGCTCGCAAGGGCCCAATCGCGTGTGGAACTTCCCGCGCACCCCTGAAATACACGTACCATGATGAAATCGCGTGTGGAACTTCCCGCGCACCCCTGAAATACGCGTACCCTGCTCGCAAGGGCCCAATCACGTGTGGAAATTCCCGCGTACCCCTGTAATACACGTACCCTGATGGAATCGCGTGTGGAACTTCCCGCGCACCACTGGAATACACGTACCCTGCTGATTTCGCGTGTGAAACTTCCCCCGCGCCCCGAAATACACGTACCCTGATGGAATCGCGTGTGGAACTTCCCGCGCACCCCTGAGATACGCGTACCCTGCTCGCACGGGCCCAATCGCGTGTGGAAATTCCCACGCACCCCTGAAATTCACGTACCCTGCTGAAATCGCGTGTGTAACTTCCCCTGCACCCTGAAATACACGTACCCTGCTGATATCGCGTGTGGAACTTCCCGCGCACCCCTGTAATACATGTACCCTGATGGAATCGCGTGTGGAACTTCCCGCGCACCCCTGAAATACACGTACCATGATGAAATCGCGTGTGGAACTTCCCGCGCACCCCTGAAATACGTGTACCCTGCTCGCAAGGGCCCAATCGCGTGTGGAACTTCCCGCGCACCCCTGAAATACACGTACCATGATGAAATTGCGTGTGGAACTTCCCGCGCACCCCTGAAATACGCGTACCCTGCTCGCAAGGGCCCAATCGCGTGTGGAAATTCCCGCGTACCCCTGTAATACACGTACCCTGATGGAATCGCGTGTGGAACTTCCCGCGCACCCCTGGAATACACGTACCCTGCTGATTTTGCGTGTGAAACTTCCCCCGCGCCCCGAAATACACGTACCCTGATGGAATCGCATGTGGAACTTCCCGCGCACCCCTGAGATACGCGTACCCTGCTCGCACGGGCCCAATCGCGTGTGGAAATTCCCACGCACCCCTGAAATACACGTACCCTGCTGAAATCGCGTGTGTAACTTCCCCTGCACCCTGAAATACACGTACCATGATGAAATCGAGTGTGGAACTTCCCGCGCACCCCAAAATACACGTACCCTGATGGAATCGTGTGTGGAACTTCCCGCGCACCCCTGAGATACGCGTACCCTGCTCGCACGGGCCCAATCGCGTGTGGAAATTCCCGCGCACCCCTGTAATTCATGTACCCTGATGGAATCGCGTGTGGAACTTCCCGCGCACCCCTGAAATACACGTACCATGATGAAATCACGTGTGGAACTTCCAGCGCACCCCTGAAATACGCGTACCCTGCTCGCAAGGGCCCAAACGCATGTGGAACTTCCCGCACACCCCTGTAATACATGTACCCTGATGGAATCGCGTGTGGAACTTCCGGCGCACCCCTGAAATACACGTACCATGATGAAATCGAGTGTGGAACTTCCCGCGCACCCCTGAAATACGCGTACCCTGCTCGCAAGGGCCCAATCGCGTGTGGAACTTCCCGCGCACCCCTGAAATACACGTACCATGATGAAATCGCGTGTGGAACTTCCCGCGCACCCCTGAAATACGCGTACCCTGCTCGCAAGGGCCCAATCGCGTGTGGAAATTCCCGCGTACCCCTGTAATACACGTACCCTGATGGAATCGCGTGTGGAACTTCCCGCGCACCACTGGAATACACGTACCCTGCTGATTTCGCGTGTGAAACTTCCCCCGCGCCCCGAAATACACGTACCCTGATGGAATCGCGTGTGGAACTTCCCGCGCACCCCTGAGATACGCGTACCCTGCTCGCACGGGCCCAATCGCGTGTGGAAATTCCCACGCACCCCTGAAATACACGTACCCTGCTGAAATCGCGTGTGTAACTTCCCCTGCACCCTGAAATACACGTACCCTGCTGATATCGCATGTGGAACTTCACGCGCACCCCGAAATACACGTACCCTGATGGAATCGTGTGTGGAACTTCCCGCGCACCCCTGAGATACGCGTACCCTGCTCGCACGGGCCCAATCGCGTGTGGAAATTCCTGCGCACCCCTGAAATACACGTACCATGATGTAATCGCGTGTGGAACTTCCCGCGCACCCCAGTGATACACGTAGCCCGCTTGCTGTGCTGGTACAGGGTTAGCGCAGCCCTTTGCACTTGATTGGGTATATTGATGGATTTTCCCTGCGCGAGAGGCGTTCTTGGGGGCGTAACTGGCGCTGCTGCAGGGTCGCTGCGCCACTGTGCGCCACGGCTGGTTTTGGTGGCTGGAATTCATGAATACGCTGTGCGCGGAAATGGATTTTAGCGCACGCGGTTGGCGCAGGGATTCGCACGCGCACACTGTGCGCCAGCTGCGTGCGCCACTTGTGCGCTGAATTCTATGAATTACCCCCTTAGTTTCTTCACGCATGTAGTAGGTCCAGTTGACATCAGGCATGCCTTAATGTCTTTTATTGGGCCCATGTCCGCTTGTCCGCTAAGGCCTGCATTACCTCCCCCAATTGAGTCACCAAATCTATTTCCATTTCCCCCATTGTTTCTCCCACTGACCCCTCAAAGCAAACAGTTATCCCTGCAATACCACTTTAAACGCATCCCATATCTCTTATGAACTGATTTTGGGGGTGTCATTGTTATCGAAATACAGATTTGTTTGGTCACCTATTGTTGCTACAGCAAACTCTGCTGGGAACTTCCAACACGATAAGTCCCTCTGCTTCCCGTATGCGTGAAATTCAATGGATATGGGGACATGATCCGAGAGCACGATCGATCTCAACGTCTTTTCCCCCACGTCTCCCATCGGTACAACGTTCATTCATCCCCAGTTTTTTTGGCAGCACTTTTTGCCAAAAACACATAAAGAAATATGTGGGGTGAGGAGGGGAGGGCATATAATGGGTATGGTGCGGTGGTGTATAGGGATAAAGGGGGACCCCACCCAAAAAAAATAAAAGATTCTTTTCGGCAAACGTTTTTCGGCAAAAAGTGCAAAAAACGGTTGAAGAATGAACAAAGAAAACACCCATCAGCTGGGACGTTACCCACGCATATTGTATCCTGGACAGTGATTGTTGGACATGTATAAAGCATGTATATCCCTGCTCCTGCTGGGTTATGCTATCAAAGCTATTCAGCAGGGAGCTGGAAGGACTGGGTATGCCCTGATGTGCCCCAAACTCCTGTCCACTTGAGGGACCCATGCTAAGGTAACATCACCAATTAGTTTGATATCCCGCACCGCAAATTGCTCTAATATGGCAGCTACATTACGCAGGACTCCCTACAGTTCGATGTTTTGCGCATATACCGTTGCCAGTGTGATACATCATTGTTTGATCTGTGCCGGAGAAGTAAGTACCTTCCACCTGGGTCGGCCTGGGAATGTGCAATGTGTACATTTAGGGAGTCTTTAAATACGATAAGAACCCCAGCCATCCTCCCCTGGGCATTGGCCTGTTATACCTGTGAGAACTGCTTATGCTGGACATTGGTTTTATCCTTCTTCCACATATGTGTTTCTTGAAACAATATCATTTCCGCCTTCTCCCTCCTAACCTGCGCCTCAAGCTCCCTGTATTAAATAGGGGTATTCATCCCCCTAACATTATGCGTCAACATCTTGAATGTTTCCATAGCCACCACGTTTTGAATCCAACACATTACCATTCTGTTTACATCAACCAGCCTATACCTTCCACTGCTGTCACTGCCTGCCAACCCCCCTACACCTGTACCCTCCTTGTCCCCCCTTGAACTTCATACCTAACAGCCCCCCCGGCCCCTCCCTCTCATCCCCCTTCCATCCCTCCCCACACCCCTCCATGTCCCCCAAACATACCCTCCCAGGCTCGGACCAGAGATCCTATGACACCCTTGTGAACCAACCCCGAAACTCTGGTCCAAGTAACTACCTGAGTCAAATCCATAGGGATGATTCCTTATACCTCCTAGCAGATTCCAAAAAAGCCACAAACTTCCCACACCCGCCCTGGGCCAACTCAAAACCTGCCTTCTTAAGGCCTGTGTCGCATAAGCCATTCCCAACCGACTATCAATGCAAGTTGTATTCCCCTAAATGTAGCGATACACACTTTCTATCGTCTGCCTCCTTCCCCTGACCCCTGTAATGCTTTCTCAATCCTGCAGGCAGTTCGTGCCCATATCAGCATGTTGCTTCTTCCGGCCAGAGCCAACTTTCGTGTGCACTCCCCTACTACGCGACCTCCCAGGCACCCTTGACCATTCCCACTTTATGTTCTTTACGGGGGAGCGCCTGGTTTGCTTTGCCATGACATCCTCCACTTCTTCCAGGTGTAACAGGGCTTGCCCTTCTTCACATGCCGTTATTCAGTGTTGTTTCCCATTTATTGTGAAGAGAAAGCCAAAGGGAAATGTTTATTTATATTTAACCTGTTAACCAATGAACGCTCTGACTACCGGACCCATGGATTTGCGCTTTTGCAGGGTTGTCAGCGCCAAGTCTTGAAATAGCTGAATGCTCGATCCATATACAGTAATTATGTCTTACACCTGAGCCAATCTCAGCACACTCTCCTTCTGTCCATATGAGGACATAGCGACTAGGACATCGGTATGCCTCAGACCAGGTTCTGCCTTTTTAGGGTTCACCCTGTGAATTCTGTCAATCTCCAATAGTAGATCCCAAGAACACTGCTGGATCATGTATCACAAGTCTTTGTCCTGAACAGTCTTGCTTAATCCTTTTATATGAACCTTAGACTGTCTTGATCGATTTTCCAGATCCTCAACCTGGAGTTCCGGTTCTGGGTCCTCCTTGCCAAGTGTTCCATCGGTTTGCTATTTGGTTTAAGCTCTTCCACCATCTCTGTTATGCCCTGCTCTCTGGTGTCCATCATGGCTCTCAGGCTCGTCAAGTCCTCCCTAACCTCCTTCGGGGAGTTCCTTAGGTCTTCCTTCAGAGACATAAACTTGTACTGAAATGTGGCTGTGATCCTTCCCTCGATATCTTTGAGGCACTCTTTCAAGCCCTCCTTTCTGAGTGCCATCTTTCCCTCTTTTCAGCCCCTAGAATCGTCCGCCCGCCGATAACCTTCATGGGTGGTCGCTAAGTCTGATGCCCTCTGCTTGCAGCAGCACTCCAACTGCCCTTCCTGATGCAGGGATGCAGCTTTGGGCGGGATGGTGTGTCCTACCCCTTTCCCTTGGGCATCTGGGAGTTTCAAGCTCTCACATTCTACTTCTATTGCAGGAGTGTGCCTACGTAATCTGCCCCCGGTCACTGCAGTGTCCTGCCGCCCTGCTGTCTACTGCTCGCCTGTTCTCCGAGTGCTGACTGTTTTGTAAGGCCACTGAGCTTGGTTATCCAATCCTGCGGTTTTGTAGGCTAAGACCCACATTTTTCACTCCTCACAGGGGAGTTTGTCCCACTCCTTGTCACTGCTCTCTTCACCGGAGGCCTATACTACTGCAGCCCAAATCTGTGTAGTGCCTCCTGCCGTGGGAAGCGTCAATGCCTGGCTTCCCAGCTATGTGCCCTTCCAGGTATGATTCTCCCTATGCCTGACTGCAGGTGGGCTCTTCTGCAATATCCCAGTCTTAAGTGCCACACTAGGAGTTTGTTGTTCTGCCAGCCTCCCACCACACTACTCAGGGCTTGGGGATTTCTTTCACTCTCAGTGCACTCTAATGGAGTCTCTGCTCCCCCACAGCATCACTCTGGTGGCTGGAAACGGTGGGTGGTACACAGTGATTCTCTAGAAGCATCTGACGTGCAGAGAGTCAGAGCTAGAGGACAGGAGAACTCTAGCAGGGAGGTATTTAGGGAGAGAAAGCTGGATGTAGAGGGGTACCAGGCCCCAGACAGCATTGTAGATGTGGGTGTGGATGATTCAGAGGGTCTTGAATTTGATCCTTGCAGTCACTGGGAGCCAGTGGAGAGGTTTTAGGGCTGGAGAGATGCAGTCCCTGGATTTGAGGTCCAGGATACGTCGTGTAACACTAATATTATGAGTAAATGCCTAGCATACCTTTTATTGTAATCCAGGTGAAGTATCCCATATCCCAGGGTTGCCCCTCAGACCTGCTCCAAGCCCTCTTCCTATCCCCTACCCCCACTTGATTTTATCTTCACAGCATGTGCGTGGCTCCAGTGAATAATCGAGTTTCTGCTCCTTCTGCATCTGGTGGCCATTTCTATTTCCCATTTGCACTTTGGAATTGTTCTATTGACGCCTTGAGGATGGGAAGATAATTCCCAAACAATTGTTTCTTCACAAAATCTTGAAGAGTCATTAGTAAAGCTGCACAGCGGGTAGAGGTGGGATTTTTAGAATATAAACACAGCTCTTATGGGGAAGTGATTGTTCTCTCTTCTGAGAGCTACCCCTGTGATTTCTAAACCAAGAACAGCATCAGGAGTTCTATTAGAGTTGCAAGTGGTTGCACATGTATGCTTGAAACTCCCAAATGATGGCCATGATTGTGCTATAATGTGCTGCTTAGTGTTGAGAACCAAATCGACCCAGAAAGTCATCTGCTGTTACCTAGAAAGGTAATTCGCCAGAGCGAATGGACATCTATGCTCTGCTGAACATGAGAATGAGATCAACACTAACCATGGGTGGACTGCACCTTAGGATTCCAGATGTTTCCTAGTGTTGCAGGATTAGGGTCCGCTTTTTTTTTGCCAGTCCTGGTGGTACAAAGGGAGCAGCTTTTTCACCCCTCATACACACGAATCTAATACATATTTAAGTATAAGTGCAAACAGATGGCAATTTTCCCTTAGGTCATCTGAGTCTCATGCAGAAGCTAATCAGTAATCGTTCTTTGCTTAACCAAATATTTCATTGTGTCTTTCTTCTGTGATCCACATGGGATAATTGTGTTATTTCAGACAGAGTTTCCCATCGCGTTCACTGCATTTGGGAAAGACATCGCGAATTCCTGGGTTTATTTCAATAAATCCCAAAAGAGGTTTCCAGGAGGACTGTCACATGATTGGGGAGGGAATGCTCATTGCGTGGAACATTTTACACTTGGACATTTTTTCAATATTTTAGAGCAAGTAGACCCAGAATAAGTAATCACCATTATCCAGTGCTAGTTTACAGACACCATCCAATCAACACATGCAAAGGAACTGCGAGGTGGAGAGGACCCATGAAGGGGCTGGCGGGGAGTAGCTGGATTAGTGATTGTGAAGTGCAACATGATCCCACGGTGTAAGGAACATTGAATATTAAAGAAACTTTCAGTGAAAACCAACAGTCAGATTCTGGTTTAGGTCTTCCTTTGCAGTTTGGGGAATGCAGTGAAGACATGGATGCCGTTTTGATCAGCCAAATGTTGCCATGCTTGATTGCGAGGTTAGCAAAACCTGCTGAGTGAGGAAAGCAATGCATCCGGAAATACTGAGGGCATTTATACCATGAATTCGAGCTTGGAACCTCTGCCTAAAATATGTAGATTTACCATAGAACAACTAGTATACCTAGTGTATTGCCACGTAGGGGATTGGCATCAGCATGTGATCACAGCTAAATTCTGTAATGGCAGCCCCCCTGGCAAACGAGTGGATGGCATCTACTTTTTTCTCCATGAATCAGATGCAGGAAGGCCCAATCAGATGCAGGAATGCCCAATTAGATGCAGGAAGGCCCAATCAGATGCAGGAATGCCCAATCAGATGCAGGAAGGCCCAATCAGATGCAGGAATGCCCAATCAGATGCAGGAATGCCCAATCAGATGCACAATCAAGAGCACCAGTTTAGAGTTCCACCGTGGGATTAGACGCGGGAGAAGGTGCAAAACACATCTACCTCCAACCCTTTCATAATGAGGTGCACAGTTCGTTGATACCCAAGCCATGAACACTACTACACGGTTGCACATCAGCTAACATTCAACATTTCAAAATGACAAGCGAAACTTCAACGTTATGAAACCAGAAATCAATTGCATGAATTGATTTCCTAATGTAGTGGATGCTCTGTGCTTAACACACTTTTCATCTTTGCCTACGAAGACAAAAAAGCTGGTTTTCAGAAAGTGGAAACATGTAGCATGCTTTATCAAGGCACATGCCTCAATGATTCTGTTTAACAACACCCTGTGAGTCTTCATGATTACATGCCATGCCTGGTTAATGGATATTCAGATCAAATGACACCAATCACAGGGCCAGCAACTCGGTTGAAGGCATCTACTCCTGTCCCACATTCACACTCAAGTGAATAGAGTCCACTCTAAAGCATTGTTTCCACTCCACATATGTCTGTGGGATGTCATTTAGGTGAACAGAAGAGCCTCTATGTTATCCATGTAAAACAGCTATGCCAAATGTCACTAAACATGCTGCATTGCATATGTCATGACACAAAAGTGGATACATATGCTTACACAATTAATTATACTATTACTTCCAGCATGCCAATGCGTGTTTGATTGCAATACTGTGTAAAAGTGTCAGAAATGTAATACCACTTACATAACGCAGTTAATTGACTTCCCACTACTGTTTGAGGGCCAGTAGACGAGCAGGAGGATACACTAAAACACCTTCACTAAGACTCAGAATCCTATTGCAGTCATATGTGGTTGTGAATGCCAAATGCAAGTGTGTGATTGAAGAGTTCATGCCTTTCAGTATATTCCTCAGAGGTTGGGGGAGGCCTTCCGGGTGTGCTTCATTTTACACAGCATTGAAGTGTCACAGAAAGTACTGAGGAAACCACAGTTGGATTGGGAAGATTGGAGTAATGATAAAAGCAAGAATTCATTTTCAAGGCAAACCACACATACAACTGTTGAGACTTGCCTATGCAGTGGTTAAGACACTGTGAGGCCCATTACGAGTTTGATGGTATTTCAGCAGTAATATCACCAAAATACCATCAAAGGGTATTAACATTACCGCTGCTTGCTCCGGCTGTAATACCACTGGAGGTATTAACGGTAATACCTCCGGATTACAAGTAGTGGTTTTGCTGTGTAAATCCCCATTTAAAGTTGGGTGATTCAGAATCTGTACAAAAAGCTTTGAATAAGGCTAATGTGTACTTGTCTCTGCAATGGTGTGATAAACCTACTGTAGGAAGAGCACCCAGTTAGTGTGCAAGCTGGCTCTGTCAATACCAGGCTGATCGGCTATGTGAAGGGTTAATTCTAAGAACCAGGCTGAAAGGAATGATTGACAGTACTATTGCCCAATCAGAATCTGTCTTCAAACTCCGGGTGCATTATTCTGACAACTGTTTTCTTGTCCTGTATATGTTGTTGCTAGGAGACAGAAGGAGATGAACTCCTGAGCGGCGGTTATGAGTGGGCTTACTAGACCGTTTTAAGGAAGAAGTTTGCTGAAGTTATAAAAGAAGTCAAGTTTTTTTTGTTTTTGTTATTGTCGTTATTTATCGTTGCGCTCGTCTGAAACTCTTCATTCGGAGTTAAAGCGATTGTTATAATCGCTATGTAAATAGACGTTCAATGCTGTCAGTTTCGTGGGAAGGAGAGACGCACTCGATACGGCATCACTGTGTGAGGGGGCGTGTAGCCTGTCAGCGGTTCAGGCGAAGAGTACACCTTGACGACGGCCGATGAACCGCTGAACCCAGTGTAACCCAACATCGGAAAGTGAGAGGGGGCGGAGTTCAGGCGGCGCGGCTGGGCCGCGATAACAGCTGAGCTGACAAAGCTACGAGGAAGCTGTACGCACCTAGAAGGTAATACGAGGAAAGATAAACAATAAAAAGGTACATGGAAGTCCGAGGCCAACTGAATGGGCAGTGACTCAGAGTATAAAATGGACATTGTTTAATACGAACTCAAGAAAGACAATCTGTTTATCGTGAAGAGAGGAAAAGAGTGAATGATACCGTTAGGAGCGTTTGCTACGCCTGCAGTATAGAAAGAGTACAAGAAGTTGCCAAATATCCTAACAGGCTACATAACGAGGAATTTGAGAACAATTAATATTATATTAAGTATAGAAAACCAACGAGGAAGAGAAATCAAAGACTATTACCAGATTGAAAGTAATTATTAAGAGAGAAGAGAGAAGATGGGATCTAACTGAAGAGATGTGTAATATAGTGAAGAGTATATGTAAAAAGAACTAGACAAGAGGAGTGGAAGAGACTATGTTTACAAACTGAAGTAATTGAACTAAAGTCAGAGGAAAGTAAAGGAGAGAATACATAGACACTGAGAAAGATTACAGAGAGTTACCTGAACTTGATCCAAAAGTATGGCATGAACAGAAGCTCCCAGAAGCCTAATGAGAAGAAACCGTATCCTTTTTTCTAAGAGAAAAAGAAACAAAAGTAACAATAAATAAAAGTTGTTTCTGAAACAAAATACCACCTACTATCTGTCTCAGTGTGTGTATTCATTACCCTACGGAGGAGGTCACAATTGATTTTTTTATGATGAAGCTTAAGTGCTTGATATCACCATTGTATGTATTTAACAATTCACAATAGCATATTCTGCAGCCTCATTACGAGTTTGGTGGTGCAGGAAAAAAGTGGAGGTAATTCTGTTTACCTCCATCTTTATCTGCGATGGAATTCCCGGATCATAATACCGCAGATTTCTGGGGGCAAAGTAGAGAAACTCCTCCAATTTACCTCCAGAAATCTGTTGTATTAACATCCGGTAATTCTGCTGGAGGCATTACCGCCAAAATTGTAGTGAGGTAATGCCACAGTGCATGAAAAATGGAGGCAAACGGAATGACATCAATTTGTTCCCACTCAGCCAAACTCAGAATGAGTCAAACTGACTGGAGAATATGTTATTGCCATTTGTTTAATACATATAATGGCTATATCCCGGGGGAGTGGTGTGGCACTCCCACATTGGCTAATTTTAATGCTTTATGAGACGGTATAAAGGCAGCCTCCCAATTCCTCTGGGGTCACTGCATTGGCAGTACTGCTCTCTGTGCGGCGTTGCCTTTCATTACGGGAGTTCTGCGCTGGCAGCCATGCTGCCAGTGCCACATGGCTCTTGTTTTGCCACTGCCGTGATGAGAGGAAAGCCATGTTGGCAGCACTGCATGGCTCTCAGCGTGGCACACCCTCTCATCATGGGAGAGCTCTGCTGACAGCCGTGCAGACATGGTTCGCAGCATGGTGCTCCCTTTCTTCATGATAGCACCACACTGACAGGCATTCAGTTAGCCCTGCTCTCCTCCTCTCCCACGCCGCACCTGACAATCTGGCTCGGGTACCTAAATCACTCACCCCGCTCTTTATCTTATTGGGGTGGGGGTGGAGGCCCACCTGCTGGTGCCACTCTCTTTGTGGTCAAAGCCTGACTTAAAATAAATGTCCTCCATTGTCCCCGCACCTTGCCTTGTTAGGGTGGAGGGGGGCATCCGTCCCCTCCCCCTTGCTGCCTGCAGTCTTTACTGGGACACACCTGGCAGCTGCACCCCGTCTGGTTTCTTTGCCTTGAACCTACCTCTTCATCATTTGGGCGTGGTTGCTGGGAACTAGACAGGTCCCAGAAACCACTCCAGGCAGATTGCCTTTTTATCTGTTTTAGGACCTAACCGCTTTCTAGAACACTCCCTCGGGCCATTCTGTGTGATATGGGCCCTGAAGACCTCATTAAATGGTGTTGCTGTAGCTGAGCCTTTAACTACGTACGGCCCTCATGCTCCATCTACAAAGCTTAATAATTGCTGTACACTGCCTGATTTGCTTGCGTGTCTCCAGTCATCATCATCAGGGTAGATATCATTGATCTTTCATCTTAGTGTTCTTTCTTTTCATCTGGCTCTTGGATCCATTTTTCAGCCTTTCTTTTCACGCCATCCTGATTTTGTAGAAGATTCTGATGTTCATGGTAGGCCAACAAAGGCCGTCCACATCGGAGCAGAAATCTTCAAGAAATAAGACATTTGACTGTGAAAAACAAGCCTCATTTACATAAGCTATGGAGTAAAGACAGCTTCACCAAAACATGCAAGACTGTGGTGATCATTATCTTTGAGATTCCCACTGATATTGCTGAGGAAATATTTAGATTTCTATTTGTCGCCCTCGATGGCCACAAAGAGCACTGGTCTTGCTTTCAGAATATCAAATGAACTTGGAAGCGATGTCAAATAAGAGTGATAGCAGCAAATGAGGAATCCTTATTGGATTTGGCACTTGTGATTGCTTCCTAGAGCAAGTTGTCAGCTTCCTCTTCGTTTCCTTGTCACTGTTCCACACTTACTCTCCATAAACAAACCACTGCAGTCCCTTCAACAGACTCCTCAAACAACTTCAGTATTCCACCAGCCTCTTCCAGCTATTCCTACTGTTCCTAAAAGGCCAATATGAATCAATGGACCATCGGATTTGTGTGTAGGTAGATTGAACAGGCCCTGCTGCAGACATTCCTTACTCCTTCAGCTCTGTGGTTTTCCATGTCCATTGCAAACTTGATCAAAAGTCCTTGTAGAGAGAACGAAAAATAACACATCGCTCATAGAGGATCACCATATGCTAATGGGCCCATTTTCAATTTCAAAATACAAGTAATCTTTCCAATATTTCAACAGTGATTTATCCAATGTTTTACAAGGAAGTATGGTTGTTGCATGACTTCTTCAAAAGTCCACGTCGTTCTAACTTCATATTCCTTGTGGTTGAAGACTTCTTGATTAACTTCAATGATTCTGTGGTGCATATTATCATTTTCACTTGTTAGCAGTGCTGGGTGAGTCAGTTCTTGAAGTCCTGTGTAGGGGGCTGTCTTTAAGTGAGGTCTCTTCTCCGCCATGACTATTTATAGAAGCATTTTCTTTGCATAGCTCAATACATCCTTCTGCAGGCATGTAGTCTCTCGCTGATTGTTTTGTGTGTGGTCCCTGAATCTTTGAAAACAATGACTGTAACGTTTTGGGGGAATACTGTGAAAGCGCTCGCAAATCACTGTAACTTCTCTAAGGTTTCCTTGATCACTTTCCAAATCTACACACATTTGCTGCAATTGATGTGATCGGAGATCGGTTCCTGCAGCCAAAACTGCACATTGAATGGTTAATCTTATATTGCCGTTTGTTTCAGGACCACCTCACTGGAGTGTTTTTGTTAGGAAGTTCAAGTTATGGATCCACAATTCCACACTTAGGAGAATTGCCTGCAGGTCTTACTGATAAATCACACCAGCTTCTGTAACATTGTTGCTTCATCTCTCCACACTAGCATACTTTTTGCAGTAGTTGTAAACATGACTGTTCACCTCTACAACCAAAATGTGGCAAATTCCTGCAGACATAGAATGTGTTCCCCCGTGTAGATAGTGGTGGTGTGCACCTTTTACATGCACCTTCATCTCCTGACTCCTCAGCAGCTTCTGCAGCCTCCTCCCTGGTGTCATCTTAATTGCTCTCAAAGTTCTCAGAAGATTGCTCCATGTTATCTTAATCAGTCATCGCTGTTCTCAGCTTGTCCTCACTTGCATTGTTTTGAGAGTCTATAATAATAATTTTGTAAGCACTAGGATTCCACGTGGCTGTACTTTGCATAATTTTAATCACACCCCCCTTGCTAAGCTTTGCTCCCCAATAATAAACTCCACTGAAAAGATATTGGGTACATCATCATGTCAGGTAAAAGCTGGGTAAGACCTGATGACAAAGTCATGATGAACACTCGCAGCTCTTTCCGTACCCAGAATTAATGTTACCAGCCAGAAAGACTCACACACTCTGGATACAATACTAATCCTAGGGTAAATATTTCCAGTCAGTATAGAATATTTATTGACATGCTTCTATTTCCAAAAAGCTTACGATGCTTAAGATAGAAGTACAGACATGGGCATTTGCTGTCCTCACACTCAAAATGAAATAATGCTGTTTCAAGAATAAAGCCTGCCAAGTCTGGAAACTTTAACAAGGCTGCATGGATGGCTACAAAGTAAGAATAGCAGGTGTCTTTCTGCATTGCAGGATCAGGGGGATTTGTGAATCCCACAATGAAGTTATGGTGGGCTCCTGGAGACCAAGTGATGAGCAAAACACTTAAGGGTCACCTGCATTATTCTGGTAGAGTAGACCTTTGGGAACAGAGATGCCCACCACCTGACATGAAAGAAGATACTTGCAGCTGTGGAGGTTACTGTTGGTCGAGGTTCTCTGAACTCCAGCGCCCTTACCACAACCCACAAATCAAGCGCCATACCGTTTCATTGTGGCTGGGCACTCTGTTGTTTATCAAGTCAGACAGCTCTCAGGATTTCTTTATCACACCCTGATGCCATAGTTGCCCAGGCTCATCTCCAATGCTGAGGTCTGCTGCTACTAAAGCTTTTGGGACCATGAACACAAAACCTTGCCAATCCCCAGCCCTGAAACTGAGCATTTCCCAGCTCATGGCTGGAACCTCCCAGAAATAGACAGATATGAAGAACCGTCCAGAAGGTTTGACAGTTGGGGCCCGGCAATAAGTGAAGGGTTCATTCACAATATATACTACTCATCAACTGGATTCCCACACTGCATCATAAGCAATGTGTATTCCACTAAATTTGTGGTCGAAATTTGTATTTCTTTTCCTTTGTGGGGGGAAAATTATTGCATTGGTTTAGAAAAGAAAAGTGTTAATCATGAACTGAAGTAACAGCAGCAATATGGACGATAATAGAGTGCTATGAACAGAAGAAGGGGGACAGATGGAGACAAAACCTGTGTTTTCATTTAGAACCACAATGTGTCCTTGAAATCCCTGATGATTCAGCTTATTTTCGACATGTCAAACACTTTAATTGAATGAACCATTTTGGACATGATCAAATCCATTGCAGATGTATCTCAGTTTGTGAAAAAGTTCATGCATTGAAAGGTTTACTCCCATGAGCTCCAGGCTAGGGGGCATGCCATTAAAATATTAAAATAGCCACCTGCTGATGAATTCCAACTCCAGCACGTAAACCCTAAAATTATAACCAATATTCCCACTTTTGCAGGACTCTATTATTTTATCAAAAGTAATTTCTGTCGTATCAAGTTTAAAGACTGAACTGGGCCTATAGTACTTAATAAAGCTGAAGTCTTAAGCCAATCATTTTCTTCCATTGGGGATGCTCGATTCTGCTCACGGTTACGTTATTGTTTTACAGGTCTGTATTTTGCTTTGTGAATGTTGAAGGCTTTTACAGTTTAGTAAGTTAAGAGAACATCTAGAAGGTTATTGTTCTTACTTATGTGTGCTTCTGATTGTCAAGCTAGTGATAAACGATTTCTCTGAGCAATGTAGTTCCAGATATCAGTAGACTACACAGAATGGAGCACAGGTTTTTAATCCCCGTAAACTGCATGGAGAGAACCGCCTAGATGTCCACTTACATGCCAACAGGCTGCCTCCAAGCAATTTGTGTCATTTGCACTGTGAAGGTCAAAATAGTGGTGCCCATGATGAAGGTGTATTCAAATCACCTGTCTGCCTCTGTTTTTTTCACTTTGCAGCACAGATGCATGGAAGACAGCATTTGCAATAGATTCCTGTAGACGTGTGTGTGTGTGTGTGCGTGCGTGCGTGCGTGCGTGCGTGTGTGTGTGTGTGTGTGTGTGTTTGGTTTACAAGGCATATACTTTTGTACTCTTCTTAGTGACATCCACAAAAAACCTGGACAAACTGCAGGTCATCCAGAACAGTGTGCTTCGTGCAGTCCAAGGCATCTCCAAAAGAGAACACATCATGGCCGCCAGAAAATCAGCCCACTGGCTCCCCATAAAGGAAAGGGTTATATTCAAAGCAGTGACACTTACCCATACGTGCATCCACCTCTCCGTACCTGCCTATCACAAAGAATCCACCCCTCTACCTCCACAAGGCCAACAAGAACACCATACTCAAACATGCTGACTGTGCCGATGGTAAACAGAGCCAGAGCAGGCGGCGTTAGCTTCCCCTACCTAGCATCTCTACACTGAAATGCTCTACCATCAACCCTGCGAGCTGAGGAATCACTCATGGCGTTCCACAAGGCCATGAAAACCATGCTCTTCGCCTGATAAACACCACAATCACCTCATGTGAATGCTAGCTGCATCTCCTGTTTCAACATGCAAAATGTATTAATGTTCTGTGCACATATGTATCAATGTACAAACATGTAAATGCATAACCCACTTGTACCATCCCTGTATCCCTGTAACTAAGTTAATCCTCAAGTAATAGTGCCACAATGCCCAAGGGCTGTTAGTGCACTATACAAATATAAAAAATAAATAAATACACCAGCTAAAACATGTCCTAATGGCCTAAATACTGTTCAAATTGTATTGTGCAGAGTTGGAAATTGATATTCCATTCTGTACCCCTCTCCACCATAAAAATTAAGGAACATGTGGAGTAAAGTAACATTCACGCATACATTTGCACATACCTTTTATTTATTTTATTTTTTATTTAACGTGATATAGTTTATAAATAAACCTTACACATAAATTACAAATATATTATACTCAGAAACGTTGCAAAAACTAAACATTCACAGTGTTACAATAGTTATACTATAATATAAATACAATCAAATATAAAAAAAAGTTAAAAAAAATAAATCATCCTAATTATAATTTTTAGCAGTGTAATTGAGCCCTGAGATATTTCTCCTTGGGGCCTCATATATGTAACCAAACTTGCTACTAACCATTGGTAAACAATCTAGTAGTCAAATGAACTTTCAGGTCAGATTCAACCCAGCTCGGCATATTATATATATTTTATCTTTTCTTATTATTCATATAGATAGCCCCGGAAACCTCTTTATAACCATCCATACATTATACATAGCCATAAAGAGCTTAATATTAGGTGTGTTGATACAGCACAGCCAAAAGGTTGTCTCATGTGTAGAGTTCTCGTCACATACGTACATACTATCTGCCATAGTGTATTTTATAGGTCTTTAACATCTGTGGGCATCCTGTCAATACATGTTTGCATGTCATCTATTATTTCTTTATTTTTGCATAAACAGCAGTAACATTCTAAGAGAAATAGCTGATTTCCTATTCGAGTAGTAGCCAAAACAGATAAATGATTAATCTTGGTTAGCAGTATTAACCGTCGTAGTCTAATTGAAGGGCACAAGTATAAATATTGCTGGGGGCTCTTAAATGTGTATGCATGTATAAATGTATAACTCTTTAACCTCCCAAGATGTGCATAATTTTCAAGCCAATCCCACAAGTCAACACAGTGTGAGCTTTGTTGCAACAGTAACCCCCCCACCCTCCAATCTAACAGTCCAACAGATCTCTCTAAAGTAATATGCCATAATCTTCTTTAGGTTGGAATTTGTGGACTCTTTTGAAATTTCTTGGTACATAGATGCCAAAAGCTGATTGTCCGGTTCATTACGCATTTTCACGTACAACTCGGATCACTTCTTTAGTGCTAGAGATTTTAATGATAGTAACCCCAATTCTAGCCTAATGATAGCCATATGTATACATGTAGGGAGGCCTAATATCTACTTCCAGAATTTGCCTTCAACTACCTGCAGCCATTTGAGGTTGATCAGTTGAAGGGATTCAAGGCCATAAATTATCATCGGGACGAGGACCTGTTGGTAGAGCTGACGGGCAGCCCAAATGGTGTATCCACCGTGTGTAATAGTGAAACGGTAGACCAATGCTGTAATTTGGGCAGCCCTATTTATTCAAGCATGTTTGCAGGAAATATAATTTCCCCAAGTGTCAAACTCCACCCGCAGATATTTAAATTGGGGAGTATATACATCTCTGCATCATAAACCATTGGTCTGGTACAAGTGATCTTTTTGCCAGTGTGCACCATCAACTGAGTTTTATCATAGTTCATTATTAAACAGTTAGTTTTAGCATATGACCATAATGCTTAAGCAGATCGGCAAAGCCAGCTGAATGTATGGTCCAGGAAGACCAAGTCATCTGCATATGCGAGTACTGGGCAGTGTTCAGTACCAATTGTTGGGGGGCAGTTGTGTGCTGCTAAAATTGCTATGGGAAAATCATAAACAAAAAGGTTATATAATAACCGGGCCGTGACACAGCCCTGTTTAACTCCTCTATTCTGCACTACTTGATGGTCATATTATCCTTGGAATCCAGTTTAAGGGATGTTGTGGTGTTTTGATGTAATAACCTAAGATAATACAGTAGTCCCTCTGGGCAGCCTAACAACTCTAGCTTTAACCATAGTATTTCTCTACTAACCAGGTCAAAGGCTGCTTTAAAGTCGATAAAGAGGGCGTAAAGAAGGGGATTGCCCTTTTATATGGCATTCTTGTGCAGGGTATCCATGATTGCAAGATTGTGAGTGGTTTCTTAGCAATGTCTGAATCCACATTGGAATCGGTTCAGCAACTGTCATGCCCGCGCCGCTGGCGCACGCATTGGCAACCATCATGGACTACTTGATACTCATTTATCCTCCTAATACTCCTTGAACAACTCCTTTTCATGCCTTGGTCTTTTATTTCCATTTGCTCAACTTTGGTTCTTTCTTATTTTATTCAATTAACTACATTTACCATAATGCACCTGGCTGCAGTCCTCAATTCCTGGCTATTCTCATTCTTCGTTATTGGGACCACAATCCCCAGAAGCCCTAGCAGCCAGTGCTGCTTCCACCTGCTCAGGACCAGAGAGGGAGGAGGCAGATTGTCTTCAGGTGTACTGCTACAGGTGCTGTCAATTAGCCTGCCTCAGAACAGGGCAGGGCTGTATATAAGCAGCTGCCTGCAGGAGCACTGTGTCTTGCATCTTGAGTTCTCCCCGCTCCTGTTTGCCTTGACCCTTTACTTTGTATGCTGTACCTGTTGCTGCATTATCCTGTTTTGTTCCAGCGCCCGTTCCGGGCTCCCTGCCTTGCAGCCGATCACGCTCCGCTGCCTTCTACCTACAGCCCTTGTCCTCTGGGCTTCCTGCCTTGCAGCCTATTACAGTCCTCTGCAGCCCTCTACAGTCAGCGGCCCTGCTCCTCTGGGCTCACTCCTTGCTGCCCTGCTCCTCTGGGCTCATTGCCCTGCAGCCTGCCTCACTCCGGCTGCCTACAGTCCTTGTCCTCTGGGCTCCCTGCCCTGCAGCCTGCCTCACTCCGGCTGCCTACAATCCTTGTCCTCTGGGCTCCCTGCCCTGCAGCCTGCCTCACTCCGGCTGCCTACCGTCCTTGTCCTCTGGGCTCCTTCCTTGCAGCCTGTCTCCCTCCGCTGCCTACAGCCCTGCTACTCTGGGCTCCTTACCTCGCTGCCCTATTCTTTTGTAGTCTCTCGCCTACTACTAATCTCTCTCTGTCCTGTTCTTCTAGACTCCCTGCCTTGCAGCCTACTACAGTCCTCCGCAGTCCAATACAATTTGCCTGCTCCTAGTGCCACTCTTGACTGCAGACCTGCTTCCTACTTTGCAGCCCTTCTGTTTTCCTGACTGCTGCTCCTTGTTCTCTTCTTTGAGTCCTCTGTACTCCACCTTAGGTTATCTATTTCACTCTAACTGCCTTTCCTTCATTTCCTTCTGCTAGATTGCTCATTGACTTCCTTTTCGCTGGATATTTCTGTTCTTGTCTTCTCATGTGTCTTATGTAATCCCTTTGTACAGAGCTTGCCTGTTGGTTTCCGGCAGGCAAGCTCTGCCCCTTCCTACATCGCGTTTTCAGTGTTACAGACACCCACTGCTGTTGTTCCCAGCCATGAGCATACAGCGTGGGCCTCTGATATAGCAATCTGTGCAGAAGGCTGGAGTTTCCTAAGGTTCGTGGAACACTCTTTCCCATTTCAGCATATACCCCAAGAGGGAATCCAGTTTGTTTGTACCTTTGTATCTTTTGCCCCTTTTGGCTCACCGCTACGGTTTCCTACTCTTCTTTCTTGTAGAACTTCCTGCTGTGTGTGCTTATCTGCTACCTTACTTCAGCACAGCCACCCAAACCCTATCTGGGTTCCCTGTGCCACTCTTGACAGAGTGCCATTCCTGACAGCAACCCTTTTTTGCCTATCCTTTCCTGAAGTTCATGGAGCAGCAAAGTTGCAAAAAGTTTACCTGTGCAATCTAGCATAGAAAGGAGCCTATAATTGCCCAGCTCCATCTTGTCGCCCTTCTTGAACACTGGAATTAATGTGGCCATTATGCCAAGAGCTGGGTATTCTTCGTTCAGCTAATTTTTCGGCTCTTCAGATAACTGTCCCAGCTATGGGCTCATATAGAGTTAATCAGGGGAGATCTTCTATTTCCACTAGCTTCCCCCAATAGTGCCGATATATTTCAGGTATTTTTAGAATATGAAACTTGAATCGTTTCCTGCCATTGCCTTCGCTTCTTTTTATACCTTTCCTGTTTGAGCCAAGATCTAAACTTATTTTTCAGAGCCCTTCAAGTAACCTAGTAAGACCTGAGCGAGCTACAAATATGTTTAGCTTTACAGATCTCGGCTCTGAGCCACCTTTTAGCGTCCCTTATTTCTCTATCATATGGTTTGGTTTTGGTTTCCTCGTTTGCTGTCATCTCTATAATGGAAGTGGCATGGCTTATCGCGAAGGATGAAATCCATTTCTCACTATCATTAATAGACATTCCCCAAAATAGGGTATACATGGGAATAGTCTCTGTAGGCAAGTCCTGGACTGCTTTATTGATGTTTCTTTCTGACCAACAGATGTGTGTTGTTGCATGGTTTACTCTTGAGTTACCCATCGGTTTTACCTTATGTTGGGCTTCTTCCAAGGTAAATTTGAATATAAGTGAGGCGTGATTGCTCCACAGGAAAGGGCTCACCCCCATATCCTTAGCCCGCACTACTATTTCGGGACTAACAAAAATATAATCCAGAGTGCTCCATGAACTGCCATTTGTCCAGGTATCTTTGCCTGGATAATCACTGGAAGTCCTCCCATTCACCATGTCTAGGTCACAGCTTCCACAAAAGTTTAAGCAATATAGCCCCTCTGGGTTCTTGATTGTGTGATTCATTTTGCTCCTAGGTTTTAATTGAGGGGTGCTAGTGCTCCCTTTACCCCCCCTCATTTGGCAGTTGAAATTGCCAGCCATAATTATTGCTTTATTTTCTGGATTGTTAAGGATTTCAATCAGGTGACGCCCACCTTCGTCTCAGCCTAGTTTGCAGCGCTCAATTGAAATGCTTATGTGTGATAGATTAGATTCTATATTGAGATGATACACCACTCATATAAAACCCCCTTTTCAAATACCCCGGGTCACAATGGACCATGAACCAGGCTGGTTGATAAAATGTAATATTTATTTATTTATTTTAAAATTCGAAAGAAATCATACCATTTTTAATATGGGGTAGCAATCACCAATGGGATGATAAGAACAATATGAACGTAAGCAATGCACTTAGTATACCCTTCTATTGACACAACTACACCACGGAATAGGAGCACTTTAGATTTTAGGTAAGATAGCACTGGAGTTAGAATTTCCCCGTGCAATGATCCCTCAACCCACAAATAATCAATTCTAACTGGATGAACAGAAGCAGCAGGTAATCAGGAATAACGGACAAGAAATAGAATTTAAATCCAACCTTCCCTCCCCAAACAAGAGAGAAAAACAGATTTCAACCCTGGCAATGCTAATTTAAATCCAACCTTCCCTCCCCAAACAAGAGAGAAAAACAGATTTCAACCCTGGCAATGCTAAACGGACACTTGGAAATGGATGAATACATGAATGAATGGGTATAACCCTTGAAACAGAAGCAATTCTTTACTGGAGCAACACTGGAAAGATACTAGCAATCACAGGCAATGTATTGAGCAAAAGTATACAATTCAAAATTGAATGGAATATTGAAAACAGTTTATAATCAAAATGACACGTTGTAAAATTAACACACTTTTACAAATCCTGCGTGAATTTACCAAAACGGTTTTTGGGTTGGGGTAGTTATGGATCGTAGGTACAATATGGATTTGAAATGAGGTCTCTAGCTGGTAAATCGAGTGAGTTATGGAAGATCTAGTGAGATGTGTTTTTGAGAAAATGAAGGTGCGAAAAGGAACAGAAATCAATTTTGACACGTTTAGTTTTGCTCTACACTAGGGCATTCAGGCTAGGCTACCAGATTGAGACACAGTAAGCTCTGGGGTTGATCCTCGGAATCAACCCTAGAACCTCTGCACCCTCCCTGGCGGACCCAGTCCGATCACCCCAGGGAGGACTAAGGGCTTAGGATTTCACAAGACAAAATTATTAAAGAAGTTAGAACTAGCACAAGGAATCAAAGTGGGGTTTCAAGAACGATTTTTGACAATATTATAAGTTATCAGGATAAGGATGGGATGACTTAGAGATTGGGATGGAACAAAGCAAGGCAAGGCAAGGTAAGCTATGGTTCTATGGTTCCTATTGATACTCACAGTCGACTCTAGTTTGGATTTTGGGCAGTCAGCACTCTGTTCACCAACCGATGGTCTAACACAGGACAGTCGGACAAAATCAGTGGGACAGGGTCAGCTAGGCAGGGACTGGATACCAAAGGATAGTTCTTCTGGATTGGCAATTCTGGTTACTGGATACTATATTGCATCAGGAGAGCAGGATGGCAGCAGCATGTAGTGAGTGGTTAGCAAGCCAGGTTAATTCAGGATGCTTTCCAAAACACCACAGCGATTCCCTTTGTTGGGATTATTTTAGAATTGAGGCCTAGCTGAAGCAGGATCAGCAATTGCTTGGCCTTGTGGTTGGGATCTGCAGTTTAGATGGATAAATGCAAGATGAAGACAGGAACAGACAGGAACAGGACGCTGGCGTAGGAATCAGGAATCAGTGTGTCCCCAGTGTGTTGTCAGGGGCTCTTATTTATAATGCCAGGTGACATCATCACAGTATATGACAGAGGCAGGCTTTACTACACACGCCCCTAACAATAGGATTGGGCAAGGGTAGTAATTTTTGCCTTGCTCTCTGCTGGTTGGTTTTCTAAGGGAATGATGTCAGGTTTATGAGGTGAGGTTTACAATGTCCAGAAACTCCCACATTTACTCTACAGAAAATCTGATTTTGCCAAAAACATACAGTTATACACTTGCAATCTCTTGGCAAATTATACACACAAGTTGCATATGATGTGCAGCACAGATTAGTTCAAACCTCCAGTCTCTGCTACCTTGTTTTGCCTTTCTGACACATTTTGGTAATTTTTCACCTTAAAGATTTGGCCTAAAATACCACAATTTTATACGCCAATGTGAATTGTCCCCAGGGATGTATGTACAAACTCTTATATTTGCCACTTTAATACTTTCCTTGGAATTGGTCATATTTTGTAACTTCTGTTCCCCTTGCAGCAATGAGTTCTACCAAGTTTTAAAAGATGGCCCACAGAATTAGATTAAAAACTGTGAATTCTTTATTTCTGCTCATTCTTGCTACAGAAATAAGTGTCTTTAAAATGTCTTTGTAACATTGTCTCTGGCACCAAAAGGAAGTCCCTTTATTAATTGATCCTGTTTTCTTTTTCCCTTCCTTCAACTGCAAGCAGCTGTCAACTCCTTCCAGGCAAAGGTGTTTCCAGTCTTAATTGAAGGTTTTATTGCCCTTTCACACTTGACAGGTGAGTGTACCAGGACTGCTATTGTCCCAGCCTGGAGCACAGACAAAAATCCTATGAGCATGTGAACGTTTTTCAAGCTGGCACTTCGCACCTACGTGCCCTGGATTTAGGGTGTATCTCCCTTCCTAGGAGGAGTTCCATAGCTGGCAACTGGAATAACAGGTTTCTGAGAGCTTGCAACTCCATCCTATGTGTTTTCATCTGTTTAATTTCTTACTTTGCATCTTGAATTAAACCAACCTACGACAGAAGATACCCTATGTGGGTATTTTCACCACTAACATAACTCCTTTACATTGCTAAGTAAGCAGGCTTTCATTAACAATTGAGTTTTAAGCAGGTCATGTTTTTCTTTTCAGTCAGCATAGCCCATTTTTCCACGTGTCAAAAAACTCCTATCATTTCTTTCTTTAATTCGTTTTGCAGCTCCTCAGATTTCCACTGTCTTGGCAGCTGGAGTCATTTTCCTTGCAGCAGGACTCTTATCTAAAGTATAGATACATTTCTCCTTGACCTGGCTCAGAGAGTAAAAAGTCCCTTTGAACTGCTGCACCTGGATACATTTTGTCAAGAAATAAACGTGTTTTTCCAGTGCGAGTGAAAAATGAAGCTGCTTTTCATTTCTCTGAGAGTTGGTTTAACTGGGCCTTTTTACTCACAGTGGTTTCAGAATGACAGATACAATTGGCATCAAAGCAGCATTTTGAAAGGGTGAACACAGTTTCATGTTGAAGGGGATTTTGGCTTTTGCAGAAATGGCAGGCTTTCCTTTTCACTTGATTCCATATATGTTTCAGAACACGCTGGCATATTTTTCAGTGTGTCCCCTTGTTCCATTTTGCCCGAAGTGTGTGAGGCAAGATGGTGCAGTCATTTTTCTGTTGTTGCTGCCAAAAGCAGTTTTGAGGTCCTGGTGCGCACAGGAGCCAGCGCAGCCAGGTTACTGTTTCTTGTGCAAAGGCAGCTCAGTTATGTAAGGCAATCCTGTTGAGTGGGTCAATATATCACACAGAGCCCATCGCTGACTTCTCCTGGGCTTTCCAAGTCGAGGGCAAGTTGTGCAAGTATGATTTCTCGTCGGGTCACAGCAGGGTCAGCAGGGTCAGGCAGACGTGTGTTCCTCTTCCCTCAGACATCGGTGCGTCCTGCTCCTCTTGTTGTCTCTGGTCGGAACGTCCAACGATCTTCCTTTCATGGTGTGGAGAAACACCCCGGATTTCCTTGGGTTTCTCCTTTCGGGTCCCCGAGGAGTTCCTCCCTGGTAAGGACAGTGCAACCAGTACGAATCTATAAAAGAGAACACAAACTGGTTATGACAATTTCCCACTAACTGTCTTCCAATCGGGATGACAACAGTGGGATACGCATGCATTTAGTGACATTTGAAATATTCCTATGCTTCAGATGTATCCCCCACTGGGTTTTTTATGGACTCCTCTATTTGTTGCAAAGTGTGCCTGAGGTGACAACTCTTTAGCTCATTGATGTGGACCCATTTCTCTTCTGTCAAGTCATCTTTGGGGATATGGAGTCTGTAGGGGACGGCTGAGATTTTGTCTACAATTTCAAAAGGTCCCCGCTAGCTAGGCAAATATGTGCGCTCTTTGGTCTGGTTCCTTTGGAAATTGTACAAGTAGACCCTGTCTCCTACTTGGTATTCTTTTTTTGTTGTTTTTAGATGATAATGAGTCTTCATGCTGTCTACAGATCTTTCTAGATTCCACTGAGCATACGCAAAAGCATGTCGAAGGTGTTTTCTCAGATTCTCAACATAACCATGAGTTGTGGAGGCATTTATCAATGTCTGCTTCTGTGTTCTATAGAGAAGATGCTGAAGTAGCACCATCCTTCATCCAGTCATCAGCTCAAATGGAGACATCTTAGTTCCAGAAGAAGGTGTAGATCTGATGGCCATCAGGACAAGCGGTAATCGAATGTCCCAACTTGGCCCAGAGTCTGCCACAAACCTTTTTAGTATGCTCACAATGGTTTTATTGTACCTCTCAACTCCACCACTAGATGACATTTGGTATGCAATGTGAAGTTTCCTTTTTTCCTCAACTATCTCCCACATCTTTGTCATCACTTTGCTGGTGAAGTGACTACCTCGGTCTGACTTAATCCTTTGGGGTAGGCCAAAACACGAGAAGATGTGATTGATCATCGTGGCAGCTGCTGTTTCTGCCTTGCAATTTGGGGCCGGGAGACATTCCATCCATTTGGTAAACAAGCATGTTACTGTTAACATGTACTTGTTCCCCCTAGAGGAGCGAATCATGGGCTCGATGAAATCTACTTGTAAATCTGACCAAGGCAGTGACATCCCCCTCTTCTGGAGGGGAGCTTAGTCTGTGAGTGAAGTTGGCTGAAATTGTGTATACACAAGACACCCCTTCAAGTATTGGTGAAGGTCCTGCCCCATGTGTGGCCAGTATGCAACCTTTCGCAAGATTTCTAAAGTAGTGTGAAACCCCTGATGACCGGCTGTGGCCGCATCATGGGCATGACTTAACATCAGGCTTCGGAATGTGGTAGGGACCACCCACTGGTCACAGCCAGATATGGATCTCCTTACCAACAAACTGTCTTGGATTCGGAACATTTTTGACATTTCATCAACACCCTGAGGTCCTCTTTCCCAATGCAATCGGTATCCGTCAGGGGAAAGTTCTCCGGGTCCTCAATTTGTTTATAAAACTTACAAATAACCGGATCCCCTTTTTGTGCCGTGATTAAATCAGCATCTGGGGTCTCCTTACTCCATTGGGCAGTTGAGAGTTCATTGTAAGCATTTGTCTGGGACTTAGTGATAGGAGTTACTTGATTTTTTTGCAACAGGGACTCGATCTCAAGGAGATCCCCCTGGTTGGCTCCAGTTTTGGCCAGCTGATCGACTAAGTCATTTCCAGTTTGGCTGGTTCCTCTATTCTGGAATGACCCTTGATCTTCTTCCAATAGATGGTCATCCCGCTAAAGGTGACCAGATCATCAATATTTTGTATTACCTTGCCATGTTTGAGCGGTTTGTTGTTAGCACATAGCATGCCTTTGGTTTTCCAATTTACCAGGTGCTCCACGAACCATTCCACGAACCATTCAAACTCTTATATTTGCCACATTAATACTTTCCTTGGAATTGGTCATATTTCGTAAATTCTGTTCCCTTTACGACAATAAGTTCTACCAAGTTTTTAAAGATGGCCCACAGAATGAGATTAAAAACTGAAAATGTTTACATTTCTGTTAATTCTTGCTACAGAAATAAGAGTCTTTAAAGTTTCTTTGTACCATTGTCTCTAGCACCAAAAGCAGTCCCTTTGTTACTTGATCCTGTTTTATTTTCATCCGAAAACTGCAAGCAGCTGTCAATTGCTTTCAGGCAAGGGGGTTTCCAGTCTTAATTGAAGGTTTTATTGCCCTTTCACACTTGACAGATGAGTGTCCCAGGACTGCTATTGTCCCAACCTGGAGCACAGATGAATGTCTGATGAGCATGTGAAGTCTCATTGTCCTAACCCATTCAAAGTTTTTCAAGTTGGCACTTCGCACCTACATGTCCTGGATTTAGGGTGTATCTCCCTTCCTAAGAGGTGTTTGATAGCTGGCAACTGGAATAACATATTTTTGAGAGCTGGCAATTCCAGCCTATGTGTTTTGATCTGTTTAATTTCTTACTTTGGGTCTTGAAATTAAACCAACCTATGACAGAAGATATCCTATGTGGGTATTGTCACCACTAACATAACACCTTTACAATGCTAAGTAAGCAGGCTTTCATTAACAATTGAGTTTTAAACAGGTCATTTTTTTTGCTTCAGTCAGCACAGCTCATGTTTCCACATGTGTCAAAAACTGCTATCATTTCTTTCTTTAATTCGGTTTGCAGCTCCTCAGATTGGCACTGTCTCTGCAGCTGTAGTCATTTTCCTTGCAGCAGGACTCTTATCTAAAGTATAGATACATTTGTCCTTGAGCTGGCTCACAGAGTGAAAAGTCTCTTTGAACTGCTGCGCCTGGAAATATTTTGTCAAGAAATAAACGCGTGTTTCCTTTGCGAGCGAAAAATGAAGTTGATTTTGATTTCTATAAGAGTTGGTTTAACTGGGCCTTTTTACTCACAGTGGTTTCAGAATGACAGATGAAATTGGCATCAAAGCAGCATTTTGAAAGGGTTAAAACAGTCTCATTTTGAAAGGGATTTTGGCTTTTGCAGCAATGGCAGGCTTTTCTTTTCACTTGATTCAATTTCAGAACACATTGGCATATTTTTCAGCGTGTCCCCTTGTTCCATTTTGCCCGAAGTGTGTGAGTGAAGATGGTGCAACCATTTTTCTGTTGTTGCTGCCAAAAGCAGTTTTGAGGTCCTGGTGCGCACAGGAGCCAGCACAGCCAGGTTACTGGTTTTTGCACAAAGGCAGCTAAGTGATGTAAGGCAATGCCGTTGGGTGGGTCCATATATCCCACAGGATTCAACGTCCACACATTCTGATGGTCATGAAGTGCTTCCTGAATATTTTCTGTCTGCCTGGAACCTGGTGGACTATGTAAATTAAGCAGTAATATCTTGTCTATTGTGCCACAATATTGACTTTCCAGCTGAACAGCAACAATAAAATCATCAAAATGTGTGTGTTTCTGGCATGACTTTACCGTATGTGGAACTCCAACAATCAACCCCCCCATAAGGTCTACCTCATGGTCCCTTTTTAGATAGGGACTGATGTATTGAGTAACCATTCAACACAATCAGCGAGGTTAGCCAGGCTTCCTGAAGGCATAAATAAGTATGTTTCGTGATATATGATATAGAGCTATATGGAGACAACAGATGGCTAAAACCGCTACAGTTTCAAGATAAGATTGTATAATGCCAGTTTTTTGCACGATCACTGGCAATGAATCAACCAGCAATTTTAAAATGTTCTGGATATCTGCCAGTTGAACCTTGTTCCCTGTGGCAATTGAGGTAAACTGGGGCTGTTCTCAATTTCTGTTCTCACTTTCTTGGGCCATTTAGGATCTTCCTTTCTCAGTGTCAACACCAATTTAAACATCGGCATCCAGCAGATTCTCCTTGTAATTACGTATTATTTGAGCTGTTGCCAGAAATGTGCATTGAATAGCTGACACATTTGAGTTCAATCCGCTAAGGGGATCTATGAACTCAAAATCTTCCGACCTTAGAACTCGCAGCTGAGAGATCGAATGAAGTCTGATCATAAATTTGGATCTTGTAAGCCAATCATGATCGCTATTCTGGTATAAATTCTTAATTATACAAATTTGATTTCCAGATTGGCCAGTAGTCCTCCTGTTATTTGTTGGAGTTGGTATTAATGTATCCATTGTCAGGGGAGTTGGTCTTAAGTTGTTATTAGGTGTAGAGGAGATCTTATCCAATTCCTCACCTAGTTGAGGTGACCCAAGCTCTGGTATATCTTCCTCTCCATCTGAGTATTCATTATCTTTCTCAGAGATAAGCCAGCTAGTCAAGCAACCCGCTCCATTGATATTACGTTTTCTTGCTCAGCCTACTTTCTTCTTAGCTTTTTTATTTGTTTTCCAGTGGGGCCATGTCAGGGAGTGGCGAGGCAATGGTACAAGGCAGTTTTTATGCATGAGTTTTTCTCCAGGCCTTGAGGAATATAACACCCAGAGACTTTCACAAGAACTTGTACTTGTTCACAAACCACACAAACAATTTCCGGCGTCTTCATTTTTAAAAGTCTGCATTAAAGTCCTTTTTCAAGGGGACTTAAATACATTCCCTATGGATGGATTCCGTTCTAAGACCAATAGTCCCAGTCTGGGCACAGTGAGGCTGGTGAAAGAGTGTTTGAGAGCAGTGAAACTCAATTGATTGCTCAATAGTAGCCAGGCCAAGGTCTCTGGATTATTTTAAAATGGCTTCTGATGGGAACATGAATATACCCAGCACTAAGGCTAAGGGAGATAAGGATGTCCTAATCTAAAAGGGACATTTTAATCAACTGATGGTAACAGAGCCCGGGAGCCTGGGGGAGGGGAGAGTAGGCTGGATACCGCATGTAAATATTGTAGTTAACTCTCACAAGGAAACAGATACATTTATTGAAGATTTCCTACGAGTCTAGAATGGACATCAACAACCTGCAGAAGGCTAATTTCAAGATGTCCACTTTGCTGGAAAGGCTGGAGGCTCTAAGTCAACCAGCAGGTTTGCTCCTCCAGGATGAGAGGACTTTATTTGTAGAACCAGGCTGCTCCCTGGGCTCTATCCTTCCAAGAGTATCTGATCATTATAGTGGGAGGGCTACAGAGAAGTATCCTCTCCCTGATATACCTTTGGCCATTTGCCCTGTGTGGTCTCTTTGGTAAGACTGGGCCAGTGCCTCTGTGCTAGAATGTGAGGAGAGAGTATCATTTAGGGTCTGGTTACCTCCTATCACTGCTCCTTATACTTGAGGATAAGATCCCCACCAAAAGAGGAGGCTGATATTAGATGTGCCCCCTCAATCATCCACCTACTAGGGGCTCTGGTTTATGTCCAAGCAAATGTAAGAGGGTAAAAGAGACAAGGAAAACTCTGATTTTTAAGGTCATGGATCGGAAATAAACAGAGTAAGCTGTAGTTGAAATAAACCAGATAATATTTTTGTGAATTGTAGAGTGGCTTTTGTAGGTTGTGAGAAGAAGGAATTTGGAGCAGACTGTGTGTTTTTGACTTGACTTGAGAATTGTGGGTCAAACACCTCTGTGAACTGGTAACCTTGTTTGATATTTTTGAGGTTCACCATTGTTATGCTTCCTTAAAGGTATTTTAACCACTCCCTCTCCACAGCCTCATTTATAATTATGTTAATCAGTTCCTTTTTGAGGATTTTTATGTGATTTTTCTCTCTCGCATTTGCCCAAATATTTCCACCATTTCCCATTAATCCAGCAACTAATTGCTCTAGATGAGTAAGTGCTACTAGCGAGTTGTGATGAGGCAGTAAGTCCCCATTTATATTTCGGGGCAATTACTGAGGTCCTAATAGCGCTTTGGTGATTGTGCCAAAAATGGCAGACAGTCAGTAGATTTACCTCCAGCTCTGAGCTGGTGGTAAATCTGCCACCTCTCCACCCAACTCAGAGTTTGGCAGAGCTGTAATGCACTGGTAATAGTGTTACCACTGCATTTGCACTGCTCTGCCCAACCTGTGATGACCCACTAGCTGCTTAGGATGAAATGATTAGGGTTCTAATCCTGTGTAGGTTTTGGCCAGTTGGATGCTGTTAGCCAGGACCCAGCATGCTGCCCATTTTACCCACCTTCATCCTCATGACAAGTGTGATAATAACCCTATAAGTGAAATTCCACGTAGTGGCATGCAGGAAAGTTTAAAAGTTGCAGAGGCCCCAATAGGCCATTCAGGGGAACCACTGAGAGGCACAAGCATGGTGCTACTAGGGGTCAGCGAGTATAAGTTTGTCAGTTAGGGATGTTTCTGGGAGGTAAGAAAGGGAATGAAGATTGGAAGGGAATTCTTGTCTCCTACCAGGTTGTATGCCTTCAGGAGACGAGGATAGCAGGGGAGGTTGACAAGGAACATGTTGGCGAAAATTCTCAGAAATATGCTAATTCCCTTCTACCTTAGAGACCCCCAGCTCTTTTGCTGCACTTTAGGACTTTTCATTTCTATCCTGGAGAGAGGGAGACCTTTTTCCCACTCTTTCATGTATTTTTCTTTATTTTGAACACTGTGTTTCATTTGGTTTTGGAGTCTGACAAACTCCATAGGCATCATCTTTTTACATTGTGTCACAAAGCACCTTCAGTGCAGTGGCACAGGGAAGTCTTCCATATTTCCCAAAGGTTTAAATATGTTTTCTTGGTTAAACTACTGTTTTGAAGAGCAGTGAAATTGACTTTACTTACATTTGTAACTTTCTAGACCCAGCACATAATATTTTACCATAGGGTGCTGGAGTGGTTACTTAGTATCCCATTTGTCTAGTTTCTCTTGTAACATTTTTATGTTACCCTTTCTACAATGAATGGCTGGTGGCAGTGGTTTACTTTGTCCTACCATTGTGTGTTTCTACCGCGGGCTGCAATTGCAGCTGCATTAAAGCACCCATGGGTGCCCATTTTTTCATGTACAGGTTCATTACAATGCTCTGCTGATGCAGAAAGTATCTAATCAAAATAGGCATCCATCACTTAATCAGGCAATTCTACTGCAAATATTGTAGGGCATTCTACAATTGCGAGTCATTACAATTTGGGACATCATTATTGTGGATCAGGTGGTGGATATAAAAGACCAACATCTAATATCCATTTTGCATCAGATGCAATAATGTAATGTATAATGTACTATGAGGTTGATCTGTTTTAAAGAAAATGTCAATGCCAATAAATTAAAATACCCAAGAGAAAACTCGATAAAAATAAACAAATACAAATATGGAAACTTTAGGATGAGATGGTGAGCACTAAACATTCAGATGAAGAGGGAACAAGAGACTATATTTGACAGTACTGTTGAATAATCATTTGTGTGGAACTAATGCTTCCTCCTATAGAGATGGTAGTACCTTTGTACAGGAAACCACTGCCGTGGCAAGAGGTAGCTTGGCAGTAGATGGCTACACTGGCAGTGGTTACCGAAGGTGTTTGATTAACTCGGTCAAAACTATGCCTGCTTTAGTAAATAATGCATCCAGAGTGGATAGTTGCCCTATATACTTCGTACAAAAGGGGCCATAACATGTGAAGTTCCATTTTTGATCAGTAGGGATGATAAATGGGACTGTAAAATCAGTGGCAGAACTAGGTGATCATAAAAAAAAAATTGAACTATTCTTGGGTGGTGGGCCCAGATAGAACATGTAATGCACTGATCAAAATGAACCCAATTCTTTGGGAGGAGGAACTCCATCAGCTTGTTTATAAGCATAAGTCACAAGGGCATTTTGCCGAGTTCCTGGAAGGACAGCAATATAGTACCTATTCATAAGAAGGGCAGCTGGAAGAATCTTGGAAATTATCGAATGTTAGCTATTCTCGATATTCCTTCTAACACATTTGGGGGAGTGCTACTAAATGAGCAAATGGATTGGAATTAGGTGTACAATATATCACCATATATCCAGATGGGATTCTGTAAAAAGTCCAGTACGCTTCATAATTTGATAACACTAGTCACACTAGTGGAACATGCATGGGCTAAACGCCACCAACCAATATATTCTGCATTTATCGATTTTGGCGCAGCCTTCAAAACCATTCTTCGAGCGGGATTGTGATATCAACTTGCCGCCTGGAAAACATTGACTGGCCTTTTGTCCATGATTATACAACTACACACTAACACACATGGTAGAACCAGATTGGACAGTTTGGGTCAGGTTACTGATTTGATCCTGCTAGAATGGGAGGTGTGAGGGTGATCAGGGGTCTTCAATTAGCACACACAGCGAAACACCAAGAATTACAGTTACAGAGTAGTATACAAAAATATACCATTTATTATAGGCCCAATAACAACACAATGAATTATGAAATGCTCTAGTAAAATACCACACAAACAACACACTATGTAATATATTTACAACCACTGGAGTCAGTGCAAGAAAGTTAATAATTCCACCAATACCTGCAAAGGAAGAAGATGAGAAACGTTTGCAACGCAAACCTCAGCTATAACAACCCTAACTTTAGTCCAGCACTAAGATGAGTAGAGCCTTGTGCTCAATGTTCAGTGCACGCTTAATACGCATTGGCTGTGTGTAAAGTTCACAAGTACCTATTAGGGAACAGGAAAAAGTTAGAAGTTGGATTCTGTAGGGGTTAAATGGATTCCAAGCATCAGGTGAGGATCTGTTACAGTTAACAAAGTTGTTCCTGACTTTTCGGAGTGCTCCTGAATACAAGCATTACCTAAGCCAACAGGAAGGCCAAAAATGAGCCCTCAATGAAAGAATTTGTTTGGATGAACAAAGGGCCATCGGTAAGTGACTTTACAACTCATCACCCCTTAGTGTGGTTTTGGTCCGGACTTGTCAGGTCCAGAGGTGGTCGCCAAAGGTATGATTTCCCACCCTCCATTTGACTTCCAGAAGCACAGGCGCTTTGGGTGCTGGTACAAGTCTGGCAGGGCATAGGAGTGGTAGCACTCAATTTGACAAGAAAAGAAGAAAGCACCAATGCAACCCAGAGCACTGTAACAAACGCAGGAATACCACCTTTAGCGACCATCACCGCAGCATAGTCCCACAATGGCACCCATCTCTGGCGGTATGACACAGCCTTCAATCTCGCATCCCAAAGGTGCTGGGATGATGAAATTCAGCAGAAGGATGCCGTGTTGGCCAAAATAGAAATCCCGAAGGTTTTGGTCAAAACTCGAAATAGCAAAACTCCTGAATTGTAACCTAGGTTCGAGCTGGAGAGCCCACTGAAGGGCCCAGGCACACTTTCGAAAAGGCTAACTTGCACAGTTACCAAGAGGCATTTAGAGTGATTGATTCCACTACTTCAAGGGTTCAAAGAACGTTCACAGGTCTTCTGAGATCAATCGCAAAGCAGGGCTTCAGCAGGACAGCATCAGGATTCAGATGCCAGACCTCCTCATCTCAGGGTCATCAAATGTTCTGCAAGACTCCTCAGGATACTTAGCTTCCTTCTTCAAATATTGTGAATGAATGCAGGACTCCTCTTCTTCTCCATAGACAGGTGAGTGCTCTCACTCAGCCCAGCAATGGCAAGATCTGCCTTGTGCAGGCACAACAGCAGTTGTCCAATCAGGGACCACTGGGGTCCGCCTGATCTCATATGCACCCAACACCCTGGCGCCAGTAGTGTGGATTGGGACCAGAAGGCCGATCCCACTTCCTCGATGCCTACACATATGACGTGCAAAGGCCAGCAAAGGAAGCGGCTTTCGCGGGCAAACGAATACCGAAAAAAGGAAATGTACCTCTTGGAAGGGCAGGGGGAGGGCAAAGGGACAAAAGGGCCAAAGGAACAAACAATAGTCCTTGTGGCATGGCCCTGTTAGACACTAACCACAGTTTGGATCCACACATGATAAACTCGGAAAGGCTCGATAAAAAGTTATGCCAATAAAAGAAAAAGCTACTGCTGCCAACAGTTTGTCCTGAAGCACATTGTACAATCACCAGAAATTCGTTAGAGGGTGTCTAAGGCCATAAAACACAGAGGCCCCATAGCGCAGTACTGGGAGGTACTTTGGGCAATGATAACATTTTACCAAAAGTGGAAACAAAGTTGAAAACTAAGAGAAACAAAGTTTCTCATTACTCACACTCTGAAGCCTGAGAGCCTGAAAGATGTGTCAATTTCTCCATAACAATGAGAGAAAACCCAGGGGAGGGAATCAGAAGGCTGCACGCCACTGTAAAGAAATCAGGTCAGGATACAAAATCAAACACAACTTGTTTGGAGGTCCATGCACTATGGAGGAAACATTGTTTCTAGAGAAATCTATCCTTACAGATCCCGACATGCAATGGGGAGTAAAACAACGGTGCATATTGACCCCGACTCATTTCAACTTTTATTTGGTATATCTCAACAAATCATTAGATCTTTTAAGTGCATACCCAAAAAGATAAGAAGCAAACTAATTTGCATGGCTTGGGAATGCAGATGATGATCTGTGGTTGCGCGTTGCCACCCCTAAGAGATTGTAGATACAATTGAAGGCACTTGGGGAGTATGCAATATTTAATGGTCTCAAAATAAATGTCAAAAACTCTAATCTATGGTATTTGCACCCTCTTGTATAAAGTTAAGGAAGTACTGTTGAACACTATATTGAGCAGGTGTCTATGTACAAATAATGTATATTGGAAGAGTGTCTGCTAAAAGACCACCCAACACATTGGGATTATGAATACATTTGTGAGTAAGCAGGGAGGATATTATATGCAAATAATTCGAAACACTATACAGAGTAAAACATACCTTCTTTTATTCTATACAGAGCTGAAAATGTGGGCATGCAAGTACAGTGGGGCATTGGAGGTATTGGAAGGTAAAGTGTTGAAATAAATTCTGATGTTGCCCAAGTCTATGCCCACTGACAATATGTGTTTAGAATGTAACTTGCAGTGCATTAATACTGTATGGTTGTATATAAATTGTTCCTTGGGAAGTTTGTTGGATGGATTCAGAAACGCTACTCTGTGGATTGTTTCAGACATATATGGCTATGCAGGAACAGGTATGAAACTGTTGTATAGATCTTATAGTAATGAAGTAGATTTGGAACAGCCAAATGAAATGTGAGACCATTTTATGGATGGTGGTGAGGGTAATCTAATATTTTATTTAGTTACATTTTGTGGTCATGTAATGGTGATTTTAATAGAGTTGTTCCATTAGATGTGAAGATGGATTAGGACATTGATGACATTAAGATGAAATTTTGAGAATATATTTTTAGGTGTTTTCTGTATACAAAGTCATATAGACTACATGTATGCTAATAACAAAACAAAAATACATTAAGAATCATCAGTAGAACAGTGTAGAGAAAAGAGACACAGCAAATACAAAGAAAGAAAATAGGAGCATTTAGCTTCAAATCATATTTCAAAATGCTCAGTACAATGCAGAAATAGTAGAAGACAATACAAAAAAAGTTCTGCACAACTGTAAAAGGGTTATGTGTATTCAACCCAGACAGGGGGCCTAATTACGAGTCTGGCGGTAACCCTGCTGGTGCTACCGGTGGGTTTGCCACCAGACTCATAATATTTTACTGACGCCTGACTTCCCAGTGCTCCCGGGAGATACAAGTCTGTCGGCCTGAGAAGTCAGGCGCCGGTAAAATGTAAGTCCCCATTCCCACAGAGTCCAAAAGGACTCTATGGGAGTGGGGACTCTGAAGCGCTGGCACCATTGTTAACGGTGCTGGTGCTTACGTAAACGGTCTGCCTACCATGGCCACTGTACCCAGCAGGGTCAGACCTGTTGAGCACATGGGCCACTGCAGGGAGACGCATAGTTTGCCAGTCCGGAAATAAGGGTGCCAGTGAGCTTACTGGCACCCTTGTTTCCAGACCAGAAAACGTATAATGAGGCCCAGGGTGTCCTTACTACTGTAAGCAGGACTGTAGCTCTGGGAAGTGCCTCTCTTTGTTCTTTTGTGACAGTAGTTAATGCCCTCCACAGAGAGACTGCCACTCCCCAGGAAGCAGTCCTGGGAACAGGAATCAAAAGGCAAACCGATTTACAACAGGAGTAGCCACACAGCAGGGTGCTGCCGATCTAAAGTCCTTGAATCATATTGAGACAAGAAGGTGGGGGTTAGTGTAGTGTAACAAATCTATGGTATTCATCCATTTGTCCCATGGGGCAGCCACCCCCTTTATGAGTAGGGTGTTGAGCCCACTAAGCAAGACTCTCCCTAGGGGTCTGTGCAAATAGGACGACACTGGGAGTGAATCCATTCTCGGGGAAAAGGACTCCCATTCTGATAAGGAACATGCTGCATGGAACACACAATCTGCCTTCTTTGGAACGGAAAAGACTGTTGTTACTTCTGTTTTGAATACTTCTGTTTTAAATTCACCGTACAAGGGACCAGCCCAATGTATTCATGGACATACACAAGATTAACCCCTTTAATCCAATTCTAGTGACCATCTTGGGAGAAACTTTTCATATAGAGGTGAAAGTTATTGAATTCTATGCAGCAACATCCAACAAATCCATCAGTGGTTCTCTGAGATTGCCAAGAGGAAGCTTAAAATCAATTGTCTGCTATTAGGTGATAACACAGTCCCAAATCTCTTAATCTATCTGTATGCAGAAAAATCTTTGAAATACTCTCCTTCATCTTCTTCAGAGATCTTTGCAGGTAAGCAACCATCCGTGTGGACTTTTCAAAGTAGCCTCCAACAAAGAACAGCATAGGAAAAGGAAAAAACAAGAAAGTGAGGTCTTCTTGAGCTGTTTCCCGCTTTCCAATCAAGGGGAATCCAATCCAATCATTTAATATGAGTGGTATTAGACAAATCCAAGGTATTCTTCCTTCCTCCCCAGAGGGCGCCCCCCATTTGAGGCTAGGGAGGTGGGCCTGCTCAGTAAGACCCTCCTTAACTGTCCGGGCAAGTACGATTTCACTAGGAGTAAATCCCTTCTCTGGGAAGAGGACTCCTATTCTCATAAGGAACTTCCTGCCCAGAACACACTATCTGCCTACATTGACACTAAAAAGCCTGTTGTTACTACTGTTTTGAATACTTCTGTTTAGAATTTGCTGAATTATGACATTTCTCTTATATCTTTGGCTCAGGTAATATTGGATCTCACCTGAACGCTACAGTCAAGGAAGGAAGACAAAGCCTTTTTGTTTGTGACAACCTATATATAAGTATTAGGAACTGTGAAAAGAAAAGAGAACCCTACCAATGGAGTAGCATTGCTACACAGAGGTGAGCCTCTGCATCGTTGATGTCCTGGAGTGGTGAAGCCATGCTGGCCCACGGAGCCTGTGGCAGCAAGAAGGCTAAGTGAAGCGCTAGCCGAATGCCTGAAACTTGGCATTCTACCCAACTGGGAAGCCGAGGTCAGATGAGAGGTAGAGAGGGAGACACGATCATTTCATCTGGTTACACGATCATGAGGTCTGGTGAGCATGTAGACCTGTTGCTGATGCAGAGACAAAACGGACTGAGAGAGCCTGAGTCCCTAAATTCCTCACACGTCGGACCGTAGCTACCATGCCAAGTAGCAACAGGGAGGCCAATGAGGTTATGGGAGCATGAGAAACCCAAAAGAGACATTTGAGTGAAGACTACATGAGCCAATGAGGCTATGGAAGCCAGAGCAACCCACAGAGACATTGAGTGAAGTCAACAAAAGCCAATGAGGTTACTGAAGCCTGAGTAACCTGAGTGTGCAAATACTCTATGAGAGGGGGATTGAAAGAGATATAAGCATTGTGAAACCTGAGGGTGAAAGTACCTTATGAAAGGGGTGTGATAAAGATATAAATATTGTGAATAAGAGCTATGATAGCTATCTAGGTTGCAGAATTCTGAGAAACCCAAGTGGGCAAATACCGTAATAAAGGGGGTTTGAAAAAGAAAGATGGACACTTTTGGCCTCATTACGAGGCGGGCAGAATGGGTTTAACAGCGCCAGTAAAGGTGCTGGTGCCATTAAACCCATTCCGCCCTATTACGAGGTTCCCTTGTGGTATCCGCTCTGAACGTCTGGTTTTACCAGACGTCCAGAGCGGGTCCCGCGAGGGGACCAGGGAGCTAACAACGGGCCCTTTATTAACAGCCCGTTGTTAGGTCCCTTCCCATTTCCATTGAGACCTATGGGGGCTCGAATGGGAATGGGGATGGTCCGGGTTCCCTGAAAGGGGAAATACCAGGCCCTCCAAGGTCGAAATGGCCCGGTATTTCCCAATTCAGGGAACCCAGACCCAAGTTTGGAGGCAGCCATGCCCTTATTAAGCATGGCTGCCTCCAAACTCTTAATGAGGCCCTTTGAATTAAGGCCGATAAAGAATCAGATAAAGAATCAGAAGGTATAGAGCTTTGATAGGACAGGGTGAACATCCGCCCTATCTGAAACTAGTTGGATACAAGAAAATAACTTCTACGAGGATAACAGAACTTCTGGGAGAAGCAAACACCTCAAAGGAGGAAGTGTTTCCTGTTTTGCTTCGAGAACTCCTGAAGGAATGGAAATGGTTACAAGAGACAGCTACTTTGTTAACATGAGAAATTGAAACCCTACCTTGATAGAAAGTCTGGGAAGAATAACTTGTTGTGCTAAAAAAGAAACATTTGAAACCCCAAACGCAGCAAATATAAATTGGACCAGTCAGCAACCCTGGTGAGGCGATTGTTCAAAACCTCCTATTTCCATTTTATTTGGATTTTTTCCTTCTAAACTGATAGTCCAAATTTGGTAGGATTCTGGCCAAAGAACTTTATTTTGGACATCAAAGCACACCTTTACCTATGATTATTTTAGGTAGGGAACTTCCCTTATAGTGATAGGGCTAGTTAGGTGTTTTGAGTCTTTGATTTCAGATAACATCTTTGAATATGTCACTTACTCATCAGACTCCTTATTATGGTTCACCAAATATGGTGTCAGAGTCAGATTTGAATAACCTGACACAGAGTTGGCCCATGTAGTGAAGTTTATTGAACCAACTGCCACTTTAATAACCGAGATAGAGTCAGCCCAGCCCCCAGAAGAGTTAGGACCCCAACACCCTTAGTGGTCAGAGTCCTTTGGCGCTATAATACCGACAGGAGTAGATCAGGCCACAGCTTTCAGGGCTTGACTTCCAAAGCCATTCTACCTCTTTGAAAGAACACAGACAACTCTAAGAACATCTCTTTCTTGTCAGGGTTTTCCTTGTCTTGATATTCTGCTATGCTCAGCGCTTGATTCTCAGGATCTGATTTCATCTTTCTTTGGTATTCCTTGCCTTGAGGTTGTGCACTTTGGTGCCTCTTCGATGTTTTTAGAACAATATCAATTAATTAAGAATAATAATTGAGGGGAATAACTGTAAGAAATTTAGTCAACGGGACAAGTGGAACTTGGGAGAGACAAGGTGATTCCTAATTTGGTTTTCACATAGACATCCATCCAGGTTTTCAGGTCTATGTGACTCAGCCAGAAAACCTTGTCAGAAAAACGACCTATTAGTTGTTTTCCCTTTTCTCTATGAAGGAGAGTTGCACATCATCCTCCTAAATTACTCTACCAAACCCATCAGAAATTAGGAGAAGGGAAGCGATGAGGTATTTAATATATGAGGTCCTCCTGGATAACCTATCCACCTGGGAGTCTGGAGAGAGAGTTGTAGGGAACCCCAGGCAACAGCATACTAGGGCAACATCCCATGAAAATGTTTCAGTACATACTAGGTTGTAGAGTGAGTTAGCCCCTAACTTAAATTCAATTAATGCCAGCCTTACAAACTCCTTAGAGAATATAGGGTCCTCTGATTTCCAAATATTCTCTGAATCCACCACCCCAGTAGAAAAAAAAAACTCTAGGACCCACAGTCCACGCCCTCTCTGTCATCCATCAGAAATAGTTTTTCAATGCACAGCAAAGTAGAGGAAGAAGAACAAGTTACTCCTAAGAATACAACATGCTGGGGTCTGAGACTTTTAAGTAGTTAGGGGGTTTATAACCACCGGAGATTCCACAAAATAGTGAACCTTATAGTGATACTCCCAATGGAAAGTCATGGGAGATTACATACTTCTGCTTCTATGTCTACATCCCACAGAGGTACATGCATGTTATTCATCTGGGGAATTAGAATATCGTACACGATGCTGACCCCTACATTTCTTGTTTCCTCCTACATTTCCACACAGAAAAGGCTCAGAGATGACTAGGTATACCAGGCCAGAAGATCCCAACATATACCAGGCCAGAAGATCCCAACAATGTCTTTTGCCACCATCTTACATAAACAAACTACAAAGAAATACCCATCTTTGTGAAAGAAAAACCCATCTACATCTTACCCTAAAATTAGGAAGCCCTAAGAAAAATAACAAAAATTACATTTCTATATGCAGGAAACCAAACCATTTATCGAGTTCCCGCTACCACACAACATTAGAGGATTGGGATTATCATGATAATGGGAGTAAGGGGTGTGGCATCCATCCAAGACTAATGTTATCAGAATTGTGAGAATCAATTAAGAGGACAGGCCAGTGTATTCATGGACATACACGGAAGTCTCCCTTTGCTCCTCCAATTCTTGTTACCATCTTGGGAGAAACTTTGCATATAGAAACAGCACGTATCCCTTACCTACACAAAGATTTAATTCTAAGTAGCAACATCCCACAAATCCATTAGTGGTTTTCTGAGATTTGCCAAAGGGTGCTTAAAACCAATTAGCTTCTGTTAGGTGATAACGAAGTACCACATCTCTTACTCCATCACCAGCCTGCAGAAAAATCTTCAAAATACTCTCGCTCATCCTCTTGGGAGAGTTTTGCAGGAAAATAACCATCTGTGTGGACTTGAGAAAGAAAGATGGACACTTGGAATTAAGGCTGATCCCGGAGCATAAGATATAGAACTTTGATAAAAACAGGGTTTACAGCCGCCCTATCTGAAGCTACTTGGATACAAGAACATTACTTATACAAGAATCACAGAACTTTGGGGAGAACCTAACACCTCAAATGAGGAAATGTTTTCTGTTTGGTTTCCAGATATCCTGAAGGAATGGAAATGTTTACAACAAGAGACAGTTTCTTTTTTGCAGGATAAATTGGAACCCTAGCTTAATACAAAGACTGGGAAGAATAGCTTGTGGTGCTAAAATGGAGCTTCTGAAAGCCTGAACACAACATGTATATATATATATATATGGAAAAACAAGGAAAGGTGCGCACTCCAATTCTCTGCATGACCTTCCAGGCCACTGGTGTACTCCTCCGACCGGTTTCTGTGCCAATACACGTCGTCAGGGAGGCTGGGTGGACTTGCAGCTCACCGCAGGTGCAGGTGATAAAAATCTGCTGCAAGGGCTACTGGTAGATGTAGTCATCTGGTCAGCAGAGAAAACGCTCACGCCCAATCCCACAGTGGAGAAAGGGGGGGAGTGTAGCCTCAAGTGAGGCACTCCAAAGCCGGCCATATATAACCCTGGTGCGGCACCCTGTCAGGTCTTGAGGATTCCACCCCTCAAGATCCTGCAAAATATGGAAAAACAAGGAAAGGTGCGCACTCCAATTCTCTGCATGACCTTCCAGGCCACTGGTGTACTCCTCCGACCGGTTTCTGTGCCAATACACGTCGTCAGGGAGGCTGGGTGGACTTGCAGCTCACCGCAGGTGCAGGTGATAAAAATCTGCTGCAAGGGCTACTGGTAGATGTAGTCATCTGGTCAGCAGAGAAAACGCTCACGCCCAATCCCACAGTGGAGAAAGGGGGGGAGTGTAGCCTCAAGTGAGGCACTCCAAAGCCGGGCATATATAACCCTGGTGCGGCACCCTGTCAGGTCATATGCAAAATATGGAAAAACATATGGAAAAACATATATATATATATTGGGCAGGCAGATGCTCTGGGGATGCTATTGTGCAAAACCTCCCCTTTCACTTTAAGTTAGATGCTTTTCTCTAAAGTGTTAAGGCCAGTTTGTTGGATTGTATTCAGACAAAGGAACTTTATTTTGGACTTCAAGGTAGACCTTTTTAGCTTTTATTTTTTAAGGTAGGAACCTTCTCTGATAGTGAAAGGTCTAGTTAGGCATTTTGACGCTTTCATTAGGAATAACACCCTTCAATATGTCACTAATTGGTCTGACTCCTCCTTTTGGTTCACGCTCAGTAGACAGAGGGATCTCTTTACAGCTGAAGAAAGTTTTGACAATCTTGTTTCTCTCTGCCTCTATCATTCCTTCCTGTTCCTTCCACTTCCATTAGCACCAAGCACTTTGGGTGTGATATCAGAATGCAACGTCCAATTGCTATAAGAGAAGGGATTGGATCCCTAAAGCTTCAGTGCAATCACTTGTCCATGTTTATCTTAAAAAAGGGGGTCTCGCAATCCTTCTTTAATACACTTTTAGACAAACACTTCATTCTAACTCTGTCGTGAGATTGGATCTTTCTAAAGTCATCCACCAGTGAGGTGAAGACTGAGTGCCAAAGGCAGAGGGAAGCTCTGTCTCCCAACCTTACAAAAGGGACCAGTAGGGGTGGACTGCTTTTGGGACAAGCCCTGCCTCTCTGCCAAATACAATGGTTCCCAGGGCCTCACTGTGTTGAAGGACCCCTGCAATTGTTTGCCAGCTTCCCCTCTGTTTGGGAGCCTGAGAACAAGGACCAATTAGCTCCTTGAATCCCTGGATTGGGGTTCACAGAAATCTGAGAGCCAAGACAGGCAGGTTTCTTGTTCTCATTGCATCAAAATGGTTGAACTCCTTTGAAACCAGGTTCATTTTCTCTCGAATCACAGGACCTGCCGGTACTGTTTTTGGCACTCAACGAAACTCTTCGAAACAGTTTGACACGGCCTCATGTCTCAAAGAGCCCATCACCTGCATGGCTCAAATTAACTGCTCATATTCAGACCCCAACTCAAACCGGCGGAGTATCAGTTGCTGAATTGAACCAGTAGTTACACAACGACTATATCCAGCTTTACCTTGAACTTCGGCTTCGCCAAACTGGAAACCGGAGATTTAGCATCTCCACTTTGAATAGTCACGGACTTGAAACACAGTAGTGTGACTTGCAGACCCTACCCAGAGGTTTCCATTCAACTCGCACCGGCTTGACCCCAAACCGATCTTGGTGAGCGCACCAACCTACATTGCTCAAATGCCATCTTTAAAACCAATTGGAGCCACCACATTTGAACAAGCTCAATGCCAGCTCACTGCTTGGATCGACATGAATTACTTCACTGTAACTTGGCAAAAATCCCTTCAACCACAATTTGAGGCCTGGTTTGATGCTGTCAAACAGCCAAGAATCACAAAATGGTACTATTGACTACTAACTGCCCGCTATGAATATCTTTGGGCCCTAAACACTAGTTAGGTCACTTTGATCACTTTTTGCACCGAGGAACATATCCTTTTAAAAAATAGTGGGACTTTTACTTAACTTTCACCTGCTGATTCTCCATTCATTCCTCAGGGGTGAGTATGTGTAGTGCTTTCCATTAAGTTATGCTTGCATATGGTTTGCTTGATTAACGCATATTTATTTTTTAAGAACCTTTATTGCACATTACTTTATTTTTGACTGCTATACTTTTAGCTGCTTGGGTCGCTACTGAATTAAATGTACACCACTCTTGAGCATATAGCCTTCGCTCAGCCCAGATATCAACAAATGTTGAAGGCAGTATATCTCTTAACTGTGCCTGTTTTACCTTTATGATTGTGTTGGATCTTGGCTTGTAGAAGTGTGAGGGATTAGTAGGTGTGTTAGCCTTTGCTCTTCCTTGTACTCCTGCAGGGAACATGTCAATTTGTCACAACAATCCTGTCCTCTTGGCCAGAACAAGAAATGCATTGGTTTGGGTGGGTGCATCATTCAAAGTACTGTAGATGAAAGGGGTGTATAACTAATACTGCTAAGCTTAAATGTATGGTTTGGTGGGGGAACAAAAGGCTAAGAAAACAACTAAATACTTGTGAAGAGATAGTGGGAAAGGTGCCTTCGTTTTGATTTCCTGTAATGGGTGCACTAGGAAGGGGCTTTTACAGCATTGCAGTCACCACACTCATGAGGCCAGACAGGGACACATGAGGGACCAGGGTAAAGGTCTGGAGAGAGAAGGACTCCACAGCCACCCCCCTACACAGGAAAATCCAAAAGGAAAGCCAGAGGATATGCCTGGACTTCTGTCCAAAATGTCTTGAGATCGCATTACACCCGCAAGATTTCCCACAAAATGTCATGTCAGGTCTCTAACAGGCCATGCACCCTGACACCACATGCCAGACGTTCCACGATTTCTACCTCTCTGTGAGCTCCGGCCCCATCACAAGCATTTGATAAACAGAAAAAAAGAAGAAAATAAGTAAAAAGACAAAATCAGTCAAGGGAAAGGAAGTTAGCAGACAGGTTAGATAAAAGAAAAGGAAGAGAGAAGACAAGAACTTACCCGAATGAAGACTACTACACATTATCATTCTTGGAACTCTCTTGAGTTCTCTGCAGCACCTGCAGCTGCAAAGACAATACACAAGTCAGTATGCGCAGCGAAGCAGGCACACTCCTTGTCCACAAGCAAAAGGAAACATTCATGCACCAGCTGCATTGCATTGCATTACTGGTGAGGGCACAGATCTGAAAATAAGCACATAAGATAACACTAATCACAGGAATTAGATTGTATTCCCAAACTTGGGAAGGAATAGAGACACTGCCAGAATGTAAGAAAAGGAAAGACCTCATCAAGGACCTTTCAACAGGTTGGAGTCAACCACTGTTGTTAATTTCCTTGCTGCACAAATCTTGTGCAGTCTGCAGATTGAAGATAACTCTACAGTTCTCACAGGTGGCATCCCAGTCATTTCTGGACAAGACTGGGAGGCATATGACAATCTCATATGGTTGATCCTTAACAGTACAGGTTTTTACCACCACCTAGAGGGGGGAAATATAGAGATGGTGTATATAAGGAGTTAGTCACTTAGACTCTTCTCTCCTATCAGCGGGATTACTGCAGAAGATGATGGATGTAACAAGGTCATCATTCTGGGTCACCATGTGGGGATGGATGTGTATAGACATCTAGCAGAAGGCAGCCAAGAGCAGCTCTGCAAGACTTCCAGAAACCAAGTTCCTTGTAGAATGTTACACTTCCTGGGGGTTAATAGTCCCATCCATTGGTAGATGGGATGTCCAGTTGCAGAAATCTGCTCTTACCATTGCCCAGGTTGGTGTGAATGGGTATGCATCATAGAGACAAACTAGAAGGAGGCCTCATTATAAAGAAAGAAAATAAAATTAGTCATATTATATAACCTAACACAGAAAAAAATTCAGCTAGTCAGTAAATGTGTCATCAACTGAAAAAACATGGAAAATAAACATGTAATGCCTGTTCTGAAAAAAAAGAAATTCTTTGCCCCAGACATCAAAAACAAACAAGTTGGGGGCGAGGTTTCGTGCGGGGGGAAGTTATAGGGGGGTCCCAAACATTTTTTTTCTCATAGACTGAATGACGAAAAACTTTGCGCACGGATACTGGCCGAACGGCTGGACGGATTTTCAGCAAAATTGCGGCAGGAGCGGGGGCTTAGGCAGAAAGCGTGGTTTTGTGTGTTTGGTGGAAATCAGACCAGTACATTTTTTGCAAATTATTGAAATGTACGTCCCAAAAAATTAGTGATACATGGGTACATTTTAGAAGGGGAAGAATTTGCACAAGACATAGGTTGGGTGGGAGCGCAGGTGGCTGTGCTATGCAGACGGAATGCAGTAGTTGGGCACATGGTGGCATGCATGCGTTCAGGAACTTGTGTTGGGTCTGTGGAAGGATTACAACATTGGCTGCATGGTAGTGTTGTGTACCGAATGAGGCTACTTTGGCAGTGGCACTATAGTTTGGGAATGGAAGTGGGGACGGCCATAGTATGTGAATGAAAGTGCACGGGGTGCAGGAGACAGTGTTTTGTTTGGACAATATGGTAAGTGGTGCAATTTGTTGCTGTATAGGTGCATGGCGGTGCGCAGGTTGGGTAGTATTGCTGGTAACACTGCTGTGTATGTGGATATGCGAAGTTGGTTACATGGTCAAATGGATGGTGCGATTATGTAACAGTGACAGTCTTGAAGGTACACTGTTGGTTGCATGGCTGAAGCCCGTAGGCTGTAGGCCATGCACTCAAGAGGCTAGGACTTTAGGACTGACACAGTAGTAATGCATTTTGAAATCTGCAGCAGGTAGAGGGTGGTGACCTATAAAGAATGGATGGGAAGCACATTTCCAATGCTATAGAGCAGAACAAGTGAGCTGCCATGCCTGTATGTTTGGTTTTGCTGGTGAGGGCACTGTTACAACATGGTAAAGGTATTGATGTGTGGTTGGAGATGGTGATGTGAAAAGTAATGCAGTGTGGGAACTGAGTGCTGGATATCCATACTGTTACTATGGAAGAGGATATGGTAGAAGTGCACCTTAATTGTGCATGGTAACTGGTTGGTAGTGACACCATAGTTTGTGAATGGGTCTGGGTGGAGTGGTGGAGGCTGTGGTATGTTTGTGGATTCTGATCATAGCAAATTGTGTTAGTGAATGGGTGCAATGCAGAGGTTCAGTATGTGATTGGTGGATGCGTGTGCAGGTCACCTGTTTGTGGCCACCTCTTTCTGTGGTAAGTGGTGGCAGGTACATTTTGGAAGGGGAATGAATTGCACATGACATAGGTTGGGTGGGAGCGTGAGTGGCTGTGCTATGCAGATGGAATGCAGTACTTGGGCACATCGTGGCATGCATAGGTTAAGGAAGCCGCGTTGGGTTTGTGGAAGGATCATAATATTGGCTGCATGGACGAAGGCCATAGACCGTAGGTCATGCAGTGAAGAGTGTAGGCCTTTACCATATCCACTGCAGTAAACCATGTGTGGGTGTACATCTGGTGCAGGGTGGTACTTGCATAGTGTGGTCTGTGCACATTCATTGCAGTAGGCTAGTGTTGCGAACCGAATGTGAATACTTTGACAGTGGCACTATAGTTTGGGAATGGAAGTGGGGATGGCCATAGTATATGAATGAAAGTGCACAGGGGTACAGGAGAGAGTGTTTTGTTTCTACATTATGGTAAGTGGTGCAATTTGTTGCAGTATAGGCCATGGCGGTGCGCAGGTTGGGTAGTAGTGCTAGTGGTAGTGCTGTGTATGTGGATAGGCGAAGTTGGTGAAATGAATGGTGATATTATGTAGCAGTGACAGTCTTGAAGGTCTAGACTGTTGGATGCATGGCCGAAGGCCATAGGCCTTGTACTCAAGAGGCTAGGACTTTAGGACACACGCGGTAGTAAAGCATTTTAAATTGTGCAGCAGGCAGATGGTGGTGACCTGAAAAGAATGGGTGTGGAGTCCATTTCAGATGCAATAGAGCAGGATAAGTGAGCTGCCATGCCTGCATGTTTGGTTTTGCTGGTGAGGGCACTGTTACAACATAGTAAAGTTTTTGATGTGTAGTTGGCCATGGTGCTGTGAAACGTGATGCAGTTTGGGCACTGGGTGCTGGGTTTGCATACTGTCACTAGGAGTTGCAGTGCCTGTGTTGAAGGTGTAGCCTATTTGGTGTATGGCTGAAGGTGGTAGGCCATAGACCATGGATTGAAGAGCCTACGACTTGAGTAAACACACACCACTAATGCAACGTGCCACATCATGGCTTTATGAGCATGGGGCCTTCACAGATGGAATTGTGGGGATTCTCCAATGAGGATTGGAGGGTGTTGTTTACCTGAAGGGGTGGTGACATATTTACTGAAAGGTAGATGTACTGAGGTTGGCAGACATGGAGAGACAGTGAGTGCTTATAGTCGGTGATAGCTTTGTGCATGATCTGCACAGGTATGCTGTGGAAAGAGGCTTCGATACTGACTTTCAGTTGGAAGGAGTGCAGGCTTTTTGGGCTACAGTTTTTTGAGTGGGCTTTCGGCTGCATGGATCTCCTTTGGAAATATGTGTTGTATGTTGGTACTGTACATGTGGTGGTCGAGCATTTTGGAGGACTACATTTGGGGCACATGTTGTGTTTATGTTTGCTCGCTTATTTAAAGAGGTTGATGAGAGCTGTGATGCAGATATTTCCTACTGCACAGGCGATTTTCTCATCGAGGACACCAAGAGGACAATGGGAGCATGCCGGTGTGAGTTGTCCACAGCTAGAGGTTGAGAGACGTTGGATAAACAGAAGCATGTGCGACTTTATGTCCAGTGTTTGGATGTTCTGCACTGACTATGAAAGCATTAAAAACCAGCAAGAGTTCCAGTGGATCCAGGGAAATGGCATTTTTTTTTTACTTCCATTGGCAATGCTGTTGTGTTTGCTTCTGTGCACGAAGCGTTGCAGAGAATCCTGTGGACATGTAAGATAATGGTTTATCTTTAGTGGAAAAAAATGTGAGCAGGAGAAACAAACAGACAGTGAGCAAAAGAGAGAAAAACAAGAAAAAAGCATGAATGCACATATATAACAAAAACATAACAAAAAGGACAAAAACATATAAGTGTTTTTAGATACCATCCTAAAGACACAATCCCCACCCCTTTATTTCATTTCCCCACCACCTCCAACACCCTCTCAACCCCCTCCCACTCCAGTGTCTAGCACGGTAAAGCGGTACAATACGCAGTACTTTGAGGATTAGACGTGGCACATCCAGTTGTTTTTAGGTTGGCAGCTATAGCATTGCTACTGTGGAGGCAAAGCAATTGGGCATTGTACTTAATGGTTGTGGTGTGTACACACAGACTGTGAGAGAAGGTTTGTTTGTACAGATAAATGTAGGAGTCTATGGTGAAAGTATGCAAGGTAAGGGGCATGCATTCTGTTTGTATGCATGCACTGCACGCACTTGCTTAATGCTGCTACTATACATTCTCTGCTGCTTTTGTGGGATCACTTTTCCAAAATCTGTACTACATGCATTACAATGGAAGACCATATTGTGCGGTGTATAAGGTAAGTGGCAGGCATGATGTTGACATGCATGCAGTGTGAGCATCATATTAGATGTTGTGCTATAGTACTTTTTGCCGTTTGTATTGCACCTACATACAAGTGCATGACGAAGCGCAGAGGAAAGGGATGCAGAACGGAGGCCACACAGTGGCATTGATTCCTCTAGGACAGCTGACAATCACAGTGCACAAGTGAATGCAAAGTGCAGTATATGGGAACAATGAGAAATAGAAATGCATGCAACTATGGCCGGTGCTTGCAAGTGGAAGGATAAGTGTCCACATAAAGTTCTGGCTGCACTGTTAGTGTTCTAGAAAGCAGTCCGCAAGTTCAAGGGTTGACAGAAAGCTAGTGCAGGGGTGGAACTGTAGGGAGGGAGGTGTCATGGGACACAGATTATAGGATGGGTAAGAAACCAGTGCAGAATACTTTTTAGCCAGGAAGTGAGCAGGGGAGAGGAGGGGAAAAAGAAGAAGTACATGGAAAGTTTTTCAATTGCTTTCAGACCCTACCATCCTTCTCCTCAAGGTCCAGGGAGACAGAGAGAATGTTGTACAGGGAGGCCATAGCAGAAGAAACACATGTACCACCATGTGGTTGTGTGTACAAGCAACTAACCTGGACGGAGTAGGAGGCTGATGAGGGAAAAGCTGGAGTGAGCAGATATTTAGGAAGTGAGAGTGGAAGGTATTCAGGTCCCAGGGATCAGATGTCATTCTGCGTAATGCCCAGGGCTTTTATTTTATTGTTCACAGTCAGTGGGAGCTACTGTACACATTTTAGGACATCAGAGATAGGATCCCTGCCATGCAGGTGAAGGAGAAGTTGTGCACTCTTTCATGGATGAGTTGCTGCGGACAGAAAGTGCAGGCAGTCAGATTTAAAAAGAGCCTGTGGCAACAGTGCAGCGTACACAGAACCACACCCATGCAAACACTGACCTTTTGGAAAGTGCCTGTAGGTTTCTAGAATATGTTCAGTGGTGCCTTGTTTTTATGAGTTATGTAGTAGGTGGGTTAGAAGGGAACACAATTGGTACGATTGTGGGACGGAAAGAACAGAGTTATTGTTTTGCTAATATAGGGTATGATATGGGTAAATGAAAATGTTGGAAGCACATACCAACAAATTGCCACTTCATGGAGGCAGATGGGAGGAACATCAGTATGCTTTTCAAAGATGTAGTGGACACTTACAAGCAGATATCGTGCACACAGGCTCTTATAACATAGTTGTGCACATACTGCCAAAAGAATTTTGATAACTGTGTTTTGTGCTAATGGGTGCTTATGTGGATGAATGTGCATGTATAACTCCTGCAATGTGATGACATTGTAAAATGCTGAAGTCTTGGAGGGCATTGTTGGATGCGTGTGTGCGTACTTATAAATATCTAATAAGGGTGTGGAAAGGGAAGAAGTACTGTTCTTGAATTTGCTGGGGTGTGGGTCTAACGGTACTTTGCGAGGCGCACATGCTATATCCTGTGCTTTTGACCATGCTGGCCAATGGAAATGCAATTGTTGCAATTGTCCAATAAGGTAGTTAGAGTGTGCATCACAGGAAAAGACAGCCATATTTTGTTTCATTACTGTGTGTACTCAGAAGGGCAGAGATGGCAAAACGCAAGGTTTTCATAGTGGGTGATCGCTTTGTGCTCGATCTGCTCCAGTATGTCGTGGAAAGAGGCCTTAATGGAAATTTGAATTTGGACAAAGTGGACTCTTTGTGGTACAGTGTCCCTGTCTGTGCTTCCGACCATTTGGTTGAAGAATGTCAATGAGTGGCCACTTTAGGAACTGTAGACATTGTGGTACTGCATTATGGAGCATTGCTTTTGGGTTAAATAGCTTGTGCAATAGTGTACCCTTAACTCAAATTATGAAATAAGTGCAGCACATATTTGCCACTGCAAAGGTGCTTTTCTCATGTACACCACCAAGTCCAGTATATAACTATTCCAATGAATGTTGTCAGCAGCCAGAGGTGGGAACGTGGCTTATCAACAGAAGCATGTGTAACTTTTTGCGTGCTGCTGGGATGTACTCCTGTAAGAATGAGACCATTGGTTATCGATATCTGCACCAGCTCAATGGAAACGGCATTTAATCGTTGCCCAGTGGCAATGACATTTGGTTTTCCAATGTACTGGCTGCACTGAAGACCCTATTGTAAGAATGTGAGGCACAGAACACCAAATAAAAACCATTATAAAAGTCTGAAAAAGGAGTTGTTACTGTAGGAGCTGTTTTAAAAAATAAAAAAAAACTGCTTTTTTTAAAAGCCACCACTACAAAGGACATCCCCTACCTTGGTTGACATTTATTTACACACCTGCACAAACTCGCAGACATCGCCACAGTTGCAGGGTTTTAAGTGTACATATTCTGTTTTCGATTATGGAGGACATGGGATTGCACAGCAAGCTTTGTGGGTGTGGAGTGCATGCCAAGACTGTGGTATAAAGTATATTTGTTCACCTTAATGCAGAGGATGATCTTATGGCTCTGTGTTGTACGAGTAACAGCGTATGCTTCGTGCGTGAATTGCACATACAGTACTTGATAGAGAATGAAAAACTGCATCGAATGGGAGTTGTGTGCAGTGTATCATGTGGGTTTGTAGGCTTATGGAGCACCTACACTGAAGTGATTGCCTTTGGTTTGTCTGTGTGAGACTTTGGTGATGCTCAATCCCAATGACATTATTTTTGTTGATTGTGTAGGGAGAAATGCACAACATGTAACACGATGTTTAGTGGTATTTGTGCTGAGCGGGGTAGTAGGCCAGGCAATGATTTTGTTTCCGATCTCCTGCATAACTTTGTTTCACAATATGCAGCCACTCATGTAGGGATGTTATTTTTTATTTGGTGCAGAAATCGTGAAAGCACAGTACATTGTGAAGAAGTGTATTTGTGTCTTTTTACAACTTGTACTATTGTCATACTATACAAATGGGAATCTATCCTTTGACAGCACAAGCATTCCCCCCCCCCCCACAAATAGCTTTCTTTTTCCTATTACAGCATTTTCCATTTCTGCACGCTCTACACTCATTACTTTGGTGCCCTTTTTGGAAGTAGAGGATACATGATTCTCCTTGCTGTTGCGCTCCTCGCACTTGCACCTGTGAAAACGCACTGCAACACACACAACCACCTCTTTCAACAGCCACCTATTTCTACCTGTTTCCACTGCAGTGTTTTCCACACTACCACTGTTCCTTCCATTTAGCATACAATTGTGTGGTGGGTATACGATGCGCGTCGCACTGACTCCCTTCATTGACACTTACACTGTGACACTCTAAAAGGATCTTTCTATGATAATTCTGCACTAAATCCATTCTTAAAGGGATGTTAAGGTGCAGGTGCAATATTACTAACATAGCATAATTTCTAAATACAGTATGCTAAAGCAACGTTATGTTTACAGTGCCCTAATAAAAACCTATTAAATTCACTGAGAAAAAACATTGTTAAAGGGACATTATGGTTAAGTTGCTGTACTAAAAATATTTTGCCTTTACTGAAAAAAATGACCCTAGAACAATGTTATGGTTAAAGCACCATACTAAAAACCTATGAAGTTCAATGTAAACACATTGCTACAGAGACGTTATGATTACAGGTAAAACCAAAAAACCTCAGACATTCGCATGTTATGGTACGGTATGCAACCATAACTCAGACTACCACTGTGCACTGCAAGGACTAACACCCATGACATCAAAGATGACATCACAAATGTCATTGAAGACATGACTGATGACATCACATGTGTGCCTCCGTCTTTTTTTGTTCATTGACATATGTACACCAGGTGCTTTTCTTCACTGAGAGTCAGGAACAATAAATCGAAAAGGTACTATATTTGGAGACCTTACCCTTCTCATATGGTCTTACACGACTTTCTTTGGAATCCAGGCTCATGATATGATACATATACATAGGGGAAGAAGTAAGCCTGAAACACACCAATCATTTCTCTGCATGAAGATAAACAGTTAGGGTCTGAGAACTTTTTGGTAGTACTGCAACTGTTTTGCTAACTTTACTTTCTTTGCATATGTTATTTGTATGCATTGCCATCTCTTTATGTTTTGTGTATAGTAGCACAATTATGTAGTAAGTGAGGCATTCTTAGCTACTTATTACATGTTGCACACTACACAAAACGTTGAAATGAAAGCATCAATAATGTTACTATGCAACAGGGAAGATTTTGAATGGTGCACCTGTATGAAGCATGCTGCAGACAGTACCTACATTTCTACATGAGTTGGGTCATGTACTGGAAAGAACTATGTAATGGAATGGTGTTCATATGAATTCATTGGTTAATGAACTGTTTATCTCAAGATAGTTTTTCCAAAGACCTCTGATGGTTTTCTGCCAACATTACAATGACAATTCCTTGCAGAGGCTTTTCATAAAAACTAAATACACATGTGAAGTCATCAGTCTTGTCATCAATGACATTTGTGACATCATCTTTGATGTCACGGGTGTAAGCACTTGCAGTGCACAGTGGTAGCACGAGCTATGGTTGTGTACCATACCATACATTGCAAATTTCTGGGTTTTTTAGGTTTTACCTGTAACCATATCATGTCCCATGTCATCATGTCCCTGCAGCAACGTTTTTCCATTGAATTTTATAGGTTTTTAGTAGAACACTTAACGTTGCTGTAGGGTAGTTTTTTTCAGTAAAGGCAAAAGGTTTTTAGTACAGCAACTTAACCGTGACATCCTTTTAACAACATTTTTTGTTAGTGAATTTCATAGGTTTTTAGTAGGGCACTTTAAGCATAAAGTTGCGTTAGGGTAGTTTTTCAGTAAAGGCAAAAGGTTTTTAGTAGTGCAACTTAACCATAACATCCCTTTAACAACCTATTTTCCATATATATATATATTAGCAGAACCTTCATACCTGGGTACAAGTTTGGAAATGCACTCGCAAAAGTAGCTTAGAGAGCATAATGTCCTCAAAGCAAAGAGAAGAAACACCACAGCATTCCTGGCAATGAAATCTCCTTTATTGTAATGTGCCATGGAAAAAAGGAAAGCAACAAGAAGACGATGCGTTTCGCGGTTCACACTCTGCTTGATCACGTTTGTGAAGGGGTTAGACAAAAAGAAGAGACTTATGGTAAGCACCGATAACTCTATGGTCACGGACTGAGAGAGAGTGTCACATTTTAGGTCAGGTACATTTTCATGATGCAAGGTGAGACATCTTGTAATGCATTAGTTTCCAACATTTACAGTGCTCGCAAACTTGCGTGGGGCACGCAATAGGATTCCCTGATAGAATTACCACTGTGGTAATTTCACCACAAAAATGTCATGATTAGTAAAAAATAATCATTGCAAAAAACTCAGAATATGTAGGTTGTGCTGCGGTTTTAACAAATAGAAGTGTGGTAACTTGTGAGGAACCACTTTAGTACCCGTAGGGGGGCCTGATCATACTGCACTAGTGGCAATCCATTGAAGATAAATGGAAACCTCGACCAGACCACATTGATTGCAGAATCACATGGATACAAGGTTCAAAACCGCAGCCGCCACTTACTTGTAATGTCATCAACAATAAACAGGGAACATACTATATATTGCATCAATCAAAGACAGTGTGCTTAATAGACAATGTCTGACCATGATCTATACATCAGTCAATAAAATACATCAGTGTATCTAGTGCAACTGTAAACACTTATTCATGTGCAAATATGCAAAGCAGCATTCCGTTAGAAATATGCAATTTGTTACATATCCAACAATAATTAAAGTAAAGTGCATAGTGCCTTAATCTGTGCAAACTGCTTATATGGAACTTAAAACTTGATGGAACAGTTTATATTAAGTACCAAGAAAAGTGTACAGTTCCTCAACTAAGTTGTGTCCTTTAGATCTTTTAGGTTCCAGGTCCGGGATACATTTGTTTTCTAGTTGTCTAAGTAAAAGCTTCTGGTTCCCACCTCTGTGTTGTTTAGAAACTGTGTGAATGCCAAAATAGGCAAACCATCCGCTTTCCCTCCATGGGTTGTTTGAAAGTGTAGTGCTATGGGATATGTTGGGTCCATGTTCTTAATGGCACAAATATTTTGGAGCACTCTGAGCTTTAATTTGCCTATACTGCTCCCAACAAACCATTTACCACATGGACGAGTCAGGACATATACCACATGCGTGACCAATTGTGATGTTTTTTGCCAAATGGGATGCAGGTAATTCAAAATATTAGTGGCATACTGGCAAACTTTACATTTCATACATTTGTAAAAAACAGTTGTTTTCATATTGAGCCAACTTTGGCCTTGTGGCATTACCATCGGACTCATGAAACTGGACACTAGATTGTCTTTAAGCAAAGTAGATCGCTGAAATCTAATGCTCATTTGTCACCCAGTATTTCACCCAAATGTTCATCTAGCTGAAGAACATGCCAATGTTTTCGCATTATCTGTTGAATGTCCTGTGATCCCTTTCAAAAGGTCAGAATAAGGCGTGTCTCACTGGTAGCTTGATCGGCTGAAGGCACTACATTAGATACTAACAAAGAGGAGCGATCTTTGTCCCTTGCTTTGTCATAAGCTCTTTCAAGTATCTTCTTCAAGTAGCCACATTGTTGAAACCTCAATGCCATGCGTGCACATTCCACATCAAAGGTTTCAATTTTAGAACAATTTCTCCTTATGAGGATGAACTCCCCATAAGGTATGCTCTACTTTAGGGCTGTTGGATGGTTACTCATCGCATGTAAGGATATGTTGGAACTGGTGGGTTTTCTGTAAAGTTTGGTAACCAGTTCTTCCTGAGCCACTGTAACAAGAATATCTAGATAAACAATATCAGTCTTCCTGTGGCTCTCTGTAAACTTGAGATTTAGCTGGTTATCGTTGTTTGTACAAAATCCAACCATTCAGTGCTTGTCCCATCCCAGATAATAAATACATCGTCAACATCACACAGCCAAAGTATAATTTTGGCTGTGTAATTATTATTATCTGGTTGCCATACCACAAACTTCTTGCACCAGCCCATCATTAGGTTGGTGTAGGGGGGAGCAAAAGTGGTGCCCATGGCTGTTCCATGAAGCTGTACATAAAATACTTTGTTGAACAAAAAACAATTGTTAGTCAAGCAGACATTGATCATGTCCAATATCATTTTCCCATGTTGTAGAAATTTCATGGGTCTAGTATGGAGAAAGTACTCACACGCTCGTAGACCATCTGAATGTTTGATTGAGGTATAAAGAGACACTACATCCAAAGCGGTGAGCAGGAAAGTTGATTCCCACGGTATGCCATCTATTTTATTCAGGAAATCTTTGGTGTCTCTCAAATATGATGGAAGTGTAGTCACACAGGACACCAAAGTCTTGACCACAAGCTTTGAGGTATTCTCATATAAGGCTCCACAGAGTGTCACTAGTGGTCGCCCTGGAGGTCTTGTCATGCTCTTGTGCACTTTAGGCAAAAAATAGATAGTTGGCTAACTGGAAATTTCGGATATAAGAATTTACACATTTCATCATAGAGCAATTCTTTTTCTTTGCATGTAGTTAAAAGCTTGAAAAGTTTATAATACATTCCTGCTGTAGGGTCTTCTTCCAATTTGGCATAACAGGCTTTGGGCCTCATTACGACCCAGGCGGTAAGTTACCGCCTGGGCCGTGACTTTACCACCATGGCGTAAACTACGTTTACGCCATGGTGGTTGGCGGACTTACCGCCCCATTCCGACCTTGGCGGGGCGGTAAGTCCCCAATCCCCATTTACCCTTCCCCATTCCCATTTTTGCCCCATAGGGCATAATGGGAGTGGGGAAGGCGTTAATTACGCCACCGTAAATTACGGTGGCGTAATTAACTCCATGGTCCCTTAGCGCCATGGATTTTAACACCTGCTAAAAGCAGGTGTTAAAAGCGCCATGGCGCTAAGGGACCTCGTACTCAGGCGGTAAGGGTCGGCGCTGTTAACGCTGCCATTAACCCCTTACCGCCTGGGTCGTAATGAGGCCCTTTGTCTGTTAACTGTCTTTCTTCCTTTTTTATGTAGTCCAACCGATTAATTATGATAATGTTCGTCCCTTTGTCTGAGGGTTGTATGTACATATACAAATGAATTATATTGTATATAAACAAGAGTGGGTTCATCTCAACACAACATGAATAACCAATGTGACAATGAAACACAGGGTTCAGAAAAACAGATAGAAAACCAATTGAAATGATATATAATGCTCACATTTTGTATCTTTAATATATTTTGCCCCAGCCAAGGTATGCTCCAAACTCCTATTCTGTTAATGGATCTTCTCAGGTCAGGACACAAGATAGAGTAATATCTCAAATCATAAGGTCATATGCAAACTCTACATGGGCCTCATTACAAGTGTACCGGCCAAGTGAAAATCCTCATTACAGTTTTACTGGTGGGGGCGAAGGATCTCCCTGCAGGCTTAACCTGCCGGTAGATCAGGTCCCTACTGGCAAATAATTACCAGAATCACCGGCATCGGTGCTACCAGTGCCGGTATTTGCAGCAATACCATTCCATGGAGTCCTATGGGACTCCATGCAAATGGAAACATTCAGGGTAATTCATAGAATTTCGCAGAAAAGTGTCGCAAGCGGCTGGTGCAGAGTGTCCACGTGCGATTGACTGCGCCAGGCACGTGCGCTAAAACCGATTTCCGCGCACAGCGTATTCATGGATTTTAGGCTCCCAAACCAGCCATGGCGCAGAGAATCGCAGCGACCCTGCAGCAGCGCCAGTAACGCCCCCAAGAACGCCCTCGCGCAAGGAAAAGCCATCAAAATCGCTAAATCATCGCAAAGGGCTGCGCTAACCTTGGACCAGTTCACCGGGCTGGCAAACAGCAAACGCCAAGCGGGGAACGTGTATTTCAGGGGTGCGCGGGAAGTTCCACACGCGATTGGCCCCGTGCAAGCAGGGTACGTGTATTTCAGGGGTGCGCGGGAAGTTCCACACACGATTTCAGCAGGGTACGTGTATTTCAGGGGTGCGCGGGAAGTTCCACACGCGATTGTCCCAGTGCGAGCAGGGTACGTGTATTCCATGGGTGCGCGGGAAGTTCCACACGCGATTTCAGCAGGGTACGTGTATCTCAAGGGTGCGCGGGAAGTTCCACACGCGAATGGGCCAGTGCGAGCAGGGTACGTGTATTCCATGGGTGCGCGGGAAGTTCCACACGCGATTTCATCAGGGTACGTGTATTTCAGGGGTGCGCGGGAAGTTCCACACGCGATTGTCCCAGTGCGAGCAGGGTACGTGTATTTCAGGGGTGCGCGGGAAGTTCCACACGCGATTGGCCCCGTGCAAGCAGGGTACGTGTATTTCTGGGGTGCGCGGGAAGTTCCACACGCGATAGGCCCCGTGCAAGCAGGGTACGTGTATTTCAGGGGTGCGCGGGAAGTTCCACACGCGATTTCAGCAGGGTACGTGTATTCCAGGGGTGCGCGGGAAGTTCCACACGCGATTTCAGCAGGGTACGTGTATTTCAGGGGTTCTGGGGAGTACTACACGTGAATTGGCCGTGTGGGTCCTCCCAGGTGTACGCTCCACAACCTCCACGACCCCTGCAGGCAGCCCACACCACGGGGGACTACCCTGCACCCCTGCTCATGTCCCGCAGGCAGCCCATCCACCATGGGCATGCCCCCCAGCCAACCCACATGTCACCTTGCACTACTGATCAACAATGCATGTCTCCCACCACCCCTACCCCCCAGCAGTGTGGGGCAGCCTCCACCAGGCCACCACTCATGTCTCCCACCACCCCCACCCCCCAGCCACCAGGGGCACCCTCCACCAGGCCCCCACTCATGTCTCCCACCACCCCCACCCCCCAGCAGTGCAGGGGCAGCACCACCAGGCCCCCACTCATGTCCCCCTGCACCCCCACCCCCCAGTATCCAGGGGCAGCCTCCACCAGGCCCCCACCCATGTCTCCCACCACCCCCACCCCCCAGCAACCATGGCCAGCACCCACCAGGCTCCCACCCATGTCTCCCACCACCAGCACTCCCCAGCAACCATGGGCAGCCTCCACCCGGCCACCACCCATGTCCCCTATCACCACCACCCCCCAGCAGTGCAGGGGCAGCCTCCACCAGGCCCCCACTCATGTCTCCCACCACCCCACCCCCCAGCAGTGCAGGGGCAGCCTCCACCAGGCCCCCACTCATGTCTCCCACCCACCCCCACCCCCCAGCAGTGCAGGGGCACCCTCCACCAGGCCCCCACTCATGTCTCCCACCACCCCCACCCCCCAGCAGTGTGGCGCAGCCTCCACCAGGCCCCCACTCATGTCTCCCACCACCCCCACCCCCCAGCAGTGCAGGGGCACCCTCCACCAGGCCCCCACTCATGTCTCCCACCACCCCCACCCCCCAGCAGTGTGGGGCAGCCTCCACCAGGCCACCACTCATGTCTCCCACCACCCCCACCCCCCAGCCACCAGGGGCACCCTCCACCAGGCCCCCACTCATGTCTCCCACCACCCCCACCCCCCAGCCACCAGGGGCACCATCCACCAGGCCCCCACTCATGTCCCCTATCACCACCCCCCCCAGCAGTGCAGGGGCACCCTCCACCAGGCCCCCACTCATGTTTCCCACCACCCCCACCCACCAGCCAGCAGGGGCACCCACCACCAGGCTAACACCCATGTCTCCCACCACCCCCACCCCCCCACCCCCCAGCAGTGCAGGGGCACCCTCCACCAGGCCCCCACTCATGTCCCCTATCACCACCCCCCCAGCAGTGCAGGGGCAGCCTCCACCAGGCCCCCACTCATGTCTCCCACCACCCACACCCCCCAGCCACCAGGGGCACCCTCCACCAGGACCCCACTCATGTCTCCCACCACCCCCACCCCCCAGGAACCATGGGCAGCCTCACCAGGCTCCCACCCATGTCTCCCACCACCCCCACCCCCCAGCCACCAGGGGCACCCTCCACCAGGCCCCCACTCATGTCTCCCACAACCCCCACCCCCCAGCAGTGCAGGGGCACCCTCCACCAGGCCCCCACTCATGTCTCCCACCACCCCCACCCCCCAGCAGTGTGGGGCAGCCTCCACCAGGCCACCACTCATGTCTCCCACCACCCCCACCCCCCAGCCACCAGGGGCACCCTCCACCAGGCCCCCACTCATGTCTCCCACAACCCCCACCCCCCAGCAGTGCAGGGGCACCCTCCACCAGGCCCCCACTCATGTCTCCCACCACCCCCACCCCCCAGCAGTGTGGGGCAGCCTCCACCAGGCCACCACTCATGTCTCCCACCACCCCCACCCCCCAGCCACCAGGGGCACCCTCCACCAGGCCCCCACTCATGTTTCCCACCACCCCCACCCACCAGCCAGCAGGGGCACCCACCACCAGGCTAACACCCATGTCTCCCACCACCCCCACCCCCCCACCCCCCAGCAGTGCAGGGGCACCCTCCACCAGGCCCCCACTCATGTCCCCTATCACCACCCCCCCAGCAGTGCAGGGGCAGCCTCCACCAGGCCCCCACTCATGTCTCCCACCACCCACACCCCCCAGCCACCAGGGGCACCCTCCACCAGGACCCCACTCATGTCTCCCACCACCCCCACCCCCCAGGAACCATGGGCAGCCTCACCAGGCTCCCACCCATGTCTCCCACCACCCCCACCCCCCAGCCACCAGGGGCACCCTCCACCAGGCCCCCACTCATGTCTCCCACAACCCCCACCCCCCAGCAGTGCAGGGGCACCCTCCACCAGGCCCCCACTCATGTCTCCCACCACCCCCACCCCCCAGCAGTGTGGGGCAGCCTCCACCAGGCCACCACTCATGTCTCCCACCACCCCCACCCCCCAGCCACCAGGGGCACCCTCCACCAGGCCCCCACTCATGTCTCCCACCACCCCCACCCCCCAGCCACCAGGGGCACCATCCACCAGGCCCCCACTCATGTCCCCTATCACCACCCCCCCCAGCAGTGCAGGGGCACCCTCCACCAGGCCCCCACTCATGTTTCCCACCACCCCCACCCACCAGCCAGCAGGGGCACCCACCACCAGGCTAACACCCATGTCTCCCACCACCCCCACCCCCCCACCCCCCAGCAGTGCAGGGGCACCCTCCACCAGGCCCCCACTCATGTCCCCTATCACCACCCCCCCAGCAGTGCAGGGGCAGCCTCCACCAGGCCCCCACTCATGTCTCCCACCACCCACACCCCCCAGCCACCAGGGGCACCCTCCACCAGGACCCCACTCATGTCTCCCACCACCCCCACCCCCCAGGAACCATGGGCAGCCTCACCAGGCTCCCACCCATGTCTCCCACCACCCCCACCCCCCAGCCACCAGGGGCACCCTCCACCAGGCCCCCACTCATGTCTCCCACAACCCCCACCCCCCAGCAGTGCAGGGGCACCCTCCACCAGGCCCCCACTCATGTCTCCCACCACCCCCACCCCCCAGCAGTGTGGGGCAGCCTCCACCAGGCCACCACTCATGTCTCCCACCACCCCCACCCCCCAGCCACCAGGGGCACCCTCCACCAGGCCCCCACTCATGTCTCCCACCACCCCCACCCCCCAGCAGTGCAGGGGCACCCTCCACCAGGCCCCCACTCATGTCCCCTATCACCACCCCCCCCAGCAGTGCAGGGGCACCCTCCACCAGGCCCCCACTCATGTCTCCCACCACCCCCATCCCCCAGCCAGCAGGGGCACCCACCACCAGGCTCCCACCCATGTCTCCCACCACCCCCACCCCCCATCAGTGCAGGGGCGGCCTCCACCAGGCCCCCACTCATGTCTCCCACCAACCCAACCCCCCAGCCACCTGGAGTAACCTCCACCAGGCCCCCACTCATGTCTCCCACCACCCCCACCCCCCAGCAACCATGGGCAGCCCACACCAGGCTCCCACCCATGTCTCCCTCCACCCCCATCCTCCAGCCACCAGGGGCACCCTCCACCAGGCCCCCACTCATGTCTCCCACCACCCCCACCCCCCAGCAGTGTGGGGGCAGCACCACCAGGCCCCCACTCATGTCCCCATGCACCCCCACCCCCAGCATCCAGGGGCAGCCTCCACCAGGCCCCCACCCATGTCTCCCACCACCCCCACCCCCCAGCAACCATGGGCAGCCCCCACCAGGCTCCCACCCATGTCTCCCACCACCCCCACCCCCCAGCAGTGCAGGGGCACCCTCCACCAGGCCCCCACTCATGTCTCCCACCACCCCCACCCCCCAGCCACCAGGGGCACCCTCCACCAGGCCCCCACTCATGTCTCCCACCACCCCCACCCCCCAGCCAGCAGGGGCACCCACCACCAGGCTCCCACCCATGTCTCCCACCACCCCCACCACCCAGCAGTGCAGGGGCACCCTCCACCAGGCCCCCACTCATGTCCCCTATCACCACCCCCCCAGCAGTGCAGGGGCAGCCTCCACCAGGCCCCCACTCATGTCTCCCATCACCCCCACCCCCAGCAACCATGGGCAGCCTCCACCAGGCCACCACCCATGTCCCCTATCACAACCCCCCCCCCCCAGCAGTGCAGGGGCAGCCTCCACCAGGCCCCCACTCATGTTTCCCACCACCCCCACCCCCCAGCCAGCAGGGGCACCCACCACCAGGCTCCCACCCATGTCTCCCACCACCCCCACCCCCCAGCAGTGCAGGGGCACCCTCCACCAGGCCCCCACTCATGTCTCCCACCACCCCCACCCCCCAGCAGTGTGGGGCAGCCTCCACCAGGCCACCACTCATGTCTCCCACCACCCCCACCCCCCAGCCACCAGGGGCACCCTCCACCAGGCCCCCACTCATGTCCCCTATCACCACCCCCCCAGCAGTGCAGGGGCAGCCTCCACCAGGTCCCCACTCATGTCTCCCACCACCCCCACCCCCCAGCAACCATGGGCAGCCTCCACCAGGCCACCACCCATGTCCCCTATCACCACCCCCCCAGCAGTGCAGGGGCAGCCTCCACCAGGCCCCCACACATGTCTCCCACCACCCCCACCCCCCAGCCAGCAGGGGCTCCCACCACCAGGCTCCCACCCATGTCTCCCACCACCCCAACCCCCCAGCAGTGCAGGGGCACCCTCCACCAGGCCCCCACTCATGTCCCCTATCACCACCCCCCCCAGCAGTGCAGGGGCAACCTCCACCAGGCCCCCACTCATGTCTCCCACCACCCCCACCCCCCAGCCACCAGGGGCACCCTCCACCAGGCCCCCACTCATGTCTCCCACCACCCCCACCCCCCAGCAACCATGGGCAGCCCCCACCAGGCTCCCACCCATGTCTCCCACCACCCCCACCCCCCAGCCACCAGGGGCACCCTCCACCAGGCCCCCACTCATGTCTCCCACCACCCCCACCCCCCAGCAGTGCAGGGGCAGCACCACCAGGCCCCCACTCATGTCCCCCTGCACCCCCACCCCCCAGCATCCAGGGGCAGCCTACACCAGGCCCCCACCCATGTCTCCCACCACCCCCACCCCCCAGCAACCATGGCCAGCCCCCACCAGGCTCCCACCCATGTCTCCCACCACCCCCACCCCCCAGCCACCAGGGGCACCCTCCAACAGGCCCCCACTCATGTCTCCCACCACCCACACCCCCCAGCAGTGCAGGGGCAGCACCACCAGGCCCCCACTCAATTCCCCCTGCACCCCCACCCCCCAGCCACCAGGGGCACCCTCCACCAGGCCCCCACTCATGTCCCCTATCACCACCCCCCCCAGCAGTGCAGGGGCACCCTCCACCAGGCCCCCACTCATGTCTCCCACCACCCCCACCCCCAGCCAGCAGGGGCACCCACCACCAGGCTCCTACCCATGTCTCCCATCACCCCCACCCCCCAGCAGTGCAGGGGCACCCTCCACCAGGCCCCCAATCATGTCCCCTATCACCACCCCCCCAGCAGTGCAGGGGCAGCCTCCACCAGGCCCCCACTCATGTCTCCCACCACCCCCACCCCCCAGCCACCAGGGGCACCCTCCACCAGGCCCCCACTCATGTCTCCCACCACCCCCACCCCCCAGCAGTGTGGGGCAGCCTCCACCAGGCCACCACTCATGTCTCCCACCACCCCCCAGCCACCAGGGGCACCCTCCACCAGGCCCCCACTCATGTCTCCCACCACCCCCACCCCCCAGCAGTGCAGGGGCAGCACCACCAGGCCCCCACTCATGTCTCCCACCAACCCCACCCCCCAGCAGTGTGGGGCAGCCTCCACCAGGCCACCACTCATGTCTCCCACCACCCCCACCCCCCAGCCACCAGGGGCACCCTCCACCAGGCCCCCACTCATGTCTCCCACCACCCCCACCCCCCCAGCAGTGCAGGGGCAGCACCACCAGGCCCCCACTCATGTCCCCCTGAACCCCCATCCCCCAGCATCCAGGGGCAGCCTCCACCTGGCCCCCACTCATGTCTCCCACCACCCCCACCCCCCAGCCAGCAGGGGCACCCACCACCAGGCTCCCACCCATGTCTCCCACCACCCCCACCCCCCAGCCACCATGGGCAGTCTCCACCAGGTCCTCACAATCCCCAATCATGTGCGTCATGGTCAGCCTCCACAGCCAAAAAGCCCAACCAAGTAACCCATTCACCCACATGGAAAAGGAAATTACATCTTACACCCCCAATGTTCATAAAGCTAATGAACCCATGTCCGTCACACACAATGGTTGCAATTGAATGGGAAAACACCCAACATGACATGCATGAAAGCAATGAGATGATACCACACAGTGAAGTATGAAAACAAAATTGTATTAAAAAAATAAGAATGCAAATGAAATGAAACTAACTACAAAGGGAATGAAAAAAAGATAAGCTGCATGTCTGTTTAAAAAATAAAAACACCAAATCCTAATCCAAAAAAATGTAGTCTAAAGTCAAATGAAAAATAAAATCAATCCAATGAAGAACTATGTACAAAACATCCAAGGGTCCATGAGCCCAACTGAACAAAGGAAACCTACAAAAAACCCTAACTAAAATGCAACTATATACAAAAAGTGGAGCAGTGTCCGTCGACTCCAAATCATAACAACAAACAAAGGAAACCTAAAACTAAAGAACTATATACAAAGGCGGCGGGCAAGTCCAGCGGCTCACTCCGTGGTGCTCCGGGCCAGGGCATCATCGAACTCCTTTTCGATGTCCCGGAGGCGGTCCTGTTCCATGGCCCCGAGGGTCCACAGGGACGACGCTGTGTCCTCCTCCAACCCCCTGCGGATTGCCTCGAGGCACTCAGCCCGCCTCAGGGCCCTCCGCATGGAGTTCTCCGCCCTGACCATTGTGAGCCGCGCCTCTTCCGCCCGCCGCCGCTCCGCACCTATGGCGTGGCCCAACCGCTGCCACACGGAAGACACTCTCTGTCCTGGGTCCTCCTGCCCTCCGGCCGATGCCTGCCCCTCCGATGTCGAAGGCCCCGAGCCTTCATGGCTCCCACCATGTTGCTGCTGCTGCTCTGCCTCTGCCCGTGCACTGCCTCCTGCTGCCTGCACATCCTCCGCCGGCTGGGGTGCAGTTGTTGATGTGGCCACCCCTGCTGGACGTCCGACTCCCGACTGTGGCAGGGATGCCTCCTCCACCAGCCTGGCCGCACCGTCAGAGGCAGCTCCACAGGGCACCCAGGTGACTGATGGGGGGGAAGATGGCACAGAGGACGACTGGCGCGTAGGGGGTCCAATTGAGGAGGGGGTCGGAGCAAGCCCCATCAGATGGAGGAATCCGGCCTGGGTGACCTGTCCCAGCAGGCTGACGTGGTCAACGAGCCATTCGAGATGACGTGCAGTCTCTCCATGAAAAGACTGCAGGTCACCTCGCATGGCCCGTTGACGCAACGCCACACCAGCCAGGACAGGCTCAACCCGGACCTGGATGGCCACGTCCGCAGGCAGAGGAAGGCCAGTAGACGTCAGCTCATCCCCTGCCTGAAAACGGGTCTGGGCGTAGGTATCCCTGCTGGTGCAAGATGATGCAGGGACAGGATCGGGGACAGGATTGCACACAGGCACCTCCGCGGCGGCCTGTGCTGCCTCCTAACCCTGGTCCTGCACTGCACCACTAGCACCAGTGGGATCCCCACCTCCAGACCCCGTCTCTGGTGCTTGCACGGCCTCCTCCACCAAACCCCCCACCAACCTGGATGACTCCGTGCCATCTTCCCCTGTTGGGCCCTGTGGGGTCCCAGCTGCCCCTTCTGCTGCCGAGGAGTCCAACTCCAACCTCTGCCTCTTGGACCTCCCCCCGGCAGCTGCGGCCTGGGACGCGGCACCGGACTCCTCACTCCCCGACGAGATGACAACACGGGAGGGGAGCCGGGCCTTGCGTCTCCGGCTGGCGGTGGGATCCCCGCTGCTGTGCTCCACAGCACCTTCTCCGCCCTCTTCATCAGTTGACGCTGCAGACAGGGAGAAACAAAACACAGGCATCAGGGCACTGTACAATGGACACATACACACATGACAGTTGCACATGAGTGGCATTGGCAAACCTCAGACATGTCATCACAATCCCCAACACACATGTCATTACAACTCGCACACATGAGCCATACCACAGCCATATCGCAACTGCCACCACCATCCCTACACATACAACTGCATGAGCAGCCAAAGGGGAGCCAGACATCAGATGCAACACAGGAAGTGCACCACACATGTACACACACCACCACACTTGCATGCATGTGTACACCTCTGCCAAGTGTTGCAGTGTTCAGACGGGCATCCATGTCACATCTGCCAATCAGGCTTCCACATACCGCTGTCACATGCATCCATGTTGCATCACTGTTGCACCCTTGTCAAATACACACACATGCACATGTACACAGTGCTCATAGATGCAGCCGAAAACAACATACATGCGTGACATCACGGACATGTCTACTTACATACACATTCATCCAAACATGTGTGCACACACAACTGCATTTGGCATGCAAGCCTACACACACAAGCACCATCCATGTCTCACACATTACAGCCCTCGCATGTGTCAGCCCCACGGCCCTGTACACCCCCACCCATACTCGACCCCATACAAACAGATGTGCAACCTGCACACTACCGAATAATCACCACACGCACTGCTCACAATCAGGATGCATGGTCACTCACCGCTCGACTCCAGACGGGTCTGCTTCTCTAGGACCTGGACGTGGAGCGCTGGGGATATGCGTTCCAGGACCCTCATCTGTTCTTCCGACAAGTGGCCCCGGCGCCCCTTGGCATCCGCTGCCTTCAAGAGGCGCCAGGCCTTGTTCAGAGTCCTGGACCTGAAGACCTCCCAGCGCTTCCTGACATGTTGTAAGTCCCGGACTGCCACCCCCTCCGCGTTGATGGCAGTCACAATGTCAGTCCAGATCCGAGTCCGTCCTTCCTTGTCGGCACGGGAACTTCCAAAGAGGGCATCATACTGCCCCTGGACTTGCTCCACCAGGACACCGACTTCGGTGGCACTGAAGCTGGTGCCCCTCTGCCTCTCTGGCCGGGGGTTGTCAGTGGTCACAGATGGTGTTTGCCCCGACATGACAACCCCAGAGGCAGGAGTGGGTGGGCAACTGGGTCCTGGGGCTGGGCTGTGGAGCGATGGAATCCCAGTCCGGAGTCTTCAGTTCCAGCAGGGGTGGTCACAGCAACAGCACCCCTGGCTGATGTGCAGGCAGCAAATGGCAGTGCACGTGGGTAGCAGGCAGTCAGGCAGCAGCAGATGGCAGGTGGGAGCGTGCTCGGGGCTCTGGGGGGCAGTAGTTCGGCCTTCTGGGCAGGAGCGTGGTCTTCCGTGTGCTTACGCGTGGCCAGCTTGATACGGAGTGATTTGGCACGTGAAAATCCTGCACGTCAGCGTGAAAATCGAGGAAAGGCCCTTAGCGCGTAAGCGCGTCAGCACGCATACGCGATTCTATTGGACCAAAGGCCCTCAGCTCGTAAGCGCGTCGCCAGCGTATGCGCGTCTATGAAGTCACGTGCACGTTGAATTGGGCACACGTTTGAAAATGTTGCGTGTGAAAAAAATGAAAGACACGTCCGAGTGTCAAAGCGTGTAATTGGTGGGAATGGGCCTAGCGCGTACACGCGGCAGTGACAAAGCGTGTAATTGGTGGAAATGGCCCTACACGCAGAAGTGACAAAGCGTGTAATTGGTGGAAATGGCCCTACACGCAGAAGTGACAAAGCCTGTAATTGGTGGAAATGGCCCTAGCGCGTACACGCCGCGTAAGTGACGCTGGACGTGTGGGCCTGTATAAAAGGTACGTGTAGAACACCATTTCCTTGTACGTGCTTTTCGTGGAGAGCGAGTGGGTGAATTCTGTACTTCTTGTCGTTTCACACGCGATTTACTTCACGGCGTTTCAAGTTCGTATTCCCTGTTACCTCTAACAGCTTTTTCTCTTTTTTCTCTTTTACTGGTTTACCTGGGCCTGTTCCCTCAAACAGTGTTCCCTTCTACTGTTGTCCTGTCTCCTCAGACAGCGTACAAATCTTCTTTTGGCGGGGGTGTTGCCAACCAAACGCGCTCCTTTTTCACGCTCTTTTACCTGGCAGACGGTGAGTCACGCACGTATCTAACATCTGTGCTTGCCCCGTGTGTAGCCTACCCCTTCAGAGGTCATTCTAGGCTGCGTGTGACACGCATACGTTCATTCTTGTGTTACTGGGTGCCACAGCGTAGTGCAGGTTTTTCTTTCTGCACACGTGGTCTAGGAAGGGTTGCGTGCACCTCATCTCCCTTTTTTGGGGCTCCTGTGCGTAGCGTGACCCGTCATCTTTCCCCAGGGGTTACATTCAGCCTTGCTAGAGCACTAGGGTACAATTACCATCTGGTACCCAACCCCTTTGACCCCCAATTGCCCAGGACAATAGTTTACAGCCACTCCCATACGCACATTAACATCAGTGCCATGGCTGGGAGGCGAGGATTCCGTAAGGGTGGCAAAGGTGGAAGAGCCACAAGTGGTGGCTGTGGTGGTTCCGGTAGGGGACGTGGTCGTTACTTGCAGGGTGAGCCTGTCCCCCCATGTGTGGAGGACCAGTCAAGGGCACCCATAATCCCCCCCCCCTCCCGTTGAGGCTGATGTGGCTGACACCATCCATGCTCAGCCCTTGTTGGACCAGCCCATTGTGGCACCAGACCTGGCTGACTCCATGGCTGACTTCCAGGTCAGCAGGCCTATGACACGTGCGCTGGTGCACGTTGATGTCATCATGCCACGTGCATCTGGGGCAGCAAGGTCATCTGCTGCCCCAAGTAGGCAGGGCAGAGAGGCTGCAGGGGCAGCTGCGGCTCCATCTACCCCAGCTCTCACACACCCAGCCAGGACAGTGTCGGTCCTAGTCCATCCTGCTGACATTCCCCCTGACACCATTACACTTGAGCCAATGCCTGCACCAACTCCCATGCTGAGTGTGCAATCCCACACTCCTGATACAGAGTCCACCAGGGCTCCTGCCCCTAGTGTCCAGAGCGGCGCAGGACACTCAGGATCACCACCACCTTCCAAGCGGAAGAGGAAGAGTGCTCGTCCGGCACAGGCTGATGCCCCAGACACGGCTACACAGTCCGGCCCGTCCAGGAAGCCCAGCTTCACGGATGACGAACTGAATGCACTTGTCGAGTATGTGTCCGCACATGATAACGAGATGGTCATTGTTTCAGGATCCAAGACCACACCTGCACAACGCCAGGCACACTGGCAGACCGTTGCGGACATCGTAAGTGCCCTTGAAATCGTGAGGCGCACAGCCAATGATTGCTATAAGCGCTGGAATGACCTAAAGCGCAGGGCAAAGAGTAAGCTGGCCTCAAGTCATGCCGCAACTCTAGTGAATGGAGGTGGGTCTCCAGTAGTAGACATGGAACTCACTCCACATGAGTCAGTCGCTGGAACCTACGTCACGGAGGAACAGATCCAAGGCGTGGGAGATCTGCCTGATTACGAGGCATTGTCCGGTGAGTGCACATGCATGTGTGTGTCATCCATGTGCATGGTGCGTGTGTGAGGGCTTCTGTTTGTGTGCCAGGTGAGAGTGTGTGCGCCTGAGTCGTATGGGTCAGCCATGTGCTTCATGCAATACATCCTGCGCAGCTGCATTAGGCCATAGCAGTATCCCTTCTGCCAACAGTAGACATCTAGCCCAACTGCACGCCAGTTGCCCTTGAAGTGTCACCTTGCCACAACATTGTTGCTTATTTTTCACTGTTCATTCAGGCAGATTGTTTGCATTCCACCACTTTTATTAGGCATTTCGCAGTCCTCTAGTCACATGTCTGACATGGGTGTGGTAAAGTGGAGTGACTTTGTTACCTGGATATTATTTGTTCACACATGTACCTGTGCAATTGGACCATTTTGGACTGGCAGCTCCAGGTGAAAAATCTGACCTGTTTGAATTAGAAAAGCTATTACATGCGGGAACTGGACTGAATGAATAGGTGCTGCCCTCCTCTCCATCTTCACTCAATAGCAATGGTACATGCCATCTGTGTGATGGCATGTGTGTTTCACCTGGCAATCACAGGCCATTTTGTGATGCCACTGCCAGGAAGCATGCAGAAAATGTGTTCATCTTCCATCTTGGTGTCATCAGTGTGTGCCATTTGCCTGCCCTTCATATGCAGTGAGGGTGCATGCATGGGAGGGTTTTAGTCATGTGGGACATGTGTCAATCAAGTACTGGTTCTCTTGCTTCTCAGCCCTCATTGTGTGCCATGGTGCTAATGCCTGTTTCCATTTCTTTGTTTTTATGTCTTTGCAGGGGAAGACGCACCTGATACTGCTGGGGTTGTGGAGATGGTGCAGACCCAGGAGGGGTCCGAGGGCCGACCAACCACCAGTGAGGAACGTGGTGTGGTGGTGGGTGAGAACCCACAAGTGCTGCAGGTCGTGCTCTCAAGGGGTTTCTCTGGCTGCACCTCCCCCGAGCTGTACTCAGGTGTTGATTCGGATGATGAGACCTACGTGCCGTCGCAGGTGAGTGTTCCAGGGAGGGATTCTGTTCTGTCCCACCCACCTGCACCAGGGTCAGAACCCTCATTGGGGATGTTAGTGTTGGCAGCTACGCCTTTCGTGGTTACGGATGCAGGGTCACACTCCGCGACATCTGATCCTGTTCCTGGGCCAGCAGATCAGAGGGGGAATGCAGTCCTGCAGCCTCAGGCAGTGCCGGCACAGCAAGGCGCACTTCGCCTTGCCCCAGACAGGTGTGGTGCCCGCCGACGTGGTGGCCGTACGCCACCTGGCAATACCGCATGGGAGCAATCCATTTACGGTATGGCAACCCAACAGGCAGCATCATCTGAGATGATGGCTCAGGCCATGGATAGGGTGGCCACTTCCATTGTCCCCCCTGAAAGGCTGATGGACCGACTACAGCAGGCAACTGACTCCATCTGCCAGTCACACAGGGAGGACATGTTGGCGTCCAACAGGGACAGGCGGGCGGCACTGGCGACTCTGCAGGAGGCCATCTCCATAGAGTCCCAGGGCCACAGGGAAGCCCTGAGGCAGGAGCTCCTTCACCTCAGGACGACTCTTGTTGAGCTTGAGGCTTCAACACACCAAAGGACAGAACAGCAGCTGGAGCGTCTCACCCATACGCTCTCAGCTGAGATGCAGGCAACGAGGGCGGAGGTCCGGGCATCCCGTGAGTTGTTGCATGGGGAACTCCGCACACTCATCCTCCAGAACCAGACCTACCACACCCGCATGCTTGCAGCCATCGAGGAGCAGACTAGGGCCTTGCGTGGGCTGCCTCCCATAGTGCAACCACCTCCGGATGCAGCTGCACAGGGTGATAATAGCGACAGCAGTGATACTCCCACAATAGGGTAGCCGTGTGGGCCATGAGCCCATGGAGGTGTTTTTTTTTTCCCAGGATCCACACAGGTGGGTTTTGGTGTGCACCCTGTCCTCGGACCTCCTGGGTGGCCTCCCAAACCCCCCCGGGCCCATCAATGGCCATTTTTTTTGTTTTTATTTTTATTTTTATTTTTATTTTTAAATTTATTTTTCCCAATTTTTTTCGGACAATTTGTTGCCTTCTGTGGTTCCTGTGGGCATATGCTGCATTGTGGCTGGGCACATGCAGGCTTGTCATGTATTTGGTTCAGATGCTTGGGTTTGAGTCACACACACCCCTCCTGCTTCCCGTTTCCATGGGCTTGCAAAGGGTGTGCCCAAGTGACATTGACGTACATGGTGACATTGGACTCCCACTACATGTGTGGGTAGTCTAGTCAATACTGTGTATACATTCCTAGTGCATATTGCTGTTGTGTTGTACACTGCATGTTGCATTGATGTGTAACTCATCATCTGTGTCTACCTCCCAATTTGCAGGTCCCTTCCTCATGTCTACACAAGGCCCTCTAGTTTGGAGATGGGGTCCATGTTGGCAGCAGTGCACCTACTACTCTACATGGCGCCAACACTGCACAGTTGGTAGTGGTGGGAGTGCAGGCATTTCCAGGTGGTGAGACTACTAATTTCTTACATTTGTGATGTCATGTTAATGGTAGTACCTGCTCAAGTTTGTTGTTGGTCCTGCATTACTGTGAGCATTTCAGGTGTTGCAAGTTTAAATTAGGGACACTGTACATTGTGACACTAGTGTCATGTTGTGGGGATTACTTTGTTTACCTGCAAATGGCATGACATGGCACGGTGTGTTGTGTGGCGGTGCTGGGGATGGGTTGGCTGACATGGCACTGTCCTCTTGTTGCATTTTGCAAGTGGGTATTCATTTTAGCTGCTTGGATGTGTTTCTTCACAAAACTGCATTGGTGGTGTCTGTTGGGTAGGGATGCACACATTGTAACACTTCCAGGTGAACAATCTCAGGCTGATATGGTTTTCACGGTTGATTCTCCAGACATTCAGGATCAGTGTCAGGTTAAGTCATCATTGATTGTCAGATGGAATGTGCCAGGGCAGTATGCACTCCACAGGGGTGTGATTACTATGTGAAGTAATTAGCCACTGGCTGTGTACGGGCTGCCTCCCCCCGTGCCCTTTCCCCTCCCATGCGCAGCGGCTGTGCATGTGGTTGGGGATGTGGGGGCACCACCATGTCCACGGCCAGGCCCCGGCGTGTTGCAACGTTGTGCAGGACACATGCTGCCACTATGATCCTGCACACTACTGGGGGAGCGTACAACAGCTGCCCGCCAGAACGGTCAAGGGAGCGAAAGCGTGACTTTAGCACTCCGAATGTGCGCTCCACTATGCCCCGGGTTGTAATGTGGGCTGTGTTATATCTTACCTGGGGTGGCGTGGTGGGATTCCGAATTGGCGTCATCATGTGGGGGTTGAGAGGGTAGGCACTGTCCCCTGTGGAGGTGGTGATTGGTATCATTGGTGGGGTTGTGACCTTGCTCAGTATCTGACATGCATGCATGTGCAGTGGCATTCATACTCACCAAGCAGACATGTAACACCATGCCGCCCAACTTCTAGGTCCCGGCTTAGGGTGGACATTCGGTAAATGAAGCTGTCGTGGGTGGACCCGGGATAGTTGGCATATACTGAGGTGATGATTCCCTTGGCATTACATACTACCTGCACGTTGATGGAATGCCAGTGCTTGCGGTTCCTATAGATGTGCTCTGATGCCCTGGGGGGACATAGAGCCACATGGGTGCAGTCGATGGCACCTAGCACTTTGGGGAATCGTGCCACACCGTAAAAATCCAGGGGGGCAGCATGCCTTTCTGCAGGTGTTCTGGGCAGGTATATGTGCCTGCGAACTGATGGGCGTGCAGTGATGATGTTCAAGACCTGGTGTAGGCAGCGTGACTGGGTGGCCTGTGATACCCCACCCACTATGGCACTTGTCCGCTGAAATGATCTAGTGGCTAAGAAGTGCAGTACATTGAGGACCTTCTCCAGGGGGCTGAGTGCTTGGGAGCACAGGGTGGGTGATGTGAGGTCATTCTCCCACTCACTCACCAGGTCCAGTATTATGTGTGGTGGAAACCTGTACCTCCCATACACCTGGTCATCAGGCATCCCGAAAAGGCTGGTTCGGGGTGTGAATATTCTGGCCCTGACTATCCTCCTCCTCCTAATTGGTAGCCCACGCCCACTGCTGCTAGGAACGGTATGTTCATCCTGGGTCTGAGCTTGTTATTTTGTTTGCGCGCAAATTTATGCGTTGCGCGTGTTGTAGGCGAGCGTGTGACCCGCGCACCCCTGAAATCCAGTACCCAGTCCAATAGCGTGTGGAAATTCCCGCGCACCCCGGGATACAGGTGCGCTGACGTACTTGCGTGTGTAAGTGCCCGCGCACCCCTGATATACACGTACATAGGCCAATCGCGTGTACGCGCACTTTTGTCCAATTACACGCGATGACACTCTGACGTGCTGTCCAATTACACGCGATGACACTCTGACGTGCAGTCTTTCCACGTGTGCTCTGTCATCACGTGCTGTGTGGGAAACACCCGTGCGGGTCACGTCACAGACGCGCTTACGCGCTGAGGGCCTTTGGTCCAATAGAATCGCGTATGCGTGCTGACGCGCTTACGCGCTGAGGGCCTTTGGTCCAATAGAATCGCGTATGCGTGCAGACGCGCTTACGCGCTAAGGGCCTTTCCTCGATTTTCACGCTGACGTGCAGGATTTTCACGTGCCAAATCACTCCGTATCAAGCTGGCCATGCGTAAGCACACGGAAGACCACGCTCCTGCCCAGAAGGCCGAACTACTGCCCCCCAGAGCCCCGAGCACGCTCCCACCTGCCATCTGCTGCTGCCTGACTGCCTGCTGCCCACGTGCACTGCCATTTGCTGCCTGCACATCAGCCAGGGGTGCTGTTGCTGTGACCACCCCTGCTGGAACTGAAGACTCCCGACTGGGATTCCATCGCTCCACAGCCCAGCCCCAGGACCCAGTTGCCCACCCACTCCTGCCTCTGGGGTTGTCATGTCGGGGCAAACACCATCTTTGACCACTGACACCCCCGGCCAGAGAGGCAGAGGGGCACCAGCTTCAGTGCCACCGAAGTTGGTGTCCTGGTGGAGCAAGTCCTGGGGCAGTATGATGCCCTCTTTGGAAGTTCCCGCGCCGACAAGGAAGGACGGACTCGGATCTGGACTGACATCGTGACTGCCATCAACGTGGAGGGGGTGGCAGTCCGGGACTTACAACATGTCAGGAAGCGCTGGGAGGACTTCAGGTCCAGGACACTGAACAAGGCCCGGCGCCTCTTGAAGGCAGCGGATGCCAAGGGGCGCCGGGGCCACTTGTCGGAAGAACAGATGAGGGTCCTGGAACGCATATCCCCAGCGCTCCACGTCCAGGTCCTAGAGAAGCAGACCCGTCTGGAGTCGAGCGGTGAGTGTACATGCATCCTGATTGTGAGCAGTGCGTGTGGTGATTATTCGGTAGTGTGCAGGTTGCACATCTGTTTGTATGGGGTCGAGTATGGGTGGGGGTGTACAGGGCCGTGGGGTTGACATATGCGAGGGCTGTAATGTGTGAGACATGGATGGTGCTTGTGTGTGTAGGCTTGCATGCCGAATGCAGTTGTGTGTGCACACATGTTTGGATGAATGTGTATGTAAGTAGACATGTCCGTGATGTCACGCATGTATGTTGTTTTCGGCTGCATGTATGAGCACTGTGTACATGTGCATGTGTGTGTATTTGACAAGGGTGCAACAGTGATGCAACATGGATGCATGTGATAGCGGTAGGTGGAAGCCTGATTGGCAGATGTGACATGGATGCCCGTCTGAACACTGCGACACTTGGCAGAGGTGTACACATGCATGCAAGTGTGGTGGTGTGTGTACATGTGTGGTGCACTTCCTGTGTTGCATCTGATGTCTGGCTCCCCTTTGGCTGCCCATGCAGTTGTATGTGTAGGGATGGTGGTGGCAGTTGCGATATGGCTGTGGTATGGCTCATGTGTGCGAGTTGTAATGACATGTGTGTTGGGGATTGTGATGACATGTCTGAGGTTTGCCAGTGCCACTCATGTGCAACTGTCATGTGTGTATGTGTCCATTGTACAGTGCCCTGATGCCTGTGTTTTGTTTCTCCCTGTCTGCAGCGTCAACTGATGAAGAGGGCGGAGAAGGTGCTGTGGAGCACAGCAGCGGGGATCCCACCGCTAGCCGGAGACGCAAGGCCCGGCTCCCCTCCCGTGTTGTCATCTCGTCGGGGAGTGCGGAGTCTGGTGCCGCGTCCCAGGCCGAAGCTGCCGGGGGGAGGTCCAAGAGGCCGAGGTTGGAGTTGGACTCCTCGGCAGCAGAAGGGGCAGCTGGGACCCCGCAGGGCCCAACAGGGGAAGATGGCACGGAGTCATCCAGGTTGGTGGGGGGTTTGGTGGAGGAGGAGGCCGTGCAAGCACCAGAGACGGGGTCTGGAGGTGGGGATCCCACTGGTGCTAGTGGTGCAGTGCAGGACCAGGGACAGGAGGCAGCACAGGTGGCCGCGGAGGTGCCTGTGTGCAATCCTGTCCCCGATCCTGTCCCTGCATCATCTTGCACCAGCAGGGATGCCTACGTCCAGACCCGTTTTCAGGCAGGGGATGAGCTGACGTCAACTGGCCTTCCTCTGCCTGCGGACGTGGCCATCCAGGTCCGGGTTGAGCCTGTCCTGGCTGGTGTGGCGTTGCGTCAACGGGCCATGCGAGGTGACCTGCAGTCTTTTCATGGAGAGACTGCACGTCATCTCGAATGGCTCGTTGACCACGTCAGCCTGCTGGGACAGGTCACCCAGGCCGGATTCCTCCGTCTGATGGGGCTTGCTCCGACCCCCTCCTCAACTGGACCCCCTACGCGCCAGTCGTCCTCTGTGCCATCTTCCCACCCATCAGTCACCTGGGTGCCCTGTGGAGCTGCCTCTGACGGTGCGGCCAGGCTGGTGGAGGAGGCATCCCTGCCACAGTCGGGAGTCGGACGTCCAGCAGGGGTGGCCACATCAACAACTGCACCCCAGCCAGCGGAGGATGTGCAGGCAGCAGGAGGCAGTGCACGGGCAGAGGCAGAGCAGCAGCAGCAACATGGTGGGAGCCATGAAGGCTCGGGGCCTTCGACATCGGAGGGGCAGGCATCGGCCGGAGGGCAGGAGGACCCAGGACAGAGAGTTTCTTCCGTGTGGCAGCGTTTGGGCCACGCCATAGGTGCGGAGCGGCGGCGGGCGGAAGAGGCGCGGCTCACAATGGTCAGGGCGGAGAACTCCATGCGGAGGGCCCTGAGGCGGGCCGAGTGCCTCGAGGCAATCCGCAGGGGGTTGGAGGAGGACACAGCGTCGTCCCTGCGGACCCTCGGGGCCATGGAACAGGACCGCCTCCGGGACATCGAACAGGAGTTCGATGATGCCCTGGCCCGGAGCACCACGGAGTGAGCCGCTGGACTTGCCTGCCGCCTTTGTATATAGTTCTTTAGTTTTAGGTTTCCTTTGTTTGTTGTTATGATTTGGAGTCGACGGACACTGCTCCACTTTTTGTATATAGTTGCATTTTAGTTAGGGTTTTTTTGTAGGTTTCCTTTGTTCAGTTGGGCTCATGGACCCTTGGATGTTTTGTACATAGTTCTTCATTGGATTGATTTTATTTTTCATTTGACTTTGGACTACATTTTTTTGGATTAGGATTTGGTGTTTTTATTTTTTAAACAGACATGCAGCTTATCTTTTTTTCATTCCCTTTGTAGTTAGTTTCATTTCATTTGCATTCTTATTTTTTTAATACAATTTTGCTTTCATACTTCACTGTGTGGTGTCATCTCATTGCTTTCATGCATGTCATGTTGGGTGTTTTCCCATTCAATTGCAACCATTGTATGTGACGAACATGGGTTCATAAGCTTTATGAACATTGGGGGTGTAAGATTTAATCATGACGCACATGATTGGGGATTGTGAGGACCTGGTAGAGGCTGCCCATGGTGGCTGGGGGGTGGGGGTGGTGGGAGACGTGGGTGGGAGCCTGGTGGGGGCTGGCCATGGTTGCTGGGGGGTGGGGGTGGTGGGAGACATGGGTGGGGGCCTGGTGGAGGCTGCCCCTGGATGCTGGGGGGTGGGGGTGCAGGGGGACATGAGTGGGGGCCTGGTGGTGCTGCCCCTGCACTGCTGGGGGGTGGGGGTGGTGGGAGACATGAGTGGGGGCCTGGTGGAGGGTGCCCCTGGTGGCTGGGGGGTTGGGGTGGTGGGAGACATGAGTGGTGGCCTGGTGGAGGCTGCCCCACACTGCTGGGGGATGGGGGTGGTGGGAGACATGAGTGGGGGCCTGGTGGTGCTGCCCCTGCACTGCTGGGGGGTGGGGGTGGTGGGAGACATGACTGGGGGCCTGGTGGAGGGTGCCCCTGGTGGCTGGGGGGTGGGGGTGGTGGGAGACATGAGTGGTGGCCTGGTGGAGGCTGCCCCACACTGCTGGGGGGTGGGGGTGGTGGGAGACATGAGTGGGGGCCTGGTGGAGGGTGCCCCTGGTGGCTGGGGGGTGGGGGTGGTGGGAGACATGAGTGGGGGCCTGGTGGAGGCTGCCCCTGCACTGCTGGGGGGGTGGTGATAGGGGACATGATTGGGGGCCTGGTGGAGGGTGCCCCTGCACTGCTGGGGGGTGGGGGTGGTGGGAGACATGGGTGGGAGCCTGGTGGTGGGTGCCCCTGCTGGCTGGGGTTGGGGGTGGTGGGAGACATGAGTGGGGGCCTGGTGGAGGGTGCCCCTGCATTGCTGGGGGGGTGGTGATAGGGGACATGAGTGGGGGCCTGGTGGAGGGTGTCCCTGGTGGCTGGGGGGTGGGGGTGCAGGGGGACATGAGTGGGGGCCTGGTGGTGCTGCCCCTGCACTGCTGGGGGGTGGGGGTGGTGGGAGACATGAGTGGGGGCCTGGTGGAGGGTGCCCCTGGTGGCTGGGGGTGGTGGAAGACATGGGTGGGAGCCTGGTAGGGGCTGGCCATGGTTGCTGGGGGGTGGGGGTGGTGTGAGACATGGGTGGGGGCCTGGTGGAGGCTGCCCCTGGATGCTGGGGGGTGGGGGTGCAGGGGGACATGAGTGGGGGCCTGGTGGTGCTGCCCCTGCACTGCTGGGGGGTGGGGGTGGTGGGAGACATGAGTGGGGGCCTGGTGGAGGGTGCCCCTGGTGGCTGGGGGGTGGGGGTGGTGGGAGACATGGGTGGGAGCCTGGTGGGGGCTGCCCATGGTTGCTGGGGGGTGGGGGTGGTGGGCGACATGAGTGGGGGCCTGGTGGAGGGTGCCCCTGGTGGCTGGGGGGTGGGGGTGGTGGGAGACATGAGTGGGGGCCTGGTGGAGGCTGCCCCTGCACTGCTGGGGGGGGTGGTGATAGGGGACATGAGTGGGGGCCTGGTGGAGGGTGCCTCTGCACTGCTGGGGGGTGGGGGTGGTAGGGGACATGGGTGGTGGCCTGGTGGAAGCTGCCCATGGTTGCTGGGGGGTGGGGTGGTGGGAGACATGAGTGGGGGCCTTGTGGAGGCTGCCCCTGCACTGCTGGGGGGGTGGTGATAGGGGACATGAGTGGGGGCCTGGTGGAGGGTGCCCCTGCACTGCTGGGGGGTGGGGGTGGTGGGAGACATGGGTGGGAGCCTGGTGGTGGGTGCCCTTGCTGGCTGGGGGGTGGTGGTGGTGGGAGACATGAGTGGGGGCCGGGTGGAGGGTTCCCCTGGTGGCTGGGGGGTGGGGGTGGTGGGAGACATGAGTGGGGGCCTGGTGGATGGTGCCCCTGCACTGCTGGGGGATGGGGGTGGTGGGAGACATGGGTGGGAGCCTGGTGGGGGCTGCCCATGGTTGCTGGGGGGTGGGGGTGGTGGGAGACATGGGTGGGGGCCTGGTGGAGGCTGCCCCTGGATGCTGGGGGGTGGGGGTGCAGGGGGACATGAGTGGGGGCCTGGTGGTGCTGCCCCACACTGCTGGGGGGTGGGGGTGGTGGGAGACATGAGTAGGGGCCTGGTGGAGGGTGCCCCTGCACTGCTGGGGGTTGGGGGTGCAGGGGGACATGAGTGGGGGCCTGGTGGTGCTGCCCCACACTGCTGGGGGGTGGGGGTGGTGGGAGACATGAGTGGGGGCCTGGTGGAGGGTGCCCCTGCACTGCTGGTGGGTGGGGGTGGTGGGAGACATGAGTGGGGGCCTGGTGGAGGCTGCCCCTGCACTGCTGGGGGGGGGTGGTGGGAGACATGAGTGGGGGCCTGGTGGAGGGTGCCCCTGCACTGCTGGGGGGTGGGGGTGGGTGGGAGACATGAGTGGGGGCCTGGTGGAGGCTGCCCCTGCACTGCTGGGGGGTGGGGGTGGTGGGAGACATGAGTGGGGGCCTGGTGGAGGCTGCCCCTGCACTGCTGGGGGGTGGTGGTGATAGGGGAAATGGGTGGTGGCCTGGTGGAGGCTGCCCATGGTTGCTGGGGGGTGGTGGTGGTGGGAGACGTGGGTGGGAGCCTGGTGGGGGCTGGCCATGGTTGCTGGGGGGTGGGGGTGGTGGGAGACATGGGTGGGGGCCTGGTGGAGGCTGCCCCTGGATGCTGGGGGGTGGGGGTGCAGGGGGACATGAGTGGGGGCCTGGTGGTGCTGCCCCTGCACTGCTGGGGGGTGGGGGTGGTGGGAGACATGAGTGGGGGCCTGGTGGAGGGTGCCCCTGGTGGCTGGGGGGTGGGGGTGGTGGGAGACATGAGTGGTGGCCTGGTGGAGGCTGCCCCACACTGCTGGGGGGTGAGGGTGGTGGGAGACATGCATTGTTGATCAGTAGTGCAAGGTGACATGTGGGTTGGCTGGGGGGCATGCCCATGGTGGATGGGCTGCCTGCAGGACATGAGCAGGGGTGCAGGGTTGTCCCCCGTGGTGTGGGCTGCCTGAAGGGACCGTGGAGGTTGTGGAGCGTCCACCTGGGTGGACCCACACGGCCAATTCACGTGTATTACTCCCCAGAACCCCTGAAATACACATACCCTGCTGAAATCGCGTGTGGAACTTCCCGCGCACCCCTGAAATACACGTACCCTGCTGAAATCGCGTGTGGAACTTCCCGCGCACCCCTGGAATACACGTACCCTGCTGAAATCGCGTGTGGAACTTCCCGCGCACCCCTGAAATACACGTACCCTGCTTGCACGGGGCCAATCGCGTGTGGAACTTCCCGCACACCCCAGAAATACACGTACCCTGCTTGCACGGGGCCAATCGCGTGTGGAACTTCCTGCGCACCCCTGAAATCCACGTACCCGGCCAAATCGTGTGTGGAACTTCCCCCGCACCCCTGAAATCCACGTACCCGGCAAAATCGCGTGTGGAACTTCCCGCGCACCCCTGAAATCCACGTACCCGGCCAAATCACGTGTGGAAATTCCCACGCACCCCTGAAATCCACATACACGGCCAAATCGCGTGTGAGACTTCCCGCGCACCCCGGTATACACGCACACATATTTTTTGTCAGCGGGTGTCCGTGTTTGTGGGTACCCCTTTGCACGTCATTTGTCCTGGAGGGCCACAGTATGGGACATTCATCATGGCAGTATATAGGTGCTATTTGTTGGCGCACCTTTTGGCGCACATTTCTTACAGGCGCAGAGACGCTACCGCCTGCTTTCTTGTGGCGGTCGTGTTTGTGCCTGTGCGCTGGTTTGAGCGTGCGCTTTTTTGCCCTATTCTATTCCATGAATACTTGTTGTAGGCGAGCGTGTGGGCGTTCCGCGCACTTGTGCCCTGTACTTTCACCGTGACGCTCACATTTTGGCAAGTTGTTCCCCATTCCGAGTGTTACGCCCCGTGTTCCGCCTACTTTTGTTGCGTGCGCCGCGCTATGTGCGATTTTCGCTGTGGCCTGTGCGATTTTCGCTGTGACCTGGCGCACGCAGTTAGATGGCCTGTGCGCCAACGTGCGCCGCGCACTTTTTTATCGCACATCCGATGGTTTTCTCGCGCACGGCCTTCCATGAATCGATGTGCGCTGCTTTTCGTGCGATTTTCGCACTTGCACTTCGATTTTCGCTATTCCACTGCGATTCGCGCGTTTTTGGCCACTTGCGCCTCGCTAATTATTCCATGAATCGGCCTCTTAATGTCTCTCTGCTGCCCGTAATATCCCGGTAATAGCAGTGTATCGGGTGGCAGAGATGGTAAGGAAGTTTTGCAGGCATCCGGCCGGAATTATCGCAGAATACCAGCAAACCTTTAACGAGGGTGTGAATACAATTCTAAATTGCCTAATAAATAGACAAGGATCTTGAAGAGCAGTAGTACTTGTTTACTTCTTTTGTTAATGAAGTTGCAGAGAGCACTCGATTGGGATAATTTGATAATGTTCAATGAAAGTGGAAGTTGCTCTCTCTTGGGTGATGAGTAGTGGCTATACTGCCTATGTAGCCACCAACAGTGATACCAAACTCAAAGGTAAAACAGCCACAGCACAACAGCTATACATCCTTCAAATGCTTTCGAAATGTGGGCTGGGAGCAGGCTATGTCCTCAGGAGGCATGTGAAGTGATCACAGTATCAACCGAACAGTAATAGTACAAACACTCCAAAGTATAAAAGCATCCATTTAAAGCTCTATAAAAGTAAATGTACTTTAATAAAACGGTAACAAATGCAATAACTAAGTAGTGAAAAACAAATAAAAACCCACCCGTGTGGAAAGAACACAGAAAACTCAGAACTTGTGGGGAATAGCAACTAGGGTACTTGAGCAGGTTTGATCAAACAAACAATTGCTACAATTTCACTTACAATTAAACAATATGTCTTTTAAAGAAAAGATGCAAAAGGGCTTTAAAAATCCACAGGTTCTCAGAAGTGGACATGGGGGACAGGGCTTCTCCCTAGTACCCAATTCTTTGGGGGCACTACAGCTTTGTGCAATTTGTCTATCTAGAAGTTCCCTAAGGTGGTGATTGGGTTTTGGGTTGGTGAGTTGGTTGACTGGGTCCAACAAGTGGTACGGTCCAAGCACTAATGGCACATGGCACAAACAAGCTGGAACAAGTAGTCGATGTCCAGGTCAGTGTAGCACAAAGTGGCTAAATGTAGAAATCAGAGCCGAAAGTTGTTCCTTGACTTCTGGGCTGCTGGGACATCCAATCCAGGGTCGCCAGGGACAAGGTCAATCCTTTTGTTGCACTCCCACTCCAGGGTTTTGGGCTGGCACCTATGGGTATCCTTCACCTTCAAAAGGCTGGCTCCAGTGCAGCCAAATGTTGAGGCCCTAGTTGACAGCAGTTCACCCCCACTGGTCCCATGGGATGTTTAGGGGATAGAGCTCTCCTCTGTCTTTGATGCACCTGTTTAACTCTGTGGCAGAAGGCTTTAACATTCACTGCACTCTATAAAGGTTTGAAGTGATGTCTTCATGTTGGTATCCTGGATAGTATCAACGAAGAATTGGAAGACCCCTTCAGAATAAAGGTAAAATGTCAATTGAGATTGGACAAAAGCAAGCCTGCTGTAAGGAATCAAAGTCACCCTTGCCTTCTTCTATCATAAATATAATGCCTTCTACAGAACATGGAGGGGATAGGAAGGAGAGCCCTAGATAAAAACAAGCTTGTGGAACACCTTTCCCAGGTCCACGTTCCTCTCTGTCTTCTCTAACTCTGCCCCTTTCCAATGCCTGAAATGTCAAAAACGCTTTAGGGCGCAGCACCCTGGTGCGAGGCTTGTATTTGTTATGTGCGTGCCCCTTTAAAATCAAGGTGCCAAGGAGATCTCCTGGCGTGAGTTGCTTTGCCTGAGGGGAGGTATTATCTTCCTCCAGAGGATCAATAGGGAAGCATTCTGGCTATTGTCTCACTGGGAGCAATACAGATATCCAGGCTGCCATGAATTCACATTTCCCTCACGTATCTGGTCTGGGCTCACAGAATTGACATTTGCATGGTTTCAGATTGCTGTGGCTTTAAAATGTTTGGGCTTATATGACTCAGTATGCCATAACGAGGAATAGCTTACTCTAGACTTCACCCTACCACCAGAAGGATAAGTGCAATAAATACAATATTTTGAATCAGACATCCAGAAGTTAAATGTAGCCTCTGACTGCAGATATTGTCGGTCACAGCAGCTGTGTGGAATACACATGTGACCTATGAACCTGCCGTTTGCCACTGGAGAGCAGTTCCTGATGTTGTAAGGAGACTAGTGCAGCAAGGGCACATGTATGTAACGTGCTTTGATATGGAATTTTGTCAAAGGATGTCTGATTAGTAGACTCCCCTTTCAGGGGCAGAATTACCTACATCACTTCATTTATTTAATACAAATCAAAAGGTTTGGGCTATTTCACGCACACAGATGGCAACCCATGACACGGCCCCAGCCAAAAAGGTTGAGCACCATGCTTCTATGTGTCAGGTTCATCCTCAAAGGTAAGAAAACATGCAGATGCCATCGGTACTAGAGTGTTGAAATCCAGGCTCAGGCAGTATGTCCATTTGGAATCTAGAGGTTTACCAACACTCTGGACTATGCTCAATTATGGCCAAGTGTTTTCCTTTTACCGAAAACAACCTGCTGAATTAGGCAATGGGCTGATCAACCTCTTCTGAGCTCGGCTAAGCTGAGTCCACTCCAGTTTCATGTTTACAGGTGCCTGCATGGAACATGATTCCCTGTCCAGAGTTGGGTCACCCCCGTGGTGGTGGGCAAAGTAACAGGCACAACTAGAGGGATGTTGGTTCTGAGATGGATGATCTCTGTTTTGGAAGTAAACCATTGAGGCACAAGCAGTCATCCAATTCTTGATGTTCAAAAGGAATGTCAAGAATGAGTTTGTATTGTGAATACAGGTGAGAGGACAACGCATTGGGGTACACCACAATTAAAGATAGAAATGGGACTGTCCTCACCTGCAGCTCCTTTGCCTGCCATCCACGAAAAAGATAACGCATTTGAGAGACAGGCCTTCAATGTCCAGAATATATCTTGGGTGATTGAGTAATGTGGCATGATTCATATTGTCAAACACCAGCTACAGCTTGATCAGGATGAGAATTGTAGGGATACCATTGTGAAGGGAGTGAAGCAACTGATCCCTTCTCAAGAGCAAATGTGGCTCTGTTCACAAAGTGGGATGAAAGCCAGATTGCCATTCATATAATAAGTTACTAGACTCACTTTAACACCTCAGTTGCTGGGTTGACATTTTCAATATTATTTTCTCAAGGATCGAAGTTGTAGCTATTGGTTGATAGTTGACTAGTACAGATGTATCATAGATGGCCTCTTCACTAGGAGAGTGACACATGGTTTCTGGAAAGCAAGTTGGCATATGACCAGAGGTTAAGGAACTTTTTATTATCATAGCCAAATTGGGAGACTGACTCAAAATGCGATCTTTGATAGTGTATGCTGGACTGAGGTGGAGGTGTTTAAAAGAGCCTCTTGTCTGTCTGTAATTATGATCTTATGTTATGTTATGTTTTGTTACTGGAATGTACAGTGCACACCACTGATCATCAATGGGGGGCATAGTGTCAAGGGAGACTGTCAACCGCACATGGGTTGTTTGTTGTGATAGTTGGCGTGATAAAGGGGGGGATATGAGTGCCCAATCCTTTGCTCCTTTGACTCGGGGCAAGAGAGTGATCAATAAGACCTTGATGAAGGAATGATAGGCAGTAACCTTTTAATTATTTTCCTGCACCATGATGGTGCCATTGTTGTTTTTATTTATGACTCTTTTCATAAGTTAAAGGATGGTGTGGTGACTATCCCACACCTAATGCCTCCATTGATTGCAGCTGAACCTCTTGACGGGATATTAGTCAGCATATGGGACCTCCATGATTCAGGGCCATAATTGAAGAGCTAAATGTCAGTGACCACTTCTTTAAATGACAACTTGAACTAGGTATCAGCTAAAGTTAGACCAGGGCTAGAGTTGAGGTACTTAGAAACACAGTCTGCAAGGTATAGCACATTAAAGAAATGGGGAAGGATGGAGAAGCTGCATTGGACAGTGTGGGGAATGCAGACATAAGAATCATTATACTTTGGAGACCTCTAGCAGTCAGGGCTGATATGGAACATAGGACAAACATCTTAATTGGGGGTATTACACAAGTAGCAGAAGCAGGGAACCCTAGGAGTTACATCCCTATGAGGTCATAGCAGGTATTAGCACATGGAGATAATTATTGACCTCCTTGCAGCCAATATGAATGTTTAGCAAGCAATCAATAACTACTGGTATATTTTGCTTTCTGAACATTCGCATTTCCTAAAGCATACAATGAAACAACAACGCCATTTCCTTGTAATTTATTTCTCAAAAAGGCCCTTCCTCCCTGGAAGGATATTTATTTCACGGTAACATCCAAGTTAAATCACCCAATAGAAAACTAAAGCTTGGAAAAATGCCTTACGTTTTTAAGAGGATCCATATACTTGTGTGTTACACATAATTAATGCTCCTGTTAAAACGTTGTCAGTTTAACCATGTTTGAAATTAAGATGCTTAACTTATGAAGACAATATTGTAATATAACATACTATAAAATGAAACCACATTTGATTTACTAACATAATTTGCTCTTTATTTTAGTTACAATTTCAAAACATTTTTAGTTCACCACTGAAAATCCAAAATGTGTATTGCTATTATCACTCACTATGTGTTTATAGCCTTATAGTCTGGAACTCGGGAGTGCTCATTGTTGCTTATGATAGTGACCGTTCACCAACTGATCACCCTCGGCTTCACCTCAGAGCATAACTTGGTGATGGGTCATTATCCTGTGATAACGGCCCCTCCACCAGTCTATAAAGCTAAAGTGACAAATAATTCACAACAGTGGTTAAAAGTATAGAGTGAACTAATTGATAACATATGGTCTCAATACTGGCCATACATTGCAATTCAACACAATGTATGTGTGTAGGCATACATGTCAGACAAATACCCGTGTTTAACAGCTGTAAAACCCCCAAGTCTATGAGGTTTTTTAAAGTTCAGGTAAAAAAATATCACATTTTTCCTTTTTTTTTAAGCACAGGTAGAAAAGATCAGATATACTTATTTAATGCACAAGTCAAAAAGATAATTTATATTATGTTAACATACAGGGTGAATAGATCAAATGTGCTCTATGAATGTAATAGCAATACAGGCAAAATATAATTGAGTGACTACAGTACACACGTACTTTATGAAAGCCAACATACATTTCTGAATGTACAGAAGGAAAAGTAATGTCATGGTCTGACCAATCAACAGTGGCATGGAGGATACAGAGCTGATCATTGAGGGTGGAGGAGAGATCACAGAAAGAAAATAATAGACAGCTTGGAGAAGTAACACATACATGATGCACTAACTGTAGCCTGTAGTATGCTCTAGATGAGAGGTGCAGGCCCTAACTGGGGCAAACAGAAGTTGCCCTGTAATTGCAGTGCTTGGTTATGAAGCCTGGCGATTGACAATTAATGGGATGGCCTTTGCTGCTGCAACCAAAAAGAGCCCAATCAAGGACTTGCTTAACCCCAGGATGTAAGGTGTGCAGATACTGTCAGACACTCTTCAAGATGGTGGCGGGACCTAACATTCAAGTCCTGTTCGAGGTCAAGAAGCAGATAGTGTTAGGGAGAATTCTCCAGATTGGCTAATTTCCCTTACCTACTGAGTTCCTCAGCAGCTTTGCTGGATTTCTAGTATTATTTATTTTTTCACCTGGTAAGATTGTGGGCCTTTTTCCCACTCTTACATGTGTTTTGCTGTGTTTTTTACATTTTTGTGTTCATAGACTGTGGAGTCTCACCTACTACATAGGCATCATCTTTTTACTGTGTGTCACACAGCAACTTTAGTGCAATGACACAGGGTTGTCTTTTTAGACTTCCCACTTTTAACTCCATTTTCTGGGCCTGACTACTGTCTCCCGGAGCATGTAAAGTTGCCATTGACGTTTACTGGTCTTTTCAAATTTACAGACCCAGTACAAAATATTTTCCATACAGTACTGGAAAGGGTTAATAGATATCCCCTTTTGTCCCCTGGTGGCTGGGGGGTGGGGGTGGTGGGAGACATGAGTGGGGGCCTGGTGGAGGCTGCCCCTGCACTGCTGGGGGGGTGGTGATAGGGGACATGATTGGGGGCCTGGTGGAGGGTGCCCCTGCACTGCTGGGGGGTGGGGGTGGTGGGAGACATGGGTGGGAGCCTGGTGGTGGGTGCTCCTGCTTGCTGGGGGGTGGGGGTGGTGGGAGACATGAGTGGGGGCCTGGTGGAGGGTGCCCCTGCATTGCTGGGGGGGTGGTGATAGGGGACATGAGTGGGGGCCTGGTGGAGGGTGTCCATGGTGGCTGGGGGGTGGGGGTGCAGGGGGACATGAGTGGGGGCCTGGTGGTGCTGCCCCTGCACTGCTGGGGGGTGGGGGTGGTGGGAGACATGAGTGGGGGCCTGGTGGAGGGTGCCCCTGGTGGCTGGGGGTGGTGGGAGACATGGGTGGGAGCCTGGTAGGGGCTGGCCATGGTTGCTGGGGGTGGGGGTGGTGGGAGACAAGGGTGGGGGCCTGGTGGAGGCTGCCCCTGGATGCTGGGGGGTGGGGGTGCAGGGGGACATGAGTGGGGGCCTGGTGGTGCTGCCCCTGCACTGCTGGGGGGTGGGGGTGGTGGGAGACATGAGTGGGGGCCTGGTGGAGGGTGCCCCTGGTGGCTGGGGGGTGGGGGTGGTGGGAGACATGGGTGGGAGCCTGGTGGGGGCTGCCCATGGTTGCTGGGGGGTGGGGGTGGTGGGCGACATGAGTGGGGGCCTGGTGGAGGGTGCCCCTGGTGGCTGGGGGGTGGGGGTGGTGGGAGACATGAGTGGGGGCCTGGTGGAGGCTGCCCCTGCACTGCTGGGGGGGGTGGTGATAGGGGACATGAGTGGGGGCCTGGTGGAGGGTGCCTCTGCACTGCTGGGGGGTGGGGGTGGTAGGGGACATGGGTGGTGGCCTGGTGGAAGCTGCCCATGGTTGCCGGGGGGTGGGGGTGGTGGGAGACATGAGTGGGGGCCTGGTGGAGGCTGCCCCTGCACTGCTGGGGGGGTGGTGATAGGGGACATGAGTGGGGGCCTGGTGGAGGGTGCCCCTGCACTGCTGGGGGGTGGGGGTGGTGGGAGACATGGGTGGGAGCCTGGTGGTGGGTGCCCTTGCTGGCTGGGGGGTGGAGGTGGTGGGAGACATGAGTGGGGGCCGGGTGGAGGGTTCCCCTGGTGGCTGGGGGGTGGGGGTGGTGGGAGACATGAGTGGGGGCCTGGTGGATGGTGCCCCTGCACTGCTGGGGGGTGGGGGTGGTGGGAGACATGGGTGGGAGCCTGGTGGGGGCTGCCCATGGTTGCTGGGGGGTGGGGGTGGTGGGAGACATGGGTGGGGGCCTGGTGGAGGCTGCCCCTGGATGCTGGGGGGTGGGGGTGCAGGGGGACATGAGTGGGGGCCTGGTGGTGCTGCCCCTGCACTGCTGGGGGTTGGGGGTGCAGGGGGACATGAGTGGGGGCCTGGTGGTGCTGCCCCACACTGCTGGGGGGTGGGGGTGGTGGGAGACATGAGTGGGGGCCTGGTGGAGGGTGCCCCTGGTGGCTGGGGGTGGTGGGAGACATGGGTGGGAGCCTGGTAGGGGCTGGCCATGGTTGCTGGGGGTGGGGGTGGTGGGAGACAAGGGTGGGGGCCTGGTGGAGGCTGCCCCTGGATGCTGGGGGGTGGGGGTGCAGGGGGACATGAGTGGGGGCCTGGTGGTGCTGCCCCTGCACTGCTGGGGGGTGGGGGTGGTGGGAGACATGAGTGGGGGCCTGGTGGAGGGTGCCCCTGGTGGCTGGGGGTGGGGGTGGTGGGAGACATGGGTGGGAGCCTGGTGGGGGCTGCCCATGGTTGCTGGGGGGTGGGGGTGGTGGGCGACATGAGTGGGGGCCTGGTGGAGGGTGCCCCTGGTGGCTGGGGGGTGGGGGTGGTGGGAGACATGAGTGGGGGCCTGGTGGAGGCTGCCCCTGCACTGCTGGGGGGGGTGGTGATAGGGGACATGAGTGGGGGCCTGGTGGAGGGTGCCTCTGCACTGCTGGGGGGTGGGGGTGGTAGGGGACATGGGTGGTGGCCTGGTGGAAGCTGCCCATGGTTGCTGGGGGGTGGGGGTGGTGGGAGACATGAGTGGGGGCCTGGTGGAGGCTGCCCCTGCACTGCTGGGGGGGTGGTGATAGGGGACATGAGTGGGGGCCTGGTGGAGGGTGCCCCTGCACTGCTGGGGGGTGGGGGTGGTGGGAGACATGGGTGGGAGCCTGGTGGTGGGTGCCCTTGCTGGCTGGGGGGTGGAGGTGGTGGGAGACATGAGTGGGGGCCGGGTGGAGGGTTCCCCTGGTGGCTGGGGGGTGGGGGTGGTGGGAGACATGAGTGGGGGCCTGGTGGATGGTGCCCCTGCACTGCTGGGGGGTGGGGGTGGTGGGAGACATGGGTGGGAGCCTGGTGGGGGCTGCCCATGGTTGCTGGGGGGTGGGGGTGGTGGGAGACATGGGTGGGGGCCTGGTGGAGGCTGCCCCTGGATGCTGGGGGGTGGGGGTGCAGGGGGACATGAGTGGGGGCCTGGTGGTGCTGCCCCTGCACTGCTGGGGGTTGGGGGTGCAGGGGGACATGAGTGGGGGCCTGGTGGTGCTGCCCCACACTGCTGGGGGGTGGGGGTGGTGGGAGACATGAGTGGGGGCCTGGTGGAGGGTGCCCCTGCACTGCTGGGGGGTGGGGGGGTGGGAGACATGAGTGGGGGCCTGGTGGAGGCTGCCCCTGCACTGCTGGGGGGGGTGGTGGGAGACATGAGTGGGGGCCTGGTGGAGGGTGCCCCTGCACTGCTGGGGGGTGGGGGTGGGTGGGAGACATGAGTTGGGGCCTGGTGGAGGCTGCCCCTGCACTGCTGGGGGGTGGGGGTGGTGTGAGACATGAGTGGGGGCCTGGTGGAGGCTGCCCCTGCACTGCTGGGGGGGTGGTGGTGATAGGGGAAATGGGTGGTGGCCTGGTGGAGGCTGCCCATGGTTGCTGGGGGGTGGTGGTGGTGGGAGACGTGGGTGGGAGCCTGGTGGGGGCTGGCCATGGTTGCTGGGGGGTGGGGGTGGTGGGAGACATGGGTGGGGGCCTGGTGGAGGCTGCCCCTGGATGCTGGGGGGTGGGGGTGCAGGGGGACATGAGTGGGGGCCTGGTGGTGCTGCCCCTGCACTGCTGGGGGGTGGGGGTGGTGGGAGACATGAGTGGGGGCCTGGTGGAGGGTGCCCCTGGTGGCTGGGGGGTGGGGGTGGTGGGAGACATGAGTGGTGGCCTGGTGGAGGCTGCCCCACACTGCTGGGGGGTGGGGGTGGTGGGAGACATGCATTGTTGATCAGTAGTGCAAGGTGACATGTGGGTTGGCTGGGGGGCATGCCCATGGTGGATGGGCTGCCTGCAGGACATGAGCAGGGGTGCAGGGTTGTCCCCCGTGGTGTGGGCTGCCTGAAGGGGCCGTGGAGGTTGTGGAGCGTCCACCTGGGTGGACCCACACGGCCAATTCACGTGTATTACTCCCCAGAACCCCTGAAATACACATACCCTGCTGAAATCGCGTGTGGAACTTCCCGCGCACCCCTGAAATACACGTACCCTGCTGAAATCGCGTGTGGAACTTCCCGCGCACCCCTGGAATACACGTACCCTGCTGAAATCGCGTGTGGAACTTCCCGCGCACCCCTGAAATACACGTACCCTGCTTGCACGGGGCCAATCGCGTGTGGAACTTCCCGCACACCCCAGAAATACACATACCCTGCTTGCACGGGGCCAATCGCGTGTGGAACTTCCCGCGCACCCCTGAAATCCACGTACCCGGCCAAATCGCGTGTGGAACTTCCCCAGCACCCCTGAAATCCACGTACCCGGCAAAATCGCGTGTGGAACTTCCCGCGCACCCCTGAAATCCACGTACCCGGCCAAATCACGTGTGGAAATTCCCACGCACCCCTGAAATCCACATACACGGCCAAATCGCGTGTGAGACTTCCCGCGCACCCCGGTATACACGCACACATATTTTTTGTCAGCGGGTGTCCGTGTTTGTGGGTACCCCTTTGCACGTCATTTGTCCTGGAGGGCCACAGTATGGGACATTCATCATGGCAGTATATAGGTGCTATTTGTTGGCGCACCTTTTGGCGCACATTTCTTACAGGCGCAGAGACGCTACCGCCTGCTTTCTTGTGGCTGTCGTGTTTGTGCCTGTGCGCTGGTTTGAGCGTGCGCTTTTTTGCCCTATTCTATTCCATGAATACTTGTTGTAGGCGAGCGTGTGGGCGTTCCGCGCACTTGTGCCCTGTACTTTCACCGTGACGCCCACATTTTGGCAAGTTGTTCCCCATTCCGAGTGTTACGCCCCGTGTTCCGCCTACTTTTGTTGCGTGCGCCGCGCTATGTGCGATTTTCGCTGTGGCCTGTGCGATTTTCGCTGTGACCTGGCGCACGCAGTTAGATGGCCTGTGCGCCAACGTGCGCCGCGCACTTTTTTATCGCACATCCGATGGTTTTCTCGCGCACGGCCTTCCATGAATCGATGTGCGCTGCTTTTCGTGCGATTTTCGCACTTGCACTTCGATTTTCGCTATTCCACTGCGATTCGCACGTTTTTGGCCACTTGCGCCTCGCTAATTATTCCATGAATCGGCCTCTTAATGTCTCTCTGCTGCCCGTAATATCCCGGTAATAGCAGTGTATCGGGTGGCAGAGATGGTAAGGAAGTTTTGCAGGCATCCGGCCGGAATTATCGCAGAATACCAGCAAACCTTTAACGAGGGTGTGAATACAATTCTAAATTGCCTAATAAATAGACAAGGATCTTGAAGAGCAGTAGTACTTGTTTACTTCTTTTGTTAATGAAGTTGCAGAGAGCACTCGATTGGGATAATTTGATAATGTTCAATGAAAGTGGAAGTTGCTCTCTCTTGGGTGATGAGTAGTGGCTATACTGCCTATGTAGCCACCAACAGTGATACCAAACTCAAAGGTAAAACAGCCACAGCACAACAGCTATACATCCTTCAAATGCTTTCGAAATGTGGGCTGGGAGCAGGCTATGTCCTCAGGAGGCATGTGAAGTGATCACAGTATCAACCGAACAGTAATAGTACAAACACTCCAAAGTATAAAAGCATCCATTTAAAGCTCTATAAAAGTAAATGTACTTTAATAAAACGGTAACAAATGCAATAACTAAGTAGTGAAAAACAAATAAAAACCCACCCGTGTGGAAAGAACACAGAAAACTCAGAACTTGTGGGGAATAGCAACTAGGGTACTTGAGCAGGTTTGATCAAACAAACAATTGCTACAATTTCACTTACAATTAAACAATATGTCTTTTAAAGAAAAGATGCAAAAGGGCTTTAAAAATCCACAGGTTCTCAGAAGTGGACCAGGGGGACAGGGCTTCTTCCTAGTACCCAATTCTTTGGGGGCACTACAGCTTTGTGCAATTTGTCTATCTAGAAGTTCCCTAAGGTGGTGATTGGGTTTTGGGTTGGTGAGTTGGTTGACTGGGTCCAACAAGTGGTACGGTCCAAGCACTAATGGCACATGGCACAAACAAGCTGGAACAAGTAGTCGATGTCCAGGTCAGTGTAGCACAAAGTGGCTAAATGTAGAAATCAGAGCCGAAAGTTGTTCCTTGACTTCTGGGCTGCTGGGACATCCAATCCAGGGTCGCCAGGGACAAGGTCAATCCTTTTGTTGCACTCCCACTCCAGGGTTTTGGGCTGGCACCTATGGGTATCCTTCACCTTCAAAAGGCTGGCTCCAGTGCAGCCAAATGTTGAGGCCCTAGTTGACAGCAGTTCACCCCCACTGGTCCCATGGGATGTTTAGGGGATAGAGCTCTCCTCTGTCTTTGATGCACCTGTTTAACTCTGTGGCAGAAGGCTTTAACATTCACTGCACTCTATAAAGGTTTCAAGTGATGTCTTCATGTTGGTATCCTGGATAGTATCAACGAAGAATTGGAAGACCCCTTCAGAATAAAGGTAAAATGTCAATTGAGATTGGACAAAAGCAAGCCTGCTGTAAGGAATCAAAGTCACCCTTGCCTTCTTCTATCATAAATATAATGCCTTCTACAGAACATGGAGGGGATAGGAAGGAGAGCCCTAGATAAAAACAAGCTTGTGGAACACCTTTCCCAGGTCCACGTTCCTCTCTGTCTTCTCTAACTCTGCCCCTTTCCAATGCCTGAAATGTCAAAAACGCTTTAGGGCGCAGCACCCTGGTGCGAGGCTTGTATTTGTTATGTGCGTGCCCCTTTAAAATCAAGGTGCCAAGGAGATCTCCTGGCGTGAGTTGCTTTGCCTGAGGGGAGGTATTATCTTCCTCCAGAGGATCAATAGGGAAGCATTCTGGCTATTGTCTCACTGGGAGCAATACAGATATCCAGGCTGCCATGAATTCACATTTCCCTCACGTATCTGGTCTGGGCTCACAGAATTGACATTTGCATGGTTTCAGATTGCTGTGGCTTTAAAATGTTTGGGCTTATATGACTCAGTATGCCATAACGAGGAATAGCTTACTCTAGACTTCACCCTACCACCAGAAGGATAAGTGCAATAAATACAATATTTTGAATCAGACATCCAGAAGTTAAATGTAGCCTCTGACTGCAGATATTGTCGGTCACAGCAGCTGTGTGGAATACACATGTGACCTATGAACCTGCCGTTTGCCACTGGAGAGCAGTTCCTGATGTTGTAAGGAGACTAGTGCAGCAAGGGCACATGTATGTAACGTGCTTTGATATGGAATTTTGTCAAAGGATGTCTGATTAGTAGACTCCCCTTTCAGGGGCAGAATTACCTACATCACTTCATTTATTTAATACAAATCAAAAGGTTTGGGCTATTTCACGCACACAGATGGCAACCCATGACACGGCCCCAGCCAAAAAGGTTGAGCACCATGCTTCTATGTGTCAGGTTCATCCTCAAAGGTAAGAAAACATGCAGATGCCATCGGTACTAGAGTGTTGAAATCCAGGCTCAGGCAGTATGTCCATTTGGAATCTAGAGGTTTACCAACACTCTGGACTATGCTCAATTATGGCCAAGTGTTTTCCTTTTACCGAAAACAACCTGCTGAATTAGGCAATGGGCTGATCAACCTCTTCTGAGCTCGGCTAAGCTGAGTCCACTCCAGTTTCATGTTTACAGGTGCCTACATGGAACATGATTCCCTGTCCAGAGTTGGGTCACCCCCGTGGTGGTGGGCAAAGTAACAGGCACAACTAGAGGGATGTTGGTTCTGAGATGGATGATCTCTGTTTTGGAAGTAAACCATTGAGGCACAAGCAGTCATCCAATTCTTGATGTTCAAAAGGAATGTCAAGAATGAGTTTGTATTGTGAATACAGGTGAGAGGACAACGCATTGGGGTACACCACAATTAAAGATAGAAATGGGACTGTCCTCACCTGCAGCTCCTTTGCCTGCCATCCACGAAAAAGATAACGCATTTGAGAGACAGGCCTTCAATGTCCAGAATATATCTTGGGTGATTGAGTAATGTGGCATGATTCATATTGTCAAACACCAGCTACAGCTTGATCAGGATGAGAATTGTAGGGATACCATTGTGAAGGGAGTGAAGCAACTGATCCCTTCTCAAGAACAAATGTGGCTCTGTTCACAAAGTGGGATGAAAGCAAGCCAGATTGCCATTCATATAATAAGTTACTAGACTCACTTTAACACCTCAGTTGCTGGGTTGACATTTTCAATATTATTTTCTCAAGGATCGAAGTTGTAGCTATTGGTTGATAGTTGACTAGTACAGATGTATCATAGATGGCCTCTTCACTAGGAGAGTGACACATGGTTTCTGGAAAGCAAGTTGGCATATGACCAGAGGTTAAGGAACTTTTTATTATCATAGCCAAATTGGGAGACTGACTCAAAATGCGATCTTTGATAGTGCATGCTGGACTGAGGTGGAGGTGTTTAAAAGAGCCTCTTGTCTGTCTGTAATTATGATCTTATGTTATGTTATGTTTTGTTACTGGAATGTACAGTGCACACCACTGATCATCAATGGGGGGCATAGTGTCAAGGGAGACTGTCAACTGCACATGGGTTGTTTGTTGTGATAGTTGGCGTGATAAAGGGGGGGATATGAGTGCCCAATCCTTTGCTCCTTTGACTCGGGGCAAGAGAGTGATCAATAAGACCTTGATGAAGGAATGATAGGCAGTAACCTTTTAATTATTTTCCTGCACCATGATGGTGCCATTGTTGTTTTTATTTATGACTCTTTTCATAAGTTAAAGGATGGTGTGGTGACTATCCCACACCTAATGCCTCCATTGATTGCAGCTGAACCTCTTGACGGGATATTAGTCAGCATATGGGACCTCCATGATTCAGGGCCATAATTGAAGAGCTAAATGTCAGTGACCACTTCTTTAAATGACAACTTGAACTAGGTATCAGCTAAAGTTAGACCAGGGCTAGAGTTGAGGTACTTAGAAACACAGTCTGCAAGGTATAGCACATTAAAGAAATGGGGAAGGATGGAGAAGCTGCATTGGACAGTGTGGGGAATGCAGACATAAGAATCATTATACTTTGGAGACCTCTAGCAGTCAGGGCTGATATGGAACATAGGACAAACATCTTAATTGGGGGTATTACACAAGTAGCAGAAGCAGGGAACCCTAGGAGTTACATCCCTATGAGGTCATAGCAGGTATTAGCACATGGAGATAATTATTGACCTCCTTGCAGCCAATATGAATGTTTAGCAAGCAATCAATAACTACTGGTATATTTTGCTTTCTGAACATTCGCATTTCCTAAAGCATACAATGAAACAACAACGCCATTTCCTTGTAATTTATTTCTCAAAAAGGCCCTTCCTCCCTGGAAGGATATTTATTTCACGGTAACATCCAAGTTAAATCACCCAATAGAAAACTAAAGCTTGGAAAAATGCCTTACGTTTTTAAGAGGATCCATATACTTGTGTGTTACACATAATTAATGCTCCTGTTAAAACGTTGTCAGTTTAACCATGTTTGAAATTAAGATGCTTAACTTATGAAGACAATATTGTAATATAACATACTATAAAATGAAACCACATTTGATTTACTAACATAATTTGCTCTTTATTTTAGTTACAATTTCAAAACATTTTTAGTTCACCACTGAAAATCCAAAATGTGTATTGCTATTATCACTCACTATGTGTTTATAGCCTTATAGTCTGGAACTCGGGAGTGCTCATTGTTGCTTATGATAGTGACCGTTCACCAACTGATCACCCTCGGCTTCACCTCAGAGCATAACTTGGTGATGGGTCATTATCCTGTGATAACGGCCCCTCCACCAGTCTATAAAGCTAAAGTGACAAATAATTCACAACAGTGGTTAAAAGTATAGAGTGAACTAATTGATAACATATGGTCTCAATACTGGCCATACATTGCAATTCAACACAATGTATGTGTGTAGGCATACATGTCAGACAAATACCCGTGTTTAACAGCTGTAAAACCCCCAAGTCTATGAGGTTTTTTAAAGTTCAGGTAAAAAAATATCACATTTTTCCTTTTTTTTTAAGCACAGGTAGAAAAGATCAGATATACTTATTTAATGCACAAGTCAAAAAGATAATTTATATTATGTTAACATACAGGGTGAATAGATCAAATGTGCTCTATGAATGTAATAGCAATACAGGCAAAATATAATTGAGTGACTACAGTACACACGTACTTTATGAAAGCCAACATACATTTCTGAATGTACAGAAGGAAAAGTAATGTCATGGTCTGACCAATCAACAGTGGCATGGAGGATACAGAGCTGATCACTGAGGGTGGAGGAGAGATCACAGAAAGAAAATAATAGACAGCTTGGAGAAGTAACACATACATGATGCACTAACTGTAGCCTGTAGTATGCTCTAGATGAGAGGTGCAGGCCCTAACTGGGGCAAACAGAAGTTGCCCTGTAATTGCAGTGCTTGGTTATGAAGCCTGGCGATTGACAATTAATGGGATGGCCTTTGCTGCTGCAACCAAAAAGAGCCCAATCAAGGACTTGCTTAACCCCAGGATGTAAGGTGTGCAGATACTGTCAGACACTCTTCAAGATGGTGGCGGGACCTAACATTCAAGTCCTGTTCGAGGTCAAGAAGCAGATAGTGTTAGGGAGAATTCTCCAGATTGGCTAATTTCCCTTACCTACTGAGTTCCTCAGCAGCTTTGCTGGATTTCTAGTATTATTTATTTTTTCACCTGGTAAGATTGTGGGCCTTTTTCCCACTCTTACATGTGTTTTGCTGTGTTTTTTACATTTTTGTGTTCATAGACTGTGGAGTCTCACCTACTACATAGGCATCATCTTTTTACTGTGTGTCACACAGCAACTTTAGTGCAATGACACAGGGTTGTCTTTTTAGACTTCCCACTTTTAACTCCATTTTCTGGGCCTGACTACTGTCTCCCGGAGCATGTAAAGTTGCCATTGACGTTTACTGGTCTTTTCAAATTTACAGACCCAGTACAAAATATTTTCCATACAGTACTGGAAAGGGTTAATAGATATCCCCTTTTGTCCCCTGGTGGCTGGGGGGTGGGGGTGGTGGGAGACATGAGTGGGGGCCTGGTGGAGGCTGCCCCTGCACTGCTGGGGGGGGTGGTGATAGGGGACATGATTGGGGGCCTGGTGGAGGGTGCCCCTGCACTGCTGGGGGGTGGGGGTGGTGGGAGACATGGGTGGGAGCCTGGTGGTGGGTGCCCCTGCTTGCTGGGGGGTGGGGGTGGTGGGAGACATGAGTGGGGGCCTGGTGGAGGGTGCCCCTGCATTGCTGGGGGGGTGGTGATAGGGGACATGAGTGGGGGCCTGGTGGAGGGTGTCCATGGTGGCTGGGGGGTGGGGGTGCAGGGGGACATGAGTGGGGGCCTGGTGGTGCTGCCCCTGCACTGCTGGGGGGTGGGGGTGGTGGGAGACATGAGTGGGGGCCTGGTGGAGGGTGCCCCTGGTGGCTGGGGGTGGTGGGAGACATGGGTGGGAGCCTGGTAGGGGCTGGCCATGGTTGCTGGGGGTGGGGGTGGTGGGAGACAAGGGTGGGGGCCTGGTGGAGGCTGCCCCTGGATGCTGGGGGGTGGGGGTGCAGGGGGACATGAGTGGGGGCCTGGTGGTGCTGCCCCTGCACTGCTGGGGGGTGGGGGTGGTGGGAGACATGAGTGGGGGCCTGGTGGAGGGTGCCCCTGGTGGCTGGGGGTGGGGGTGGTGGGAGACATGGGTGGGAGCCTGGTGGGGGCTGCCCATGGTTGCTGGGGGGTGGGGGTGGTGGGCGACATGAGTGGGGGCCTGGTGGAGGGTGCCCCTGGTGGCTGGGGGGTGGGGGTGGTGGGAGACATGAGTGGGGGCCTGGTGGAGGCTGCCCCTGCACTGCTGGGGGGGGTGGTGATAGGGGACATGAGTGGGGGCCTGGTGGAGGGTGCCTCTGCACTGCTGGGGGGTGGGGGTGGTAGGGGACATGGGTGGTGGCCTGGTGGAAGCTGCCCATGGTTGCTGGGGGGTGGGGGTGGTGGGAGACATGAGTGGGGGCCTGGTGGAGGCTGCCCCTGCACTGCTGGGGGGGTGGTGATAGGGGACATGAGTGGGGGCCTGGTGGAGGGTGCCCCTGCATTGCTGGGGGGTGGGGGTGGTGGGAGACATGGGTGGGAGCCTGGTGGTGGGTGCCCTTGCTGGCTGGGGGGTGGAGGTGGTGGGAGACATGAGTGGGGGCCGGGTGGAGGGTTCCCCTGGTGGCTGGGGGGTGGGGGTGGTGGGAGACATGAGTGGGGGCCTGGTGGATGGTGCCCCTGCACTGCTGGGGGGTGGGGGTGGTGGGAGACATGGGTGGGAGCCTGGTGTGGGCTGCCCATGGTTGCTGGGGGGTGGGGGTGGTGGGAGACATGGGTGGGGGCCTGGTGGAGGCTGCCCCTGGATGCTGGGGGGTGGGGGTGCAGGGGGACATGAGTGGGGGCCTGGTGGTGCTGCCCCTGCACTGCTGGGGGTTGGGGGTGCAGGGGGACATGAGTGGGGGCCTGGTGGTGCTGCCCCACACTGCTGGGGGGTGGGGGTGGTGGGAGACATGAGTGGGGGCCTGGTGGAGGGTGCCCCTGCACTGCTGGGGGGTGGGGGGGTGGGAGACATGAGTGGGGGCCTGGTGGAGGCTGCCCCTGCACTGCTGGGGGGGGTGGTGGGAGACATGAGTGGGGGCCTGGTGGAGGGTGCCCCTGCACTGCTGGGGGGTGGGGGTGGGTGGGAGACATGAGTGGGGGCCTGGTGGAGGCTGCCCCTGCACTGCTGGGGGGTGGGGGTGGTGTGAGACATGAGTGGGGGCCTGGTGGAGGCTGCCCCTGCACTGCTGGGGGGTGGTGGTGATAGGGGAAATGGGTGGTGGCCTGGTGGAGGCTGCCCATGGTTGCTGGGGGGTGGTGGTGGTGGGAGACGTGGGTGGGAGCCTGGTGGGGGCTGGCCATGGTTGCTGGGGGGTGGGGGTAGTGGGAGACATGGGTGGGGGCCTGGTGGAGGCTGCCCCTGGATGCTGGGGGGTGGGGGTGCAGGGGGACATGAGTGGGGGCCTGGTGGTGCTGCCCCTGCACTGCTGGGGGGTGGGGGTGGTGGGAGACATGAGTGGGGGCCTGGTGGAGGGTGCCCCTGGTGGCTGGGGGGTGGGGGTGGTGGGAGACATGAGTGGTGGCCTGGTGGAGGCTGCCCCACACTGCTGGGGGGTGGGGGTGGTGGGAGACATGCATTGTTGATCAGTAGTGCAAGGTGACATGTGGGTTGGCTGGGGGGCATGCCCATGGTGGATGGGCTGCCTGCAGGACATGAGCAGGGGTGCAGGGTTGTCCCCCGTGGTGTGGGCTGCCTGAAGGGGCCGTGGAGGTTGTGGAGCGTCCACCTGGGTGGACCCACACGGCCAATTCACGTGTATTACTCCCCAGAACCCCTGAAATACACATACCCTGCTGAAATCGCGTGTGGAACTTCCCGCGCACCCCTGAAATACACGTACCCTGCTGAAATCGCGTGTGGAACTTCCCGCGCACCCCTGGAATACACGTACCCTGCTGAAATCGCGTGTGGAACTTCCCGCGCACCCCTGAAATACACGTACCCTGCTTGCACGGGGCCAATCGCGTGTGGAACTTCCCGCACACCCCAGAAATACACGTACCCTGCTTGCACGGGGCCAATCGCGTGTGGAACTTCCCGCGCACCCCTGAAATCCACGTACCCGGCCAAATCGCGTGTGGAACTTCCCCCGCACCCCTGAAATCCACGTACCCGGCAAAATCGCGTGTGGAACTTCCCGCGCACCCCTGAAATCCACGAATCCCGGCCAAATCACGTGTGGAAATTCCCACGCACCCCTGAAATCCACATACACGGCCAAATCGCGTGTGAGACTTCCCGCGCACCCCGGTATACACGCACACATATTTTTTGTCAGCGGGTGTCCGTGTTTGTGGGTACCCCTTTGCACGTCATTTGTCCTGGAGGGCCACAGTATGGGACATTCATCATGGCAGTATATAGGTGCTATTTGTTGGCGCACCTTTTGGCGCACATTTCTTACAGGCGCAGAGACGCTACCGCCTGCTTTCTTGTGGCGGTCGTGTTTGTGCCTGTGCGCTGGTTTGAGCGTGCGCTTTTTTGCCCTATTCTATTCCATGAATACTTGTTGTAGGCGAGCGTGTGGGCGTTCCGCGCACTTGTGCCCTGTACTTTCACCGTGACGCCCACATTTTGGCAAGTTGTTCCCCATTCCGAGTGTTACGCCCCGTGTTCCGCCTACTTTTGTTGCGTGCGCCGCGCTATGTGCGATTTTCGCTGTGGCCTGTGCGATTTTCGCTGTGACCTGGCGCACGCAGTTAGATGGCCTGTGCGCCAACGTGCGCCGCGCACTTTTTTATCGCACATCCGATGGTTTTCTCGCGCACGGCCTTCCATGAATCGATGTGCGCTGCTTTTCGTGCGATTTTCGCACTTGCACTTCGATTTTCGCTATTCCACTGCGATTCGCGCGTTTTTGGCCACTTGCGCCTCGCTAATTATTCCATGAATCGGCCTCTTAATGTCTCTCTGCTGCCCGTAATATCCCGGTAATAGCAGTGTATCGGGTGGCAGAGATGGTAAGGAAGTTTTGCAGGCATCCGGCCGGAATTATCGCAGAATACCAGCAAACCTTTAACGAGGGTGTGAATACAATTCTAAATTGCCTAATAAATAGACAAGGATCTTGAAGAGCAGTAGTACTTGTTTACTTCTTTTGTTAATGAAGTTGCAGAGAGCACTCGATTGGGATAATTTGATAATGTTCAATGAAAGTGGAAGTTGCTCTCTCTTGGGTGATGAGTAGTGGCTATACTGCCTATGTAGCCACCAACAGTGATACCAAACTCAAAGGTAAAACAGCCACAGCACAACAGCTATACATCCTTCAAATGCTTTCGAAATGTGGGCTGGGAGCAGGCTATGTCCTCAGGAGGCATGTGAAGTGATCACAGTATCAACCGAACAGTAATAGTACAAACACTCCAAAGTATAAAAGCATCCATTTAAAGCTCTATAAAAGTAAATGTACTTTAATAAAACGGTAACAAATGCAATAACTAAGTAGTGAAAAACAAATAAAAACCCACCCGTGTGGAAAGAACACAGAAAACTCAGAACTTGTGGGGAATAGCAACTAGGGTACTTGAGCAGGTTTGATCAAACAAACAATTGCTACAATTTCACTTACAATTAAACAATATGTCTTTTAAAGAAAAGATGCAAAAGGGCTTTCAAAATCCACAGGTTCTCAGAAGTGGACCAGGGGGACAGGGCTTCTTCCTAGTACCCAATTCTTTGGGGGCACTACAGCTTTGTGCAATTTGTCTATCTAGAAGTTCCCTAAGGTGGTGATTGGGTTTTGGGTTGGTGAGTTGGTTGACTGGGTCCAACAAGTGGTACGGTCCAAGCACTAATGGCACATGGCACAAACAAGCTGGAACAAGTAGTCGATGTCCAGGTCAGTGTAGCACAAAGTGGCTAAATGTAGAAATCAGAGCCGAAAGTTGTTCCTTGACTTCTGGGCTGCTGGGACATCCAATCCAGGGTCGCCAGGGACAAGGTCAATCCTTTTGTTGCACTCCCACTCCAGGGTTTTGGGCTGGCACCTATGGGTATCCTTCACCTTCAAAAGGCTGGCTCCAGTGCAGCCAAATGTTGAGGCCCTAGTTGACAGCAGTTCACCCCCACTGGTCCCATGGGATGTTTAGGGGATAGAGCTCTCCTCTGTCTTTGATGCACCTGTTTAACTCTGTGGCAGAAGGCTTTAACATTCACTGCACTCTATAAAGGTTTGAAGTGATGTCTTCATGTTGGTATCCTGGATAGTATCAACGAAGAATTGGAAGACCCCTTCAGAATAAAGGTAAAATGTCAATTGAGATTGGACAAAAGCAAGCCTGCTGTAAGGAATCAAAGTCACCCTTGCCTTCTTCTATCATAAATATAATGCCTTCTACAGAACATGGAGGGGATAGGAAGGAGAGCCCTAGATAAAAACAAGCTTGTGGAACACCTTTCCCAGGTCCACGTTCCTCTCTGTCTTCTCTAACTCTGCCCCTTTCCAATGCCTGAAATGTCAAAAACGCTTTAGGGCGCAGCACCCTGGTGCGAGGCTTGTATTTGTTATGTGCGTGCCCCTTTAAAATCAAGGTGCCAAGGAGATCTCCTGGCGTGAGTTGCTTTGCCTGAGGGGAGGTATTATCTTCCTCCAGAGGATCAATAGGGAAGCATTCTGGCTATTGTCTCACTGGGAGCAATACAGATATCCAGGCTGCCATGAATTCACATTTCCCTCACGTATCTGGTCTGGGCTCACAGAATTGACATTTGCATGGTTTCAGATTGCTGTGGCTTTAAAATGTTTGGGCTTATATGACTCAGTATGCCATAACGAGGAATAGCTTACTCTAGACTTCACCCTACCACCAGAAGGATAAGTGCAATAAATACAATATTTTGAATCAGACATCCAGAAGTTAAATGTAGCCTCTGACTGCAGATATTGTCGGTCACAGCAGCTGTGTGGAATACACATGTGACCTATGAACCTGCCGTTTGCCACTGGAGAGCAGTTCCTGATGTTGTAAGGAGACTAGTGCAGCAAGGGCACATGTATGTAACGTGCTTTGATATGGAATTTTGTCAAAGGATGTCTGATTAGTAGACTCCCCTTTCAGGGGCAGAATTACCTACATCACTTCATTTATTTAATACAAATCAAAAGGTTTGGGCTATTTCACGCACACAGATGGCAACCCATGACACGGCCCCAGCCAAAAAGGTTGAGCACCATGCTTCTATGTGTCAGGTTCATCCTCAAAGGTAAGAAAACATGCAGATGCCATCGGTACTAGAGTGTTGAAATCCAGGCTCAGGCAGTATGTCCATTTGGAATCTAGAGGTTTACCAACACTCTGGACTATGCTCAATTATGGCCAAGTGTTTTCCTTTTACCGAAAACAACCTGCTGAATTAGGCAATGGGCTGATCAACCTCTTCTGAGCTCGGCTAAGCTGAGTCCACTCCAGTTTCATGTTTACAGGTGCCTGCATGGAACATGATTCCCTGTCCAGAGTTGGGTCACCCCCGTGGTGGTGGGCAAAGTAACAGGCACAACTAGAGGGATGTTGGTTCTGAGATGGATGATCTCTGTTTTGGAAGTAAACCATTGAGGCACAAGCAGTCATCCAATTCTTGATGTTCAAAAGGAATGTCAAGAATGAGTTTGTATTGTGAATACAGGTGAGAGGACAACGCATTGGGGTACACCACAATTAAAGATAGAAATGGGACTGTCCTCACCTGCAGCTCCTTTGCCTGCCATCCACGAAAAAGATAACGCATTTGAGAGACAGGCCTTCAATGTCCAGAATATATCTTGGGTGATTGAGTAATGTGGCATGATTCATATTGTCAAACACCAGCTACAGCTTGATCAGGATGAGAATTGTAGGGATACCATTGTGAAGGGAGTGAAGCAACTGATCCCTTCTCAAGAACAAATGTGGCTCTGTTCACAAAGTGGGATGAAAGCCAGATTGCCATTCATATAATAAGTTACTAGACTCACTTTAACACCTCAGTTGCTGGGTTGACATTTTCAATATTATTTTCTCAAGGATCGAAGTTGTAGCTATTGGTTGATAGTTGACTAGTACAGATGTATCATAGATGGCCTCTTCACTAGGAGAGTGACACATGGTTTCTGGAAAGCAAGTTGGCATATGACCAGAGGTTAAGGAACTTTTTATTATCATAGCCAAATTGGGAGACTGACTCAAAATGCGATCTTTGATAGTGCATGCTGGACTGAGGTGGAGGTGTTTAAAAGAGCCTCTTGTCTGTCTGTAATTATGATCTTATGTTATGTTATGTTTTGTTACTGGAATGTACAGTGCACACCACTGATCATCAATGGGGGGCATAGTGTCAAGGGAGACTGTCAACCGCACATGGGTTGTTTGTTGTGATAGTTGGCGTGATAAAGGGGGGGATATGAGTGCCCAATCCTTTGCTCCTTTGACTCGGGGCAAGAGAGTGATCAATAAGACCTTGATGAAGGAATGATAGGCAGTAACCTTTTAATTATTTTCCTGCACCATGATGGTGCCATTGTTGTTTTTATTTATGACTCTTTTCATAAGTTAAAGGATGGTGTGGTGACTATCCCACACCTAATGCCTCCATTGATTGCAGCTGAACCTCTTGACGGGATATTAGTCAGCATATGGGACCTCCATGATTCAGGGCCATAATTGAAGAGCTAAATGTCAGTGACCACTTCTTTAAATGACAACTTGAACTAGGTATCAGCTAAAGTTAGACCAGGGCTAGAGTTGAGGTACTTAGAAACACAGTCTGCAAGGTATAGCACATTAAAGAAATGGGGAAGGATGGAGAAGCTGCATTGGACAGTGTGGGGAATGCAGACATAAGAATCATTATACTTTGGAGACCTCTAGCAGTCAGGGCTGATATGGAACATAGGACAAACATCTTAATTGGGGGTATTACACAAGTAGCAGAAGCAGGGAACCCTAGGAGTTACATCCCTATGAGGTCATAGCAGGTATTAGCACATGGAGATAATTATTGACCTCCTTGTAGCCAATATGAATGTTTAGCAAGCAATCAATAACTACTGGTATATTTTGCTTTCTGAACATTCGCATTTCCTAAAGCATACAATGAAACAACAACGCCATTTCCTTGTAATTTATTTCTCAAAAAGGCCCTTCCTCCCTGGAAGGATATTTATTTCACGGTAACATCCAAGTTAAATCACCCAATAGAAAACTAAAGCTTGGAAAAATGCCTTACGTTTTTAAGAGGATCCATATACTTGTGTGTTACACATAATTAATGCTCCTGTTAAAACGTTGTCAGTTTAACCATGTTTGAAATTAAGATGCTTAACTTATGAAGACAATATTGTAATATAACATACTATAAAATGAAACCACATTTGATTTACTAACATAATTTGCTCTTTATTTTAGTTACAATTTCAAAACATTTTTAGTTCACCACTGAAAATCCAAAATGTGTATTGCTATTATCACTCACTATGTGTTTATAGCCTTATAGTCTGGAACTCGGGAGTGCTCATTGTTGCTTATGATAGTGACCGTTCACCAACTGATCACCCTCGGCTTCACCTCAGAGCATAACTTGGTGATGGGTCATTATCCTGTGATAACGGCCCCTCCACCAGTCTATAAAGCTAAAGTGACAAATAATTCACAACAGTGGTTAAAAGTATAGAGTGAACTAATTGATAACATATGGTCTCAATACTGGCCATACATTGCAATTCAACACAATGTATGTGTGTAGGCATACATGTCAGACAAATACCCGTGTTTAACAGCTGTAAAACCCCCAAGTCTATGAGGTTTTTTAAAGTTCAGGTAAAAAAAATATCACATTTTTCCTTTTTTTTTTAAGCACAGGTAGAAAAGATCAGATATACTTATTTAATGCACAAGTCAAAAAGATAATTTATATTATGTTAACATACAGGGTGAATAGATCAAATGTGCTCTATGAATGTAATAGCAATACAGGCAAAATATAATTGAGTGACTACAGTACACACGTACTTTATGAAAGCCAACATACATTTCTGAATGTACAGAAGGAAAAGTAATGTCATGGTCTGACCAATCAACAGTGGCATGGAGGATACAGAGCTGATCACTGAGGGTGGAGGAGAGATCACAGAAAGAAAATAATAGACAGCTTGGAGAAGTAACACATACATGATGCACTAACTGTAGCCTGTAGTATGCTCTAGATGAGAGGTGCAGGCCCTAACTGGGGCAAACAGAAGTTGCCCTGTAATTGCAGTGCTTGGTTATGAAGCCTGGCGATTGACAATTAATGGGATGGCCTTTGCTGCTGCAACCAAAAAGAGCCCAATCAAGGACTTGCTTAACCCCAGGATGTAACGTGTGCAGATACTGTCAGACACTCTTCAAGATGGTGGCGGGACCTAACATTCAAGTCCTGTTCGAGGTCAAGAAGCAGATAGTGTTAGGGAGAATTCTCCAGATTGGCTAATTTCCCTTACCTACTGAGTTCCTCAGCAGCTTTGCTGGATTTCTAGTATTATTTATTTTTTCACCTGGTAAGATTGTGGGCCTTTTTCCCACTCTTACATGTGTTTTGCTGTGTTTTTTACATTTTTGTGTTCATAGACTGTGGAGTCTCACCTACTACATAGGCATCATCTTTTTACTGTGTGTCACACAGCAACTTTAGTGCAATGACACAGGGTTGTCTTTTTAGACTTCCCACTTTTAACTCCATTTTCTGGGCCTGACTACTGTCTCCCGGAGCATGTAAAGTTGCCATTGACGTTTACTGGTCTTTTCAAATTTACAGACCCAGTACAAAATATTTTCCATACAGTACTGGAAAGGGTTAATAGATATCCCCTTTTGTCTGTGTCTCATGGAACATTATGTTGTTCCCCTTTCTTTAATATTTGGCTGGTGGCAGTAGTATCTACCATTTTCTTCCTAACGCGGGCTATGAAAACAGCCTTGGTACTGTTTTAGGCTATGTTAGTAGCCTCGAACTTTGATTCGCTGGACCCCTTTTAATTTCATTTGGTTCCGGCTGGGTTTATTCGCCATTTCGTTTTGTAAAGATCTTTCTCGTGTTTTACTCTGCACGCCAAACCAGGTTTGGTTCTTTTGTTCATCGTCCTTTGGTGGGCTTCTGCACACAAGACCTCCTTAGTTGCCTGAGTGTCTGGGTGGACAGGATATGAGGGAGGGGGGAAACTGCATAAAAAGCAGGTCTCTGGGACTTGGAAGGCAGAGTCACCACTGGATCGAGAAAAACCGAAGAGAAGCTGAAGGAAGAGGACTACTGCAACTACTGAACCTCCCTTTGAAGCCCTACTGCGGGCCCGAATTGCTAAAACTTCGACGACAGAGAAGATCTGCAAGGAATCTTATTCTCTTGAGCTGGTGGGACCAAACAGTTCGCCAAACACCAAGCAAGGCCTCCCTCCCCTGGTCAAATTTGTTGTGCATCGCTGCAAAGAACCGGATAGCCAGGAGGACCAGACCCTGTTTGGGTTTTAAGGAACGCACCTTTTATTTGTCGCTTTGCTCTGCTGCTGGTTTCTTCCCTGGGCAGTGCAGGACTCTCCAGTCTTCCTCCTTCTTGTCAGTCTGACAGTCGCTTCAGGAACCGTGAGCCTGCAGGACCTGCCAGGAACTTCTGCCTCAGCTACACCATTCTTCTTTTACTAAGGTACTGTTCAAATCTGGTTGTTTGTTCCGTCCGATCGCGGTGAAAGTGTTTGAATTCTTTCGCTAATCAGAGGGCTGGTCCTTCTCTACTCTTTTAAATAACTTTTCTTCTGACCAACTTCGTTTTGAACTCTTGGCAAAGACTTAACCGCGAACTACTCTGAACTGTGTGATCCTCTGCAAAGAGTCTGAACCATTAACATAGGCCCAGGCCTATTGATTTGAATCCTAGGTGTAGTAAGCCTTTTCTAGATTGCCCTGCCTACTTACGTGTTGGTGCTGATTGATTTTGAATAACCTTGACTGTCCCCGCCTTTTTCAATTGCTGGAGTGCATTTTGCTCACAATTCATTTTGAGCTTAATTTGTCCAGAATTCATTGGGTGATGTGTCGTGTATTAATATTGTGATTTTCTGTTGCTTTATATTAGTGAACTGTTTTATAACTGATGGTGTAAATAAATGTATATCTTTTCCTTAGAAACCTTGAGTCAGTGTTTGTTTGTACCATAGCAATTGCTGTCCTTTGTGTAACTTCTGATACTGCTCACTTTACTCTTGAGATAAGTCTGGCTGCTCAGCCATCACTACCACTTTACTGTGTAGTACAGGCTTGTACCAAGGTGAATTTGTACTTACACTTGTAGGGCCTCATTACGACCCTGGCGGTAAGTGAAAAATGATGGCAGTAAATGATTACCGCCATCGTTTTCCGCCAGGTCCGATCCTGACCCGTGACCGTTAACTACGATGCCATTAGCGGCATCGTAGTTAACGCTGCCGCTAACTGCTCCAAGGAAGCGCGCACCCGACCTCCCACACCGTAATTACCAGCATGGCGGAAAGGCACGCGAATGCCGACCCAAGCGGACATGCACCTAACGCCATCACCCAGCCGTTAAGTTCCTTACCGCCATGGTGCTAATTCCGCCATCGTGAACCAACCGTAAATGGCCATGGAAAGTGAATCCAGCTGCCACAGGTGCACAGGAACAGCACAGGTGGAGGCAATACAGACTCAGGAAGTACAAAAAGAGCACACCCCACCCCTTCCCACACCCAGTCACACTCCACAATGATACCAATAGGCCTAGCAATGTTGGGGCTGGAGGACCTGATAGCAATGCAAGTGCTACTACAACAACAACAACAACAGGCAGCACAGAGGAGACGCAGGAGGAGAAGGAGGGCAAGGCAGGGCCAGCAAGCCCCACAAGCACAGCCAGTGTCACCACGCAGGCAGCCCCCAATCCCACACATCAGAGCCAGTCCATTCAACCTCACTGCAGAGCAGATCCACACCCTGTACCGTTTGGACCGGGACACCATCACCGCCATAGTAGACATGACACACAACAACATCGTCAGCATGATAGAAACACCAACCGCCATCCCACCCCTACTGAAGGTAGTGTCTGTACTCCACTTCCTGGCCACAGGCACCTACCAGCACACAGTGGGGCACTTGCATGGCATTTCACAACCATTATTCTCACGTACGCTTATCCAAGTGCTCGATGCCCTCCTCAAGCACACAGACGACCAGATCTCATTACCACGGACTGCCCAGGAGATTGCAAACACCAAAGTGGGTTTAACTGCACTAACCGGCATACCTGGTTGCATTGGTGCCATAGACTGCACCCATGTTGAATTGGTGGTTTCACGTGCCATGGAGGTACCGTACTGCAACCGGAAACAATTCCACTCAATCAACGTGCAAATGGTCTGTGACTCCAACAAGATCATCACACATTGTTGTGCCCGATTCCCCGGATCAACCCATGATTCAATGGTCCTGAGGAACTCCACAATACCACGCTACATGGAGCAACATGCAGGCCCACGATCTTGGCTGCTCGGTGAGTCTAATGTCATGACCATGGGAATCTGAAGTGGGTAGGTGAACGACATACCAATGCATACTCCACCTGGCTGAAAGGGGGGGGATGATGCATACTCCACCTGGCTGAAAGGGGGGGGGGGTGATGCATACTCCACCTGGCTGAAAGGGGGGTGGAATGATGCATACTCCACCTGGCTGAAAGTGGGGGGATGATGCATACTCCACCTGGCTGAAAGGGGGGGGAATGATGCATACTCCACCTGGCTGAAAGGGGGGGGATGATGCATACTCCACCTGGCTGAAAGGGGGGGGAATGATGCATACTCCACCTGCCTGTGAGTAGCAGAGACAACGGAGCCAGATCATACCCTAAAGCAACACAAACTACACCCAACACCAGTAAACCCAATACCTGATGTATGCAGCCCTTCCATGTGAATGAGGTTGTGTCCCAACCATGACACAACCATCTGCAAGTGCATTGTACCAATTCAGACCACATTGACTTCTACAAAATGCACCTACATGCACATCAACAAACACCATCAGGCGAAAGGCCTGTCCCCCATAACTGCGCACGGAGGAGGCACATGACGGACAGAAACATCAACACACCATTACACAGACAGCAGGGCACCCAAAATGTCCCTATCATCATCGGTATTTCTCACTGGGGTCATGATGAGGCCGACAGCAATGTTGCAATGATGTGAGCATTGACATCACAGGACACGTGGCAGGCCCCCAAAACAAACGCCATGAACGAACACAGTGGATGGGCACTCACAAGGCACTCGAGCCCTCTGCATACATTGGTTGATGGCATGCAAAACAGGCCATGAGAGCCATGAGCATATACGGGTCGCATAGTGTGAATCAAATAGTGCATTTAGAAGTGGTTCTAAGTAATATTTGGATGCAAGCCATGGTGGCACATCATGTTCTGAATTAGACGTCATGACTGACACATGCATTCTCGCCCACATACAGGTGATGCAGGCTATCCCCTGAAGAGGTGGCTCCTTACACCAGTCCGGAACCCACAGAACCAGCACGAGGAGGACTTCAACAATGCACATACACGTACCCATGTGGTCATTGAGCAGGAATTCGGCCTATTGAAGGCACGGTTTCGCTGCCTCAGCAGGTCTGGTGGTGCACTCCTGTACCGTCATGAGAAGGTGGCAAAGATGGTCATGGCATGTGTCATGCTACACAATATGTGCGTCAGACGAAATGTGCCCCTGCCCCCTGACGGAGAAATGCAACCACCTGACAATGAGGATGAGGAGGGTGCAGATGGGGCCGCACCTCATGGAGGAGGCGATGCACAGGAGGGGCGTGAAATGCGTCAAGATATCATCCACCAATGCTTCTAGCACATACGGCTGGTGTGTATCACATGGAGACGGCACTTGGGGCACTGTGTGTCTCTGGGACATGCACACTGTGGACTGTACACCAATAAAGCACACATTCGCAATGAAAATGTCCACACATGTGATTTGGGAAAAAGGAAAATGTGTATTTCAATTGTAAATTGTCGTGCAACACCCCCTCCCCCCTCCCCCCTGAAGACCCCAACACACCCCCTCCCCCTACCCCCTCCCCCTGAACACCCCAACACACCCCCTCCACCCTCCCCTTCCCCCCTGAACACCCCATCACACCCCCTCCCCCCTGAACACCCCAACACACACCCTGTGAGTGGCTAAAGATGCCTGTGACAGTGGGCCCACGCTATTACATGCCCCCTCTCCCGGCCCCCGGGGCACCCCTGCCTGTGGAGCGCAGGTTCCGTCCTGATCGTCGGACAGGGCTGCTCTGGGCAGAACTTGCAGTGGAGGATGTCCCTGGCTGCTCACGGGCACTCATGTCCTGAAGGGTGTGGGACAGCTCTGTGAGCACACGGCGCATGGCGGCAAGTTCCCCGCAAATGTCCCTTGAGGTGGACTCCATTGCAGCCCTCAGGGTCTCCGTACTGCGCTCTATTTCGGCCCTTAGGGTCTCCGTAGATTGTTCTATGGCTGCCCTAGCCCCCCCACATTCCGCAGCATGCTCATTGAGGAGCGTGGACAGTTGTTGCTGACGTACAACAATCTCCTCAAGGGAAAGTTCACTCTGCTGGGCCATGCCCATTCCAGATGGTGTCACTCTGCTGGGCCATGCCCATTCCAGATGGTGTGGCGAAGGGGCTGCTCACCTCCTGCAGACTTTCTGCAGGGCATGGGGTGGGAGGCCAGTCCCCTTCTCCTGGATGCCCCTGTGTGGGCTTCTCCTGGGGGCTGCCCCGGTACAGACAGGGGGAATGAAGCTGCTCAGTGGGGCGTCCTACATCGGGCTCATCTGTGTCAGTGTCTGAGCATGCTGCTATGGCAGCAGTTTCCCCTATGCTGCTGCTCCCTGCAGAAACGGTGCCTTCAGTGGCCAAGATCGTGGGGACGTGTGGTGCTGCAGGTGCTGGCATGCTGCCTGCCGGGGTGCCTGTCGGGGGGCCGTCCTGTGTGCTGGAAGATGATTTTACCTGCTGCAATGTCTTCCTCACTGCAGCTGAGGTGGAGGGCCTATGCATGGTGGTGCTGGCCCTCTTGGCTGCTTTTGAGGCAGGGGTGTCCTCATCCTCGTGGTTGGATTCAGAGCCTGTGGTGGGGCAAAGGAGGGATAGCGTTATTGATGGGTCTGCGGACATTGGAATGGCAATGAATCACCAGATTTTGGTTACTAGATGAAGCACATTTGAGGCAGGGGCATGCAGGTTGTCTCCTTTCTGTGTGGATGATGGATGGAGGTATGTGGGTGTCAGCAGTTAGGGTGTGCATGCTACATGTGTACAGGGTGGGGGTCGCATGTGGCTGTGGGCAGTGTCCAGCTGATGTGTTGCATTTACACTCTAGGGCAACATTGTGCTACACATTAATGGACGTCAGTGACTATAGCATGTCTTGATTTGGGGCACCTACCTTCATCGCCTGATGTCGGCGCTCCTCTTTCCATCCCTCCTACACCTTCGATGCTTTCCATGCCTATTGTGCTGGCACATATTTCCTCCCACGGTTGGAGTTTTATTGGGGAGTCAGCTCCTCCCCCGGTAGCCTGGGCCAGGTTGCGATTGTCAGAGATGATGCTTCAGACGCGGAGCCTCAAGTCATCCCACCGCTTCCTGCACTGCTGTGGGTTGCGGGGTACGGTCCCCACTGCGCTGACGCGCTGTGCCACCATGGCCCATGTGGCTTTTTTTTTTAAATCGCCGCCCTGGTCATTTCGGTGGAGAACACCACCGCCGCATTGTCCTGGAGTGTCTCCGCCAGCATGCTTAGTTCCTCACGGGAGGAGCATTCCTGGCGCTGCCAATCGCATGCCTTCTTCACGACTTTGGGCATTTTTAGGTTGGTATTTGGGTGTGTGATGGGTTTGGATGGGTCTCAGGGTCAGATGTGGTATTGTTGGGGAGGGTGGCAATGGATTGTGTTTTTAAAATGGCCGGCGTGCTCTTTCCCGTTCCGCCGCGATGACGCTACTTCCGCTTCCGCCTATTTCGGGGGACCGCTATTTGCGGTCACCGCTAATTGCGGTGACCGCTAAGATGGGTGGCGGTAGTGCACCTTGCGCAGCGTACGATGCCGGTAGGGGCCGTTTTGGGGTCTTTTACGCCATCGCGTTCTTGACTTTACTGCCATGGTGTAATGCTCGTGCGCGATGGGTCGGAATGAGCCGCATTTTACGGCATCCGGCCATGGCGTAAACATTAATTACGCCATGGCGGTAATGTTCGGTACTTACCGCCAGGGTCGTAATGAGGCCCGTAGTCTTAATTGTGTTTGGTGTCCCCAAAGGGTACTGCATATGATTCTTCCTAACCGATAGCAGATGGACAGCTGAACCAGAGACCACTTCACTGATCCAGATTTTAGGGGAATACAAGTATTATAAATATTACATTTGATTCATTGTTGACAAATTAGCAGTGTAGCATTCTTAAGAGACTGCAATATTGAAATCGTGTTCAAGTAGATTCACCCTGTGGAAGACATGGCTTTAATCAAGCTATTATGTTTTTGTTCAAAGAATCCATACATTGAATTGACATTGCACAATAAATGTTTCAAGGACTTTGCAAACAAAGGATTTGATTCTGTTGAAGCTCTCATATTAAGGACTTTGAATTTGTGAATATATATTTTGCAAGGACTTTATAGAACATAGTGAAACATGTTCACATTTGAAAAAATAAATTTTGAATAGAAGGAATTTGAATGTGTTTTAGATTTTTAACTTGTGTTTTGTATGTTTTAATTGGTTGAAATGTTTCTATTCATATTGGGGTTTAGTCATTTACATAACTCTAGAAGATATTGCTGCACATTTGACATTGGTTGCATGATATGATCATCACTAAAATTATATTAATGTAAAAATGTGGATGTATCCCTTGTGGGCAATTGTTCTGTAGAATATCATGGTGACCCTAGGTGTACATCGGTCGCGCCTTGAAACACTTGTGTATAGGCACGTTATAAATGCCATATCATAACATAAATGCCATATCATATCATACATGGATTAAGGGAAATCTGCATATTCTGATGAACTCATGAGAGCTGAAAGGATGCCAGAACCTGGACGTCACAGTGTGGGAGCATGAACCATAAAACCTGACCTAAACTGGTGAAGAGGCCTTTGTAATACAAACCAAGAAAAGGCAAAACCCCTCTATGGTTGTGTATTTAAGGGCAGTTTGTGATGGGCCAGGACACACATTGTTGCTTTGTCTTTCCTGAACCTACCGGAAAGTTGGTATTTGTCTGATATGTGATCCCTGTCTCCCTTGTGATGGGGTGCTGTTGACAGAGTGGCCCAAGGTGTTGATATGACTGACTTCAAGCTGTTCTATAGCTATGATTCGTTTTGTAGACTGTTTTCTTTTTAAAGACTGTACCGTTGTGTACAATGAGTGTCTGAAGCTTGCTTCCTGTGCACATAGATTGAACCTAAATATTGCCTTGGTTAATCAGTGGGTGCACCCTGACTATCTGCAGTGTCCTCAAAGAGGATGTAGATGGGTCTCACCATTAGTTGAGGGGATAGGATATCATTTTGATCATATTCTTTAATGCTGTTTGATGAGAAGGAAATCAGAGTTGGGGGAATTTCTGCAATCACTTCTTGTTCATCATCTGTGGATGGTTCCCTTTGTTGCTGAGGTAATGGCATCTGTCCGCTTTCTTATGCCACAAATGGTGAGGGCTCAACTTCCTCTTCCCTCTTCCCCTCCGAAACCTCTGTCACCTGATGCAAGTATCACAGTGATGCAGCAACTGATTGTTCAGCTTATATGTGATGCACTGACCTACATGCTATTTGGGCTTATCCAATGCATGCAACCTGCCGATGTATTGGGAGAAAGACACCCTACAGATACATTCTTCCTCCGACTCCTACCCCTTCCTCTAGCTCCTATCCTTTTCTGTACCACATGAAACGTAGACATGCTAATTGTATGTACCTCAGCCCAAAAATAAGCAGAAGGACCAATGGGTCTTTGGTCTTCCACTCCGCTAACAAAAACTGCAATGACTAACACTGCTTTTATCTTTCACCTCAGCAAGAAAAGAAATGCGGTTATTTCTGCATTGGAATTCACCTATACAATTTACTAGGCTTCTTCTAGATTTCTCACTGCTATGACTTATTCCGACAAAAAAAACACGTGATTAACACTTATTTGGTATTAACCTCTGACAACCAAAGACATGCAGACTAGCACGGCTTTGCACTTTTCAACATATAAGCACAAATAGGACTCTCAAAGCCGTGGCATTCACCTCCACCAACACATGGCATGTATCCGTCACAATGCTTTAACCTTTTCCCCTGCCATCTGTAGCATATCCAAACCACAATACAATATTAAAAGCAAAAAGAGAGGCTACGCCACTCCACCCTGTGTTCAACAAAGTTACAGCTTTCATAAATAAAATCAAATAATTTACATAATTACACATAACAGTTACAATGTCATCCCCATTTAGCCTGCTATCACCATCTGCCGGATGTCTTCTGCTTCCTCCCCCTCTCCTGACCTTGGTCATCCAAATACTTGCGGAGGGAAGGAAACTCAACCCCTTCTAACTAGAAACTCTGTGGCCTAAGCCTTTAACTACAAAAAGCCTACAATCTTCGAGAAGACTTTATGTAAAGCCAGCAGAAATGCTTGATACCACAATATTCTAACTACATATTTCTCCTAAGTCATCCTAAGACCCCGTGTGTCCACTTCACAAGTTTATTGCATCAACCTACAACTGTCTCTCTGCTGAAAAAAAAAAAAACTCTTCCATCGTGTTTAGAGCAAACCAACATTGTTCTCTTGCTTATGTACACTGAGCTCTGCACAGCTCAATTCTATGTGCTACAAAGGTGTATCCCACATGACGACATTGCAATTAGATTGTTGCTCGCTTTGTTGCTACATGATGCAACCTAAAATGTATTCAAAACTAAATACAGTTACTTATACACCGAATCTCCAAGCTACACAGAACACAAGCTAACTGCAACATTACAGCGTTTAAAAGAGCCACACCACAGACTGATATGACTTATGTAGCATAAGCATCTTTCCTGTATCAGTACTTTGTACGTGCATCCCAACACACAAAACAGCCTGTCACTGCTTTGGCCTTCTCCTAGGCCAACTAAAGACAAGTTTTCCAAGCATTGCTTTGCCTTCTTCTCTGCCAACAAAAGACAGATGTGGCAAATATTGTTTTTGACTACTCTTGCACCACTAAAATTCACAATGCTTTGGTCTTCTCTATTTTCAATAGACACATATGCCTACCACAACATTGATCTTCTCAAGCAACAAAATACAGTTGCACTTAACTCTGTTCTGGACTTCTCTATCTTCAAAGGACAGATGCCTACCACATCATTGACCTTCTTCTCCAGTAACATATTGCAAGTGCACCCAACTCTCAACTGGGCTTCTCTGACTATAAAATAATTGTATGGTTCACCCTACTTTAGCCATATCCCTGCCAGCAACGACATGCATGTTTAACATGCATTTGGCCCTCTCCCCTTGTAAAACACATACAGGCTTCTCACTGATTTTGACTTCTTCTGCTCCAACAGGAGAATCTGCTTCCTGCATATTCCTTCTCGTGTGCAGCTAAAGACAGGTGTGTCTATTACTGATTTGGCCCTCTCCTCCAGCAACAAAAGACAGAAATACTTAACACTGTTTTGTCCATGCCCAACTATAAAACATGTTTGAGCTTTGGCATACTTTCACTTTCCCGTTTGCTAATATAATAAACATGTTCTTTTGGCCATTTCTGCTAACAAAACACACATGTGACTAATACAGCTTTGGCCTCCACCGCTGGTATCAAAAGGCATGTGTGCCTATCACTGCTTTGGTGTTCTCCTCCAAAAAAAAGACATGTGTGCCTAACACAGATTTTCCCTACTATGGCTTTCTTGCTACCAGCAAAAGGAACCCGTGCTGAACACTATTTTGGCCTTCTCCTTCACTAACAAAAGACATGAGTGACTTGCACTGTTTTGGCCTTCTCCCCCTATAAAATACATGAAGGATTCTCACTGCTTTTGACTCCTCTCCCAAAAAGAAAAGAAGACATGTTCCTAACACAGTGCTTTGGAATTCTCCTCTGCTAGCAAAAGACCAAGATGGCTATAATTGCCCTGGCCTTCTCTTACTCGGAAATAAGACATGTGGGCCTAACAATGCGTTTAGCCCACCTTCCTCCTCTCAACCGCACACGTGCTCTCACTACTTTCACCTTCTACTCTGCCACCAAAAGGCACATATGCCTATCACTTGTTTGGCTTTTTTATCACCTATAAAATATACATGGGACTATCACTGCATTGACCATATTATCCACGTATTTAATAGATGTATGCTTAACACAACGTTGGCCTTCTCTTGTACTAGCATAACACACATGTGCATAACACTGCATTCGATGTCTACTCCACAAACAATTATCAAAGTAGCGTGTCTATGGAAAATGCTCTTCTATTCTCGCACTCTGAAAGTTTGATTCTCACTGGTTAATTCTCTAACAACATATAGACCCTAATATCAATGTAATGTTACTCTATCATTATCCTGCTCTATCTGTCCCAATCACTAAACCTAAACTAAACACTAACTATACCGGTAACATTTGCAAAGAAGCCAGAGTTCTTGGTTATTGCTCCTGTCTCTTCCAACTCCAACACGGAGTGTTTTAAGTTTTGCCTCACCAGCATTAATATAGATGCAATTCGACAGTGGTCAAAACTCTTCCCAGAAACCTTAAAAAATCTCAGCAATTTCAACCTGATAATCAGTCAAGAGCTTTGGGTACCACTTGAACTGATTTGCCCATACATAACTATAACGCCTAAATGTAGGTGACATTTTACCATGAATTTGGTTTTGCCCTATTAGTTTGCCATATCACATTTTCTGTGCATTTCATGATGCATCGCCATGAAAAGTATATGCATGATCTGTACATTTGCATTGATAATGCCTGCAGCAATACATGCTGATTCTGAGGTATCTTGAATCAGTGCAATTTGCTAGCTATTGTCACGTCTTCCTTCTTCAGTGGGACACAAGAGTCACCCAACAAATGACATTAAGATGGAGGAGTGCCACAGGTGCCCCATATTTAAAATCGAGGCTCTGTGTATGCTCAGAACATTGCACAAGGATGTGGACATATTGCATGCATGTAGTAAAAGGCAGACATGTAAGAATGCCATTAGTGATACTGTTCTTTTCTTGGGCTTGGTAGTACATATGGAATTCTCTGGGAATAGTCTAACTCCTGGATGTGCATTGGTTGAGATATTTGGTGGGGCTCTTAATTAAGCTGTTACGGTTAGGCAGATGTTTAGAAATATAAAGGAGGGCAAGAGTTTGAATTGTTGTGCATATGTGTTGTGCATATGTGTGAGCATATGTATGAGTGAGTCTGTGTCTGTGCATGTGTATATGCCTGTACATGTGTTTTTGAGTCTGTGTGTGTATACGTGTTTTTGAGTGTGTGTGTGTGTGTGTCCGCCTGCATGCATCTGTGGAAGAGTAATGCATCCACTCCCAAAACCAGTGTGCATAAAACCAGTGTGCATTATGGGCACAGCTTCATAAAAGTGATTTGCTGTGGCACTGGCATATCTTGCAAGCGCAGCTTCATGAAAGTGACGTTTATGGCCACTACAGACATATATTATGGGCACAGCTACATGAACGTGATATGCAATGGCCATGTTAATATATATACTAGAGACAGGCATTGCGGAAATTTAGCAACATACTGTGTACTGTTGGAGATATGGCATGTATTGTGTTTTTTTTTCTTCGTTTGCTGTATATGAACCATTTAAAAAAAAGAATATATATATATATATATATATATATATATATATATATATATATATATATATATATATATATATATATATATGTATGTATATATTTGTTGTTGTGTGAGAACCTCCCCGAACCAACCAATATTAGTAAGGTTCACCTCACTGTGCTCAGTTGCTAATGTTAATTTGTTGATGATGTTAATGCCCACCACTAAAAATATTTACCTTCTGCCACTGAGCGTAAATACTTTACAATGCAAAAGCACCCCACTGCCTTCATGGCTGCCTATGCTACTGCTGCTACCCGTCAGGTTGGGCTGTTGTGTTCAACAGAAACAATAAGCACATGAAGTAACAATGGGGAATTAAAATAATTAGCTCATTGAAGTTGTTATTGACCTCCTCTCAGCCAATCAGAATGTTTGGAGTGCAGTCAACAACTACTGAAGTCCTGTCTGGGAGGATCTTCATTTGCACTGCAATACCCAATTTACCACAATAAAGAGAAAGATAAAATATGTGAAAAGCTTTAATTTTCTTATAGAAAAACTGTGTCTTTTTTTTGGAGGAGAACACCAAAGCATTGATAGGCACACATGCCTTTTGATACCAGCTGATATATTCATGTTAAATCTTTTCCAGTTCAACCAAGTGTGCAATGCATGCGTATCTTACAGATCTACTTTTTCTTAAAATATTCCAAAATAAATCAATAGTTAATTTACAAACTTGGTTTGAGTATCATGTTACTGACTATTTAAAGATTTCTACTTTGCAACCACATCTTTGAAACCTATATTGATATTACCAGTATGGGCTAATAGCTTTATAAACCCAGGGACGGATCTTGTTCGCATGGAATAATGACCCTTCCCTAACGTGTGGCCCTCAGCTTTGCCTTAAATCATACATTGTGAGTGGGTCATTATCTTGTGATAATGACTTCCCCATTAGTCTACAAGGCTATTATTTAAAATGGTTATGCATAGCAGTGCCATGATATTTTAGAGCAAAACAATGTATTATAAGATTGTAAATGTATATATTCATTCTGATTCACCAAAGAAAAAAGAAACACAGCAAATAGTGCCTGACACACTCCCTCTGGTCACTACATGCACTTTTTTTCAGTTACAAAACGTTATGTGTGTTTCATGTACTAACATCACAGGGAGTAAAACAAGTACATTTAAACAACAAAAGGACATTTGCCAAAATGAAGTACCAGACACATCACAAGTAGACCTGGAAGAAACTCCTGAAAACCATTATGTGAATTGTGGCCAAAAACGTATCCACTGAATGTGTGTGCAGAGCTCAGGGCCAAATTGAGACACCCACACTTTTCAAGTAAGATTGTGAAGACTGTGCCAGGATTTGAACGTGCATGAGGATTTGCCTGAGCCTGTAATGCTCCTATGTGATTAAAACAGGTTTGTGGGATGAAAGTGAGTTTCAGAGTTGAGCAAAGTTGAGCATGTAGACATTTACATTTCCAGTAACGGAATGAACATAGGTAGATGTTCTTGTCTTCGCATCTGCAGATCACAAAGACATGCACATATATTATTTATTTCATTGGACATTTGTATGGTTCCTATACACAGGTGTTTCCAGGCACCACAAGACAAGAGGGTGGGGGGGCATGGGAAATCATAAGAATACAACATCAGAGGGCGGTTATATTGGTCTTGTGACAATCCTAGGTGCAAGTGCATGACAAGGTGATAAGTGCAAGGGGGAGGAGGGTAGAGGGAGAGCTGCAGGAGTGGGGTGCCCCCAAAGGTGGCAGCGGGCAGTTCTGGTCGGGCCAAGGCAGCAAGTGCCAGGGGAAAGAGGGGGTGGGGAGGAAAGAGTTCAGTGGACAGGGAGAACTAAGAATGGATAATCAGGGAAAGGGAGCCTGAGTGCAAGGGCTGGCAAAGGATTCTGGGGGCACTGGTAGGGGGTGGTCTGGCCTCTGTATTACTCTGAAGGGACCAGGCACCAGTCGCAGCAACGGTTGGAGAGTTTAGCACGGAAGGGGAGAGTGAAGGAGGAGGAGAAAAGGAAGGTCTTGATAAGTTTACAGTCTTGAAGTTACATAATTAGTTATATTAGTTAAATAATCAACCTCTATGAATTGATCAAAGATCTTAATTTTATATTGTAAAACATTACCTCTACAAAATCATTAAGAAACCTCCTTTATGTCTGGAACCTTATTTCAATTAAAATTGAGTAGTTTAAAGCTGGCCTTTGACAAACATAGGATAACACTATTTTAGAGAATGAAGAAGTTCACCAGGCTTTCACAGACCACACAAATATCATTATAAAAAGGCATGAAATATTATTTTTTTTACCGTTTTCCCTCATCTTTCCAAAGAATAATTTAAACTTACATACCTTGTATTTATCTACATTGTTGGAATCTGAATCAGAAAATATCAATTAGATTTGTAAACTCCCACTCAATTAAAGGGCCTCACTATAAGTCAGGCGGAGTGGTAGAAATGCATCAGTAACGCTATTGCTGCTGCATTACCGCTCCACCCAACTGAGTTGGGCGGAAAGTCATCCAACTTTACCTCCAGCTCTGAGCTGCACTGTGCTAATCTCACAAAAAATGCCCCTTAGGTTCCAGTGGGCCCAATACAAATGTGGACTTACCTCCTTGCCAGAACTCGGGATCTGGCACTAAATGTGACGGACCGAGTTGCAGTAACGCTATTTGCATTGGGCGGCATCCCTGCAGATTTGCCACCGGGATACCGCCCAACTTGTGATGACCCCCTTTGTATGTGACTACTGTAACATTCATTGGAATAGTACAAACATGTACCCTAGATGTTCTTCTTTTGTTTACATATAACTCCAGCTACATCTCAACAACGTATCTTGAGCATCATAATGTTCAATTTTGACAAAGGCTTTAATCCAACTACCCTTCCTAAAATAAACAAAAATATAAATACTAATGTTGTTGACACAATATATGGCTGAATTTGCTAAATGAACATATAAAACAAACATTGGCAATTCCAATAGTTTTGCCATTTGTAGTTGTTTATTGCATTTTAGATTGAGCATGGAGGGAAGGAATGATGAATGACAGCATGTTAAGGAGGGTCCAATTTGCTGTAATAGCATAAAAAACAATAGGCAATAATTGAGTACTTAACCTGCACGGTAAAACCAAGCTTTGTTCAAAACACAGAATAACGGCTGGGACAGCATACAAGTATCTCTCGTTTTACACTGAGTGTGAGCGGTTTTTAAGCTGGATACACGTCAGTAATGAGGTCATGCTACATAATTGATTAAAAAACCTATAAAGAGGGGTATGGCCAAGTTGGAAGGCTGAGTGGACAGAGAGTGCAAAGTCTCAAGTACAAGTGCTGCAGATTAACTGGTTTCGTCGAGTGGACTGCACTGCCGCAGCAGTAGTGGTGGCAGTGGAGTGAGGGGAGCCTGGTGGAGAAAACCAGACCGGCATCAAGAGCGTGGGGAGGCTGGGAACTGGTGCCCCTGTTGGAGTATCTGTAAGTGGAGATGCCTGGCCTCGCTGGGCTCATGCGGTGTCAGTGGAGGCCATATCAGCACAAACAGGGGTGAGAGGGGCACTGCAGCGGAGGAGACATATGCCAGTTACATTGCAGACCAAGGGCGGTGTTGTTTCTAAGGATAGTGCATGAATTGGCAGTGCTAGCTGTATCCAATTACCAAGGTGGTGGCAATCATTTTGAAGGTGTATGGGGCCAGACTCTCATAGCTGGTGGTGACAGTACCAGTCCCAGGAAAGTGCTAGGGCTGGGATGGGTCCACAGGAGCCAACCTGGAAACTGTGGGTCCTGTAGGTGCGGGAGCTGCTGCTGCTCATTACTACTCACCACCAAGTGGTGCATTTGTTGACAATTGTGGACTTTGTGTATGGCAGATTGTCTGGGCCAGAGGAGTGTCCCTATATGACTGCTTTAAGACGCGCTGGTTGTAGAGGCACGTGAACACATTGATAGTGGGCAGCTGAGTGAACACGCCATCAACTCGGTGAGAGGTCCCGCATTTCCTCTAGACAAGAGAGCAGTATGTAAATGGGACCGAGGAAGATGGGACAGCGGAGAAAAACAGAGAACGGGGAGCAGTGCAGCCGGTGTGTGCCACCAAGCAATCAACAATCTGATTTGTGTCCCAGGAGAAGGGAGGAACGGAAGAACTGCTGCTCACAAAGGAAGACTTAGAGTCTGTGCTGGCCAGATTTAAAAGTGACATTACAGATACTGTTAAGACGGAGGCAGCACTTATGAAAGATGTCCTGTCGTAAGCCATAGCAGTGAACAGGAAGGACCTCAAGGACCTTGGGGGGAGGGGGATAATGAACATGGAAGGTCAACTAGTAGCAGCAGTCGAGAAGATCCTGGATTTGTCAAAACAAGCAAATGCAACAGAGGAGAGAGTATTGATGCTGGAGGAGAAGTGCGAAGATTTGGAAAACAGGTCAAGGAGGGGGAACATTGAGATTAAGGACCTGAAGGAAGGAACAGAGGGGATGGACATAGAAAACTGTGCCACAGAGTTATTTGTGGACCTGGTGGACAGCAGTCAGACACAGAATCTGGGAACAGACAGGGTGCAACGGGTGGGAAGACAGAGGAATGACCTGTAAGTGCACCCACACAATGTCCTGGTGAAGCTGCACAATTTCAAGGACAAGCAGACAATAATGGTGGCTGCAAGGAAGCGGGGCAAGGTGCGCATTAGAGGCAGCAATTGCCAGCTATTTTATGACTTGCCGCAGGTGGCATTTGCTAAGTGGAGAGCGTTCAGAGTGGTTAAATGAAAAACCCGAAATATTGATGGCTCTTCCTGACGAAGCTGCAATTCAGGCTGGGAAACGAGGAGAAGATCATAGACAGTGTGGAGGAGAGATTGAAGGTATTGGGTATGGGGCAGTGGGAGGAGGGGGCCCCCAGTGAGGTGGCACAGAGGCGGTCTGGGCCAAGCCAGGATGGGGTGGAACACGAAGGCCAAGAAATAGTCATGACAATGCAGCCGACTGGAGGAGGCAATCTTATACTGATGATGATCTTTAGTTGCTGTGGTGTCAAATAGAGTATCTTGTCTTGGAGGGATGCCATTGTGGGTTACAGCAGTGTAGCATTTAAAGTTAATGTTATGCATGTTGTTGTGATGGTTATATGGGGTGTTTTGAGGGGGGTATGCACTTTGGTTGAAGAGGGATGGGGGATCAAGCTGGTATCAGTTCACAGATGGGGGTAATGCCAAGACCCTGGACGGAGGTTCCAGGGACACTTACTATGTTAACTAGGGGGTGAGGTCTACTAGAAGGTGGGATTCACATGGGTGGTGGATGAAACCTGTGATTAATGCATTATAGTACTGACTTATTGATCATGCATACATTTTACGCCCTACTTGCACAAAGTCAAGAATTCTTCATCTATGTGATATAATTTGTAGTAGTCACTTCCCAAAAGGTATGGTTGAAGAAGGTTTTCTCAAAGTTATGCATGACATTATAGGCAAGAGAGTAAATTGTTAGTTCACACACGCAAGGGATTGATTAGGGATTGCTTAAAATGAAAGTGTTTTAACATGACAACAACGATTTGGAAGTAAGTTCAAGAGTTATTGGCGGTTCTCGGGGAAGGGATCTTTTTATTGAATACCATGACTCTAGCAGAGGGCCAAAGGAAAAGTGTTGCTAAAAGTAAAAAAATAAATAATTGTTTGATAGCTGCAGCACATAAAATGTATATTTTGAATGTATGCAACATAAAAAGAACCCCAGGTCCTTACTCTCTGCAGTTAGTCAAACAAGCACAGTCCAGCCTTTGCAAATGAGATATACAAATGCAAGTATGTGCAAAAAGAACATGATCATATCATGATTACCGACCATCTCATGTTTGCCTTGAAACAAAAAGAAGGGGATGGAGTAGTCTTGCACAACATTAACGAGCACACAATGTTCAATGGAAAATTAATGATTGGGCGGATATCAGTGAAAACAATGAGATCAAATGTAAATTTTACTGAGGGTGGTGTTAATTGCCCTTTTATCTTAGATGTCTCTGAGAAAGAAGGGAATTGAGTTTCTAACATAACATAGGCAATGCACCTTGTGGCAGGAATACAATAGGGTCCTGTCAAGTTGCCATGGGCCCTAGTGGCATTATGGTGGTGCCAGGAGGGACATCACTCCCAGGACACCTGCTACTGAGATGTTGTCTACATGTTACCTCTTTTCCCATCAAAGCACCTATCAACCTTTCTTCTTCACTGATTTGATTGATTTGATTTGATGTTGTATTCATATTGCACACATCCAAAGGACCCAAACAGAAACCTGCATCTAGGCATAGATGTTAAATTCCCAAAGCGACAACTTAAGACAGCAAAAGTCAGAGGATTATTGGAATAAGTAGGTTTTTATTTTTTTTCAAAATAAATTCAGAAAAGGTGTCTTCTGGAGTTTGGTGGGCAATGCAGTCCAAAGACGGGGACCTTTAATTAAGAAAAATGGACCACCCCACAACACGAAGTAAGATAGTGAAATAATTAGCAAATTCTGCCCAATCGAACAAAGAGAGTGTTTCAGATGCTAAAGACAATAGATATATGTATGGATTATGGATAAAGTCCTTAACTCAATTCTTTGTTGGACCGGTAGCCAATGTAGTTTCTAGTGATGTAGAGAAACAGGTCTAGGAAGATTAAATACAAGTCTAACTGTGGTATTCTGGGCAACTTGGAATTGGTGTAACAGACTCACTGGTGCCCCTAAAGAAGAGTGCCGCAGTAGTCAGACTTAGAATGTGTCATTGACCTCACAACCACAGGACGATCAGATTCAGAGATAAATGGCTAAATAGATTTCCGTACAGATCTAACCAACTGTGTAACATGACATTTAAAGTTTAGGGATGCCTGCCACGTACAACAACCAAGATGTTTTACCTTGTCATAAAAGGAGGTTGGAACATCAAAGATGGCAGCACAGGATGTCATAGCACGAAAATCCCTCAACAGAATTTTTGGACCAACAACAATGACCTCGGTTTTTGAGGGATTAAATTGAAGTTTGTTTTTAAATGTCCAGCTTTGTATTGCATTGGCACAGTCCATTATCTGATTAATAGATTCAGATGGGGATTACAATCCGACATAAATGTGTGTGTCATCTGTGTCATCTGATGGTTCAACCCAAACCTAGCAAAAATGTCCATTCAACAGCCTGATATAAATATTGAACATAATTGGGGTAAGGGGGGACCCATGAGGCACACTGCTTAGGACAGGAAGATTGCCAGAAAAAGTTCCCAATTTGACAGCTTGAATCCTATCTGAGGGATAGGAAGAGAACCACTTCAGGGAATCATCCGAAACTCAAACTACCTCATTTGCTAGATTAAAAGATGGAGGTACCTTAATAGAAATGCAACCTGGGGAAACTAGAATTGTATATTGTGGCAAACACCTCCTTGGACTGATTTTTTGAGGGTACTGAATTTTTCTTGATAAAATTGTGATTCTGCCTTTAAAATTCCTGAAGGTTCCTTGTTTTGAGCCAAATCTTCTCTTCCTAATGGTCATTTTGTTTCAGAATTTTTAAAGAGTCTGAGAACCAAGAATTCTTTTTATTCTTAGTGTGTTTCTTTATTTTCAGAATGACACTCATGTCGCAAATTCTCTTACGGATCAACATATTCATTTGATAATACACACTGCCATTAAAGGAATGGTTCGCCCAAAAATTTTTATTGCAAAAAAAGATGGGCAATAATAAAAAAAATCGATTGCCACTTTTTTTTTAAGTCCCTATGTAAAATTTTGAGAAAATGAAGCTCAACATTTTAAAAAGGAAGTACATGGGGGCAACCATTTTGTGAAATGGATGCCCGCCTGTGCTTGCTTTTGCGGCACTAATGAAGGAAAAGTCAGCCAGCTGTAGTAAACAAAAGCTACCACTGGGTGGCTTTTCTTTCATTGGTGCCGGGACCTGGAGGACGCAGACCGGAGACTACAGGCAGAAAAGCTGCAGCTGCATCTCGGTAAGGGCTGGAGGAGCCCGGAAAACTTAGAAATAAAACCGCCGCTTTAAAAACATTGTATTTATGTTTGCGGCTCCTCCAGCCTGGAAAACGTAGAAAAAAAAACGCAGCTAGTGTTTATCTTTATTTAAAAAAATAGCACTTACCGAGATGCAGCTGTAGCTTTTCTGCCTGTGTTTCTTTCTGCACAAAATTCTGTGTGTGAGAATTGGTGTGAGAGTGAGGTAAGCATTTGAGCAAAAGACTGAGGGAATTGTCTGCAGGCATGAACAGTGGAGAGAGCGAGGGAGAAGAGAGTTGTAGGTTGTGTGCAGAGGTGTGGTTAATAGAGAGAGAGAAACATGAAGGGACCAGAGAGAGGAGTAGAAGAGAGATGAGAGAGTCACAGAGAGATGGGAGAGAGATGGGGTGTGAGGGAGAAAGAGAGAGAGCAAGATAGAAAGCGAGAGAGAGAGAGAGAGCTGAAGAAGCGAGAGAGAGAATGATAACAGACACGCACACACACAGATATGGGAGAGGGAAGGAGGTACAAGGGAGTGAGAGAGAATTCAAGAAACCAGGGAGAGAGATACATAGAGAGACCCTCTCCACCATACAAATGCTCCAGCATTTGCGCTGACATGGATTTCCATGCCGGTCCAAATGCTGAGGTCTGCCAGCTTTAAGCAGAAGCATAAAGTCGGCGGACCCCGAAGGGATCCATTGTACCTCCCTACCTTCCATGCTCGCATGGCTGGCAGCATGTACAACTACAATTAAACACTGTCCGACATGATCTCAGGTCATGCAGTGTTTAATTGCAACTGTGAACTCTGCTTACCATGTCTTCATGGTGATTAGCGTTCACATGTACATCTAAACGCTTGGATCCCAGGCAGTGTTTACTCACTATGCACAGTGGTGAGCAAAAGGACAGGGCAAAGGGCAGTGTACTTGTGCACTACGCCTTTTGCCCTGCAATTTTGCACTTTGCCGTGCAAATGAGAAAAATATGGCAACGGGGACCTAGCTACATCTAAGTGCAAATGTATCAGATCTCTGCTGACAAAATACATTTCGGAGCAATATGAGCTCCCATGTGTGGTACATTGGAGCATAGAACTTCACTCTTTTGTAAGTGAGCGTGCATCAATGTTATTTGTTTGAAAAGGGAGGTGGGATGCTGCAATATCTATGTGCTATCTCCTTTTACTGTGCTGATAATTGCTGCGCTGAAGGAAGATGCTATGTCTCAGTGAGCGATGATGGGGTAGGGAATGGTGCTGTGGGAAGACCTGTGTATAAGTGTTCTGTTTACCCACTCAGTTGCTGCCAATCAGATCCAAGGGTCTGCTGTGAGAGGTTCCCATCTCCTGGTGTGATATGTCAGCACATACGTTCATGTAATTTGTAATTGGAATACAGATGCTGCTTGTGTACTGCCACCTGGAGTTCACTTCAATCTACATCCGCGTATAATTGAACTGTGTTCTGAAATCTGGATTCCATTGAAACTAGGACAGCCCACAGATGAACCTCGGAATGAAAAGCGTGCATTTTAAAACTTATATTTTTCGTTAAATATAAAACCGCCTTACAACTTTGCTAAAGCACAGAACATTCCTGCCTCAGTTGTACTAGAAACATATTACTACACTATGAAATGCTGAGTGATGACACAATATTGTAAGTTCAAACCCTGTTAGATTTCCAGGACTCCTAAATATTATGTTGGTGTGAACGCCTGGAGATAATCTAGATAAATTAAAGATGCATGTTTTGGGAAATGCTATAAAAGATTATGCTTCCATACTTGAATTACATAGGGACCATGTCGGCACTAATCAGGACTATGCGTAACTACATGGTAGGTATGATACAATTTAACATCATATCTGATAGGTCTACATTAAAGCTCCTCATTTATACTTATAATAGAATAAGCGTATCATGCATGTAATAGGCAGCAAAGCGTGACTCAACAATTAGTTTTATTATGCTTACAGTTTAACAATGAAACCTTAGCACATCAATAATATAACATCATATACAAATCATTTACATTATCACATAAATACATGCACTTCATATAAACAGACATTTCACATCATCTATAAAACCTTACAAAAAAGCTATTTTCAAAACATCTAAAGATATCAAATTTTACCAATTCCATCACAGCCTACAGTTTTTTTTTTCAAATTTCCCCCATATAGAAAATGCTGCAGTTGCTACAGTGAGTGGACTACCAAAGAATATTTGTGCCAAAATCGATAACCCTTAATATAATCAATAACCTGAAATGATTTGCTATATCCTTTTACATAGCAGTTTGAATATCCAGTGAGCATAGACAACATTTCCTTAAGTTGTACAGTATATTACACCATGCACCAGTATTAGCCATTGTATACAATAGGTTTGTAAGTGTTAGGATAGTTTTTCTAAAGTCCAACAAAGGGCTTCATAAAACCATATCTGAGGCAATACAGAAACTCCAATCTTAGTATAAGGCTGTACCACCTGAAGGCATTTGGCAGCGTAGACAGACCAGCCAGGCTTATTTTAGGAGATAGAGTGGGCTGTAGGAAGGTACAAAGAAATTGTAGCATACTATGGTCCAAAGAAATACTGAAACCTTAAATTGTAAAAATAATGGTTTATTATAAATAAATGTAGGCAAAAATAAATCTTTGGAAAGGTAAGTACTGTTACATATTATATTAAACACAATAATAAAAACAACGCTATTCTCATGGTATGACACCACAATATGAACGTGTTTAGAAGAGCATTCAGCAAGTCAAGTTGAGTTAAACCTAAAGTTATACCTTCAGAATGTCATTATGCTGTTCTTGGCGAATAAGATCTGGTTAGTTCAAGGGCAGAATACCTTATTGGTCCTAACTCACAGTGCTATTATGTTACAAGAATCACTTAGTTAGACCAACACTGTTACAAGTATATCTTGCAACATATATAACTTTCTCTGTTAAGAATGGATACAGTTACAGCACCACGATTACTTTTTTTAAAATGTATTTATTTTTTTAAAAATATGGAACGTGCCATCCTTGCGCAGGGGCCCACGATTACTTTTAAGTACACAGTTCAGAGCTAGTAAAGTAACACATACACTTTTCAGAAGGGCGTTATGTTACTCATGGACAAGTAAGAACCTAGTAAACTATTTTAGAAGTGCACTAAAGCAATTCAGGGTAAGCATAACCCAATGTTTCAGTTTAAGAACAGCAGCTTCTATTCAAGGTCAGTATAACCTATTGGTATCTAAACAAGTAAACTATTTCTTTTAAAGGAATAGACAGTTTATCTAATGATAGTTTTCAGAAGTGTAGTATACAATTTGAAGATAAGCAGGAACTATAGCAGACTTTCAAGAAAGGCAATCAGTAGTTGCTGGTAAGTAAGAACCCATATACTTTTCTGAGGGGCAGTATGCAACTCTAAACCGAGTAAGACCACAAGCACTGTTTCAGAAATGCATTAAAGCAGATCAGGGGAAGCAAACCCCAATAGTGCACCTTTAGAAGATCAAACAGCTGTTCAAGGTGAGTACACCATCTTCGTAACATTTTATAGTCAGTCACTTTAGAAATGATAAAACACTACCCACACTATTACTTTTTAGAAGAGTAAAACAGTTGAAAGATATTAAAATAACATATATACTTTTTAAAGGAGTAACTGGTAACTGAAAGGTAAGTATCAACTTCAGGACAATTTGTAACTTATTCTGTTCAGGAATCAACGTTACACACTAATACATTTACACATAGGTACGTTTAACACTTGTTATAATTTCAAGACAGAAGCCTTATCTTTTAAAGTCCTTCCCTATTCTCCTATTCTAGAGCATGAGTGGTCTCAGTGGCAGAAAATTGACCCTAGTCGTCTAGGAGCCAGCAGCATAGGGTTCAGATGCAGGAGATATCTCATCAAGCAAGTGTCAGCTTCAGAATTAGTGGGAAGTGTTCAGGGACTTCACCGAAGGCTCTCTATAGGTGTTCCAGTGTTATGCCTAGGTGGATGGTATGAGCAATCCCCAAAACACAAGAATCACCCACTCCGCCGAACAGGAACGACACAAGACTTAAGGTAAATTTTATCCAAGCCAAAACAGTACATCAGCTAAGAAGAAGAGCATGGAGATAGCCGTCTTCCTCAAGCAGCAGCACAGGACCCGGTCCCTGGATTATTTTTCTGGTGACTGAAGAAACTGACACGGGATGGGAACTGGCAACAGCAGTTGACAGGAGAAGTTTCCAACAAAGGATTCTGCAAGGTGTCTAATGGATCTGTGGATTTGGCGCCCTTTTACAGGTTCCTGAAGAACAAATACTGTCTGTCAGATTCTCTTGACTCCCAATTTGCGGTACCCTTTTTAGTGCCTTCCCCATTCCCATTGAGCCCTATGCGGGCTCGAATGGGAATGGGGAATGGCTTTTTCAATGGGGACTTACCGGTCCCGCAACGGTCGGACTACACCGGTAAATCCCCATTGAACCATACCAGTGCCGGACCCGTTATCAGAGGCAGTCATGGCACAAATAGCACCATGACTACCTCCAATCTCGGAATGAGGCCCATAGAAGGGGTCAAGTTGTTAAGCAGAGCAAAGCTTTGTTTTGCATTGCGGGGTACAAGGTGTGTCATAGTGACAATTGACAAAATAGGCAACGAAGTAGAAAATCACGTAGAGAAAGCAATACTGCTTTAGTGTGCATCCTAATTTTGCTTTATAAATGCTGCGCTACGGTAATTGAACATTGTTGACTGCCACTGTTGCTCAAATTGATATGGTGTTCGGTCCATTCCCATAATAGAAATGATAATTGAAAACGTGGATCTCAAATTTAGACTCCCTCGTCTAACTCATAATGCTGTGTCGTTATCAATCTGTTGCCTAGCAAACTAAACAAGAGTGTTCCAGAGTGGGATGCCCAGTTCATTCTCGCACAGCTGACTTGGCCTTTTCATTAAGGAATGGATGAAAGGTGAAATATAATCATAGTTGATGTGAGGAGAGTTTCTTTGTCAGTCCACATGTGATAAAACTGCTGTCTGAGCACTGTATAACTGCATAAGTTATTTTACTGTATGGATAACAAAGGCATACACTGCCAATGTTACATCGCTTTCACACTATGCACAATTCCAGCTAAACGACACACAGGGCCAGATCACAAGGAGATTATATAGGGTATCTCTGGATTACCCTTGATTTACCACTGGAGAAGCCTATGGACTAATTTCGAGTTTGGCAGAGCCATAAAAAAGTGGTGTTCATTCCATTACCAAGACTTTTTTTGGCAGGAACTGTGATGAATTGCCATCTAGCAAGGGCGTGAAAGCCCTGGCTTTTTTTTTTTAATTAAATCATAAAATGCTTCTGGTTAATTACTTCTCGGAAAGGGAAATCTGCTTATAAGATTGCCCTTTCATTATCTCCATGCCATAGGCATAGTGTGTACATGTGCCTTGCTGCATCAGTTTCCTGATTCGCAGTGCCTGCTCTACCAGTGGCACAGAGCAGGTTCAGAGGCCACAGGTGCCCTCTTGAGAGCTGCATTGATACCCAAGTCTCTGCAGCACTGAGGAAGCATTTAAAATATGCACCGCTGTTCCAAAAGCCCCATAACCCTGAAGATTTTGACATGTATATTTTAACGTTGGCATTAAGAGATCATTCCAGGGGGTTGATTGATAGTCTCCAATTGGTTCAAAGACATGAATCCTGCTATAAATCTGTTGCATCACCATACATTACACACCATCAAATATATTATTCGGTTAAAGAGTTCAGTTGCCGAAGGTCTACATGTTGTGTCCCATGTAGAGCGCAGAGGATGTTTCGCATGTAACCATTGCAGCATTTCCTCTGTGCAATGGATTGTGAGAAAAAAGGAATAGGAAGGGATGAGCAAATTGCGGAGAATGTGCAGCAATTGTGGAGGAGTGGGTAAGGGAAGGGACAAGTGGGCCTGGGACTGGTGGCGGCTATGAGAGTGGGCAGCGGTTGTATGGGTTTTCCCTGAGATATTGTGAGCTGAAAGACAGGAAGTGGCCGAGGGGGCGTAAATGAATGGGTGGGTCCTAGAGATGGCACTCCAAGAGGCAGTGTGGGGGAGTTGAGGGAGGCGGGCAGGGAACACGGGGGTCTAATTGCAATGGGAGTTGCAAAACATATATTTTTTTTAAATGATAACATTTTACAAGTTTAAACACCCTTCGGTAGATATGGTACATATGTTCCACTTATCTCACAAGCATGATACCTTATCGGGCCATCTCTTAAAGTGTACAGTTTGTATTTATGGAGTCATTCATAAAAACACATTCATGTTCTGCCAAAATGTCGGTAAGTGGATGAGATATCTGGCAGTGTTAGTGATTATGGAGATGTTTTATAAAACCCAATCACCATTGGTCGGTTATGTATTGCCTCTAGGAATAAAGACTCTAGTAAGGAATCATTCCGCAAACTTTGGTGTGCATGTACAGAATAGTTTCTAATGGATTTACAGTTTGATATATGAGAGCCTAGCGTTCATGTAATTGGTTAAATCATGGATAGAGCATATGACAATGATTGTTATTCATGGAAGATCTATGTTTATGCATAGCTCTATTTTGCCCCAGATAGTTATTGTGGCAAACCAGAAGAAGGACGCTGACAACCTTGTGCCATTTTGACTGGATGCTTTATTCAAATAAAATAAAAAATAAAAAACACCTATCAAGCACTACCTCTATGAGGGAAGTTTCCATGCTGGCCAACTAAAAATAAGGGTGCTTGTCAAATTCCAAAGAAATAGTCGTCCATCCAAATCCAAATATCTAACGGGCCCTACCAGTTAGGGAAGAAAAAAAAACTAAAAAAGAAGGAGGCTGGAGCAATATTCTTGGTCTCTCACTTTTGCCTGGCATGAGATTTGGATCCCTTCGCCAAGAAGATGGGTTTATTTAAAATGTTTGCCACATTCTGGATCTCTTACCAAAGTTTGTAAATGTCCCACAACACAGTTCACAACCACTGTGCAGGTTCTGTATGCCAAATTTCAATTAGTTACAATTCTCTCCCTCCAGGAAAAAAAGGTTTTCAATTTCGACTTGGTTCTGGACAATGCTCTTTTTTTAAACCTGAGAATTGGATCCCTCACAAGTCTCTCTCCCTCCAGTTCTGTTCATTACATTTCGTGGTTTGTGGACTACCCAATGTCCTCTGGGCTTCTGACAGGCTTACTTTGTCTAAGTCTAGGTGGGGTGTCTGCCTGTTTGGGTTTTTTGGCTCCCATAAACCTGGTTGCTTTCCCAGTCTAAAAGATAAGTGTCTCTCAGTTTTTCAGGACTCTCCAAAGTCTTCTGGCCCTCTGCTAGCATTCCTTTTGGGCCTTGGTAGAGCGTCTGCCCATAAGGGCTTTCTCAGCTCCTGAGACCCTTATGGCTTCACAAGTCTCGAAGGTTAAATTATATTACTTTCTCAGGTCTCCCCAAAGACCTCTGGCCCTCTGATAGGCTTACTTTAAGTCGCTCTCAGTGCAGCGTCTGCCCACTCGGGTTTTCCCGGCTCCTGTAACCCTTTGTGCCTTTCCCAGACTTTAATGTCTCTGTTCATCCCTCTCAATGGTGTTACGTCTTTGGGAGTGTTTACTTCCCTTCTGCTGCTCACCTCAGTAGCCCCTGCACTTCTCGTGCATAGCTCGAGTTTTCAGGCTTTCCGCTGCAGTCTGGTCTCAGCACACGGCTTCCGTGTGGACACACCACCCGGTGAGACAGTTGCCTTACCATCCCTGTCTCTTTATTGACCAAGGCCTCTTTGTCAGTGAGGATGCCAGCCTTCCGTCAACTTGTGAGCATGGCAATAGCTCGCCACAGTGCTTCTAGCTCTGCTGTGCAGTGTGACTCCGCCCCAGCAGGGAGTCCCTCCTTCAGAGTCCAGCCTCTGAGCAGGATTCTTCCCCTCTGATTCCAAGTTCCTTGTGGTTTCATGTACATCATCAGTACCCAAAGGGGTATCTTTGACTGTGTAGTTCAGTGAATCCTAAACTGGGTTAACAACAGTCTTTCCGATTCCCATATAGACAGATACTCTTTTCTAGGCTGGGAGATTTGCACAGGAATGGGAAGCATTGTCCCCAGTAGGGGAGTCACTTCCAGTGAGGTTCCACTTGCCCAAAAACCTAGAGAGGGTCTTGCTGAGTGGGCTCTCCTTCCAATCCTCAAAGGGGGGCGGCTCTGCTCTTGGGAGGAGGAATAGTTCAGATTCATCAGTGTATGTATAACTTTTTGGGATATTCTGCAATGACGCAATATGTAAAGTATCTTTGAAAAGTAGAGGGATGTATCTCAATTCTGAAAATGATACTTTCTTATTTAACTCCAAATTCCAAATGCCTCCTGATACTAAGCATTTTAATAGAAGGCATATTTATTACCCAATTTCTGATGCTACTAAATGTATCATCTTATAATGGATGAAAGGCTAAGATGACCCAGCCAGGATTTGACAATTTGTCCTGCTGAAGGAAGATATTTGTCAAACACAATTGCTTAACTCAGAGAGCTATTTAACTTGAAATCACTCCTTTAGATTTTCCTTCTTTTGTGATTCAAAATGTGTTAGCAAACAGTAATTAATTCAAACACCTTTCCAGAAAGAAAATTGCTATTTCCCAAACCCAGTTATTACAATAACAACATCAAGCAGGCAAAACAGAAATCTTCTCTGATAATAAGCTTAGAGTGTGGGTGTGATGATATGACTGCTGCTCTCAAGCAGTACAGGTGTAGTAGTGGATAAACGGCCTACACAGCCCCACACTACTGTCCAGCTAGCTGTGAACTCAATAATAAGGTAGAAACAGGCACAGCTACACTGGCATCGCCCTGTCGCATTTTGAGGTAGCTCAGGCTGTGGGCAGACTATCCTCTTCAGGAAAGGCATGAGGGGATATCAGTGACAACCCAGGGCTTACTTCAAATGACCTTCAGTGATCTGCTCCCTGGTGTGAGGGTGGCATTGTTATGCCAGTGCGTCATCTCAAGTACTGGCTCCCAAGAGACCTAATGGTGGATGTTCATGTGCCCTTGGGCAAGGTGTATCTTCCCTGCCTGATAATCAATCAGACACAACATTGTGGCCATTGTCTCATATAGCAGCTGTGGACACAGTCATTTGAGACATCAATATACATCAAACCTTTTCTACCTGAGCCATTGTCACAGAACTCACCATACTGTGACATCAACATGCTGTGGCTGTATACTATGCTCTTACCAGTTTTCATGTCACAACTGACATTGCATATATTCACAGATTTACATGCCACCAGAATGACTAAGGCACACAATTAGAATACATTTGATCAGATATTCACACAATTAGAGAACCACCTCTGCCTACAAGACCATTTTCTTCAAGCAGTAGTCAGGAATCCTCATGTGTCTTTTGAATCTGACTTGTGCCGCTGCAGATATGGGGCTGTAGATGTCAGGAGACTGGTTACAAAACATACACTTGTGTACTATTATTTTGGCACAGTGCAATTATGAAATGGGGGTCTGAGTAGCAAACTTCTCCTTCAGAGACAGAATTATTCTATTCATTTTAGGGTCCTAGGCCCAATACTCTCTCTCTCATCTAAAATGCACCAATCCTACTGAGCCCAAGTGTTCCCTATTCCCCAGGTTAGTAAATAGTGCAGTTTCCACCATACTGTCTAAGTTGTCACTTTTGCACAATGTAATAACCTAAAGGCAGAATGCTTGTCTAACCTACCTCAGAGACTTCCTAGACTGCTCCTACACTATGCAGTGGTTAGTAATATGAAAAAGGGGTATTGGATTGTGCCTTACAGACACTGCACCCCACTCTATCCCCTTTTTATAACACCCACGTGTTCCTCTACCTCTCCATTCCTGATGTTCTCCTCTTACTAATCTTCTGATTGTTACTCCTCCCACCTCTTCTTCTATTCCCTGTGTCTTCCTCCACGCTTCTACCCACTCCTCCACTCTATGACTCTATCCTTCCACTACTAGCTATCCCACCTCCACACAACTACTCCCTCCTCCCATAACCTATCCCTCCCCCATTACTATGCCCTCCTCCACACTTATACTCCACGATCACCTCACAATCACTTTCTATGCTCCCTCTTCTAAACACACGTGCCACTCTTTCAAGCACACTCAAAATACAGTACCACATACACTCACTACCCAATGCCTCACTGCTCCAAATACTTCCTCCATAATCCACTCCACTGTCTTTCCTCCTGCTAGTCTATTGGCCTGCCCCTCAACGTCATGTGACTTCACATGAACAATCCACAACTTCCTGTTTCCTACTACCTCTCTTAACTCCCTCCCTGTCCACTGATTGGTGCACTGACCCTGAATTATCAGAGCCTGTCTCCTCCACCCCGTAGGTATCATAGTTACAGAACGTTTCAAAATGCCAGTTAAACCTCACACCTGTTTTCTCTGTGCATGGTCGCCATGCTGCGTGAACGGCGGCTTGGATTGCCCTCCAAATATGGTGCAGGTTGAGGATGTGCAACTATCATCTATGTGGTAAAAATGATTTAAGATTGGTACATTTTCTATCCTTCATCCCCTAATTCATCACCTTTCTTTTGTTTCTAGTACTGTGCTTGTTTGGATAAACCTGTTATTGTTCGGACATTTTTATGGTTGTGAGCTTTTAATGGTAGGTTGCCACTTTAAACCACAGAAGCTGAATGGCCAGTAGAGACTGCGGGTTGCTATGGAACTACAGCTCAGAGTTTAAAACATTTGTTTAGGTTTTATTAATTTTGAGCCATGAAGCCTGATGTTTCATCTGTTGAGTTATGAGGAGGCCGATGCAACGTTGGTTTCAGGTTGCACATGAAACTAGTAAATCAAGCAGCTCACGGATGTTTTAGCATGTAGCACCCAGAACATTGAACTCTCATCTACGGTGAAATAAAGCAGGTTCCTCAGCAAGCACCTTCGCTCTTCAAATCTGAAATCCAAGACTTCTGTTGCAGTGTCATGATGGACACAAAGACACAAGTTGCAAGATGGAAGTCCTCTTTATTGTAGAATGTACGGTTCCATGTGATATTTTCGCCGCAAAAATATCGCCATTCAAAAATTTCGCCATATTTTTGCGGCGAAAATAACACATGGACCCCGCGTGGGGACACACCAGAAACGCCCGCATCATTTTTTTATGTGCCCCCCCACAAACCCTGCACCTAATATTTTCGACACTAAAAATATTGCCTATGGCCGTTCCTGACGACCATATGTACGGCGATATTTTTGGTGGCGAAAATAGTTATTACCTGATACCGAATGTACAGCTTTCCATGTAGGTAGATGGTAATCATGTTCAAAGGTATAAAGGGTAACTGGCACCACCACCCAGGCAGGTCTTCTCTCCCCATCACACCCAGTAACTCTAACTGTCCCCTGTGGAGCGTTTACCTACAAACCAAGACTACATTCCATTCCCTCTCCAAATGGCATCACAAACACATCGCATTTGGAGTAGCTGACCACTACGCACCTTCCCCCTTATGAACCAAAAAAATAAAAAGGTGCCAACCTCAACATTCGGCTTCATCACGGGTTGGGCGGAGCAGAAGAAATGCAGTAGTATCGATAATACTGATGCATTACCGCTCCGCCCAATCCCGAATTTGGGCGGAAATCTCCAGCATTCTGCCCATTTATGGTGCATAGCGTCGAAAAACCCCATAGAGTCCTATAGACTGTAAAATAATGGGGAATTATAAAGCCACTGCAACTACATTAACTCTAATGACATTGGGTGGCATCCCGGCGTAATTAGTGCCTGAATACCTCACAACTCATGATGAGGCCTATAGTGCCTTAACAAGGCAACTACAATCAATGGACAACATTTCTAAAGAAAACCTGACAATTTACCTGCAACACTGCATCAAAGCAGCAGGTAATAATTAATCGAGACCACCCATGAGCAGCTAAAATAGTGACACAATATGTATAACCAGTAAGGAATAGGTTGACCTGCATTCCTAACCCATTCCCCCTACAAGGGCACACACTAAAGTAATATATAAACAAGCCTAAAGACCCAACAACATAAAAAAGGAGACACCAACTAATTTTCCTTAAAAGCATGTCCCCATTCAGCGTATCCAAAATATCCACCAACCAAAAGACAACCTCTTGGACAGGAAGTCTGTTTTCTTTGTCAATGACGTTGGACGTCATCAAAATGAAAATGGTGTTCCAACAGTACTGGATAGTGTTTGGCCGTGCTTCTAAGATACAATTGTGGATTTCTTTTATTTTTTAAACACTCTTAGCACCCTTGCAAGAAACTATGCAGGTGTTAATCAATGAAGTGAAGGTGGTGCCGGCTGCCCATGCAGCTCAGAACACAGGCATGTACCATACAGTGAAGAACTGATTCTGAGCCTCTTGATTGGCTGATGTCCCACTGAAGGGTGCTACTGATGAATATTTCAACTCAGTATTAGTTTTAATTCCTGATTTGTGCGGGGCGGCTAGTTTGCAGCCGGTCTATCCCCTTTGTGATACATCAAATTCATTGTCAAATGCTGCTAGATGGGTAGACTTCAGCCGTTTGTATAAAAAGTAGTATTCTTAAAGTAAAAATAAATTAGATTATTTTTCTAAATGCCTGCTAACATGCACAGGATTTGGCATAAGACATGTATATCAAAATTTCAGAAGGGAAGGGTTACTGGGATTAGAAAATATTTTCTAATGAAATCAGAAGGGGAACAGAGCAGGTACATACTTTCTTACCTGTATTCAGGGGTGTGGAGAAGAATCAGGTAACTTTGGTCAATATTACGTTTCCAAATTCAACCAATGGCTGTGTCTGTCAAAGAGGGGCCTTGAGACATCCCACATGCCTCATTCCTTTCATGCAATTTGATATATATGTTAAGTTCTGCCCCATTGTATTGAAATATAATTTCATTGAAAGATTATTATTTTGCTCCCAGAATTCTGCAAAATAATGCATTCCCTGCCATTGTTTTAGAAAATGCCTGACCTCCTGGAATCTGTGGCTTCTTGAGCTAATTTCACTGATTCGACAAAGGTGAAAACAGGCCCAATGTAATAAACTGCAGTTTTATAATTAAATGTTGTGAAGTAGAATGATTCCCACAGGATATCAAAGTGTACATTTTATTGGAAATGTCATTTTAGAAGCCTAGTATTCAAAGTGTTTTATTCAATGCAAGATTGTCTTCCGTTGTTAAAAGAAAGCAAAACCTTCCCTCTGAAATCAACCTGGAGAGGACATTCTTCTTCTGCAACCCTGGACTATATCTATATATCTATGGGGATTCCAGAAACAACTGTAACATTTTCAAATTCTGCTACAAAACACAGTGATCACAACAAATTATCAATTGAATGGCTTCCGTCTCTAGCCTATCCACAGAGAATACAATTACCAAAACTGGATCTGAATAATGGTATGACCCGCCTTAGAATCTCTGAGACAAAAATCTCCAGTTGACCAGAGATCTTTAAAACTGCACTATGACATCAAAAAGACAAATTAGACTAAAGATGGATGCTAAAACCGTTTATGGACCCTAACAAACACAATAAGAATTCATGGAAAGACCATAATCATGCATACAACACCCTAATAGCATCAAAGAAACGGGAGCTATGGAAAAACTTGAAGCAAGCTAAAAAGGTGGATAATCCACACTTTCTCACAAATGCCAAAAAATGGAAAGCAGTATTATAACTGGATCAAAGGCATGATAACAGGTATAATGCAAAATGATGCAGAGAAAATGCTCAAATCGTTGAGGAACAAAAATACTAGGAATCTATGGACTCTACTCAACAAGCGTACAAATCGGCAGGAAAAAATTATTCCGAATGTATCAGAGATGGCTTGGATCGATCATTTTTCTACATTATACAAAAACCGAAATGAACAGGACTATGACACGAAAAGCCCCAAATGGAGAATCTCATGGGATTCGACAGATATTAAAGAACATATTAAAAACCTAAATCCATCCCGGGACCCAGGCCCAGATGGATTGAGCAATGCTCAACTGAAGCAAAATCCTGAAATATGGACAGGCATCTGTACTGAAATCTGCAAAGTGATTAATACACCAATACTATACCACTTACTTGTTCAAAAGTGTAAAGAGCAAACCATTTCTTCAGAAAATCTGATTGTCTGTAAAATGACAGCCCCTGTCAAAATCTGTGTGCAGTACCCTGGGATGCCTGTGAATGACAGCTGTCAGATGAGCTCCTGATGAAACTTCAAAGTATTTAAACTAAAAGTCTGCCGGATTATCAAACATAAAAGGATTGTTGCTAAAAGGAATACAGATCTTAGTTGTGGTTTTGATCCCACAGATGTAAAGACGAGAAATGGTGCAATGACATCCAGAAGGCTATGCTTGACAAAATAAACCTACTCCAAAAGAAAATCAAAGCCAACCTTGACAGTCCACCCAAGTCTCCTCACAAAACGCGGATTGCCCCCAGCCCTAAACACCATACCCAACACAACAACAATCCTCCACTGCCATTTAACTTCAGTAAGGTAACCACTCCTAAGGTCCTACACATCATGGAACACATAAAACCTTCTCTCTGCAAGGGGGACATTTGTCCAGCAAACATAATCAAAGACTGCGCTGAGCCCCTAGCCCAGATCATCGCTACCTCTATTAACGCCTCATTCGCCACTGGCTCAGTACCCTCCTCCCTCAAGGAAGCCTGGGTTCGCCCACTACTAAAAAAGCCCACTCTAGACCCAGACTCACCCAACAACTACAGACCCATTACAACAGTGCCATTCTTGCTGAAAATCTTGGATAAGGCTGCTTATCTACAGATACAAGCCTACCTTGAATCTCACAACATCCTAGGCAAGAGACAGTCCGGTTTTCACCCACGCCATGGCACAGAGTCAGCGCTACTCGACCTAAAGAACCAACTCCTAAAAAATATGGATAAAGGAAAATGTGCCATCCTCCTACTCCTTGACCTGTCGCCTGCGTTCGACCTAGTCGACCATAAAACCTTAAAGACACACCTCACCAATACAGCTCACTTCTCGGATGAAGCTACAACATGGATCTTATCCTTCCTGGAGGGCAGAGCGATGAGAGTCTACTCAGACCAAGCGTCAGCCACTCCCTCCCCCATCAATTGTGGAGTTCCACAACGGTCCTGCACCTCCCCCACACTATACGACTTATTCACACTCCCACTATTCAATGACCTAGAAGAATTTGGCATAACGTTCACCAATTATGCCGACAATACTCAAATCCTTCTACCACTAACTGGTGACTACGAGCAAGACCTAAAAACCCTACAAAACACTTATGCCATCATCCAGGCATGGATGGCAGCAAATGGCCGATGTCTCAACGGAGACAAGACAGAGATCTTACTGGTGGGACCTAAAGAAACCCTCATCAAACTAGACAGCATATACAGCACTTTCCTAATTGAGAACTCAGTAATCTCTGTCTCCTCTGCTGTAAAAACACTGGGAGTATACTTAGAGTCTACCCTGTCTATGGACAGACATGTCAGTTACATCTCCTCCTCAGCAGCCCTAACTACCAAAATAATCAACGCAGTAAAGCCCTACTTGTCCACTACAAACTGCCTCAACATCGCCAGGGCCACCATAGGCGCTAAACTGGACTGCTGCAATGTCCTCCTACTAGGCACCTCTGCCAAAAACATTAACAGACTTCAGATCGCACAGAACAACGCTCTGCGAGCAGCCCTCAATATCCAAGGAGGGAACACATCTCCCTAGCAAGACAAAATGCCCACTGGCTCCCAGTTAAAGAGCGCGTTCAGTTCAAGGCTCTCACCATTACCCACAGATTTATATCCCAATCTGCCCCTAGCTACCTTACTGAACAAATACAACCAGTCCAGTCACTCAGACCCAAAAGGGACTTGTACGCCAACCAACTCGCAATCCCCAACTTCTCCAGAGTTAAAGCTGGCGGCTCGAGTTTTCAAGTCCTAGCGCCAAAAGCCTGGAACTCCTTACCGCCTAAACTAAGAGCTGAAACATCCCTCATAGCTTTCAGAAAAGCTCTGAAAACCACCCTATTCAAGTGAATCTCTCTTATAATACAACTGCATGCAACAATATCTGAATATTACAACTGTACCATGCCTGTAACCTTGTCTCCATTTCTGTTTTGTCATTATTTTCACCATACCAAGCAAACCTTCTTGTAACAGCGCCACATTGCCCTAGGGCAGCTGTGCACTTTAAAAATGCAAATAAATATGTAAATAAATAAATAAAGTAATGTATTTATGTGATGTAATGCAACAAGTTTGTTTTTTGCTGGATTTTTAATTAAGAATAAATTAGCCTACAACTTTTTGGAAGTGAAAAACAGGTTTCTTCCAACGGGAGGGGAGATACTCTCAGCAGAAACTCACTGGTAGGTGATAATTGTGGGTTAGACCAGCCTCTTGTCTACAGAAAGAGAATGAACAATAGCAGAGCCTTCAGCCCAGGATACAGAGGTGTGAAAGGGGTCGTAAACTGCTCCTGCAAGGAAGTTCCCAAGGGAGGGGGCTACTCCTGGACTGCAGGAAGAGACAAAGGGAGATAATTTGCTGTTAAGAATGAACACTTTTTAAAGACTCATAACTTGTGATTCAAAGTGGTGAAAAATATACAAAGCACAGATTTGTTAACATAATTTTTGGCTGCACGTTTTAAGATGCGGTAGAACTGTGTAACATATTATGGACAGGAATGGCAATATATGTGGTTTTATGTGAACTGTGTTAATGTTAAAATTGTGAAACTTTGCACACACATCCCTATGGTAAACACACACATTTGTGGAAAGTTGCAGAAAGTCTGGAAATTGTGTTCATGGCGAAAAGGACAACATTCTGTTGAAAGATGAAACAAGATCCCACAGCTGCAGGATTTTGAGGAACAGCTACTACATAAAATATGGAATCTTTGTGTGTGATTTGTGTAAAGGTGACCAAGGTAGAAATATGTATTCAGGATAAAATCCGATTTTGAGACCAGTGGCTAAACTGAGGCTTCTAAGGACTGCAAAGCAAACCATAAACTGTGACATCATCAGGCCTTGATCCAATCACTCAGATGCAAGGCAGAGATGAGGTTTTGATCCAATCCCAGCTCACAGGGGCAAGCTTAGTTAAGCCGGCCCATACACCCATTTTGTGATGTCATTTGAAAGGATAAATAGAGACATCTGACAACACATAGGGACTCACTGATCCACTCACTTTCCTGATTCCAGCGAAGCACCCTGATCCGGCATTCTACATCCAGCTATAACATCCTTCCAGATCCAGATGCCAAGACTCTTGCCAGCAGTAGTGAACTATTGATTTTCAGCAAGGCCTAAATTCTCAAACTTATTCTCACAACCCAGTGAAGCGCTGTGGTGTGGGAAGGTCTTTTGAACTAGTATCCTGAAACTCTCTGTCTTGCTACCACAAGGCTTGCCTGAGGAACTCGCTTTCCTGCTGATTGAAATACCCGCAAACAAGGACAAATCCTGTGCAAATTCGGTGACCAGCCTAGCTGATCCAATCCCGCGCCTGATGTGATGTCCTTCCTTGACAGACCAATCCATGACCAGAACTGACGGTCCAATGTAATAACTTATCCTGTGAGTATTAATAGGAAGAACAGTGACCCATAATATATCTGCATTTATGATCCCAATCTCAAACCCATCTCATCCTTAATTCAGAACCATAGTATTGCTAGAACTATCTTTGCGCTAACTCTTTTCTCATCTATGTTAATAAACCCTAAATTCTTATTGATTTGATTAAGAAAAGTAAATTCCAGGAAGAAGTAAAGTATCCACAACAAGCGGTTACGCTGATCATGTGACTCTAAGATCTTTCTGTGGCATTCGCTTTTTCATACTCATAATCTAGTGTAACCCAACCCATCTATCATCTTCAAAAGTGCATTTCTGTTTTCCATTCTCGCGCCTATTTTGCAAAAATTACTCATACTAAAACCTCTATAATTCCCTCAGTGTTTACGATAGAAGCAAAATATCAACTCCTACTTGTACCTAACATCCTTAGCCAACCATAGAACCCAAAACAGTGTGATTCACCCGTTATAGTGAAAATCGCGATTTGACATTCTGAGAAATTTTACACGTGTGAATTAGCTTTAAATTATTTCCCACTTGGACTTTGAGCTTTCAAATGTTTTCTTTTGACTAAATCATTGTTTGTGATTGTGTGCAACTGTTCAAAGTAGCTCTCATATGAATTTGTAATAAGTTAAGTATATTTGACCACATTTGGTGTTTTTGCTCAGCCAATTCCAAAGACAATTTCAAAGCCATCTGACAGCTGAAAAGTCAATTCCGTTTTTCTCTTGTGTTTGAAGTGGGAAGGTGGGAGTGATATTCTGTTTGATTGGTGCTATTCCTGAATACCTGTTCTCTCCTCACATCTATTGGGGGTTTGAGGTGTGTTGCAGGGGGAACCCCTAACCATAGTGCCATCCGTCAAAACCAACCCAAAAGTATTCTTTTCTGTGCTGCATTTGTTTTGGTGCTCATTAATTGATTCCTAGTGTAGTAAAGGTATTGCTCAGTGTTCTGTCACCCCATTGGTGATTGTTGTTTACCTATTAAAATATATTGGGCCTCATTCCGAGTTTGGCGCAAAGGGATACCGGGCACCGGTAAGGACACCGGTGCCAGTAATCCCTTTGCGCCCTATTCCAAGTTCCCTTAGCGGGTCCCTTCCTTAGCGCCTGGTTTTACCAGGCGTTAAGGATGGGACCCGTTAAGGGACTTTAGAGCTCATAACGGTACCACAATTTGCAGTACCATTATTAGTGCCTTCCCCCTTCCCATTGAGCCCTATGGGGGCTCAAATGGGAATGGGGAATGGCTTTTTCAATGGGTACTTACCGGTCCTGCAAAGGTTGGAATAGACCGGTAAGTCCCCATTGAACGGGGGCAGACTCAGTACCGGTATTGGAGGTAGTCATGGTGCTAATAGCTCCAAACTCAGAATGAGGCCAATTGTGATTAAAATTCTAAATACATAAATACATTTTTACCTTTGCAAACTAGCCTGATTCCTGGTTCAGTGTGAATGGGGGGAGTCTCAGGAGAAGGGTGTGATATGAGTGGTATATCGTTCAGAATATTGAACTTATAGATAAAATAAATAAGCGTTTCATTTGTGCAGTACATGCTGGACGTGACTTGGGTGTGTGCCGGGTTGAAATCACTTACAGCTTTTACAGAAATTGGTAATGTGGGCATGTGGGCAACTGTGGCTGGAAGGACTGACCCGAGACAAACAGGATTTGTTAAAAATGCTGGGACAGGTATTAATCTGCTCCTTCTAAATTTATTGAAGCTGGAAGCATTGAAGGAGAGATCCAGGACCTATATGGCTTTCATTGATCTTGAGCTTGTGTTTGATGCTATCAACAGAAAGATATTATGTGAGAAACCTGAAAAATTGAACTGTCCTAATGACATCCTACAACCCATTAAAGCACTTTATACCAATACCTCTGTGAAAATACGATTATCACAAGCTGATCATTTGCCACAAAAATCCTTAAATCAAATGGTTTGAAGCAGGGTTGCCCCCTTGCAGCAACTCTCTTCAATCTATACATATCAGACATAATTGACCATCAACAGAATACAAATGCCAATCCTCCTAAGCTTAATAATACTCAAATAACACCCATATTATATGCTGATGATTTGGTAATATTTGACAAAACAAAAGTAGGACTCCAAAGGAGTATCACGGGCTTAGTCTCATATATTGATGCAAATGATCTAAAAATAAATAAATGCAAAACAAACTCGAGTGATGATCCTTACACACAACCTGAAGTTAAAACAAAAACCCCTAACAATATATCTCAAAGGAAACGAACTCAAATCAGTACCTTCAACGAAATACCTAGTGGTAATGATAAATCAATCAGAAACTGAACAACAATGGGTTGATAACATAAAAGGCATTATCTCTAGCTCAGCAGGGAAACATCCTACACCGTAAATATGGAGTGTACTCTTTAAAACCGGTGATAAAATTTTACAGGCAGAAAATAATGGGCATAAAAACATATGGTTCAGAAACGATGCTGAACGCACCAAAAGATATGTGGACAATGTTAGAAGGGATAATATGGAGGAAAATCTTAACCCGAACACCAACTTTCCCTGCTCCGCGTATCGGCCATGAACTGGCTTTACAATCTTTGTAAACAATGAAAAAGTGGAAATCCTTAACGCTATTCAGAAAGACTCTACTAAACAATAATACTCCATCGATTGACATATTGCATAAGAAGGAAATAACAATAAAAGAAGTGGTCCTAAATGTATGGAAAGATACTTGTACAAAAATTCTGGAATGTAGGGACATTTCACTAGATAAGCTACTAAATCGACAACAGAAAGCCAAAATAAAACAGCTGAGAAATGATTGGATACGAACGATTGAACAAAATTCACAATACAAATTTTCAATAACACATGAAATCAATTTTCGCACATTGAACCAAATCCCACAGTACCTCCAGCAGTTTCCAGATCCGTGAGAGACACTTTTATGAGACTGCGCTTGAACATTCTTCCAACTGGAGAACGTCTGACAAAGACAAAACAACTGACGCAAGCACTTGCATTCTGCAGATTTTGTCGAGGCCAAAATCAAGTGGAGCCTTTGTAACACATCATTATGGAATGTGGTGCCCTGAATGACAAAAGAAAGCTGTTCAGTGGGATGCTGCTACATCCAAGATGCCAACTCGAACCAAGCAAACGTTGGGCCTCAATAGTGATGGGAAATGACAACCCACTGATGTTAGGAAAGATTTCGTAATTGTAGGTAATTTTCCTTCCATGTGGCAACCCCTAAACTTTTTGCTGTTGTTTTTCACCTTGTTCTTGACTTTGCCAGAGAAGTGCAGCCTTCTGCCGCACTCCTCTGGGCTTTCGCTCCTTTCTTACGGGGAAACTGACATGCCCTTAAGACAGTCAGTACCGGGGAACGCTGTTTCCCGTAGTTTCTTTTATCATGTTGCGGCTTTCGTGCAACATGACACAAGAGGGCACTGTAAGCTAAGTTACAGCTCTCTTGGGTCTCTAGCCTTCTACAGGCCCTAGATACTCGTTTAGGATTGTATCTGATCGGTGCAAGTGATTCAGGGACGGGAATGGTGGCAGCGATCGTTTCTTGTGTTTTGAGCTCCTTTTGGCGTTCTAAGCGCGTTTCTCGCGCTTAACCCAAAATGGTGGCCTGGCTCCCAAAATGGCCAGACCACGAGGCTCCTTTGTCCTGTCCGCTGACCGTCTTGCTCACTTCACCTTCCCCAGGTCGAGCCGACCCGGGGCCTTCCTTATTTGGGCATGTACTTTCCCGCCAAACACGGATGCTTTCGCAGGCTTCTACATGTCTTGTGTGCCTCCAGGATGTGGGCTGGGATGTCTGGTCCCAATACACATCCTGGGTGCCAGAGAGTCTAGGGTGGTGTGAATGCCTGGGACCACCGTGGTCCGTGATTGGTCCACGAATGGTGTGAGTGTTGATGAGCGGATCTCCCATTGGGTCCCCTCCGTTTTGGCGCGAAGGGAACCGTGGATAAGAGGGGGCTGGAAACACCACTACCATGTCGATCTCCTGAGTTCTCACGAATACAGGAGCCAAGTATCCTGCAACCAAGAGGCTGGACCGAGGAATCGCTGGTGACCTGCTGAAGGACTTCTCCTCTGCACTGCTGTCGCCTTGTGAAACCCTTTTCACCTTTGATCGAACCAGAAGGCCTGTACTGGTACTTCGACCCTTGGAATAGCGGGAACAGCTATTCTCGGCATCTTCACCATCTCCTGCCAGTAAGCCTTCGGAAGCGCCTCTGGGCCATCCAGCTGACTGACCAGCTTATACGGGAGTCTTGCTCTGTAACCGCCGCCAGGTTGTGTAGTATTTCGAGTCCTTGTCACTCTCACACGCTTCGTACACTTGGCGTTCCCAGGTCTGAAGTGAGTAGTGTACATTTGGCTCAGATACACACGGCCGCTCCGTTGCCCTGCTGTGGAAACAAACTGTGTGGGTTGCTTCGATTGGGACGTCTTTTTACTCAACACGACGACGAGGCGTTCCCTGCTCTTCTGAACCTGCCAGCTACTGAATCGGACGCGGAGAAGCCTGGGTCTGCTTGCATCAGGGACCGGTGAGTAGCATAGCTAGGATCTGGTCGCCCTCCTGCAGGAGCCCATTGCTTTTCCCCGCTGTGTCAAACAGCACCCTTTTCCGTACTCGCGCTCTGCTTCTGCCCACTGTGGAGGCTGCGCTTGAGTCGCGGAACTTGTTCTTCTTCTTTTGTGCACTAAACTGAACTGCCTGATTTCCCTCGAAGAGCTTCTCCTTTTGCCCGTTGGCACCAGCGCGTGCAGGTACTTTTGAGCACAAGGATCCACTCTTCGCAGAGCTCGGACTTCCATCTAGTTAGGTGCCTCTGAAGGTGAACTGGGTCTAAGCATTATTGCGCACTGCCTGTTTTCCCTCCCTTTTAGGTGGACTACACATTTCGTGCATATAAGGCTTCAGACTGGTTGTATTTGTATATATATTGTGTTGATATGGTATGTGTTGGTTTACTATCGTTATATTGTGATTTTCTCGCTATGGTCATTGTTTTAAAGGCCTTGAAATAAATGTGTATATATTTTTAATATAACAACTGTTTGGAGTAGTTTGTAAGTGATCTTGCTTTGTGTGCTCATTTGTCATGCCGCCGTCTTTTGGTGGCCGCTGGCGGTTATGGAAGGCTTGGCGTTGGCGGCGCCATTAGATGTTCCGTGTGTTTTTTCTTTCACTTCCTGGTTTGGCGGTCTAGTCTTTTTCTTCTGTGTGTCTTTTCCTTCCACTTCCTGGTTTATCGGTCTAGCCTTTTCTCTTGTTTCCGTATTTAACCACGCCCCTCTCTGGGCTCTGTGCGTTGCAACTTTGTTTCTTTCGCTTTGTTGCCGTGCTACTGTGTTTCCAGTACTTTTTCCTGTTGCCTGGTTTACTCAGTAACTAAAGCAGTGTTTCTTTCTACTGCTTCTTCCCTTCCTTATTTACCTGTTTTCTCCGTTCTATCGATTCCCGTGCCTTTCGGCGTTCCTCTATTCCTTCCTGTTTTCCGGATCTCGTTCCGGTATCTGGCAGTGGTGTGTTCCTCCATCCCGGTTCCCCGGGCTTCTCATGCTACAACTTCAAATACTACAGCTTGACTGCTTCGGAAAGACTTTCCTGTTTTTCACTTGCATTCCGGACTCACCAGTCAACTCCTCCAGCACTTATTCGTTAGCAACAACATCCGGCGAGAGGTTTTTTTAAGCGGCTGCTTTTTTCCTCTCTTCCTGGCATCTTCGGGACAGGGGCCGGCTGTTTTCCTGTTTATCAGGGAATCAGGGTGGCTTCTTCCCGCGGACGACCTTATCTCTTCACAAAGAAGAAAAGACCAAAAGACAAGTCCTACAGACGAGGAAATCTTCTGGAAGAAACAGGTGAGGAGAAAGGGGAGGAGGACATAGACTTATCTGATTCGGAGGAATCTCCGTTATATCCCAGCACTTGTGACAGTTTGCAACGCCCAGAAGAGAACACAATGTCTATCCCGGAACAGGTCCAAGATTTGCTCACTGCAATGCAGAATGTGACATTAGAATTACAGACTGTGAAAGCCGAAAACGCTGCTTTGAGGCAGCGTGTCGATCACTTCGAACAGTCCCGAAGTGATCTGCCTCCCATGCCCTTAGCCTGCGGTAAATACGATGGCTCTCCAGCTAGATTCAAAGAGTTCATGGAGGCATGCATAATCTATTTCACTTTCAGCCCACAAACATATGCCTCAGACTCAGCCCGTATAGGTTTTCTAATTTCTAACCTTACGGGTAACGCCCTTTCTTGGGCTACCCCTCTGGTGACCGGTGCCAGCCCTTTACTCCAAGATTATGCCGGTTTCACCGCCCAATTCAAAATGGCTTTTGAAAGGCAAGAGTCTGCGGTAGTCGCCAGTGAACAGTTACTGGATATTCGACAAGGAAGTACGGACCTGCTGACATACATCTCCCGTTTTAAACGGGTGGCTGCTGACGCAGGCTGGCAAGAGAACGCTCAGTACACCATCTTTCGCAGAGGATTAAGGGAGGATCTCAAAGACGAATTAGCAAGGGTTAACCGACCAGCTACTTTAACCGACCTGTGGTCTACTGTTATTCAGCTGGACTTCCGCATCTCAGAACGACGGTCTGAACGTCGAAAACAACGTGGATTTCCTGCTACACCTGATCCTGGGATTCCCTCTCCCTCTCCCACCTGTATGTCAAAAGAGGAACCAATGCAGATTGGAACAACCCGAGGGCCACTCACCCCGGAAGAAAGAAGAAGACGCAGAGAGAACAACCTGTGTATGTATTGTGGATCCAATCAACATATTCTTAGAGACTGTCCTAACGTGCCTCCCAGACGTTCAGGAAACGCCAGTCCTCGGAACTAGTCAGGACAAGTTACCGAGGGGGATTTCCTGGTCCCTTCGTCTCTTTATCGGTCACACCCACGCCGTCCACAGAAGACAAACGTCTGATGGTAGTTGGAGTGGAGTTAAGCCTCTCTCAGCAGTCCTATGAGGTTTTGGCACTACTGGACTGTGGTGCTGCCGGTTGCTTTATGGATTTGGTTTGGGCGGAAAAGGTTGGCATTCACCGTTTGCAAAAAGACGAGGATCAAAAGGTGGAGGGTGTAGATGGTAGACCACTCAGCTCGGGCCTTATCACTCATACTACACCTCCTATGCAGATGAAGATCCTACATCACAACGAAACCATTCAATTTGACCACATCCGAGCAGCACATTTTCCATTGATCCTGGGAGTCTCGTGGCTTCGGAAGCATAATCCGACCATTGATTGGACAAAGAATCAACTGTCCTTTACATCAGCCTTTTGTCGTAGTTCATGTTCCTCACAGACCCAACATACTACGGTTCATGTTTTTCCGGAATTAGACTCTAGTTCGGAGGTACTAAAGGTAAACAGTATCCCCAGAGAATATCTCCGCTACCAGGAGGTGTTTACGGACGATGGTCCTCAGAAGTTACCACCTCATAGACCAGAGGACTGTCAGATCGTTCTCCAGCCCAACGCTGTTGTACCTTTTGGAAGGATGTTTTCTCTTTCTCTTAAGGAAAAGAAGGCACTTAAAGAATACCTGGATGCTAATACACATCATGGCCTGATCCGACCTTCGTTTTCTCCTGCTGGGGCTTCATTTTTTTTTGTTCCAAAGAAAGGTTCCGATGAACTTCGCCCTTGCATTGACTATAGGGGTCTTAACCAAGTTACTCTCAGAGATAGGTATCCCATGCCACTGATCGGAGACATCCTAGAAGCTGTTCAAGGGGCGAAGATCTTCTCAAAGATTGATTTAAGAAGAGCCTACCACCTTTTGAGGATACGATCCGGTGATGAATGGAAGACGGCTTTTCGCACTCCCTTCGGACACTATGAATATTGTGTTATGCCGTTTGGTCTTGTCAATGCTCCATCTGTATTTCAGAGATTCATGGATCGCATTTTCTCCGATCTACTTTTTCATTGTGCTGTCGTCTACCTCGACGACATTTTGGTTTATTCTAGAGACGCTCAACTTCATGCTAAACATCTCCACCAAGTCCTTCAAAGATTGCAAGACAATCTACTCAAGGCCAATGCTGACAAGTGCATTTTTCAAGTCTCCGAGGTCAACTATCTTGGCTTTATCCTGTCTTCAGAAGGTATTCGCATGGATCCCGCTAAGACCGACGCCATCTTGCAATGGCCAACACCTCATACCATCAGAGACGTCCAAAGGTTTTTAGGTCTAGCCAATTTTTATCGCAAATTCATCCAAGGATTTTCGGATCGAGTTCTACCCATTACAAGGTTGCTAAAGAAGTCATCCATGCCCTTCACCTGGTCTTCTGAGGCAAACCGGGCTTTCCAACTTCTCAAGAAGGAATTCTGCTCTGCCCCGGTACTTCATCAACCAGATCAGAATCTAAGATTCATTGTGGAAACTGACGCCTCTTCTGCAGCAATTGGAGCAGCTCTCCTACAGGAACACGGAGAGCTAGAATATCCCGTTGCCTACATGTCCAAAACACTGAACGACAGTCAAACACATTATTCGGTGATAGAAAAAGAACTACTGGCAATGAAATCCGCATGCGAAGAATGGCGACATCTCCTACAGGGAGCTACTCATCCTTTTGAAATCAGAACAGATCATAAAAATCTTAAGATTCTGCAAAAGATGGAATGCGTCAACTCACGTCAAGCTCGCTGGGCACATTTTTTCTCCCAATATGATTTCGTACTGACTTACTTACCAGGTTCCAAGAACATACTTGCTGATGCCCTTTCCAGAAGACCAGTACCAGACAGGGTTCTGAAGGAATTTCCCAGTCTCATGCTACCAGAAGTCAAAGTGATCTGTTCTGTGGAGTCGTTCCTGGACAGAGTCCGTAAGGTCACACAGTCCACTTACCCTCTTCCGAAGGATCTATCCATGCAAGGTGGTTTATGTTTTCAACAACAACGATTATTTCTACCAGACAGTATCTCCCGTCAGTCGGCTTTAAAATGGTGCCATGATGATCCAACAACAGGACACAGAGGTGTAAAGAACACCTTGGAGTTGCTTCTTCGCAGGTTCTGGTGGCCTGGGATGGCCAAAGAAGTTACAACCTACGTCAAGTCATGCCCGGTATGTTGTCGATCCAAGTACAGCACTCAAAAGGCAATAGGGTATCTCCAACAACAGGACCTTCCAAAGAGACCCTGGAGCGTTATTTCTACAGATTTCATTGTGGATCTGCCACCTTCAGAAGGTTGTTCATGCATCATGGTAACGGTCGACTGCTTCACTAAGATGGCACATTTCACTCCTTTGGCGGGTCTCCCTACTGCAGCTGAGATGGCGGCTGTGTTTGCCAGAGAAATATTTCGCTTACATGGTACCCCGGACAAGATTATTTCTGACAGGGGATCTCAGTACACCTCGAAGTTCTGGAAGGAACTTTGTGAAAGACTGGGTATGGAACGAGCTTTGTCATCCGGTTTCCACACACAGACCAATGGACAGACAGAAAGAACGAACGCCACTCTGGAGCAATATCTTCGGTGTTTCGCTAATGCCCAACAGGACAATTGGGTTAGTCTGTTGGTTACTGCAGAGTTTGCCTATAACAATGCAGAGCACAGTGCCACTGGTCTCAGTCCTTTCTTTTGTTCCTATGGTTTCCATCCCAGCTTTATTCCTTCTCTCTCTTTTCCTCCTTCTACAACTCCATCTGTTGATGCCCTACTTACCAGTATCTCGGATGCTCACAAGTCTGCCACGAGTTGCTTGCGAGCTAGCAGTCTCCGGTACCGAGCTTACTGCAACCTTAAGCGCCAGCCGGTTCCGGCATGGCGTAAGGGCACCAAGGTCTGGTTGTCTACTAGGTTTCTACCTCGTTGGCTACACCCCTCTAAACTTTCTCCCCGCTATCTGGGTCCTTTCCCTATACTTCGCCAGATCAATCCTGTGGCTTTTCGTCTCCAGTTGCCAAAACATATGCACCGTCTCCATCCGGTGTTTCATTCCTCCCTCCTTAGGGAATGCAAGGGTGATCCCTACCTTCGCACTTTGCCGCGTGATCCGGTTCCCAAGGTGATTCCTTCTGATGAGTATGAGGTGGCCTCCATTCGGGACTCCCGCTATCATCAGGGTCGCTTGGAGTATCTCATCCACTGGAAAGGTTATCCACACTCAGAGGACTCCTGGGAACCGGTGTCTCATGTTCACGCTCCGGCATTGATTCAGCGGTTTCACCGTCTGTTCCCGGGTAAACCGGGGGGGTGCCGCTTGGTAGGGGGCATACTGTCATGCCGCCGTCTTTTGGTGGCCGCTGGCGGTTATGGAAGGCTTGGCGTTGGCGGCGCCATTAGATGTTCCGTGTGTTTTTTCTTTCACTTCCTGGTTTGGCGGTCTAGTCTTTTTCTTCTGTGTGTCTTTTCCTTCCACTTCCTGGTTTATCGGTCTAGCCTTTTCTCTTGTTTCCGTATTTAACCACACCCCTCTCTGGGCTCTGTGCGTTGCAACTTTGTTTCTTTCGCTTTGTTGCCGTGCTACTGTGTTTCCAGTACTTTTTCCTGTTGCCTGGTTTACTCAGTAACTAAAGCAGTGTTTCTTTCTACTGCTTCTTCCCTTCCTTATTTACCTGTTTTCTCCGTTCTATCGATTCCCGTGCCTTTCGGGGCTCCTCTATTCCTTCCTGTTTTCCGGATCTCGTTCCGGTATCTGGCAGTGGTGTGTTCCTCCATCCCGGTTCCCCGGGCTTCTCATGCTACAACTTCAAATACTACAGCTTGACTGCTTCGGAAAGACTTTCCTGTTTTTCACTTGCATTCCGGACTCACCAGTCAACTCCTCCAGCACTTATTCGTTAGCAACAACATCCGGCGAGAGGTTTTTTTAAGCGGCTGCTTTTTTCCTCTCTTCCTGGCATCTTCTGGACAGGGGCCGGCTGTTTTCCTGTTTATCAGGGAATCAGGGTGGCTTCTTCCCGCGGACGACCTTATCTCTTCACAAAGAAGAAAAGACCAAAAGACAAGTCCTACAGACGAGGAAATCTTCTGGAAGAAACAGGTGAGGAGAAAGGGGAGGAGGACATAGACTTATCTGATTCGGAGGAATCTCCGTTATATCCCAGCACTTGTGACATCATTGCGGGCTTTCAGTCACCCTCACCCCTCTTGACACCTAGTCTTGACCGCCGCAATCGCTACCTTGATTGGTCTGGCTCGTCCAGAGGTTACCCTGTTCCAAGTAATTAGGTTGGCCTTCTGAACTTCTGCGCCACCAGGACAGAGTTCAGAAATCCGTCTTAACAACTGATTTTTATAATCATTCATTTCTGGAACTCGATAATGGACTTAAGTAACCTCGAACCGAAACAAGATTCATGAAGTACATAAACGAAAGAGTTAACTATTTAAAAATGACTGAATTAATTATTTATATTATGTTTTTCACAAGTTAAAATGATTGAAGTTTCTATCTATATTTGCTTTTCTATATAAAATGAGAGTGAAAAAGTTTGTTAACAAACTAAAACATTGAATAAAAAAATTAAAAAAAGATTTGAAAGGTATCCTCTCATTTCTCAAGATAAAATTAATCCGTGTGAATTTCTTTGTAGATTCCGAATACAGTGCAAGTATGTTCAGATATAATTTGTTTTGCACAGCCCAATATCATATTTCACTCAGATATTTTGACTGTTTGAATAAAAGTTGCACATTTGTTTTCTTATTTAAAACATTATACAAATATGAATTCTATAGTAAAATGCAGGAGCACATTTTCTAGAATAGTCATTCATATTTGTTTTTGTGTTATGGACATTTGTGTGAATATGTAAAGAAAACTGGGCATTTTATGTAAACGGAAAATCTTAGTGAGACAAAATTTGGCAGAATACAGTGTACTCATAATCATTATAGCCTAAATTAATTGTGAGTGTGTTCAAGTCACTTCGCCGGCATTATGGTTTGGGGGACCCTGATTTATTATTTCACATAAAATGATAACAGTTGGATTAAAACAGCCTTTTTTGTGTCCCAGGTTGTGGGTTGGAATTGTTGCAGTTCTGGCATTAAATCTGTGCCATTAATCTTTAATAAATAAACTACTATTGAAGAAGATTTCTTGGTCATTCATTGCAATTTTCACCTGCTGCAACCTTAGAATCAGCCCCACAGTGGCTAAAAATCAGTGAGCCAGATTTCAGTTGCCAAAAGAAATGCTTGCCATAATAGTCAGAGAGAACGTGTCTTAGAATTCTTAGTAGGGCATATGAGATTGAATTCAGTGGCTCTGATTGTGCTGTCTTTTCATTATCATCCAAAATACTAGTTGTAGAGAAAAAGGTATTCATTTCATGGCAGGCAGGAGGTAACTACATTCATTGGATGAAGCTGAGCATGTTGTCTTCTATTTGCCAGGCCAAATACTAAACTGAAGAGATTGGGCCTCATTACAAGTTTGCCGGTAAATGTTAAAAGTGCCGGTAATTCTGTTTACTGGCATTTTTAATGTACTGGCAAATTACATGTAGGTGGAAACACCATTGTCGCAATACTGGTGCAGGATACCGGTCCTTCCAGAATTACCATAGCCGGTAATACTGTCAACAGAATACTGGATGTTCAAGATACTGGCGCTGGTATTACTGGCATAACGGCGATAACGGCAAAGTACGAGTATATATTTGCCAGTAATACCAGCAACAATTAGCCGGTATTACAAGCAAATCTCTGGTAGAGATAACAACACCTCAGAGGAGCAGGTAAATGGACACAGGTGATGTCAGACAAGTCTCAGGTGCGCCAAATCCACCCATGTGCACAAAATGCACAAATAAAGAGTGATAAAGAGCCAGAACTGCCCCAACATCACTTACTAACTCAACCATGCTGCCACTCATTGGTGTTAACATGGACCTGGAGGCAGGGGGGACGGCAATGTAATGAATGCATACCCAGAATGTACCCTGCATATGCAGGACCCACCAGCACACCCCTAAATTGAAAGGCCACAGCACACAGGGTTAGCACATGACTTGAGATGTAGCAATCACTGAGCAAGCCATTGAAACCCCAACATGACATCCACATAACATGCACTGAAGGTACCAGGATGCAGCCCCCTCCGCCCAATGCAATGGCAGTGTATTATCAGACATGGCCACCTAGGGTCACCAAATGCATGTCCCGGGGCAACACCTTGAGCAGTATAATACTCATGCAAGGACTGGAATGTGAAACAGTGTAGCACAGTGTGAAATGAGACATGCATGCACAGACTTACCATTGCAATGGCACCATCATGGGAAATGTTGTTTCCAATATACAGTACTCACACCTGTGCCTCTCCACCTTGTAGGTGAGCCTAGATACCAGATGCTTCCATAGCTGATGACCCCTCTGAGCAATCTCCAGACGCCACAGAAATTGGCGTACAACTGGCCCACGTGAGGACCAGGGTGGTGATCTAGCAGACCTTTAGCCTCCAGAAAGCCAAATTCAGGTGCCTGCACAGGTCTGGTGACATACTCATGTACAGGCCAGAGTAGATGGGACAGATTGCACAATATCTGCATCAGGTGCACCATGCCCCTGCTGCCAGAACAATACATTCCGCCCCTAGGTGATGATGATGCTGTGCCATTTGGTCACATGCACCTGTCTACCCGAGTGCATTGATGCCAGGGATGGATGCATGACCTAGCAAGAACTCATTGAGCTCCTTTTCTGAGTTCCGCCTCCATTCAGCACTTCCGTTGCACGTTGCTGTTTATCATGCACAATCACAGTAAGTACGTGTTTGAAAAAATGGAATGCCCAGTCATAGTTTCAAATGAATAGAATATTTTTTTTTACCAGAAACGTTAATGTGTCCATACCCTGAACACCATTCCCAAACACCCTCTTTACCCCCTCCCAAAACAGCCCCCACCTTCTCCTCCCCAAACACTTCCTGCACCCCCCTGCAAACACCACCCTCCACCCCCTCCCCAAACACCCCCACAATTCCCTCCCCAAACATCCCCCATCCACCTCCTGAAACACCACCTCCACCCTCTCCCCAAACACACCCAGTAGAGCACCCAGTCAGTGTCACTGTCATGTGTGGGTCCCCTTGGCCATGGGGTTTTTGGCAGAGTCCTGTGTGGAATCTAGTCTCTGTGACGGGCGCCTTGGCCTGCCTTGCTGGGAGCCCTCAGTGCTGATCATGGATGTGAGTGGGTATGACCCTTACCCTGCATGTTGTCCAGGCAGAGTTGAATGGCATGCCTCCGGACCTCTACCATAGAGGAGGTGATCTCATTCCCCTACCTCACTCTTTGTGCAAGGATAAGGAGGGCTGCAGTTGAACAGCCTCTGGACTTAGCACTCTTGCGGCTGGAGGCCTGCATACACTTTCTCATGAGTCTCATCTCCTGTGATGTCAGTTGTGCCTCAGGGAACTTGGGTTTCCAACTGCCGGATAACATCCACAGAATTTGGCAGAAGACATGTATATCAACATTTCAGAAGGGAAGGTTTATTTGGATGAGAAAAGATATTCTTACGCAACCAGAAGGGGAACAGAGCAGGTACATACTTTCCCACCTGTATTCAGGGGTGCGGAGAAGAATCAGATGACTTTGATCCATATTACATTTCCAAATTCAACGATTGTCTGTGTCTGTCAAAGAGGGGCCTTGAGACATTCCACATGCCTCATTCCTTGCATGCAATTTGATACATATGTTAAGTTCTGCCCCATTGTATTTAAATATAATTCCATTGAATGTATTATTATTTTGCTCCCAGAATTCTGCAAAATAATGAATTCCCTGCCGTTGTTTTAGAAAATGCCAGACCTTGTGGAATCTGAGGCTTCTTGTGCGAATTTCACTGATTTGGCAAAGGTAAAAAGAGGCCCGATGTAAGAAACAGCCCTTTTATAATTAAATGTTGTGAAGTGGAATGGTTCCCACAGGATATACAAGTGTACATTTAAAACAAATATATATATATTTGAACTTTACTCAGTTACAACTAAGTTTTATCAAAACTTCCACGTCTTCAGGAGCTTGTTCTCAGAGAAACTACAGAAACCTCCCCATAGCTGGCCACGACACTTAAGCTTGCTTAAATACTTAATTCTTGATTCTTCTTTTCTTAATCCTGGGTCAGAGTCCTGCAAAGTGCAGCCGTCGGGCTGTAGACGGTTAATCTGATCAAAAGCAAGTTCGATTCGTTTGGCCAAAGCTGTGGTCCATCTCGTGTTCTCGCAGAAATTAATCTGTTCCACAGATCGTCCGTTTGGAATATCCAGAGGTTTTCCACCAGCGAGGGGAGGTAGATGTTTCTGTTTTCGTTCATTTTTGTGCACTCTATCACAAGGTGCTTCAATGTTTCGATGGAAGATTCCTTTTTGCAAAGGCGGCATCGCTTGTCGGTTGAAGCTCCTCTGATTGTTATGATCTCTCTGGTTTGCAGTAGGTTAAGTCTTGCTCTCATAATACAGATTCTCAGGTTCTTGTCCGGGAACTTAGCACAGTAATTCAGTGGTTTTTTCACATTATTGAATGTTGGAGGCAGGTGGTTTATAAGTTTATTTCCCACCGCTTTCTCTGTTGTCAGAATCCAGTCCGTTTCTTTCGTTTTTCTTTTAATTCGATCGGGATTTTCTTTCAGCTCTTTTTCAGTACATTCAATTTTTGCCAGATCATCCTTACTAGCTTTTACCCATTTTTTCAGAGCCTCACATTTGCCTGTTTCAGTTTCATCCTTTATGATGTTAAAGATGGGTAGTGTGTCCGACATGGTTATTCTTCTATACAGACGCATAATTTGCTCCAGATGTTATGTGGGAAGTGTAGCGAGGCCTCCATTCCATAAGTCAAAGCTGGAACCACTTTGGCTTTGTAAAAGGTTATTGCCGGTATCAGAGAGAATTTTCTGAACTTGCGATCGACTGCTCTTGTTTGGGCGGTCAGGCATTTCGCTTTTTCCTATAGTTGGTTTTGGATTTCGATTTTGATGTTGTCGGAAACAGATTTAGTTTTTTCGTTGATTTACTGAGAACTTTCTCCATCACCAGAATTTTTGTCTTTGTTTTATTTAGCTCCAGGTGGTTTTCAGCAATATAGTTCTCCAGATTTAGTAATTTTCTTTGTAGGCCCACTTTCGTCTGATCGATCAAAATGACGTATCAGCATACAATAAGCGAGGGATCTCCGTTTTCCCGATTTTTGGGGGGAAAGATCGGATTTTGCTTTCTGAGAGTTGGTAGTCACCTAGAAATGCTATAAACAGTGCCGGCGCCAGGGGACAACCCTGCTTAACACCTCGATTCACGATGATCCCCTCTGATAGAGCGCCCTGATGGTTTAATTTAACTCTAATTTTCATATGCCAATGGAGGGCTTTTATGGGATCAAGAATTTTAGTTGGACATTTCCAACCTTGAAGCTTCGACCAAAGTCTGGGCCGGTCGATCTTATCAAATGCCTTTGAGAGGTCCATGAAAGCGAGGTAGACCTTTGGAGCACCGTCTTTGACCTTGGCTTTCAAGATGTTTATTAACATTAGGTTGATTGAGGTACACCCATTTTTTTGAAAGCCCGTTTGTAGTTGATCTTTAGACTGGCTGTCTTTTCCCCACGCTCGGAAATGCTCAAGCAGTAGGGTTGCATATATTTTGCCTATTATGTCCAAATGGGCGATAGGCCTGTAGCTCGCTGGTTCATGTCTCGCTCCTTTTTTGTAAATTGGGACAATCACCGCTTTCTGCCAGGATTCCGGAACCATGTTCGTTCTGCCGCATTCTGCAAAGATCTTGCTGATCATTTCAGCCCATTCTTTTGGAAACATTTTTAGGTCCATGTTCGTTAGTCCATCCGGACCCAGGGCTCTGGATGTTTTAAGTTTCCGTATGGATGCTTCAATGTCTTCTGCCTTCGAAAGATCAACCCAGGATGTTTCAGGGATCTGGTTTCTCATTTGTGCATCCAGAGTCGGACCCTCAAATTCTGTCGTGAAATACCTAACCCACCTTTCTTCGGCCACTGCATTGGACAGAGAGGAACTCTGGGTGCAGTTTGTCTCTTTTATCAGCGTCCAAAATTCACTCGATTTTTTTGTTTGTAATTTGTGCATCATATCTTCGGCGTCATTTTGATATTGAATAGCTCTATGCTGTTTGCGCCAGTTGTTATAGCTTTTTACTTCAAGTTTCCAGTTCTTCCAATCGTCCATGGCATTAGATTTCTTTGCTATTCTTAGCAATCTACGGCCCACTTTTCTTTTTATCACCAAATCCTTGTCATAAGTATGGTTGATATGGTCAGGTTTCTTCGGTTTCTTCGTCCCCTTTACTTGGAATGATAATAATAGAGGCAAGTAGTTTGGTCTTTCTTTCCTATCATTCCGGGCATGATCGGTGACTCTATTCTACCAGGTCCGTTTGATTTTCACAATGTCTTGTTCAGTTAGCCGTAAACGAGTCTGTTGGAGATTTGTTTCAATCGCCCAATCATAAGTTCTTGATCTCAGACTTCATGTTTGCCACGTGCAGCACAGTAAATTATGATCACTGTGCACAGTTTTTTTTTTACCTTGAAGCCGGTCAAATCATGTGTAAGTCCATTTGAAACAAAGATGTAGTCAAGCGTTGCTTTTGAACCATTACGTTCCCACGTCGGGATATTCGTTTGGTTGGGGAACAATGAGGCAACATTTTGTTTATTTCTTGAGCTGATAGATTCGTTCCAGGCCTTTCCTCTCTCGATGGTGGAGTCAACACCTCCCCGTTGATGGATGGGTCGTTGTTGGTCGACCAAAGCCTCTGTGCATTTGGCGTTAAAATCGCCACAGATGATAAGCTTGATTTTGTCAAATTCGACGTATAGCTGATCAATCGTAGCACACATGTTGGAGCAGAAGGTTTTTATTGACATTCGCTGTGGGTTCCAATAACAGTTCACAATGGCCAAGGGATTTTGGAGCCCATTTTCTGTCTTGTCCTTACAGTGGGTTTGAGAGGTCAGGGTGACCAACATTTCGTATGACTGTTTCCACTTTCTTGGTTCACTCAGACCCGTTCCCGTTTTAATTGCAGTCAACAGACCCGACGACGGTCTGCCTAGCAGGCCTTTAACTGCGGGAGAGATCACCACTGAGAACCCATCCAGTGCGGGTTGGTTTACCAGCCAGGTTTCTTGCAGGCAAAGGATATCGTAGTGACTCAGATCGACGTCTCCAGATATCGTGAGATGAAAATGGCCTCTCTTATTCCATGAGCCCAGATTGTATGTTTCCTTTATGGGTCGCTCGCATCTTCTTTCACTGATGTTGTCGTCGAGGCGAGCTGACCCTGGTCGATGCTATTTGCCAGTGTTTTTATTGCAACTTGACATTAGCCACTTCCAGGGTCCTTTTGGTTGTCTTTCATCTTCTATTTTTGCTTGGTGATTTAAAAGGCTATTTAACTTGTCCTCTGACTGTTCCCGCCCTGGATTTCTGCGAGAGAAAGCCTGCCTCTGTTCCTCTCTATTGGTTCTGGTTGGTTTCCGACTCAAGTCGAACTGGTCCTTTGTCCTTTGGTATTGTCTTGGGTTTGTGTCGCCTCTCTCCGTCGGCTCAGTGGACCATTTCACTGCCCTACCATGATGCTGTGGTCTTCTATGCAGTTCCTGAGGCTCCTGGGGCTTATACCATCGACTTCAGTGGTGTAGATCCTCCGTTTTTGATCGATAGTGGTACTGTAGTTTAGGCTTTTCCACCTTTTCCTCTTCAGGATCTTGTCTACCCGTCTTCCTTTTTAGTTCCGTCAAGCGAAAACCCATTTGTTCGAGTTCTTCATAGGCTGACTCATCGATGTTTTTAATGCCGGCTGATTTCAGATGTAGAAATGCTTTAGCCTTCTTTTCCCTGTGATAGGGTTCCACAAGCATGAGATCCTCTGTTCTAATATTTTTCAGAGTTTTCATTTTATTTGTTATTTGGAGTATTGTCGGTCTGTTTAAAATTAGGAAGTTTTTGTCTACTTCCATTTGTTCAAGCTTGAAGACTCGTATCTCTTCTTTTGCTTTTTTTTCTATTTTCGAATTCGCCTTTTTCTGCGCGGTATTTCCGCAGACTCCTTCGGTTGTCGGCCTCCTCTCGTGCTGGTCGGGATTTAGATGGACTTCTTCTTGTTCTGAATACTTGACTTTTGACCTTCTTGTCCTATGCACTCGATTGGGATGTAACTTTATGTGAATCCGGCGGGATTGTTGCTCTCTTATCACTCCGGGCGGATCCCTCCTTGTTCATCTTGGGCCTGACTGGGATTTTCGTCCCGTTCTATGCAACTTATTTTTTCACCATCTTCTGTACGAGGCTCCCTTGACTCCTTTAACCCCTTCTCTGAGTGTGTGGATATGTTCATTAAGTCTGTACAGCCTAGGAATTCGTCCACGGTTCTTGGTGATATCGGTGAGCCGATCTCCTCTGGCTGTGGCATTGGCTCTAGTCGGTTATCCTTGGTTCGTATTTCGCCCTGGCTAGACTCCCTCGTGTCAGATTTCGCCGAAGTCTTGGTATCCTTCTTGGGGTTTAACGTCATTTCAGTCTGGAGGATAATAAGCGGCTGCGTCTTTTGTAATTTGGCAGGTTGACCCCCTTCGGTTTTCTCTTGTGTCAGTATCAAAAGTCTTTTCTCTTTTCCCTTTGACCGCACTGCGGCCTCTTCCACTGATTCTTTGGGAGCCGATGTTTTTGCTAGTGAATTTCTGTTCAGGATTTCCATGGTCTCAATCTTTTTTTCCAAAGCTTCGATTTTTCTTTCCCACTGAGTTTTCTGTTTTGGAGCTGTATCTGTTACCTCGGGACGTGATGTTCTTAATAGTGGAGTTCTGATCAGGATTTCCATGTTCTCTGTATTTTTCTCCAGGGCTTCGGTTTTTCTTTCCCACTGGATTTTCTGGTATGAGGCTTTCCATCTGGGCCAATTTCTCCACCATATTTTTGATAAAATTGCTGTGTTATCATGTACGTTTTCTTTGATCGCTTCATACAGTTTACAGAAAGGTGCTAGCACGATGAACATGGCCGACATGACTGCAATCATGTCCGGTTTCTTGTTTGGTGATTCATTTTGTAATGCCACTGCAATGTCACTGAGTTGTCTCTTTTTAGGTGAGACTTGGGTTTTATCGGATCTTCTCAATGATGCTGATGAGTCCAGGACCGGGCATTCCACTGGTGATCTTGGATTCCTATCAGTGTTTACCGAGTTTCTCGGTGATCCAAATTTCATATGCAGGTTTTCCTTGTGAGATTTGGACAGGTCCACTTTTTTCGTAAAGATTGAATTGGACTGACCCATGGACAGATGGGGTTTTGTCCAGGCCAGACGGTGATCTCTGTCCTGCTGTAACTGGGACATTCGGTTAGGGTCCCTATCTAATTGGACCACCTTCACCCCCTCCTATTCGTGCTCATCCTCCAGAACGACTATCTCCTCTATGGTCGAAGCAACCCCTTTTGGGGCACTTTGGGTCTGGGCGATGGGAATCCTACCTCTTGGGTGGCCCTTTGAGTTCGATGGGCAAGTAGCTGGACTCTCAACCACATTTGTTTTTTCTGTATCCGTGCATGGTTCATTTGTGGGTGTCGTAGCTTTTTCCTGAGGGGTGACCTCAATCCGCCCTTGTTTGTCTCTTAATGCTGTAGATGAGTCAGTTCTCCTCTGTTTTTGGGCGGGCTGTGTTTCGATTGCTATTTCAAGCATTTCAGCGTTGGATATTTCCGTCTCTATACTCTGTTTTCTTTTATGTTGTTGTGTGAAGAAAACCTTTAGCGGGCATGACAAAAGTGGATTGGGCAACCCTCTTGGCATTGGTCCGCCTCTTCTGGTGCTTTTTCTTGCTTTTTGTTCCACCAGTAGAGTTTTCTTTAGCACTCTCGTGTTCGCCGTCTTTTTTGATCCTTGTAGCCTGGCTTTAGCCGGGGTGTTGGTTTTGTTTCTCTTTTCCTTTTTGCACCAGATCCAGTTTTGAGTTGCTCGCTGTCAGTTTCCTTGTTCGAGTCCTCCGGCTCTCCCTCCATTTGATTTTCGCTCTCCAAACCCTCTTCATCTGATTCCGTGCCTTTGTCAGTGTCGGCGTCTATCACTCTGTCACTGGTCTCTCTAAAGGACTTGGGGGCTCTTGCAAAACTTTTGCCTAGCCCTTGCGTGATTTTGTCGCAGTCACAATAAGTGTGATGGAGCATTGCTTGCATGCGGATCACATTGGGATCAGATTCCCCTTTTTCTGTTGTGACTGGAGGCTTCATCACCGCTTCCCCTTCAGCGCTGAAGTTTCTTCTCTCCCCCTTACTTGTTGGTCGGTGAGGCAATAGTTCAATTATTTCGGTTAATTGGTTTGTCTCTAATCCCTCACCTGGCTCTTTTAACCCCCGTAAACCCCTGTGTCCGGGTTACGGGCGCAACTTCGATAAACTTCGGTATTGCTCTCTGGTTTAGCTGGGGAAATGACTTCAATCCGGTCCTCATTTCGCTCCAGTTCCAGGTCTTTTTCAATCCTGCTGCACGACTGACGATTTGAGTCGGGCGGGGACCGTCCTCTGACCACGCCCAGCGGCGGTCCATTTCGTGGCGCCGGACTGGTCGTTTGCCCCTGGGGAGCAGGAGGAGGTGTGCGCGGCCCCACTTGGCCTCCCGTCCCGCGGTCCTCAAGAGCAGTTGGATTGTGACGCTCGTCTGCTCGTTCCTCCATCGATGACGAGGACATGGACTGGAACTCCATCAAAGAAGCGGACTCTCGCACTTGCCCTCGGGGTTCAGGTAGGCTGATATTTTCTGCTCTGTTTTTGTGGGCGGGTCTGTGTAGTGGGCCCTGTACATGAGTCTGCCCAGGGGTTGTAGATAGAAAGTCTCGGATCGAGGGAGTCACAGTCGGTCTTGGTGCTGAATCAGACTTACTCCTCCTCCTTTTACCCAGGCTCATTGTCCCCCCCAACGTTGCTTTTTTTGTCGACGGTGAGTCCTTCGGGTACTTTTCAAAACTTTCAGAGGTCGGACCTCTGGCTCCATACGACTTCGGCTACGCGTCTGCAGCGGACTGCTGCAGACTGGCTCGTACCTCAGGCTCGCAGCTCCGATCACCGCTCCGTGGTGACAAAAGGCTTTAATAGGCACTTCCTGCACTTCCTGCACAACGATGCGGACTGCTGCAGACTGGCTCGTACCTCAGGCTCACAGCTCCACTCACCGCTCTGCTGTGACAAAAGGCTTTAATAGGCACGTCCTGCACAACGATGCAGACTGCTGGAGACTGGCTCGTACCTCAGGCTCGCAGCTCCGTACATTTTATTGGAAATTTCATTTTAGAAGCCAGGTATTCAAAATGTTTTATTCAATGCAAGCCTGTCTTCCCTTGTTAAAAAAAGCAAACCCATTTGAAAGGTATCCTTTCATTCCTCAAGATAAAATTAATCCATGTGAATTTCTTTTTAGATTCCGAATACAGTGCAAGTATGTTCAGATAGAATTTGTTTTGCACAAGCCAATATGTTTCACTCAGATATTTTGACTGTTTGAAATTAAAGTTACACATTCGTTTTATTATTTAAAACATTATCCAATATGAATACTATAGTAAAATACAGGAGCACATTTTCTAGAATAGTCATATTTGTTGTTTATGTACGCATATTTGTGTGAATATGTAAAGTAAACTGGGCATTTTATGAAAAAGGATAAAGTTAGTGAGACAAAAGCTGGCATGATACAGTGAACTCATTATCATTATAGCCTGAATTCATTGTTAGTTATTTCAGGTCACTTCCCCAGCATTATGGTTTAAGGGACCCTGATTTATTATTTCACATAAAATGAGAACAGCTGGATTAAAACAGACTTTTTCGTGTCCCAGGTTGTGTGCCCCCTGCTCCCAATGCAATGGCAGTGTATTATCAGACATGGCCACTTAGGGTCATCAAATGCATGACCCGGGGCAACACCTTGAGCAGTATACTACTCATGCAAGGACTGGAATGTGAAACAGTGTAGCACAGTGTGAAATGAGACATGCATGCACAGACTTACCATTGCAATGGCACCATCATGGGAAATGCTGTTTCCAATCTACAGTACTCACACCTGTGCCTCTCCACCTTGTAGGTGACCCTTGATACTTGATGCTTCCATGGCTGATGACCCATCTGAGCAATCTCCTGACACCACAGAAAGTAGCATACAACTTGGGCCATGTGAGGACCATGGTGGTGATTTAGCAAATCTTTAGCCTCTTGAAGGCTCGAATCAGGTGCCTGAACAGGTCTAGCGATACACTCATGTACAGGCCGGAGAAAGTGGGATAGATTGCACAATATCTGCATCAGGCACACCATGCCCCTGCTGCCAGATCAATACAGTCCTCACAACGGGGATGATGATGCTGTGCCATTCGGTCACATGCACCTGCGCACCCGAGTGCATTCAGACCAGGGATGGATGCATGACCTGGCAAGAACTCATTGAGAACCTTTTCTGAGTTCCCCCTCCACACAGCACTTCCCTTGTACGTTGCTGTATATCATGCCCAATCACAGTAAATACGTGTTTGAAAAATGGAATGCCCAGTCATTGTTTCAAGTGAATAGAATATGTTTTTAACAGAAACGTGAATGTGCCCATACCCTGAACACCATTCCCAAACACCCCCTTTACTGCCTCCCCAAACAGCCCACTTCTTATCCTCCCCAAACACTCCCTGCACCCCCTCCTCAAGCTCCCCCCTCCATTCCCTCCCCAAACATCCCCCCACCACCTCCCCAAACAAAAACCTCCATCCTCTCCCCAAACACACCCAGTAGAGCATGCAGTCAGTGTCATTGTCATTTGAGGGCCCTCTTAGCCATGAGGCTCTTGGCAGAGTCCTGTGTGGAATGGAGTCTCTGTGACAGGCGCCTTTGCTTTCCTTGTTGGGAGCCAAGGCCGGACTGGCTGTATCGGTCAATCGGCCCCTGGCCGATCAACGTTGAGGACCTGGGGGCCGGTTTTCCATGAAGCCACACCAGGGCCAGTTTTTTATAACACATTGGACTCAAACACTTGCTGCGGCGCGGGGCTGCTGCAGGCAGCTGAGTCACAGAACTCAGGGTGCCTGCTGCCTGCTGCCGACAGTGCCGAGGCTGAGAGGAGCCGCTGGCGCTGCCTCCGGCATCACAGGCCGCGCTACTGTGGAGCATCAATTATTCATCAAAGCAAGGTAACAACACATACATGTTGCTACCTTGCTTTGATGATTTCATTTGCATGCAGCATGCAGGCATCAATTAATTATGTGCATGCATCAGGCCGTGCAGTCACTTTGACTAGTGACTGCCCAGTGCCTGGTGCTCTGTGCTCGCCGCCTGGCCTCCCCGGCTTGGTAAGTGGCGTGTTATGAATAATATAACAACTGCAGCAGGCTGGGTTAGCCTGGGGCTGCCTCCTGCTGGGCTGGGGGCAGGCTGGACCCTCGGCAGTTCACTCTCTCACAAGTTGCTTTTAACTTTGCAGAAAGTAACAACACATTTGTTGCACTTTGCAAAGTTGAAAGCAACTTGTGCCTGGGGCTGGGCCGCTTGCAGACTCTGTGCCACCATGGACTGGTCCACGTGACTGCTCTAATCTAGGATATAGTTGGGCCTTTGATCCGGCATGGGCATGATGAATTTTTGACACACGGCACGACACAACAGTCCACAGCAGAAGCACCCAGCAGCGGACCCCACCACGCACACCACACCACAGACAATGCAGCGGGTAGCCCGAAGTCCGGTCCGGCCGGACCAAGAAGAGAAGACGAAGTTCTAGATGCTCTCAGGCAGGCTGTGTCTGGACAACACAGGTAAGAATTAACAAATGTGTGTGTCATGTCACTCATGGTGGGTGTGTGGGGTGTGGCTGGTCCGGGTGTCAGACTATGCAGGCAGCAGCGCCGCTGTAAACTCTGAGTCCGCTGGCCGGAGCACTAGTCTGATTACATTGCAATTACGTGATCCATAATCCCTCTCTCTCAGTGGGCCCCTTTTCACCTTACCGATCAAGGCTCTTGCTGTCCCTGAGTCCCTCTGCACTCCCCCACTAAGCCACGTCTCTCTGGTCTTCCCTTGCCCCCCCCCCCCGGGCCTCTCTGCACCCTCTCAGTGGGCCTGTCTCTTTTTACATTATTACCCTCTTGCTGTCCCTTCTTTGCACTCTCCCAGTGGGCCCACTGTCTCTTGTCCACCTCCCTGGCTCCCATCTTGCATCTGGTCCCCTTCTCTTCATGTCCCTCTGAAGTCTCCCAATGCAATTAATCCTGTCTCTGTTCCCCTTACCCTCTAGCTGTTCTCTGCACTCTCTCAGTAGGCCCTGTCACACAGGTCCCCTTACCGTCTTGCTGTCTGTCTGCACTCTCCCGGTGGCGGGACCTTCCGTCTCTCAGGTCCCCCGGCCCTTACCCTTTTGCTGTCCCAGACAGTCCCTCTGCACTCTCTCCCAGTCGGCCCAGTTTCAGGTCCCCTTCCTTCTGCTGTCACAGTGCACTCTTCCAGTGACCCCTGTATCTGGTCCCCTCCCATTTCTCTCTATCCCTCTGAACCTGATAGATCCTGTCTCTGTTCTGCTTCACCTCTTGCTGTCCCTATGGCAGATTTCTGATCTCTGCACTCCCCGGACCCTGTGTCTTATCAGAGTTTTGGTCGCTATACTTGCACTCCGTCCTAAAGCCACGTTCCCACTTCACGGGACAGTAGTTGCCTACAAGGGCGGGGACGTGGTCTAGAGGCTGGGGGGTTATGATACCTGCAGTCCTTACCAGGATAGTTGCCAAACTGTGCAATCGGGCTTACCAGCTTAACCCCCTGCCCCCCCACTAATCTCTATATATACATCTCGAGATGCTTCTAACATGGAAGCTCGTTAATGCACAGTTCAGATGATGGTTTGCTGTCTGACAGGAAAAGTCAGTGTGTACACACTCACTGGGGAAGAGTCAGTCACATGTTAGGTCAGGCTGAGCCAAGGAGATGAGTTACTGAACCCCAGCTGTGCAAACCCACCCAGGGCACTGACTCTCCTTCCAGGCCAGTCCTTCTCTAAACAGGTGCACCACTTTCAGGAGTTTAATGTCCATCTGAAAATGTTTAACATTGAAAATGAGGGCTTTCCTATGTCTCACGTAGGTGGGGTTTCTTCTCTAACCACAGAGCTGTCATTTGGCCCCATAGAACCAGGATCTGCTTGCTCCAGTCCTGGCTTTTAGCCGATAGGGGTGTGTGTAGTCTAGACAGTGGCATAGGCATGCTGTGGTGCCGGGGCGGGGAGCAGGGCTTGTGTGGGGGGGTGATGGCTCTTGTGGGGTGCGTGAAGGTCAGTCTGTTCATTATGTCTGTTTGCCGGCCGCCGTCTGCTCAGAGGCGTAATCAGGGTAGGGCCTGAGGGGCAAGGCCCACCCAAAATCTGTAAATGCCCACTCATCAGCGCTGTGTGGGGATTTACAGATATGTTTGTCAGTGCAGTGGGCCCAACTACATTAGCATCAGGCCACATTTGCTAGGCAGTCCTGGCTAGGTCTCTGCGTCTGCCATGTCTCCCGATGATGAACAGTCAGAGAAGGGAGCAAGACCTCCCCAGCCATCAGGGTCCCCCATGTCCCCCTCAGGCCCCCATGTCCTCCTCAGGCCCCCATGTCCCCCTCCGCCCTCCCAAAGGCTGTCTGAGTGGCACGAGGAGTAAACTTCACTCCACATTCCAGTGAGTGAACATAGCCATGGATTAGCGAATAGATGTTACTAACTTACTTACTATTGCCAGACCGAGTGGTACTCATTTTATCCATTGCATAAGAATCAGAGCGACGACCTGTCAGAATTAGGATATGCACGGCAGCCTAAACACACATCCCAGGAGCACTAGAGCCACGTGTACATGGCCCTATGGGGTGAACCCAACTAATTAGAAAATGTTTATCTTCAGCTCCATACACTAATCTGCATGAAAGGCAAGCACTGACTGGGCATCACATGGCGATTCTACGCCCACGGCCCACCTACACTGGCAAAGCAGACACTCAGCCGCCTCAAGCATGGCAACCCTAGTGCCCACCTACACTGGCAAAGCAGACACTCAGCCGCCTCAAGCATGGCAACCCTAGCGCCAGGGGAGTTGCTAGGTCTGGAAAAGAACTGTTGGGACTGGGGGCTAGCTAGCCTTTTGGCTGTAGCTCCGGAGATTCTATCCAGGGCTACAACCAAAAGATCAGGGGCTATAGCCCCCTTAGCCCCCCCCTAGCAACGCCCCTGCCTAGCGCCCACCTACACTGGCAAAGCAGACACTCATCCGCCTCATGTACACGAGCCAGAGAGCCCCCCAAGACTGCGCTCTATTGTGCTTGCGGCGGGCTCAGCACCTCATTTTACATTCCTGTACACGTAGTAAATGCAGGACTGTCGGGGTACAAGTGCACATAATGTGCATTTATAATCCAGGACTAGGTAGTTGTCAGTTGCAGTCACTAACGAGACTGCTGTTTATGGCACCCACACACACACACAAAATTAAGATATGAAGAAGCTGGTATCTGGAATATTACATTTACAGAGGAGCACCACCAACTAACTTTCACTTGAACGAACGACGAGTGTTGCTTGCTCGGTCTTTGATTCAACAGCATGTTGAACCCCACTCCCAAATAGTTTTAGTTTAGGGGTCAGCAGGAACTTGATTGGGCTTTGAGGCCTGATTTGAGTTTTGCTTCATTTCCTTCAGAAATACCAGTGGGTTAAAGCAAGCCTGTATTTCCTTCAGAAATACCAGTGGGTTAAAGCAAGCCTGTATTCATAAAAACATTAATTTTTAGTTTGACCGATGTCTACTGATTGTGGTTGACTGTATACTAGATACACACATAAAATGTAGGTGATGAATGTGCAAAGTGTTTGCTAAAGTCACTGGATTTAACTGCAATTTAAAGCAGTGCATCCTGAGGGGTCTTATTCACCTTCACTTTTAATGGGTGGACTGGGCCGGTGGCAGTGGCACTGCAAAATCCCATTCCCATATCCCAAATCATCTTTAAATTCACTGTTTATAAGTCACAGTCATGGGAGCGTTGGATGGCTTGTACATAGCAAGTTTTATATGTTGTGCATTCTTTTTCGGGCATTATCTCTTGCATTTGCGCCCATAATGTACAATTGCCTTAGTGCCCGTTATGTGTCATTCCTCAGACTTCGTGTGTTGTAATGTACGCTGCAGTCAGTGGACAGACAGTGCACGCTCTCATGTTTTGAAGGAGTTGGGGTTTTACACGGGTAGTGCCCTGCTGCAGTCCGTTTTAATTTCAAATGCTCCCTCCCTGAAGGTTGGTTGTGCGAGTGCATGGAGCGGTGCACATAGACTTGTGCATTTTTGACGTGGAGATGCATTTGTGTAAGTGGTTGCAAATTATGCAGGGCATTGTTAGTTATGTACACTGTTTAAACCGTTAATCTTTAAAAGTGAGAAGTATCTCTGGGTGAGCATCCCAGTTCCCATCGGTAGAGGAAAATAAACCTTTGAAAAGAGGGAGTGGTGATGTGCAGTGTCTTTGTTTTAGAAGGCAGGCACTTCGCTTATCCATACTAAGTTAATTTGATCTTTAAAATAAAAGAACTATTGGTTGCAGTATTTTTATGACTTTTATCTGGCGTAGCTGGTGTCATGTTTCTGTTCTCTTGGTTCTTTGGGACGGAAGGGGAATTGTTTGGATTTGTTAGTGGGAGCTAAGCTTCTGCTATTGTGTTCATGTGCTCAGATTTTAAGGAAACTGGCTCTGTGTTCAGGTCTACAAGCAGGAGCTTGCAACCTTTGGCTCGCTGGATGTTTTGGACTACGACTACCATCAGCACTGGCCAGCAAATTCAATTGTGAGGGATCATGAGAGGTGTAGTTCAAAAGACGAGGAGAGCTGCAGGCAGCAGACTCCTGAGGTAAGCAGATTGTGTCCTGTAGAATTTGATCTGGTTGTACTCAGATTAGGTGGATGCACTTGGGCATTTTGTCAGTGTCCTTTATAATGAGTATGAGTGCTATGGTCTTGTGAAGTGGTGTGTGGGCAAGTATTTGGCAGAGTATTAGTGTGGGTGACTTGAACCCATTCATATATTCAGTATTGTGCATTCTCAAGTTAATTGATGAACTTTGGGTCAAGGTAGTGATGTCCAATTGAATGGAGTTGCAAAATGGGAGCGAATGTAAGCTTCATTGGGCTTGTGGGCTAGTGTTTGACTGCAAGCGTGGCGTGGGCATCTCTTTAGAGCTCTGTCCCTTCGCACATTACTGGCTGGTGCTTTGTGGTGGGTCTGGTGGTTTCAGTAATGAGCCTAGATTGTAAAACAAAACACACACGTGTGGCTTTTTCACCTGAAATTGCATATTCTATTCACAAGTCAGATATAAGGTCCCACCCATGAATTTTTAAACCCACCTTAACAATGACCTTTGTTACTCAAATATATTTTGAAGGGGTCTCCATGGGGTTCTACTGCCCCTCTACCGCCCAATTAAGATGCATCTATCCAAACTCATCTGCCCATAACAGCGTCAGCCACACAACACTGGAATAGCAGATGTGGTGCAGATTTACTCAGGTTGAGTGCCATGTTCATGTGCATGCCAGGGCTGTAATAGGATAGCAGGCAGCCAGCATCCCTGCAGAAAATTCAACACGTTTTACTTTGTAGGCTTGTCAATGTCATATTCTGGTGGGGAGTGGGTACTAGAGAGCTGTGTGTTAAGGCAGCATAGCATAAGGGTTGGCATGCTTTCAGTTTGCACAAATGTGCACATACCCTCTAACTTTAAATGTCACCATCTGTTTTACTGTGCTGTGCATTAATTTACTTTATTTCTAGCATGTTGGGCAGTGTGTTTTATATGCACCATACTAGGACTTGCTCATTTGCACCACAAGTCCACCATGAAAGATACACGTTTGTTTCAACCGCTGCAATGAAACTATCATGGTGATTCCCTCCTTCACCCAAGCTCACCCCGTCTGCTGGGGAGAAGTAGTGCAACCTTCCTTCTAATGAAAATGTGAATCTACAAGTACTCCTCTCCGTTGCACTCTCATTCCCTGTATTTTCTGTATTTATTTGTTGTGCATTTGGAAGGCGCTTATACATCAAGTGAATTGTGTTTCAAAGCATCCCAGTTGCTTCTCTCTCTCTCACACACATGCACACACACACACACACACTTTATTTTTTACAACCCCTTGCTGTTTATTTGAAGATCTTTACTTTGTTTTTGCAGGCAGGTCGCTGTTCAAGTATCCACTCTAGCCAGGCTTTACCAGAGCTACCAACAGCCAGCCAGGCGAGCCCATTCCTGTGGGTAAGTAACCATTAGTAATTGTATATCTTCAATTTACTGTAATGTAAGGTGGTCCTGTATAGCACACTTCAGCCACTTTGGTGGCCTTTATTATGCACACCTTGTGTCACCCCCTAGGAGCCTGGCCCCCCTAGGCTCCAGTATAGCATATAAGCAGCAGTGACCAGGCAGAACTCCTATCTTATTCCTCCACACCCAAATTACAGTTAGAAAATCAGTCTCTCTCCTCTTTCAATCTGGCCAAGTTTTGTTGTGAATTTGCATCCTGGCTTAATGTGTGCCAGGGCAAAAGAAAAACAAGGATTACACCTCTCTCGAAGGCCCTGTTGAAGAGCATCCACTAGGGTGGAGAGTAGAATTATTACACACATGTTTGCATGCAATAGGAATTCACTTGCTATATATATATATATGTATTGCTGCATAGCCCTTTGTGTTTTTCATAAGTTAATGAAAAGGCTGAGGCAGCTTTCCTTTTTGGTTACTATTTTTTCTGAGACGTCAAACAGGCCACTGGCCAGGAGTAATAACATGCATGCATCCAGTTAATTTAACATGCAATGGCATGAGGCTGGATTACAGTTAGATTTAGCATTTTATAGACCCAGCTGGATATTGTTCTCTTTTTTGGGGAGGGAGGTTATGGTGAGGCTGGGGAACAGTCAAATATGGACATTCTGACATTGATCTAATGGAAAGCACTTGTTTCCTCTTAATGAAATGCTGGTTTGGATGTTGGCAGTCAGGTTACTTAGACCTTCTGTGATATAGGCAGGAATCTGATGCCCATTTAAGGTAATTTTATTTTTTAGGAGAGAAATGGATTAAAAAAAAAAGAAAGGGAGGAGCAGAAAAACTACGAGAAAAGAAGAAAAAGCGGTTTGAAGAGGAAATCCGGCAAAACAAAAACATGGAAGATCTACTTACAGGTCAGACCACCAAAATGTCACATAGCATTGATGGGAGAAAAGTGGAGGAGGGTGACCAGGCATCTTCTTCAGGTACAATTGTGAAACCTGGTTCTTCACTGCAGCCATCAACAAGAGCTCAGGATGTGAGAAGAGCGAAATTGACAGAATCCAGAGTCTCTGCAGTTATTGGGGACATCTCAACAGAGGCAGATGCAACTACAATGACAGCAATCATTGAAGGTGCCACCCGAGAGGAAGTGTTAGAAACCAGTGTGCCTGAAATAATTGAGGGTATCCATATCGAGGAAGTGGCAGCCGGTGGTGGTACCAGTCTCCCACAAACAATTGAAGTTTCCCCCAAGGAAGACGTGTCTGAAACAAGTCTGACAGAAATAATTGAGGGTGTCCGTCTCGAGGAAGTGGAAGCTGGTGGTGGTACCAGTCTGCCACAAACAATTGAAGATTCCCCCAAGGAAGAAGTTTCTGAAGCAAGTCTGCCAGAAATAATTGAGGGTGTCCGTCTCGAGGAAGTGGCAACCAATGGTGGTACCAGACTGGCACAAACAATTGAAGATTCCCCCAAGGAAGAAGTGTTTGAAACAAGTCTGACAGAAATAATTGAGGGTGTCCATCTCAAGGAAGTGGCAGTCAGTGGTGGTACCAGTCTGTCACAAACAATTGAAGATTCCCACAAGGAGGAATTGTCGGAAACTAGTCTGCCTGAAATAATTGGAGACAACATCATCCCCCCAGAGGAAGTGGCAGGTACTAGTCATTCAGAAGAATCTTTATCTGCTTTACAACATACTGAAGACTCAGGGAACAGGGGTGTGAAGCACAGAGCATGGAAAGATGATCTATAGGTGGCAGACTATTTGTTTGAACGTCCAAAATCAGATCTACTTTAATATTTCTTTCAGCACCATCCAATTCAACCTCCCAAACATAGACACATTAAAGCAAGCTTAGCCTTTTGGGGGAAAGATGTGGGAAAACGGTATTGGTTAAGTTACTCTGAAGTACAAAGGCCCTTTTTGCACAGTTTGTTTAGCATTTAGTAAACGTGGAGAGAGGGGTCTTTTCATCAACGGCATGAAAAACTGGAGGCGTCTTTACCAGCTAATTGTAGAACATGAGGCAGGCCAAGGTCATGCACAGATTCATATATGTTGACCTTTTCAGGGGTCGACATAGGCGGTTTACTCTTTCACCGACAGAAATTAGCTTGAAGTGAGCAAATCAGAAAAAGGAGGGACATATTGAAGCACGTTATTGACATTGTCATTGGGAAAAGGGGGTTCAGTTTTCATGAAAAATCAGAGTCAATGGCTGAGCTGGATAATGAAGAGCTGGATCATGGCAACTTCCTTGAAATCCTTCTGTTCCTAAGTAAATATGACAGACCTCTAAAGGAACTTATTGAGCCCATTAAAACCAAATCCAAAAAGAAAACTGGGCAAGGATGGGGTGCTTCTGTGACCTTCATTTCAAAGACTAAAGTGGGGTATGTGATTGGTGCCATTTCCAAACTAATCAAAACAGTGATCTGTCAAGAAATAAAGGAAGCAGGAATATTTTCCATTCAGATAGACTCAACCCAAGATGTGAGTGTTACGGATCAGTGCTCTATAATTATTAGATATATTACTGACACTGTACATGAACGCCTGCTAGCAGTAACCACCTGCACTTTGTCTACTGGAAAGGGGCTGTTTGAGTTGGTGCAGAGTGTTATTAAAGATAATGGTCTGGACCTACACAAGTGCATTGGAAATTCAACCGATGGTACACCGAATATGCAGGGACAGTACAATGGTCTCACATCCTGGCTCAGTAAGGAATCCCCTGGTCAAATACATGACTGGTGCTATGCACATATATTAAATGTTGTACTTGTAGAAGGAACACAAGCATCAAATGAATCCATGTCTTTGTTTGGCCTGTTAAACTCCTGTGCTGTTTTTTCAGGGAGTCCTACAAAAGGATGGAAATGTGGCGTGAGCTGTCTGTGGAAGGCCACACAATCCAAATAGGAGATACAAGGTGGTGGGCAAAGGATGCAGCACTACGGAAAATGTTTGTCTCCTTTAATAACCCAAACAAAGCAATGTTCATTGATGTGGTTGTTGCACTCAATAATGTTGGCTCAAATACAGATAAATTCATTGCAAACATCTGTTACCAAGCTTTAAACTTTTCTCAGGCTCTGTGAAAATTCCAAACAGTGCTCACAGCCCAGTTATATCTCAGAGTATTTAATGTGACAACCCCATTATATAAGTAACTCCAGAGAAGTGAAATGGACATCCTCCGGGCACAAAGAATGGTCTCGGACACTACAAAAGCGCTTGCTGCACAGTCAAGAAATTTTGATTCTTTGTATTCTGCAGCTGAAAAATGTGCAGAATGGGCACACGTGGGCTTGGAAGAGAGAGGCTACGATAAAGGAGTGGAAACTGCACTTCCAGAGGGGAAAGTGTCCCACAAAAAGATGATGCCTGGAATGAATGCAAGGGATGTGCCAATCACTTTGGCTGAAGACCGGTTTTGAGTTACTGTACATAATGCCATTATGGACAACATTCTTCAAAGCCTAAGCAGTTGTTTTAAAACCCACTCATCTCTTGCTGCAGATATAGCATGCCTGGATCCCAAAAATGTCAATGAAAGTCTACCCAACAATGCTCTTACAAATATTTGCTCCTTGCTTGAAAGACTGGAGGACTCCATAACGCTACATGGGTTAAGGGAAGAACTCTCAGATATTGCAAGTAAGTGGACTAAACTGAGGAGGTCACTACCAGAAAAGTATGCCTTTGAAGTCCTACATAGTGAAGATCCAGCACTACAAGATTTTGGAGAGCTACCTTTAGTACAGAAATGCAATACATGCCGTAACTGTGCAATATATTGCTATGCAATTCTAAAAAGGTAGGAACTTTTTAGTGTGCTTACCGGCAATTGTATTTGGCATACAAGTTCATCTTGACCTTATCTTGCACACAAGTAGCATGTGAAAGAAGTTTTTTGAAATTGAAGAATATTAAAACCCGCCTTTGAAACCACCTATGCCAGGACAACCTCAAAGCCTTTATGCTCATGTCTGTGGAGCGGAATGAGCTTGTCCAATTGCAAAATCCGGACATAATCGACCTGGTTGCATATAAAAGTGCATTGTTGCAGGAACTCTTGATTGAGTGATTTCCAGGATTTTCATGAAGCTGGAAACAGTATTTCCAGGAGCGGTGGACCCTGTCACAGAACTGTATGCAAAGTTTTTTTTAATTGTGTTGTTATTGTGTCATCTTTATTAAATGCAACAGTATTTTCATTACTGGTGGCAACAAGTAGACATGATTTGAGTCTGGTTCTGCAAAATAAGTATTTTACTATGTGATGATATTTTTTTTTAAAAGAACAAAAGCAATGTTATCACTTTCTCAAGCCTTTACACAAAACATAACAACATGCAACTGACATATGAACCCTCCATAAGTAGCATTTTCTGTAAAGTTATGAATTGACGCGATTCACGGATGATGATTTGAGGGACACTTTTTTGAGGTGAGGGGTGGACCACTTTTAGAGGTGAGGGGTGGCCACTTTTCCGAGGCGAGCGGTGGGCCACTTTATTTTGGGTGTCCGGGCCTATTTCTTGTACCAGTCCGACCCTGCTGGGAGCCCTCAGTGCTGATCACAGATGTGGGTGGGTCTGACCCCTTGGCCTGCATGTTGTCCAAGCAGAGTTGGATGGCATGCTTGAGGACCTCTGCCATGGAGGAGGTGATCTCATTCCCCTTCCTCACTCTTCATGCAAGGGTAAAGAGGGCTGCATTGCACTCTTGCGGCTGGAGGCCTGCATACACTCCCTCATGAGTTGCATCTCCTGTGATGCCAGTTCCGCCTCACGGAACTTGGATTTCCTAATGCAGATGTCAAGGACACATGCCTTCTTTTTCTGTGACATGTTGTTTGCCTCCTCTCGCACTGTATGGCAACAGGAAATGGGAGATTGTGAGTGGTTTGTGTTTTTCAAGATGGCCACCGGCGAGCTTCCCGTTCTGTCGTGATTCTATTTCCACCACCAGTAATTCCGGCGCTGGTAACTATGGTACTGGTAATTCTGGCAGTGGTAACTCTGGCACCAGTGATTCCAGAGTTTGGTTGCCATATTGGTGTTAGTGGCACATGTCTGCTTCTACTACCATCAAATTGCTGTTGCTGCCGGTAATACCACTGTACTGCTATTACTGTTACCGGAGGGGATGGGCGTGTGCCCGCAGACTCTTAATGTGCCGTTATTTTGGTGATCACCCCAACAGTAACAGTAATATGGGCACAGCGGTATTACCACCATTTTACCAACCTACTCAAATTGAGCCCCAAACTCTTATTTCTTAGTTGGCAGGAGACAATTGTTTTCAATTGCTGCAAATTCAGTGTGCCACCTTTCTGTGGGCAGACCAATAGCTAGTTCTTTGTAGCTACACATAAAAAGTATCATTCTTATTGGTAGGCAGGAGAGGGAGATTATAGTCGGTGGCTGCAAATCAGATCACTGCATTTGAATTGCCAGTCACATACCAGTTATTAATAGGTCCAGAGAAAATGCCTTATAATTCTAGGTAGGCAAGAGTAGGTTATAATCAGTAGCTGTTCCTGTGCAATTGCAGTGAGTTCTCCTTTAGGTTCCTCTATTGCACACAAGCGTGCATCAATGCTGCGGAGGCTGGACAGTGGTAATTGTGGGAGGGGGCTATAGGGTGATGAGTGGCTGTAACAGGCTGAGCGGCATGTTGTTTCATCATTGCCATCATCGTCCTCTGCTGTGGCAACCCCGCCATAATGGCCTGGTGGCAGCTGTGCCCATGGGGTGGATGGCAGACGAGCGATGGTGGGGCCACTGACCACAGGTGTCATTTTTGCAACTGTACCACAGGCAGTGGTGCGTGGCAATGGTGCCCGGGACGATGCTGCTGGTGGTGGGGCTCGTATTGTCTTCAGTGTGGTGATTGTATTGCCCTGCTGCCTGGGCCTTCTTGCCTTTGCAGGCCTGCCTTCAGCTGCACAGCCTGATGATGGTCCTGGACCATCACTGATGGAGGATTGTGCACCTGTTGGGAAGAGATGGGCATGCTGTTAGTATTCTGGGTGTCACAACTGCAGTCCTGTATTTCATTCATGCCACATTGTCTGTGTAATGCTCTTGTCATTAGGCTTCTCTGGTCTGTTGGCTCCAATGTGTGCATCTACATGTGGTTGGTGGGAGTGCACATTGCATGTTGGTCTGCCAAGGTGGCCTGTTGTTTTGTTTAAAATATAAACTAATTGTACATATGTTCTATTCTGAATGAAATCTGAATGTCAATGATTACTATAATGATGAATTATCATATGATTTGAATGTAGACTTTCAAGGCTCATACATCACAACATTTGCTTTGGGTTTACCCTGAGTGTCCATTCACCATGCGTTGAAAAAAAGTGAATAAGGATTTATGACAAATCTTTCATTTTATAGAATGAAAATTAATCAGAACATCTCTGCCCATCTAAATATCTCTACTTCTCATTTATTGAAAATAAACATAACCTGTATTCCAGACAGCATTCGAGAAAACTCAATTAAAAGTCTGACTACTTGACACTCCTGTGTGTAATTAATTTGCCAAAAGATAAATGTCTAATGTGTATGATTGCTAGACACCCTTCAATTTTATTTCTATTTCATTACTTTGTAAAATATATATTTTGTAATATTTCAAAGGGCAATTTTAAGTGGGAAGAAATGTGTGGCAGTTACAAAAAGCTTCTCCCTTTTTCTATATTAAGGACAAAATGATTAACAGGACCCTGCTAGGGGAAGTACCAGAGAATGAATTAAGTTTACAGTTTTCTAGGCATGTGCAAAGTGAGATAGTGGGCCTCATAACAAGTCCAGCGGTAACCCTGCTGGTGCTACCGACGGGTTGCTACCGTACTCGTAAAATGTTACCAATGCCTGACTTCCCGGTGCCACCAGGAGATTCCAAGTCCGGCGGCCCGGGAAGTCAGGCACTAGTAAATTGTAAGTCCCCATTCCTAAAGAGTCCCATAGGATTTATGGCAGTGGGGACAGGGAAGGGCCAGCAATGTTGCTAATGGTGCCGGGGGTTCCGTGACCGGTCTGGCTATTGTGGCCGCTACGCACGGCAGGGTCAGACCTGTTGGGCATGGTGGATTCAGCAGGCAGAATCCTAGTTTGCCGGTCCAGAAACAAGTGTGACGGTGAGCTTACCATCACCCATGTTTCCGGACCAGCAAACATGAAATGAGGCCCATTATATGGCTTCCATTCTGTAGTTGGCCTTACACATAAAAGGAGTCAGGGTTCTCAAATATACACATCATTTGGGTTTATTTGTACAAATCCAAAGTTTCCAGAAGCACTTACACTTATAAATTATGATGTGCCCCTTAACAGTAATTTGACGATTAAAACATGCTGGGATATAATCTATTACCCTTTACAGTATGCCTCCCCATAGAACTATATTTTATTTTGGCCTTATTCTTACACAGCAATTTCTATTGATTGTCTCACAGACAAATGCATACCCTATCGAGGAATGGTTCAATTCTACCTATAGTAACAGATGGGCATCAATCAGCAAGATATGTCAGGTTCCTGCTACTGCCAGGTTTCTCACTTTCCGTATTGGGCCTGTCTTTCTCCCTTCCCGGTTCGACTGATTAAGACTGGGGATAAATTCCATATAAGCCTCTCACAATGGTCTGCCAGCAATCCATGGGGTATCCAAAGGAAATCAAGCTGAACCAGGACAGCTGACCCAGCCCTTTAAGATGAGGTAGCAATACTTTGAGATGAATGGGGATGCAGAAGTTACTCAAACATCAATAATCAAAATGATTCAGGAAGTTGGCAAAGTTGACTCTTTTATTATAACTGTTATAATGGACAACTGAAGTCTCATAGCATGGTCTCCCAAACTCATCATTGATGATGTTAACCTACGTATTCATTAAAGTGAACTACGTGGCAAACTACAAAAACCTAGTGGCAAATGCGATAGGCTTAGAGGGAACATCAAAGGATACATTCCATACTAGTCTTAGAAAGAGATAGGCTCCTTAACATCAGGTGGGACTACTAAGCCCATCCTTCAAATAAGTCACTTTGAACGTCACAAAATACACAACGTCCCATTGGTTATACAAACTATAGGGCTCTTAATTACGCACCCCCTACAATTGGTTGTTACTCTTACCTTTTTCAGTACTTTTCCACCCACATTGGCAGCATGCTGGCTGGACTCCAGGTGCTGGTAAACTGGTCATAACCATAGCTTCTCACCAATTAGCATATCATCTATCATCACCTCAGTGGTCTGCACGTCAATTAAGCCTTTGAACTTGGCCTTGGAAATGTTCCTTGCCCTGGAGCATACAGCGAAGTAGAGGCACGCTCTGCCTCTCTGCACAGGTGTGGTTTGTCATGTTTTTCCAGTTCAATCCATTAACGTGACTGAAGACCACAAATTTGAGCACTGGTGCATTTCAAATACTACTATTAAATGAAACTCTTATGTTTTCCTTGTTTCCGTCCATGCCTTCTGAACAGGAGTTTCATTCTTTCACACAATTGCAACTAATGTCTGCTCATCCAAGTCCAATAAGACCTTGGCTTTTTGAGGCTGATCCAGCCTCGCCTTTCTGAGATTCACTTCTGTAATTTCATTGTTTTTCAACTGTGACACACTGGAAAAGCCCTTCCTTCTCTGCTCCAGCTATGCTATAATATGTTGTTAAAACATCCATTCTTTACTTTACACCTATTTATGTATACATTGGTGTATGCCATAATTTATTCACTACATAGGTAGCCTCAAGAATACTTTGTCTGCTTGCATTTCTTTGCATCAGTCTGGCTTTGTGTGATGTCACCAATCTGCTCTTGTATTCATTGGTCCTGCTTCTTCTGGGATTTCATTCAAGTGGCCATCATACTGTCTTGTATGCAGGTATGGCTTTCTCAATGGGAACCTTGCCTCCAGGATACTCCTTGATAACTTTTTGGTTTTTTTTACTGGTACATGAAGTGTCTCACACTCTGGCTCCCAGCATATAGGCAATATGGGTGAGATGCTTGAGTGGGGGTACTTGGCTCCTTCTCTTCACTCTCCCCTCTGGGCGATTCATCGACCACTCTCCCATCATTCTTCACATCTAGACATTCTTTTCTAAAGAAATTCTTCTTTGGGACCCATATCTTTTTTTACTCCTTCCAGGCATCCAACTGATTTCTCATGTTCATCCTTGTTCCAGGTTAGGAGCATGCGCTGACCACTTGGACTGCAATAATTCAATCTACACACATATTTCTTATGGTTCTTTGGATAGAGGAATGTTGTTCCTTAAGCTGCATGGTTGCTGACCTTCATGAAATCTCTGATTTCTTCATCTGTCAGCTATTTGGACTTCCATCCTAATTCAACATCAATCATGACCTTCATTCCTATGGCTTTCTTTGCAGTCTTATTGCATTGTAAGATTATTATCCTAACCACACAGAATCCAAGCAAAACCATCACCATCAGGGCTACAGGAAACTTGAACATATCTGCCATCCATTATGGAACCCAACAATGTCTTCCACTTCATCTACCATTTGGACATGCAGCTTTGTCAGCATCTCTATGGCCTCTGTAAAGGTGCCATTCTCCTCATCATAAGAAGGTATAAAAATACATCATGATTCTTCAATTGTTGCACAAACACCACCATCCATAGCTGTGATCATGTCTAGGACGTATCTGTTCTGAAGAGTCATTAGTCGTATGGCTCTCATCCCCTCTCATCTCCTCTCGGATAGCATTGAATCCCTTTATGGTAGTGTTGATTGTCTGCAACAACTCCCATCTGGTAATTGCCGCCATTTAGTGTTTGCTCCAACCTGGATACTCGGCATAAAGATCAACATAAATATTGATGAAGTATGGCTAAACAGTCTGTGTTCATATGGAATGGCATCAAAAGCTTCTATTGACTTGGCTGAGCAATAGTTCTCTCTCTTATCCTACTTATCAGTTCCACAGTTCACTTCTTCCTTAGGTGAGCATCTGCGTTTGGAAAGCTTTCAAGGTTTAAGTCACTTTTAGGAATAACCAATGCTGGATCATGAACATTTTCTATGGAACATCATCCTCCCCAGTCTTTTGGCAGCTTCATGTAAGCTCTGGATCCACATGCCCAGTAGTGATCCATGATCACTGTTGTTCCAATGCTCATTCCTGGTACATCAAAGATTCAACGACAGTTCTAGTTTCTCCGACCTTTCTTGTGCCATTGTTTCTGAAGCACAATTGTGCATTTTCCAAAGGCACTATCTGCAAGGGTCCACCTTCATCTTCGACCCATGTCAGCAGTTTCACAAGTCTCGGCCATAGAAGCTTGCATCCATTCTGCACTATGTCAATGGTTAGCTGATAGAAACCAATGACCACATAGGCTCTGCAGAGGACCACTCCTTGTTCCCATCCATCTGGTGAAAGCACCGATCCCCAAATCTGCATCTGTCTCTGTTTTTCCATCTACATATTTCTTATGCAGAGATTCCTGGACTTCTGTTTACTTCCCATCAGATTCCACCCCTTTTCACTCCAAGTTGTTCGTACCTGATCACAATATTCTTGGTATGAGCTTTTAGCCTCGTCTTTGTATCTTGGACATACTCATTTTCTTCTGGATCTGTCCATTCAGTTACCCATTTAAGATAGGCTGTTTGGCCCATGAACTGATCTCTTGTACAACAGAGTGCTATGTGTGATAGACAATGTGCTGTCTGGATGTCTATTTCAATAGCTATGCAGATCTTAGATTTCCCCATGCTATAAGTCAGGAGTGCACATACACAGCATTACTCCTTCAAGGATCTCCTTCCCCCTTCTTTCATATGTTGATACCATATGTTAGTCCCCAAGTGTGCTGTACTATCCAGGTAATGATTTAACTCATGCCATCCTCACTTGCACTTCTCTTAGGTTTCATTCTTTTCTTACAAGCTTCTCTAATCATCTCATACAATATGTCAGCATAATTCCTTCTTACTGGACCAATTAAAGAACCATTTGTCTGTAGAGTTGGTGTTTTTACATGTACTACCTGTGTAGGAGAAAGTTCCAGAAGCCTCATGCTCTTAACTTAATATGGAGGAAAAAATGTGTCTTGTATAACCTCCATACATGACCTTCCCCCAAAAGGAAGCCTATATTTATCCATCATAGGACTAGGTTCCTTTGAATGTACCTCTAGAGTAGGGACAATTGCATAAGGTCTCAGCTGACTTGTAGTTGCCACATCTGTACCCTCCTTCTGCATAGGAAGATGAACAGTAATCCTTGCCTTATTTGGATCCAAATGGTAAGCAGTATGTACTCTCAGCGAGATAAGGATCACAATAAAAAAGATGCATGTATAAATGATGTATAGGTAGGCCCACTTCATGCAGCAGCAACTTCTTGTACATTGCGGCGGTCTCTCGTTGTTGGCCATGACATTATTATTATTGATGCTGTCCATTCTTAATCTTTTTTAAGGAAGGAAAAATCAACTTTTATTCGGGCAACATCATGCAATACTCTGGCAATATCTTAATTTTTACAACAAGCTCTTAAAACAGCTGGCTGATTGTAAAGACTGGAGGGGGGGTGTCTGTACTTATGCTCTCTATATGGTAGAGGAGAGGCACAGAGGACCCCAGCCAAGATTGTCTAGTATTGGTAACATAGTCGAGCAATCAATGCCTAGCTTCTCAGGAGGTGATGCAGGCTGGTTCTTAAGTACACTGTAGTTCCCAAGCCCCCACAAGGGAATGTCCACACACTGTATTAGTTAAAACACTGTCTTTATATAATTAATATTCCAGGTTATGTACACTATCACAATAACTCACTTTGTGCTCAGAAGATCTACAATGGCAAATATATACAGTTCTAAGTAGTACCACAATTATTAGCAAATCTCATTGAAGTGCTTCAACTATACTCTGGTTAAATGTCACACAGATCACTTAATAAAGGCAACCAACAATAGGCATAGGAGGAAAGCAGTTGGTTAGAAAAATTGGCTGAATACTGGCCTCTACCGTTAAATACAGTTCTATGTGGAGATACCCCCACTTGGGCAACCTGTAATATAAAGAGATATAACAAGCCCAGTCCATATATGCTTCTACAAGTCTTATTTCCTTCTATAATGTTTCTACCCCCCCAATGTACCTGGTAGAGCAGAGTTCTTCGAAGAGGAGTCAATGGATCCTTCTTGACTGACTCCCTTTAAAGCAGGAGCCGCGGATCGTCGAGAGGCGTCAAATTAGGTGAACTTGGCGGTGATGGCGTCAATGAAAAGTTTGAGGGTGCTGAGACCACGGCGTCGATCCAGGCGGTGATCATCGACGATGTCCTGTGAGGATGAGGTGTGCAGGGCACCTCGGCGTTGGATAGTTCAGGACCACAAAGAGTTTCTGAAGAACTGTGGCCAGACAAGGGTGTCGAGTCGTCAAAGTCTTTGTGGTCTTTGGGTGGCGGGAAACCCACCGGCGGATTCTCCTCGGCGCGTAGGCACCCTCGACTTTCTCTGGCGGGATAAAGCGGTCGACGGTGCGGACAAGGGAGACCTTCGATTCAACAGTTTTAGGCAAAGGAGCAGGCGGCTTCGGTCGTCGGCAGCATGGCGTCAATCGGTCACCTCTTCTGGGCAACACGGCTTTGACGGGTCTCCAGCGGTTACGGTGATACTCCAAACCCTGGTCGATGGCAATGAACTTCGACGGCGTCGATGTCCGGGTGCTTCACTTCGTTCTCCTCGGCAGTCCCCTTCTCCGGTCGGCAGCCTTTTGTGGGTCTGACTTCCAGGGAACTTTGGCAAAGATTGACGGTGCTCGATGGTCCCTCGGAGCATGGGAAGAGGGCACCTAGCCAGGTCCTCTCTCGGATCAGTCCTCGATGAACTCAACATCTTTAGGATTGGGTCGAAGCAAATCCAGCAGCAGTTCTTCTTCTTCCACCTGGGTGTCGAGAATAAGCAGTTTGAGCTACTCTTCAAGTGTTGACTCAGCTTCTGAACAATTTCCAGTGGTGAGAGGTCCCCAGATATACTATTCTGCCTCTCATCCACACTGCTGGGTCACACTCAGCAGCCAATCATACAGAAGGGCATTCATGCAGTCAGTCAGCCAATCAGGCATACAGTGCATTCAGGTCATACTCCTCCCTCTCAGACACTCACAACAAGGAATGTGTATTGGGACAAGTACCCAGCCATTCAACACTACACACTGCATTCATAACAGTTTTGGCCAGGGCTGTCTCAGTCTTTGTCTCTCATACCAGAAACCAGACATCCACACCAAGAAGTACATATTGGTCACACACTCCATTCACCAAGGTCCCACCCACGGGGTGTACCCAAAACATACAGTCACTGGGAAGGCTCCAGGCAGTCTGGCTTGGACTTCCCAGCAACACCATATATGGAACTTCCACCCAACAGCCAGTCATGGGGAAAGGATAGAGTCAGGGCTTCCCAGGACTTAAGGAAAACAAGGTAACAGGCAATAGAAAGCAAGAGGCCACGGGGGCCATCGTGTTTCCTATCAGGAATCAACTGATTCCAATGGCAGGGCCTGGGTATCCCAAAATGGAGGATACTCAGAGCACCTGTCAAATTCAGCATGGAGCTGCCACCAGCCCATACCCTGTTCTGTGGGCCACACACAGGTGCTGAAAAACATACACTAGGGGCACAGGGTTGCACCCCCACCCATGGGTGCCAGAAGGGCATCCCATGGGTCTGTACACCAAACCAAAAACAGGAAGAGCTGCACTTTCAGGAGTCCCACATGGACTCCTGGGCAGAAAACAATACAGAACATAAATGAAAAAGGACTACAGTACAAGGACAGGGAGGCCCTGTCCATCCAATGCATTTTCAGCATCACAGTCGCCGCCCCTAGACTGAGGTTAGGGTGCCCAATCTCCCACGAGATAGACACTTTCCAGACGGTCAACATACCTCTGGAAAGGCCATATGCATTATCGTGACTCTTCCCTGGTCTATGCTATATGGTGAAGTCTAGCCCTTGCAGGCTAATGGACCACCTGAACAGTTTTGGCTTCTCACCCTTCTTTTGAATAAGCTACTTAACGGGCTTATGATCTGTTTTTACCTTGAAGGTAGACCCCGTAAATTAGGGCCTAAACGCCTAAGGCTCCACACTATTCTGAAACACTCATTTTCAACAGTAGCCCACCTAAGTTCCCTACCGTTGAGTTGTCTACTGATGAAGATGATTGGATGTTCCCTCCCTTGTCATCTAACAGGGACAAGACAGCTGCAATTCCGGTGTTGCAGTCATCCGTCTGGACGATAAAGTGTTTTCTGTAGTCAGGCGCACACAACACAGGTGCCCTACACAGACTTTATTTCAAGCTATCAAAGGCCCTCTGGCAGTCTTCAGTCCAATTAACCTTTGTAGGCTGTTTGGGTGAAGTCAGAGCTGTCAGTGGTACATCTATGGTTCCATAGTCCGCCATTAAATTGTGATAATACCCAGTGAGGCCCAAACAGGCTCTCACCTGGGTTTGAGTAGTGGGAGTCTCCCAGTCCTGTACATTCTGTGCTTTACTGGGGAGAGCTTGGATTTGACCCCTTCCTACCTCATGACCAAGATACGTGACTTTCCCCTAAGCTATCTGGCACTTGGTGGCCTTGATAGTGAGGTTAGCCCTTTTCAAGGCCTGCAACACTTTAGCCAGATGTGTCAAATGCTCCTCCCAGGTGGAACTGTAGACGGCAATGTCGTCTAAGTAGGCCACACAAAAGGCCTCCAGCCCACTGAGTGCATGATTGACCAATCTCTGGAAGGTGGCAGGGGCATTCTTCAACCCAAAAGGCATAATCCTAAACCGGTAGAGTCCCTCAGGTGTTGTGAATGCTGTCTGTTCCTTGGCATGGTCTGTCAGAGCTATTTGCCAATAGCCTCAGGTAAGGTCAAATGTACTTACAAATTTGGCAGCACCTATGGTGTCCACAAGCCCATCAGCCCTGGGCAATGGGTGCATGTCAGTTTTGGTGACGGCATTGACTCCTCTGTAGTCCACATAGAACCTCTAATCCTTGGTACCTGCCTGGGAAATTTCCTTGGGGACAAGGATCATGAAACTGGACCAGGGACTGGTTGAGGGTTCAATAACACCCAGATCCAACATCTTGGCGTCCTCAGCCTGGATGTGGTTCTTAACTGACATACGGTAGTACCTGCTTTTGACAGGCACACTGTCACCAGTGTCAACTTCGTGCCTACACCAAGGTGTAAGGCCTGGTGTCAGTGAGAACAGAGACGCATACTGCGGGAGCAAAGCCCTGCAAGCCTTCTGCTGCTCTGTCGACAGATCGGGATAGAGATGTACTCCCTCCACTGAGCCATCATGAGGGTTGCTATGCAGCAAATCAGGAAGGGGCTCACTCTCATCCTCTTCTTGCTCTGAAGCTAGCAAAAGACATGAGACTTTTGCTCGCCTGCGGAAAGGCTTGAGCCTGTTAACATGGAATACCTGAGGGGCTACCCCATGGTCTCCTATGTCAACCAGATAATTGACTTTGCCCATCTTGGATATGATACTGAAGGGCCCAGTCTACTTTTCTGCCAAAGCTCAAAGCTTGGTAGGCTCCATCACAAGATTTCCTGTCCCGGAGTCCAATCCACATGCAAGGCTTTAAGGTCATGCCAGTATTTATTCAGTTCCTGGCTGGCCTTGAGGTTTGCTGTTGCCTGACCCATCATCTGTGTCATCCTCCGTCTGAGACCTAACACATTGTCCCCCCTTTGCTTGACAGGACCTGGAGGGGTGGCCTCCAAATCCTCTCTGACCAAGGCAAGGGGCCTCCTCACGGGATTTGCAAAGAGTAACTCAAAAGGGCTGAAACCAACACCTTCTTGAGGTACCTCTCTGTAAGCAAACAGCAGGCATGGCAGGAGGAGATCCCATTTCCTCCTTAGGGGTTCTTCCGATGTGCCTAGCATGCCTTTGAGAGTTTTATTAAATCCCTCAACCAGACAATTGGTTTGGTGGTGGTAAGAGGTGGAGAATTTATAGGTTACCCCACACTCTTTCCACATGGTTTTCCACATGGCAACCACCCTGGCAGTAACAGTCAGAATGGGTATAGCTTCAGGGTACCTGGTGGTATGATCAACCAGGACCAGGATGAACAGATGTCCACCTGAAGTGGGATGATCAAGGGTACCAACAATGTTGTTGCCCACACTTTCAAATGGTGTGCCAACCACTGGCAATGGCTGCAGTGGGGCAATGACACTGCCTCCAGTCTTGCCAGACAACTGACAAGTTGGGCAGGTCCTGCAGTGGGACTCCACTTCCATTCCAATCCGGGGCCAGTAGAAATGGGCATAGAGCCTCTGCTTAGTCTTCTTGGTACCACGATGACCAGCTAAGGGCACCTCATGCTCCAACTGCAGTGGAAGGGCCTGTAAACCTGGGGTACCACCAACCTCTTGAGGGCACAAGGTTAAGGCTTAGTGGGCTCACTAACAAGGAGCTCACCCTCCCAATAGATCTGGAATGTCCTAGGCAATTCTCCTTGTGCCTGGGAAAGGGCCTGTTTCCTCAGATCCTCGAGAGAGTGGCACTCTCTCTGTCCCTTACAGTAGTCTGCCTGGGAAAGTCCCCCTTCAGCCAGCAGGCATTGAAGGTTGGGTTCGTCCTCTGGGTTGAGAACCTCTCCCACAGGAGAGTATTCTGTCTCCTCTCCCATACGAGTTGTGTTTGGGTGTTCCACTGGACCCAGCCCGTCCGGAGCATGGATCCTAATGGGTGCTGTAGGAACAGCAGGAAGAGAAGGAGCATCCCTCTTAGAGGTGGCTTTCTTGTTCTTCCTTCTTCTTGCCTTAGTCCTCGCCTTTGGCTCGGGTACCTGACTCACAGCCAGACCCTGTGTCACCTGTGACCTAGTGACTGAAACAGCAGTCAGGGGGAAACCATTGGAGATCAACCCCAACTCTACTAGATCATTTCATAACAGAATGTTAGCAAGGACATTGTCCTGAACCAGGACAGGAAGCTTTGCTGCCTTGTCTCCAATCATGAGTGTGACTAAGGCTGCAGGCGATAATTTGGGAGGCCCACCAGCTAACCTGGTGGTTCTCAAAGGAGCACCTACATAGTCCTCAGATGTTTCAATCTTCCATCCGTTCAGCTTACTGTAGAAGTCGGGAGGGGATTTCGTACAAACCGAGGGACCTGTCTCAACTATGCTTGCAAACCTTAGTTTTAAACTATTTCCGCTATCTGCAAGGAGCTTCTCGTCCTTTCAGCCGAATAGCAGAGGACATTTGACATTGCCAGGAAACCCAAAGCTTTATTAGGTCGATGGCTATTGAACAATCATTTCTGCAACAACGTGAACTGGGACAGCTGACCCAGCCCTTTAAGATGAGGCAGCAATACTTTCAGATGAATGGGGATGCAAAAGTTACTCAAACGTCAATAATCAAAACGACTCAGGGAGTTGGCAAAGTTGACTGTTTTATTATCAATTATCAAAAACACGGAGTACAATGGACATAAATGGACATCTCATAACATGGCCTCTCAATATATTTCATTAAAAAAACATGAGTTATTTAATAAAAACTCATAATTGATGACGTTTACCTACGTATTCACTAACTTCATTCGATGTGGCAAACCACAAAAACCTAGTGACAAATGTGATAGGCTTAGAGGGAACATCTATGTATACGTTGCATACTAGTCTAAGAAAGTAATAGACTCCTTAACATCAGGTGGGACTACTAAGCCCATCCTTCAAACAAGTCACTTTGATCGTCACTAAAAACACAACATCCCATTGGTTATACAAACTATAGGGCTCTTAATTACGCGGCCCCCTACAATTGGTTGGCACTCTTACATTTGTCAGTACTTATCCACCCACGTTAGCAGCACGCAGGCTATACTTCTGGTGCTGGTGAGCTGGTCATAATCATAGCTTCCCACCAATCAGCATATAATCTATCATCACCTCAGTGGTCTGCATATCAATTAAGCCTTTGAACTTGGCTTTGGAAATATTCCTTGCCCTGGAGCATACAAGGAAGTAGAGGCACTCTCTGTCTCTCTGCGTAGGTGTGGTTTGTCATGTTTGTACAGTCCCATCCATTCACATGATTGAAGTCCACAAATTTTATCTCTGGTGCATTTAAAATACTACTATTAAATGAAACTCTGACGTCTTCCTTTTTTTCACCCATGCCTTCTGAACAAGAGTTTCATTCTTTCACATGATTGTAACTAATGTCTGCTCATCCCAGTCCGATAAGACCTTGACTTCTTGGGGCTGATCCAGCCTCTCCTTTCTGAGATTCACTTCTGTAATTTCATTGTTTTTCAAATGCAACACACTGTTAAAGGCCTTCCGTCTCTGGTCCAGCTCTGCTATAATACATCATGGAAACACCCATTCTTTACTTTACCCCTATATGTATACAATCTATTCACTACATAGCTAGCCTCAAGATTACCTCATCTGCTTGCATTTCTTTGCATCTGTACACATGTAAAATGACTTGATATCTTCATTGTTTCTGTAGCATACACTTCTTCATCTTGAGCCCGTTATCTTTCATACTGTCTTTATGCCTTATAGACTATATTCACTTATGTTGTATCTGCATATCTTCCATTGTACATCAGTCTTGCTGTGTGTGACATCACCAATCTGCTCTTTCATTCATTGGTCCTGCTTCTTCTGGGATTTTATTCAAGTGGTCATAATCCTCTCGTATGCAGGTATGACTCTGTCAATGGGAACCTTGCTTCCAGGATTCTCCTTGGTATCAGTATTTTCACTAGTACTGCACGTGTCTCACACTCTGGCTCCCAACATATAGGCAATATGGGCGAGATGATTGAGGTGGGGGTACTTGGCTCCTTCTCTACAAAGCAGTTCTATACACACTTGCATTGTTGGCAGTTCTTCTTTATATCTATTTATTCTGGTCCGTCTTCAGTCAGTCCATCAGTAACGGAGTCCCCTACCAATCTATAGTTGTGGACTTGTATAGATTCAAATCCACTCCCTTTAGAGGTGTGTTTCATTTGTCTTTTTTGATTGGTCAATGTATGTGATTAGACAGTGTTCCAAAAGTGACATCACACTAAACCATCCATTTTGTACTCATTTTGCATATTAATGAAGACGGCAGTATAATGGGAGAAACATTCAAAACACAGTTTCCCTCCCATTTCAAGTGAAGTCATCGTGGAGATTACAAATTAAACAATTGTGATTTTCTAAAACATTGGATTCATCATAGATGATCCAGTTACTCATTAGTTTTCCAGAAAGCTCTCACTCATGTGAATCAAATAATGCTAGTCTCATTTCGCAATGACATGTGATGTGCGTTTGACAGATTTTTTCTTTTTATTCTTTGGTACCTTCACATAAAATTCTGTTTTCCCTTGTAAGAACACCAGTATAGCCTGCACAGATGTATGGATTACTGACATGCAATGTTTCTCTGTGAAATTATATGCATTCATATAATTTGCATAATTAACAAAATCAATAAAATCACTTCACAATCAGCTGGTAAAGTTTTTCATCCTGGACAATTGTTTTTTTTTTTTTAAGTAAGTTGCCACAACATTCCTATCAAAGATATTCAATTAATACTATCCCATTTGTTAAATTTAAAACGGCAATTAGTTTCCTTCCCAGTTAATGGTATTTATAGTTCCTCACAAGTAAACAGGATATATGGTCTTGGTCACTTTGAGACTGAGAGCTGGGCCTTTCATGATCCCTGAGAGATCGGGATGTCGTGACAAAGGTTATTTGAAGTTTAGTTTCTCAGAACCATTTGTTTATGCAGTAATGTGCCCCTTCTGTGATTACAGCAACTAGCTGTAGCATGAATGGCATCCTTAATGGAAGGCCTTCTTGATGAAAGTTTGTTGCTTAGTTGGTGGAAGTCCCTTACAAGCCCAAACTTTGAGAATGTATTGCATGCATTTTTAGTGGAACTTTGGTTAGACCAGTAACAGATAGAGGCACTTAATTATTAGCATTTGTTTTCCTCGCATAGCCTGTCTTTCGACAACAAAGATAACATTTGGTCCTTTGGTGTATCCAGTCAGTGTCAAAAAGTGTATACCCTAGCATTGGAGGCCTACGTTTCATTCCCTTGGGAACATTTCTGCCCTGCACTGTGGCTGGATTTCGATCAAATATAATTGTGCTTTCTATGAAAAAGCTGATGGTTTTGGTTATAAACGTGGCATTTAAAGTTACGTTTCCTTCCACGTTTCTATTAAAAAATTGATTCTTTATACAGGGGCAACATTATCATATTTTTGCAATCAAGCTCCTGTCAAAGATGTACACTGAAGGATTTTGTTTTATTACGCTTATTATAAGCTCTGCAAAGAAGAACATAGAAATAATGTTGGCCTCAACTACATTTTTGCTTTTATATAACATGATGTGTTTTTTTTAAAACAAGTTCTCCCTTTAATACAAGTTGCTGGTCACTTTCATATAGCTGTAAGGATGTATTGTTTGTCTTGTCATTTACTGTGGACCAATACACATTTGTTGTAGCTGGTCTGCTGATATCACAACATTTCCATGAATGAGTTTCTTTCAAGTGCTTTTCATAGGATGCAGTCCATATATTTATTTTTAAATGCATAGTTTTAGCATCCTTTAATTTTGTATAGATGTCCTTACGCCGCCACACTGCTTTGCTCTTGCTCCTTGTAGCAGAAAAAGGTGGCAGACAAGGGGCTCTTTTTTTATCTAAACTCTTTCTAGATGGCTGTGGATGAATCCTTCTTCAACCATCTCTCCTTACTTTTCAGAGTATGATGGAGTTTTTTATGGATCTCCTCCCCTCTCCAGATTATTTTTGGGAGAATATCCTTCCCGGCCCAGGGGACCTTGAAAGAAGTTGCCAGTTACTTAACTATAAAGAGTGATAGAAAGGTTGCTTTAGTAACACATAGAGACACAGATTTGCAGAAAAACGTACATTTTATCATGAAAATTGTATAATCACGTTTATTCACTATGTTTATAATACTGGCATTTTCATCCAGTCAATCTCTGCATTCCAATGTTTTTACTTACCAGTTAATTTCCTGTTTTACTCCTTTACTTTCTCTGTTCTACAGGTTTAGTTGATCATTATTTTCTTCACCCTTGACTTTAGATGGGTTCTCAATCATTTTCAAAGCTAGTTGAAGGGGTTTGAATTGATTGATACATGCCCATTTTTCCTCAATCAGATCTCCTTTTGGGATGAAGATCTCACCTTAGTAAGAGGCTAAAGCCTTTTTCCTTAGATTGGTTTATCTGAAAATGAAAAAGATAGACCCTATCATCTACCCCATACTCCATTTTTGTGGATCTTCTCCCCTCTCTAGATTATTATTGGAGAAGATCCTCCCCTTCCCCTGGGGCCCTGGAAAGAATGTGCTAGTTACTTGACTATAGAAAGCGATAGAAAGGCTGCTTTTGTAACAAATAGAGACATGAATTTTCAGAAAAACGTACATTTCATCATGAGAATTATATGATCACATCTATTTACCAATTTGTATGATAATTACATTTGAATCCAGTCATTCGCTGCACTCCAATTGTGTTACAAACCAGTTTATTTTCCTTTTTAGTCCTTTACTTTTTCTGTTCTACAGGTTTAATTCTTCATAGTTTTCTTCAACCTTGACTTTAGATGGGTCCTCAGTTATTCTCAAAGCTAGTGGAAGGGGACAGATTTTTGATTTATTGATACAGACCCATTTTTCCTCAATCATATCTCTTTTTGGGATGCAGATATTATTTGCAATAGGGGAGAATTTGTTAACAATCACAAAGTCATCTCAGTAGGAAGTTAAAACCTTTTTCCCTTGGATTGGTTAATCTGAAAATTAAAAAGATAAATCCTGTCATCTGCCTCATACTCCCTTTTTGTTTTTTTCAAGATATAATAGGTATTCATCCCTTCAGCAGACTTCTAATACATTGGCAGATGCATAAGCATACTGTCAGATTTTTCTGAGACGTTCTAAGTATTCATGAGTAGTCGATGTATTTATCAACGTCTCCTCTTGAGTTTGGTAAATCAGGTGTTGAGGTAATACCCTTTATCACCCTAAAATTATTTCAAATGGAGACATCCTAGTGGCAGATGAAGCTGCAGATCTGAGGGCCAACAGGACAAGAGGCAATCAGATGTTCCAACTTGATCCAGCATCAATACCAAACTTCTTCAAGATAATCACAAACATTTTTTTGTATTTTTCACACCTATGCTCGATACTGAGCCGTAGTCAATATGGAGTTTTCCTTTTGCTCCTGAGATTACCCACATATTAGCTATCACCTCACTGGTAGAATAACTTGCTTAGTTGGGCTCAATCCCTGAACTTACAATTTGGGGCAGGAAGGCACTCAATCCACTTTGTGAAGATTCATGTTATCTTCAACATTTATTTGTTTCCTTTTGAGGAATAATTTAATGGTCTAATGAAGTCTACTTGCAAATCAAACCATGGTAATGTCATTACTCTTTTCTGTAGAGGAGCTCTGTGTGCAAGAGAACTCAGTTGGAACTGAGCACACACAAGACACACTTTTCAATAGGTATTGAGATCCTCACTCATATGTAACCAATAGGCAACTTCTCACAGAATCTGTAAAGTCTTTTGAAATCACCCATGACTGACAGGAGCCACGTCATAGGCATGGTCTAAAATCATACATTGCAATGAGAGTCAGGCCATCTTGAATCTTAAACATTTTCTTAAAATACATCATAACTTTGAGGTTTTCTTTTCATTTATAATCTGTTGCTGTCAGAGGAAAACATATTGGGTCTTCTATATAGTGATTTAATTTCCCAATAACGGGACCCTCCTTTTGAGCAGTGGCTCAGGAACATCTCTGCTCGACTGAGCAGCTGAAAGTTCACTGTCAGTGCATGTTTGTGATCTGGCCACTTCTTTGACCCTGGATTTCTCTCAGGAGGTGTTCCATTTTGATGAAGTTCCCCCAAAGATCTCCTGTTTGGCCAAGTGATCAGCCAAATAGTTTCCAGTTTTCTCAGGACCTTATATCTTGGAATAACCTTTGGATTTTTTCCAAAGATGGTCATATTATTACACATCACAAGATTATACCTTGTCATGATCGATCTACCCTGTTTTAGTGGGTTATTATTTGTGCAACGCATGCCTTTGTTTTTTATAATTAACCAGGTATTCCACAAACACATTTCTCCAGAATCAGAATCAGTGATAATCACCAGTTCTGTGAGTTGGTGATTTGTCACAGTGAGGACAGCTTTATAAATTGCCATCTGCTCTTCCACCTGACTACTTCAGGGAACTATTCTGTAACCAGCAGAGGCTTCAGGAACATAATTTCACACACATTCCCAAAGTTAGCAACAAATGATTTCTCCTCATCTTTAGTCATTTGGTAGAAACATCCATCCATGTAAACTGTGGGTAACCCTGCCAAGTGTTTCATCCTATAACCTGTGAAGGGACTTCAGGTGTGCCTCCCTATGATCAGTGATTATTAGACTTTTGTCCTCGAGATAGTGTTCTTCAGCACTGTCATGTAAGACAAGTAAAGTCCAGTTTATTACTATTTGGACAATCAAGATATACAAACATATGTTGAAAACAGCAAATATTATGCATAAAGGGAATGCCCTGGGTTAATTCACAATAATAAATACGTCTAAAACGCAAAAATTCAAAAGTATGAATCTGGCCCACTACTCAATAAAGTGCAAGTGCAAGCATGTTAAGTGACATTGCATCAATTGGGCGCCTGCTGTTTACTAATAATTTAAGGCTGTTGTGGGCCAAGTTCGATAGTGGAGTATATTCCCATCAAAAACCAACAAGACTCATCACTATCAGTTATCATAAAAGTTGGTGCCAATCAGTGTTTGCCACTGGTTTAATAGGTTCTGCCTTCTCGGCCATGCCCTGTGGCGGGATTTTGCTAGCATATTAACCATCACTTCGTCAACTGTTTTGTAGCACAAGCTTAATGCATCTAATGTGCCTCATATTCTGGCGGCAAAACTCAGATACAGGTTTTATATACCATTTTCTCAAGCTGAAATATAAAGGACATATTAGCCTAAAATGAGTTTCATCCTTCCTAATGTCTTGACAGAAATAACATTTGTCGGATACTTGAGGGTCTCAGCTATGTAACATATGTGCCAATGGAAGAATACTGATCCTGAACTGTATGTACAGGGACCTTGAAAATTTGAGCATAGGTAGCCTACGTAGCTTTCAAAGCCTACTTCCATTTTTTTTTACACAGGTAGTTACTCAGTAGGTTTGAGCCCTCTGTCATTGATATGGTCTTCATGTCATCCATTTCAAAAATTGCTTATTTATTACATTTCTTTACAACATTGTTTGTTGACACCTTAGTCAACAGATCCGGCATGTCCTAAAATTCCATGTGATTAATTTCAGAGCATAGCTTATTCACATGTTGGCACTATGGCAAATTCTGTCATGTACATCATCAAAAATTGATCTTAAGGGCTCTTTTTATTTTGAGTAATACTGACCTCCATATGCATAAATCCTGCATTGACAGAATCCAAGTAGTAATTCTTCTATTAGAGCCATTCAAAGCCTGTATCCTATTGCTTTGAAGAAATTTGAACGGTTGTTGGGAGGTCTCTACTGTGATGTGTTCCCCCCAGATAAACTTACAGTATTTTTACAATACCCACACCATGGCCCGTAATGCTTTATCACAATCATTGATTTTTTTCTTCTGTGGAGGATAATGATTTACTAATGTAGGAGATTACCTTGTTGACCCTTTATGTTTTTGGTATAACACAATGGCCAGGCAGTTATCTCGGAAACCAGTCTCTAAGAAAATCCCCTTATTTGTGTTAGGGTAAGCCAAACAATGAGCTTTACTACCTCATATTGCACTTCACCCCACTCCCACTTAATCCTGGTCTTCAATAAAAGGACCAACGTTTGAGTGATCTCTGCATAATCCTCAATACATTTGTGACTGCAATTGATCAGTCCAAGGAGGCTTCACAACTCATGCAGAGTTGTGGTGTGTTTTAATTTAATTTGTTCTTCCACCTCCTTTTGTCTCAGGATTGAGACCCTCAGCATTGAAGTTATGCCCAGAAAGTGCACTCTGGTTTTGCACCATTATTGTTTCTGGGAAACAGAATTTGCTCCAGCGTTTTGCAACTGGGCAAGGACATATCAGATGTTCCTCCACAGTTGACCTTTTGATCAACAGATCATCCACAAATGTCTTCTTTCACCCAAATCAGGCATGGCCTGTGAATGAAAATGTTTAACTAATTTCCTGAATTGATGTGTCCGAAGGGGATACAGGGGCAAGTAATGATTGCCCAGAAGTTAAGGTCAAGCTTATACTTTTCTTCCTTATTCATGAATACTGTCCAATAACCCTTTTTCGGGCAAGGGCTGAATAAACCTTTCATCCTTGGATAATCTTTCATCAACCTTTCATCTGGACCAGTCATTTGTCAATATAGACAAGAGGCCATCTTAACATGTGGATCCATTTATTCAACTCCCTCAGGTCGGCAAAAGTCTCCATTGTCCATTTAGTTTTAGGATTCACAGTAGTGGATTGTTAAAGGTACTGTACATTGGATAGTTTATCCTACAGGATTATCAATTTCTGATAACGTTTGTGAGTAATTCCATGGGTGTGAGATGCAAGCGGTATTGTCTTACAAACCGTGGAGCGATGTCATAGTCCTTAGATATTTTTGTTGAATGAATAGTGTACCCACAATTATATGAGTGAACTGAGATGATACTCTGGAAATCCAGGAATAACTTTTTCAGTTATTGTCAATGTTCATCAGTCTCACAGGTATAAACCAAACTGATATGTTCTTCAACAATCTCCAGGAGGCCCAGAAATACCACTGGTTTTGATATTTCAGAGGTATCCTTTAATTGAGTTGAACAATCTCTTTGATGGTATTTACCTGTACAGGGGTTGCCATGGATTCAAAATAGTAATTATTAATAGACCAAGAAATGTTCCCTCTGTCGGATACTAATCTTTTATTGTTGGATACTGTCGGTCTTGTTGTAGCAATCTTCAAGAATTGGACCTTTACTTTCATTTTCTAAATCAGAAGAATATTATTGGGAATCAACCGCCATTCAAAATATGGGTGTCTGTGTCCAAAGTAACACTTTGAGGATCATTGTTATCTACCAATATTGACATAGTGTTGTCAATGAGATCAACTTTTGGTGTTGGATAAAGTGGCAATCCTTGTTGTTTGAGGGTATGATTCAAATGTATTAATGCTTCCTGATTCATCAGGGTTTGTCCTCTCATTATTTTGATTGGTACTGTCATTTATCACACCTGTCCTGGGAACTTAACAACAAAAGGCAACAACTGAGCTGACCGAAATGCTTACTCAAAGGTGTAACTATTTTTACTATGCTGAGTATTTTACCATGTTATAATAATGTCATGCTTGGTTATGAATATGTCAAGCTAAGGCTAACAGCCATAATTGGTTGTGCAAGCATGGCGTTCCGTCTGGATGACCACATTCCAAGATGAGATGTCTGCCTACTATGACAAAATAAGTAACTGCATACTACCATGAACCAGCCATGAGCAGTAACATCAACAATGGACTGGCCATGTAAATATGATCTGTGTGCATTGTACTCACACAAACCTGACAAAGCCTGTTTAAGGTAAAACACATTGTTTTATTTGCTGCCCACATTTGTCCAACAAGCTTATTAAACAAAGGATACTATTTTGCAACCGGATAGGTGATCAGGTTCATTTTTTGGAAAAACTGCTAGCCTGCCGCTGCATTTTCGACTGCGTTGCAGTTACACTTTTCTCATATATATATGTATAAATTAAAATACTTTGTTAAAGGGATGTTATGGTTAAGTTGCACTAATAAACACCTATGAAATTCAATGAAAAAATGTTGTTAAAGGGACATTATGGTTAAAAGTAATACCGAAAAACCATAGAAATTCGCCAGTTATGGTAAGCTAAGCAACCATAACTCATGCCACCACCATGCACTGCTAAGACTAACACCCAGGACATCAAAGATTACATCACAAATGTCATTGATGACATCACTGATAACACCACATGTGACATTAATTTGGATGAAAAGTCCCTTCGAGGGGTTGTATTTATTATGTTGGTTACATGATGTCAGGGGTGATTGTGTAATGTTAGACATGTAATGACTAGCTAACAATTCAAGACTTACTATACACATGTGCTAGTACAAACAATACATATGAAGGCCCACAAAGCATACAAATCAGATGTGACAAGGTTAACGTCTAGTCTAGATATACAGCACCTTTTGAATTTGAATATTCTGACTGTCAGTGAACAAAACCACCTGGCCTAGATATTTCAGAGAACAAAAACAAGTTGGCCAGATAAACAATGCCATCAGTGATGTCATCAATAACATTTACAATGTCATATTTGATGTCCTAGGTGTTAGTCATAGCAGTGTACGGTGGTAGCGCAAGTTATGGTTGCTTAGCTTACCATAACTGGCAAATTTCGGAGTTTTTTCGGTTTACTTTTAACCATACCATCCCTTTAACGTTTTTTCATTGAATTTCATAGGTTTTTATTAGTGCAACTTGAACATAATGTCCCTTTAACAACATTTTTTCATTGAATTTCATAGGTTTTTGTTAGTGAAACATAACCATGAAGTCCATTTAACAAAGTTGTTTAAGTGAATTGTATAGGGTTTTATTGGTGCAACTTAAGCATAATGTATCTTTACCAAAGTTTTTTTCGAGAACTCAATGGGTTTATACTAGTGCATAATATTTCCGTACAACTTACTAATATCATACTTACCTCATTATAGCAACATTTTAGTCCAATTTACAATGTTTCACCTTAAAACTCTGTCATTTCCCACCTTCTAGCATCATTTTTAACACTTCTATACTTTTTCCACAGTTTTTGCTTCCGTCGATGTCTGCGTACGTCTGATGTCATTGTGGAACATCCGGACAGTGCCACCTGACCAAGCGCTTATGCGCGGCATGATGATGTGTCCATGAACGTGTTTGCACTTCGCGTTCGGGTCCTTGCTCAGAGGACAGTTCGGAACTGACTTTTTCTACTGATCTGGGAACTTTCAAGCTCAAAATGTACCCTATGCACAGCTCCTACATCTATTCTTACTCATTATCCATTAACAATATGGTACAAAGCACATACTTAGAGGAATATTAGAAAAACTGCTACTTATCGTAAAATTGGCATCAGTTATTGCCATCCCCAAGAGCCACCACCACCACCAGCTGGAGGAACCACACTACAAAAAAGCACTGTATTTCCAAAGACAATGAAGAGGACCAAGAATATAAGGTACAGGAAGTGTATCCCTCTAGCCCCCAGAGCGAATCAAGGGTGTGGAAACTCTTTACCAGTGTTGGGAATGTACCAAAGGCTAAAGCTACAAAAGTGAAATGCACTGAGTGCAACGTTGTACTCAGTCGTAGACTACCTGGACATTACTCCTACGGGACCACCTCTATGCACCGCCACACCAAATCCAACTACTGCAATGCTCTCAGAAATATTTTTCCTTTCTAAGCAAGTAGTAGGCTGTCTTCCTCGACATCATCTTCCTCAACCAATACTGTAACCATACTGCCTACATCTGTGGAACACAAAATCCCACCAGCTAACTTGCAAGCAATACAAGAGGCTTTTGATTCATATCTTCGGAAGACAACAGTCCTCTGTATATACTTCAACACACCACTCTGCAGGGGGAATCAATGTTGACGTGTGTTTGAAGCTGTAATCAAAGAGCATGAGAAACACTGCCCACTACCTTAGAAGTAACACACGTGCAACATCTTCCTCTATCCACCTGCCCCTCCATATTAGTGCTTGGCGCCTCTTCCCTCATTTTCCTCCTCACCTTACGTTCTAACTTCTCCTGCAAACATTTTCTTTTTAAAAACAACAAAAGAAAGTTTCCTTTAGGACCCACCTTTCACAGTTAAAAAATAGAACTAAAAAAAATCTTAAGGACTCCATCTACTTTACGTTTCTCAATAAAGGACATAGGGCCTCATTACACGGATGGCAGTAGGGATTTACCGGTACCGGTAAAATACCGGTACCGGTAAATCCTTACCGCCTTACTACGAGGTCCCTTTGCAGGTTGGGGGATTTAACGCCTGCTTTTTGCAGGCGTTAAAATCCAACCCGCTAAGGGACCTCGGAGCTAATTACGGCAACGAAAAATTGCGGTGCCGTAATTAGCGCCTTCCCCATTACCATAGAGACCTATGGGGCAGAAATGGGAATGGGGAAGGGCAATGGTGGAAGGGGGATTTACCGCCCCTCCAACCTTGGAATGGGGCGGTAAATCCCCTTTCCGCCAAGGCGGTGCCGGTATTTTACCGGAATGAGCCATGGCGCTAATAGCGCCATGGATCACCGCCTACCGTGTAATGAGGCCCATAGACTCAATACATTTTTCTAAAATTTCCATTAGCATTTTGTGTTATGCTAATGGCAATAATGTGATATTCATCTCCCGTTGAAGGGACCAGAACGGGGGATTACGGTGCGGCAGCCCAAGTTATCTGCCCAAGCAAAGTGTGTCTGTGTGCCCCCTTATTTATTTGGGCTTTGGTGAGTTAGAAATTAATAAATAAATAAATAATGCCCCCTGCAATGGGGGATAAAGACCATGAGCACTCCTTGTTCCCAAAGCCGGAACCTGGGGTGTGAAAAAGTAGATTTTTCTTTGATGCCCAATATAGAAAGAGAAGGAGGGACTCCGTACAGAGCCCCTCTTCTCTTCCATGGCAGCCTGCAGATCCCTATGACCATATTACCATGAGAACATTTGTTTTACCTTTTAAACCTATCCTACCTTCGAATAACTTTACCACATAGCCAGTCCCAGGTGGACATGGCCACTTTAACACCATTTATCGTCTCTTGCTCTCATGGCCAGTAGCCAGATTGTCCGTATCATGACCTTTTACCATGACCCGGACAATCTGACCACTGCCCATGGCCACAGGCTATACCTCAGTTACCAAACATATCACAATTTTTTGTACCTACATTATGACACAAGTCAAAAAATAAAGCATGGGCACATTTGCAAAACCATGCTTTAAGGCCCTTGCCAATGCTCCATAGTCCTTGCAGTGCACAGTGGTGGTCCGAGTTATGGATGCTTAGCTTACCATAACTGGAAGATTTCTGTTTTTTAAAAAAAATGTACTTGCAACCATAATATGGATGGGTTGTTATTAGTTCAAAGTAACTATGATGTCCCTTTAAAAAAGTTTGTGCACAGAATTTGATAGGTTTTTAGTAACGCAACATAACAATAACGTTCCTTTACCAATGTGTTTTCACTGAATTTGATAGGTTTTTAGTAGCGCAACATAACCATAACGTCCCTTTACCAACTTTTTTTACTGAATTTGATAGGTTTTTAGTAGCGCAACTTACCCGTAACGTCCATTTAACAAAGTTTGTGTCACTGAATTTCATAGCTTTTTATCAGGATACCCTCAATTTGTATAGATGTACCATGACACATACGGAACCCCCTGTCCCCATGCGGATAGCCCCTGAGTCCCCGGACTGTGCGTCTGTTTGCGGACATCGGGTAGTATCCAATCTGCTCAAAAGGTCAAGGGTTCTCTTAAAGTGTTGTGCCATGCAGCAAAGACACTGAACATATACAAACAGCACCACATACGTGAATTACAATCCAACATACAGTATCTCTAAAAACTCTGTACTTATAAAGGAACAGAACAAATGCTTAGGGTATGCACCATAATGGAATGCACCAACACGAGAAATAATGTATGCTTCCAACAATATTACCTCCGTGCTGCTTTACATAGAAACAAAGAAGGAACGGTTAGCGGAAGAACTGCAAAGTACTGAGAGCAGAACTGCACTACTACGTGGTAATTCACTGCATATTTTCCTATAATTGCATAGTTTGTTCAGTGTACAATAGTTCAAACAATGATTTTTTCTTTTTGTACTCAGAAATGGCAACCACGCTAGAATGGCTGGAAGAGATTTTTCCCTCATGATGAAATGAGTGAAGATAGTAACCCCATTGGTACACAACACAGTCTGAAAAGTAAGACAGTTAATAGACATTGCTTCATATATACCTGACAGATATTTTTTTCTTTTACAGTAGATACTGGAAATTAAGAAAATGCCCCAGAAGCAGCACCTCTTCCACAACAGCATACGCGCAAACAAAATGAAACAGACTCTGTAAATGAAAAACTCGACAGCTGGATACAAATATGGAGTAATTGCTAAACAATTTTGCCAGTTTAAAAGATTTTGAACAAGGACATACTATGGAAAATTTTAAATACCCCTGCACCACGTCCACCTGTACCCTTTCCCCCTTTTGCAGGCAACCATCCCCACAAATTCCCGGTCAAAAAAGACGTTATGATGAGAGTTCAATACCTTCTTCCCCTAATACCTAACCTGTACAAAACCCCAATTCCTTTGTATATGTCTCCATTTCTGCTACCCCATCCCTTTCCTAATTGTGTCTGTGTATGTGTAAATAAAGGTTTATATATAAAACCTTGCCTCTCCAGCCTGTCTGCAATCAAAATGGGGGTGTCTGTAGGACGCCACGCCTGTCCGCATGTCTGCAAACTTGTGACGCACCTTTAATTACTTATGGGAGCCCACACCTGTCCGGTGCACACCTACACGCATGCATATCTCATCCTCATCCTCTGTGTCCTGGTAACACCACCCCTGTCCGGCATTTCCGAAAAAAGTTGTGATGTACTTTGATTAGTTTGAGGCGCCCACAAATGTCCGACGGACACTTGGGCACATGCGTATCCCACCTCCTGGATCCTATGAACAAAGCGACTGTTTGGAAATGTCTGCCGCACATGTGTTGTATTTTTAATTAGTTCGGGGAGCCCAACCCTGTCCGTAGGACACCAATGCACCTGCGCACAATGTAAATGGTGCAATAGGTGTCGTGCGGCCAGCCGTCCCATTCAAGAACGTTTGCGACGTCACCATATGACCGCACCCACGCTGAGCATCAGACTTATTTGTGGACATGGTCCGCGCTCCAGGACATCGAAAAAGTGCTTTTTTGGGCAAGCTGAGGTGTTTTACTGTGAAACTACCCCCTTAGAGAGGTCCCACACTATGCCCCTGGCAATCTGGATATTTTTGTGAACTTTTTAGGGCAGCTTTCGGATGCAAACTACTCCCCAACAGCCCTATGAAAGGTCACACCCCAGAGCTAATCCTCATTCTGTTTTTGGCTGTCCAGGACAGAGCAGTGGACCAGACTGCTCCTTGCTGCTGCAATTCTTTTCTACCGAAATCTGCTCTGCTGTGCTACTTGTGGAACAAGCCTGGTGATGTAAAGAGGGATCATGAAGAGAGCGAATATGAGGTAGAGGAATTCCCCATTGCCTGCAGCCAGGGTGATTCTTGTGTTGGAGGCACTTTACCACTGTTGGAGACGAGCCCAAAGCTTCTGCAAGCAAGGTTCAATACACTGAGTGCCAGATGGTGCTCAGTCGTGGCAAACCAGGCTTGTACAGCTACGGCACCACCTCCATGTGGTGAAAATTGAAGTCGAACCACAAGGCAGCAGGTTGAACGGTTGTCCCCTTCTAACAAGGCAGTAGGTTGAGTTCCTCTGCAGCATCCTCTGTATCTGCTACTGCTACCACAAGAGACACTCTTGTGGGTCAGCGGATCCCTGGACCAGCTTTGCAGGCCATATGCATCACAGCAGACCCTTACCTTTCAAAGGTCACTGGAGTGTGCATGTACTGCGACACAGTTCTCTGCAGGGGGAGCAACTTTGAAATGCTTTCAAGGCTTCGGTCCGGGAGCATGAGAATGAGTGCCCCTTACCTAAGTGAGGCCCATCCAACATCTTCCTCTCTTTCCACTTGCCCTTTTTTATCACTGTGGTTGGTCCCCCTTCCCTACCCTCCCTTCCCTTCCTTTCCTTGTCTGTCATGTGCAACAAAAAAAATATATAAAACAAAACAAAAAAAATAAATAAAAAGGCTCTTTTCAGAGCCACCTTTCACAGTCCAAAAATAGAATTGCCAATCAAGTGATGCAGGCCCCTGCGCAGCCTGTAAGGTCTGTGGATAGTGCGGTAGTAAAAACATTACACTATTTTCCAAGAGAAAGTGGTGGTTCTGAAAATAAACTTGTTTGGTTGTTGTTTGTTTTTGGAAGGGTTGAAGTGGCCAACACCTACCAGAAAATTCTTCCTGTACCTGCAAAAAGGAATACATTTCATTTTGGATATTTTGCAGAAAAAGCTGATTGCCAACATCAGTAAGATGGACTCCATCTCTGCGAAAAATGTTCACGCTATGAAACGTAATATTTTCATTATAGAAGGCGGACATGCCAACATCCCTCAAAAAGGTGCAAACAGCCTTGTTGACATTGCGCCTCACTTTCTCCATTTGCGGACCAAATGAAGAGGAATGCAGCCACATCTGTCATAGGGCCATGCAAGAAAAAATTACTCAGGAGTTTGGAAACAAATCCATAACTCGCCCAAGTGCCTCCTCTCACCGTAAACTGCACAGAAATTCCAGCAACATGTCCTAAGCTATTCCCTCCACAATGAATAATAATAATATCTGGATGATCAAGCATCACCAAAGTGGCACAAAGAGGAACCAAATTCAGCCACTTCATTTCATTCACTCCATACCAGTGGACATCCACATGATGGAATCCAAGATGTGCAGCCACTCCACGGTGTTCTGCATGCACTTCCAACCAATGTATCCAGGAGTTCCCCAAAATCCATACACACTGACTCCTGAACGACACAGCAATAACCATAGCCATCTGCACTCCTCACTGCAAACAGAGCTTCTGCCACAGTCTCTCCTTACACACCACACCCAGGAAACCTTATGGACAAATACCCTAGCCTCCACACTCCCATTTCCATGCCTGCCATCCTCAAAAGCCCCAGATGTGGCACTTGCGATCCTCCAACTACCGCTGTATCTTTGGACATATAGTCCTTTGTGCAGGGGTAGGGGAACACATTTCAAACAGTGTAGGGGATTTCCTATTTAGTGGTGGCTTTGAAATACTATAGAAACACTTTTATTTTCTAGTTCTTTTCATGGGATTTTCCTCTTCTTTTCCTCCTTACTGCCTTACATCAACTTCTGCAAAGCATTCCTTAGATTTCCCAAAAAACAAGCATTTCTAAGGAACAACAACAAAACACCATCTCCACTATAGTGTACACTAAGGTAATCAAAGTTCTCATTGGAGAAAACAGACATCTCAGCATTTCCCCAAACCACATCCATGCCGCTATTAACAAGGCACCTTGCACCATTTTGCTGGGGACTGAAGACATTGGGTTCGTTCCATAGTGTTATTGGTGTTATTTGAGAAAAAAACACCTTTGCCTTAAGGAAAAGACCATTTGCTCTTCCACAAACAACTTCAATACAGGAACCAAAAGTGGGACACTGATGTAGCCCAAATGTTCTCCTCCACAGTGCACCACCAAAACATCAGGATGACCAAAAGTAGCCATGTTTCTTCAATCAACAGGTAGTGCCTGCAAATTGTGGCCAGGCACACTGCACCACAAAGCATCCACGCCTGAACAACCAAGATCTGCAGAAAACCCTCTTGCCTTTGCATAGCTCTCCAGATCACATACAAATGAATCACCCACAGTCCCTACAGTTACTTCAGCCATCTTCACTACACAACCAACACAGCAATAAAACAAAGTATTACTGTCCTTTCCTGTTACGCACAGCCTGAACACCTGATTGGATAATCCCCATAGTACACTCCCATTTCCATGCCAATCATGCTAACAAGCCCTGGATGCAGCACGTGCGATTTGCAGACTACCGCAGTGTCCGCGGATCTCATTAGACATGGCCAGCCCTTCTTCCCTTTCCAATTACACTTTACACCACAATCTCATTGGCTACTGGTAAGCAGTCACACAACCATCCACCAATCAACTCCAAGTCCTCTACATCTAACTCTATCATCTCTGTGCAATACTCCAGATTTACTGTTAAACACTCAGAGTACAGGTCTCATGTGATTGCAAACAAATCCAGCAAAAAGGACTGCAAAACTATCCAACATGTCTGTTTCTGGATTCATCCACATCTCCATCCATCAACATCAACTATAGGTATGAATATTTTGTATACAGTCCATTTGCAATGCCTATGAACAGGGTATCTGCCACTTACTTTCCATAACCTACTCAAAAAGCATACTGTTATTTGTCCCATCAACTATCATCAAGTGGCAATTACAATGGTATGTGCTCTGGAAGTTTGCATTTACCCATATCACCCATTCTAATGTGCAAACTGTTATTCCCTTCTTTCCTTCTATCATTTTTACAACCACTTCCCCCACTAAAACACCTCCTATACAATTCCGAAAATGCACACAGAAAAGGAAAACTGATCATATCTTACCAAAGCATACCAAGTACATATATTGCATGCATGTCAACAGGGTGCCTGCCACTTACCTTGCACAGTTCACAGAATGCACCATTATTTAAAAAGCAAATACATGTATTTGTGCATTGAGAACAGTCCCATTTATAAATGTAGATACATTAATCCTACCACTGAATTGATTGCTCCACTCATGTACACAGGGATATATCACCAGAAAAGTTAATGAAAGTGCACACACGAAAACATTCTCCTTTCCAATCTGTACATCTTTCCGAACCTTGTTCTCACCCTACTACAACTTGCACTAATCCATTTCCAAACTAAAGAGCTCTACAGTAACACAAACACACTTGCTAAAGTGCATCTCATATAGCACAATTATAAATAAACCACTGACTCCCTTACCAAAAATGCTGATGCTCCCAAGTCCCCATTCATATACAAAGCTATCCAATTTCACACACACACACTAACTATTCCTGCCAAAACATCCTCCAACAATTTTAAACAATGTATTCTCCAAATGCAATCACTATGCCATTAACAAACATATGTTCTTACTTCCTTCTTTCACAGTTGCAGTGAACACCTCTCTCCTGAAAGCAAGTGGTGTCTCAAGTGGAAAATACAACCTAGAAGAAACCTACTCTCAACATCCAACAAAGTAAGTGCAATACTATTGTTGGGTTCTGCCTCTTACTCAAACAGTGCAGTGTTCTTGTGTTGTAGGATAAACAATTCCATCAACACAACAGTATTTGCTTCATTCTTACTCACTGCACCTCAACAAGTGCTCACTTACTATTGTCATCTGACCAAGATTATAGTAACACACGGATACCAATACAGCCTTCCCAACCTAAAGTAATAACCCATTACACAATCACACACCTCTATGTGTATGCCTACCCTCATATTCAAACATTCATGGACAGTGCACACATATACATTGCACAACCTGCACACCCACACTTTCCTTTCTTCTCCAACAGATACTACAGAATGCCTACCAAAAAGCAACTCTGTAGAAAGCAAGAAAAAATAGAGCATATCAACCTGAAAGCATACAAAATAGCCTTCCACCTCTAGCAGAATCTGTACAGAAAGTTCAAACAAAACAGCTAATACTGTCACTAACGACAATGGAAGCACCTAACAGGAAGCAATATGTAACTCCTCTTTCAAAATGTTAAAATAAAAAGAAATGTACTCAAAAAATTGCAACTTCCGCTACTGCTAACAGAGCACATACAAATGTTACCGTAGCCACAAGTAAACATTCCAAAAGATTAATTTTAGAAAAAAATGTTCCACCAGAGAGTTCTTAAGAACCTTATAAATACAGGGGAAAAATCATGCAGAAAACTGATCCTGGAAGTGCTTGTAGGCAGTGCAATGCTCCTCAAAAAGAAATGCATTACATAAATTTTAAACAGAATGAAACCACTAACAAAATTAATTAGTAAACTACAAAATTAATTAGTAAACTACAACCATTACTTCACCACAAACGCAATATCAGCATAGTTACCTTTGGCAACATCTGTAAAGGTGAGTGGATTCACACCGCCAGCACAGAGCCATATTTCAATGAAGAATCATACAAACAAGAGCAAACATATCAAATTGCCCTACATAGCAGTGGTGAGGGTATGAAAAGGTAGACAATGCTACAATGGAAGAAGAAACACTGCTTTCACAAATATCAGCATCAAACTTAGAATCAACTCTCCATTCACGAACCAATATGCCCCATCTACAAATGGCCATGCACATCATTGTGTAACACACACCAAAACTCTTTGCAGCAGTTCCTCAATCACTATGTGAAAGCCAATGACAAAAGAAAAATGTTAATACTGCAAACTGTGGACTCCTTTCCAGTGCGCAAATACACAGAACTACGTGGACATTCATTAGCCTGCATTTATGGACCTGTTTGCAAAAGCACGTTCCACCATATCAAAATGTTAGCAACACACCATTATACTGTATGAAATCTCGTTCACAAACTGTACTATGCAAAAAGTCCTGCTTTAGCACTGGAGCATTTAAATTACATTCTCCTACATGGTACAGCCAATCAACTGCTCGAACAAATAGACCACATCCAAAGCAAATATTTTTGAACTGAAGAGCACTTACAAAATCCAGTAACTTCAGAAAACAGTAGCAACAACCTTTCAGATGTCAACTTTCTACTACACACATACAAAAAATGAAATAGCCAACTTCAAAAGCATATCTGCTGAAGTACCAAATAAAGTATGTGTCTGTTGTCCCAGAACATTTTACACAAAGAGCACACAAACTATCGATATTATTTACAAAATAGCAGCAATGAATAATCCCAATCATTCCAATTAACTCTCTACCTTATAGCAGAAAACAAATATGAAATTACTAATCCCTCAAAACTGTGCACATACTGCACTGGAAAACTTGACAATATCCAAATGTCTTCATGAGCTATCAGTAATCATTTGGAAATATTCCCACTGCCAAAAGCACTGCAACAGCTTAATTTGTGTGAAACCATTATAATCCAAACAGTACACCCATTTCAAGCTATAATACGACTACAACCAAAAACTGCAAAACTGCCTCCCACTGAATTACTGAGAGGCATTTATGGCAAAGTAGTTTATTTGTCATTAGATCTCAAAGAAAATGTAGACACTCTAGGAGTAACGGGCAATATAACAATCTTTGATTATCCTGGTGAATGGTGTACCTACAAAAGACAAAATAAATTGCCGGAACTAGTGGACTTCAACAAAGTAAGAAAAGCCTTGCAATATCTTAAAGACAACAATGAATACTACAAAGACATAAACATTGAAGAAAACCTGACAGAAACGAGCAAAATAATTCAGGACTCCTCAACAACTTGCCAATTTGTACTTCTAGATCCTACTGCAGCCTTCAATATTTTAGACCACTATACGATTCACCCACTGCATTCTAAAGACACCATAGATTATGCACTGGAAACATATCAAATGCAGCAAGCCAAATGATCGCCAATCAGTATATGGGAAAAAAGTGTAGCAGCACAAGCCATTACTTTACTTTTCCCTATTGGAAAAGGTGGAAGGTACGATGAAAGATGCACACAAATAACAGCATCAGAATATGGCTCTTTAGGAATGTACTCTGAAGACCCTAGATTCAGACAAAATGTTGAATACATATTCCACCTCCTCTTTGAAAGTGAACTAGCAACTCTATGTTATGGAGTTGCATACACATTGAAAACCGTTTCCAATGTTCAAAACATGTCTGCTGCCAGCTACTTCAAAAGGTGCAAGAGAAAGACAAAGTTTTAGAGTCAAGTATTACAAATATCTTGGCAAACATGCATGGTACGAAAGAATACTGGTTCCGCCAGCACGCAGATGTATGGTGTATGCTACGCAACCTTGGCCCACCATCATAGTTTGTCACTTTAAGTTGTGCAGAGTATGCATGGGAAGACATGCACACTTTCCACTTTCCTACGCATAGCAAACATTAAAACAAAACAGGTATAGACATGAAAACACCATGAGAACTCTGCTCTCTTGATCCTGTAAATGTATCAAGGTACTTTCATCATTGCTTTATCGCCAAGCTGTGCTTCATTTGTAATAAAACACTTCCTCCCCTTAGAGAAGTGGAACACTTCTTTTGGAGAAAATAATATCAAACCAGAGGAGCACAACACATCCACATGCTTTTGTGAATTAGAAATGCTCCAAAATATGGTCAGGACAGTGATGCAACTGTTTTGCAGTTCATTCACAATTATGTCACTTGCAAAATACCTTCAATACGTACACATAGCAACCTACATGCACGGATTTTGCAGTTTCAAAGACACAAGTGTGTCAAGTATTGTTGGCACAAATATAAAAACAAAAGCAAATACTACACCAAATGCTGCTTTGGTTTCCCTAGACCAGTTTCAACAACAGGACAAGTACACAGCTTCATGGCATCAGTTAGACACAGTGTAAAAGTCAAATCTCCTAAGAACACATACTGCATAAAAAAAAATGAAATATCAAAGTACATCAATGATTACAATGCAATCATGACCCTCCTATGGAATGCAAATATAGATGTGCAGTACATTGCAGATAATTCCACTACAGTTGCACACTATGTCACAGCCTACTTAACCAAAGCAGAGAAAACAGAGTTGAAAGACCTCTGGAATGACATATCATAAGACAAAACACTGTCACAGAAATTGTATACCTTTGGCATAAAAATGCTCCTGCATCGAGAATGTGGCTGCTACGACGCCGTAGACTGTTTAACCAGCACCACCTCATATGGGAAATCTGAAAACATAGTCTGACTAATCCTTGGTCCTGCTGCATCCAGAAAAAAAGTTCTCAAATGTTACCAAGACATAGAAACAATGCCCAAAAACGATCCCAACAGCCAGTACATTTTGAAAAACAACTTATTGGACACATAGTAGCAAAACAGGAGTACTCGTTTAGAAACCATGTGCCTATACGACATAGCCCAAAATAGCCCAAAAGTTCTCATACAAAACTAACATTAAACCAGATGAGAAAAAAGGTAAGTACATAATGGAAAGTTGTGATGGCAGCCTGGTGAAATTTACCAAACGCAGCCTGATTAATCATATGAAGCAGTCATTAAAAACTCTTCAACACAAAGAACTGTACTACATGGCCCTACTGTAACTTTTTAAACCATGGAGAAAAGAAGATGTTTTAGACAACCATGCCTTCTATGAAGATGCTTTCAATGCAAGTGAAAGCACCACATAACAGATATAAACTTTACACAGTACAAAACCATGTTGAACAATGAATGTCAACAAGAAGAAGAACTTCAAGCACAACAAAAAATAGACACTCCCGAGAGCAGTCAACCTTCTCTGACAGGAAGCCAAGAACCACTTGGACAGCCACTCATAGCAAATTAGGCAGAATTATCCATGACCATGTGTCAGCATGAGCAATCTGCAGAAGACTTTGCTCTTCTGAAATCACAACTAAACAATGAGCAACACACTATTTTCCTAGAAGTAACTAAATAAATTGAACATGTTATGTAGCATGAAACTAAAGCATATACCTATCAACACTATAAACCTGTACTGCTTTATGTAAGTGGTCAAGCTGGTTCAGGCAAAACAGTCTTAATAAAAAATCATCAGTAAATGTATCCTATAATTAACAAACAACAAGCTTTCAGCTGTTGTAATTAGACTACTACAAACTTGCAACAGAAGCTGCTATGGATCACGCAGAGTTTTTAAACAAATAAAAATGCTCCTAATAGATGAGGTCAGGATGGTCTCCAACCTAATGTTGGCTTTGATTCACCTCAGATTGCAAGTGGTCCTGAGGACAGACTAGAAAGAACTCTTTGGAGGAAACGTGTTATTGTTTTCGGAGATCTCCTTCAATTAATACCAGTGAAAGGTGAACCTATTTTTAAAACCTTAGGACGCAAACTATACCATTAAACAGTTTGAAGACATGGGAATGTAAATCTATGGCAACCTTTCCAATACAGAGAACTAACTGAAAACATGCATCAGTCTGCAGACCTCACCTACGCCCATATTTTAAAAAGCATTCACATTTGTGTACTATCTAAGGAAGCTCAGTCTATCCTAAAAACCAGATGCATCCATGAGCTATATGGGCATAACACATGTGCTACTGATGGAATGGAACAATTAGCACACAGAAATGTAAACTGTATTTCCTTAATGCCAACTCTAGCAAACTGTGCACAATTCAAAGAAACAATGCTGAAAAAAGAAATGCAACCACTATGGCAAATTTACTCCACAGACAAACTGGACGTACACAACAAGCCATAGCACAACTAAATACCTTAGAAAACTCTATCTCTAACACAGTTGGTTTGGAGAAAATGTTATGATTGTGTTTAAACTGTAGAGTAATGCTAAAGCATAACCCTGACATGGAACAAGGTTTAGTTAAAGGAGAACTTGGTACAGTTGTTGGCTTCCAGACATACCCACGTGACAACAGCATTCAGTTTGTCAACACCCACTTTGACAAACTTTCAGAATTTAAATGGATTGGATGCTCAACAGCCCGATTCCTTCTTTTCAAAGACATGCATGTATGCAGGGAACAGTTTTCTCTGTTGCTAGCATACGCAGTCACTATTCATAAATCGCAAGATCTAACCTTAGATCAAGCATTGATTGATATTGGCAGCACATTCTTTAAAGAAGGCATGAGTTATGTAGCACTGTTATGCTTGCGTACACTTGAAGGACTATTTCTGGTCAAATTTGATGCAAGTAAAGTCAATGCTGACATTCCTTGCATCGTAGAGTACAATAGACTATGTGCACTCTACACACACACCATCTCAAAATGTACCCTGTTCCTCAAAAACACAAAATGTGTAAAAGAAAAGTAATGCAATGAGAACTTATACATGATCTCCCAATAGAACCACCAAATAAATTGAACTCAGCTCAGACTTTATCAACTACCAAAACCACAGAAAAATGTACTGAAAAGGAAAATACATACCCAACTGCACAAACAAAGACAACTACTTCTTCGAACAAACCACATGGACTTCCATCAATTGACTCAGTCACAGAACTATCTGGTCCATTCAACTTTTTCAATACAACTGGTGTAAATTGATTTGTAAATGTAGCAAACAATGTTCTATTCCAACTGCCACCAGTTGTTGAAAACATGTATTTAAACGGCTCAGACCAGTTGTGTTTACAAATGCTACTCCTTCACAGAAATGCAACAAACAATCCTGAGAACACTTACAGTGTCTCAGGAGTAAGGCAGGAATTGCACTACTGTGTTGGAATGGTGAGATTCACTATAAACACACATGAAGATACACAAGAATTTCTAATGGACTTACTACAAGTACTGGAAAGCAAAAACATACCTATAAATGAAATCTTCCAGATGTCATACATGTGCAAACATATATGCACTCTCTGCAATCATATGATGCAGGAACAAGTCCCAAACAAGCGCTTTGTCTATGTATCTACACCTAACTGAATCCATTCCATTTCAGCAACTCGTACAAAATGCAAACCATAGCATATTATGTACACACCCGGGCAAGTATCAATTGGCAAGAAAACCTTCACAAAAGTAGCCACAATCTACCACACGGGCGCCACAACGAGTGCAGATCACTATACTGCATACATTAAAAAGCAATGTGCACGGTTTGAATGCAATGATACTTCCATTACTGTAAAGCAGAGATTACCAGCAAATCTTGGAAATGCCTATTAAATATTCTTGAAACCAAAATGTACTCACTGATGTAAACAATTAGAATAACCTGCTCCAAAACACCCACCAGTACATATATAATTGCAAAAAAAGAATTACATTCTACTGTGTGGAACTGTAACAACTTAGTATACAGCAACTATACAACAAATACATCAGTTTGCCTGCTATACAATTGTTTCCTCAATGATTACAGTCACAAAAACAAAAGGTGTAGAAAAGACACACTAATATTTTTTCCTAAATTATGCTTTAAGAAAAAGTACAGAGTATGAGGGTTTAAAACTGTCCTCCATAACCTTTCCAACCACCAACTCCTACAATAAGGCAACAACTGTCTTACAATGCCCATACGAATGCAAGATATACACAAATATTAATAAGTACACCTATAGTGCTGCAACAGCACTAGTATTGAAAAATGTAAATGTTCCAACAAGAATGCACACGCTTCTAAACATACCCTGCAAAAATGAGAAACTGTACACAGTTAGAATGCACCAACTGGTATGTAACTGTAACCATAATACTTCAATATTACTTGCAGAATTCAAACTGCCAAACTCAACCTTCAGCAACCACAGTGCTACAAACATACCCTCACGATTTCCAAACTATCAAGAGTTAGAATATGCCAGCAGGTGTCTAATTCCCCCCAAAATGCTGCAATATCACAGTGCAATGGAGCAATACTTACAAAACATCAGCAACAACCAAACTCCTAAAGAAATACAGCTAAAAAGAGGAAAGAGAAAAACTGTTAGAATATGCCAATTTGTATCTAACTATAACCATACTACCACCACTTCCAAAAAGCTAATTATACACCATTTCAATTCCTCCTACTGCAACAGTGCACCTCAGACATTCCTGTAACTAGTGCACACGTCACTACCACGGACTGTGTAACTTAACAACAAATGACTCTAGAAAGTTTTTTTTTTTTTAATCCTGCATGGATTTTCTTTTCCTACAGACCCAATGATTACGCAAATAAACACAGGAACTGCGCTCATTGCACAGTACACTTGTTTAAAGCATGGTACTTGTGAAGTACTAATTATGAGGGTCCACAAAGTATACAAATGTCTGCAATACAATGAACTACAAAATGACGAAGTACCTACCATAACATGTTATGTGTTCTTTTATCACAGAGAATGAAACAACAATTACTCCTACATTTCCACATACCATGCACAAAAACTGCATAGGCCCTCAACAATACAAACAGTAAGTATACAATTATTGGTGTCATACTTTTTATTATTTCCAAATTATAATCTGTACACATATCTCTGCAATCCACATACCAGTATCACAATGTTGAATGCATAGGTATATTATACTGTGGTGCTTCTACCCACGGTCTAAACTCTTGAGTACATACCGTACAGTCTACGGCCTCCAGTTATGCACTCAATACTCTACACCCTAGCCACAATCACAGCATAATACAGCCATGCATGCAAACATCTACCCACTTACCACAAACCACAAGATAACACAGCCAGCTAACCCCTATCCTCTTCAGTTCACATAGTATGGCAGTACATCCAGCCAATGGACAAACTCTTTGAATAATGGCCTCTGCACACCCAGCTCTAATACCTGCCCACAACCAATACATCGTAATACCATAAACTACCAAATAATATGCCCAGTGCCCACAACCCAAACACACAACGCATCCATATCTGGCACTTAACTGTACTGTGTTCTGTAAGATTAGATTCCTTGCATACCAGCGGCATCGTTTAGCACATTAACTGATCTTTCTTCTTATGTAGGCCAATCGACTGGAACGGGTAGAAGACAGAATGGTGCAAGACTCGGGTAAGCATGTTTTAAAGTCTGCTCTACTCTTTAAAATTTTAAACTTCTACTTTACTTCTTTGATATCTAATAAAAACACTATTTAAAAACCATGTCCCACTTATAATCTTTTTAATAGTTTTAAAATAATTCCTTTGGTTTGGTGAAGGGGGCCCCATATATGTCAGTGCCCAGGGACCCAAATGGGCTTAAATGCCCTGCCACCCACTTATGCTCAGCCATGTAACAAACATTCTGTCACACACAGGGGGTCATTCTGAGTTGGGCGTTAAGGGTTTACGGGCACTGGTAAGGATGCCGATGCCGGTAAGCCCTTACCGCCCTATTCCAAGGTCCCTTAGAGGGTCCCAGCAGGAATGGCTGGTCTGACCAGCTGTTTTTTGCAGGACCCGTTAAGGGACCCTGGAGCTAATAATGGGGGAATGGGGAATGGTTTACAGAATGGGGATTTACCTGGTCCACATAGGTCAGAATGTCCCGGTAAGTCCCCATTCAGTGAGACCGGACCTGGACCCGGGTCTGGTAATGACCCCCACAGTGTCCAAACATGCACCGTTCATTCGTAAAACACTGTACATAACACTAATACATAGGGGGCATAATTCTACAGTCGTTCTTTTGCTTATCTGTCAATTCATTGCCCCTTGTGTAAGGTACGATTATCTCTCCATGTACCTAATTCTAAGACCTACTTTAATTCACTGCTTACATTATGAAATACACGATAATATGCATGTTCTGCCACAATGCCTTTTTTTCCCGCATTCTTACCAGAAATTCAAATCTAACTTGTCTGCCATTGAACAGTACAAATGCTTATTGTAATTTAGCCTTCAATGCTACGCATCAATTGCTCAAAGGACATACAATGTGCGGAATAGAAAAAAAGAAAAGGTAACTTTAACTACATTCAGAGCAGCCATGTACCACCAAGTTAGTCTAAAAGGAAGTCATACGTCGTACAGAGAGATTTCCTGTGGAAACAATCTTAACATGGAATTTGCAGAAATTATGTAAGTTAAAGTTTACATACCATTTTTATTGGGGTTAAAAATGAGTAGGATAGAGTGATGTATGCATAATTATCAATGGACAGTGGCATACACGATGTCTGTGTGCACTGTGCATGGTTTTCAAACAGTAATCTTGCACGCTTCGTTACAATGACATCTCACTGGTATACAAGCTGAAAGATTCCTATGATTGTTCCTCGTTTGCTCCATGTGGTTCTCCATTCCATTAAGAGCTAAACCTAATTGACAGCACTCAAATTCTACGCAAATCGTGGTCTCAAACAATACACCTTGTTTTCATTTGTGTGTCAAAGATTGCTATGTTGTGCTAATGATTAGGTTTCAAACAATGATGAGTTATACACTAAATATTAAATTAAAATAAAGAACGACTACTTAAATGTATTGTTATTGGGTTTCGTTCGCAGATACTTTCTACCGTGCTGTCCGTGTCATGGCTTCCAAGTGCCGACAGACGGATTCTGGAACCAACAGTGCAGGATTACCATAGGCAGTGTTTTTTCACTCACCGTTATCTGGGACGATCGGTATGGCCCTATATGTCCATTTGCGTTTCTGGCAATAACGATCAACATATCATCATTCATGATGTAAGAAGCTGCATAAACAAGTACTTTCTCCTTTCAAAATGCACAGAAGACGTCTGTTCTCCGAGAGGAACCACCAAGGACCATCATTGAATTCTTTTGCTAATTTGCAAAACGGCAAAATAAGGACACAAAGGGCAAAAACATTGTCAGCTCCAAGTTTTCAGCAAAATTAAAAAATCTTTTGTTTCATGGAGCTTACAATTTATTGTGAACATTCTTTGAAAAATAAAAGCATGTGCAACATTCCACACTATTGTTGATGCATTATTGAAATATTCACTTACAAAATAATATTTATGGCAAGACGCAGAAGGTATGCTTTGTGTGAGCAGGTCTGTTTATCTTGTGTTTATCTTCCTGTTTGCGCGGGCGTGGGTGATGACATGGCACGTTGCCCTACGCTGGCCACGAACGTAATGAAAATAGCTGGAGCAGATCATTGGGACAACTGATGTCAGATTCGGGGGCTGCTATTTTCATTTATTACAGCACCCTCACTTAAATTTAGGGCGATCGATCCACGCATAAGATTAGCACAAGATGGCCTTGCGCAACAAGTTCTTTTCGCAACTGTAAAAGTGAGGAAAACTAAGGTATGATGCAAATGAAAAATGTTTACAATCGATCAATGTATTGTTATAACGACTTGTCCAGATGATCAGTGCAATAAAATTAGACTCTGTACACATATTTTTCACAACCATATACCAGAATAACAATGTTTGCATGCATGGTTATATTATGTTGCAGTGGTTGTGGACAGGGCCTAAACTCTTGGGTGTATGGCCTATGGCCTACGGCCTCCGGCCATGCGCTCAAAAGTCTAGGCCCTGGCCACAACCACTGCAACATAATATAACCATGCATGCAAAGATCTGCCCAGTTACCACAACCCACAAACATAACACACCCACCTGCGGCCCTACCCACTTCAGTTCACATATTATTGCAGTACTTTCAAACCAATTGGCAGACTCTTTTTTCAAATAAGCCAGCTGCCTCAAACTCTCTCCACTTCTGTACACATTCCCTTGCAATACTGGCAACCAGTGCACAGACTCGTGGGTGCATGGACTCTGGCCTTGCTCCCAAGAGTCCAGGGGCTTAACACACAAAACACAGCAGAATCCACCCTATACAAACATCCTTGTATCATCTGCAATCCACTCCCCTTCCCAAATTAAGCCTGCCTGCAGTCACCACATAAACTGCTGGCCTCAGGACCTATCCTACCCTAATGAAGGTGGCCTACAGAACCAGAGAAGCAGCTTGCCTTAGGAGCTACCTGCATACTGCCACAGTATTCGCGGACACTGCACAGACAGAACCGTCTTCTTCCACCTAAACAAATACATCATATGAACCATTTTTCACTCCCTCCCCCTTTCCAGCCCCTCTTCCCAGCTCCAGATGACTCAAAGCATGTTTTTGAGCCTCTTTCACTGCTGCACTATCCTCAGATACAACATGGTGGGCATTTCCGAAAATGATGCCGCACATCACACTCCCCTCCAGCCATTCAGCATGTGCGTCGTATGTCCGCGGACATCATGCTGCCCTCCAGGCCAATTGGAGTTCTACTCGGAGAGTGAACAGAGAAATGGGACAGCGCAGCGGAGCCAGATATCACAAATTTTTGGGACCTATATTTTACCTGTTTTTTAAAAAAAACAACTGGATAGATTTTCACCAAATTTACAAAAGCACGCTTTCGGGTCCAAGCCGCCGCTCCAGTTGCAAGTTTGGAAAAAAATAGGTCCAGCAGTTTGGGCTGTACCCATGTGGAAAGTTTTTTTGCATTCAGTCTAAGGAAAAAGGGACCCCCCTATAACTTTGACCCCCCGGACAAAATCTCACCAAACTTGGCAATAATATTCAGAGTGGCCCGTAACCTTTTTTTGAAAAGTTTGGTGAGAATTCGTCCAGGGGGAGCGAAGTTATACGCCACCCAAAAAGTGATCTTCCTATGGGTTCAGCAAATTAACCATAACTACATGCCCCCTCCCGTGGGCCGTGTAATATATATATATATATATATATATATATATATATATATATATATATATATATATATATATATATATATTCAGTAAAAAAACTTTGTTAAAGGGACGTTATGGTTAAGTTTCGCTACTAAAAACCTATGAAATTCAGTAAAAAAACGTTGTTAAAGGGACGTTATGGTTCAAAGTAAAACCGAAAAACCCCTGAAATTTGGCAGTTATGGTAAAATAAGCAACCATAACTCGCGCCACCCTGCACTGCTAACACTAACAAACAGGACATTAAAGATGACATCACAAATGTCATTGATGACATCACTGATGACATCACATGTCTGGCTCTCCCTTTTTTCCCTTTACTGACATATCTAGGCCACATAGTTTTCTTCAGTAACAGTCAGGAAGTAAACATTGAAAAGGTACTATATTTGTAGACTTAGGGTCAAGTCACATCATATGAAACATATACATAGCGGAAGACACAGGCTTGAAAGAGAGCAATCCTTTCTGTGCATGAAGATAATCATTAGGGTTATCAGCACTTTCTCATAGTTTTATTTTTATTACTCTACCTTCCCTGTACATGCTCATATTTGTATACATTATACTCACTCTCCTTTCCTTTGGTTGCAGTCACATCATGTGATACACATACATATGGTAAGTAGCAGCTTTGAAACAGAGAAATAGTTTCTCTGCATAAAGACAATCAGTTAGGTTATGAACTCTTTCTGCTACTACTTCTGCTTTTTTGTTTACTTCACTGACCCTGTATATACTCATATTTGTATGTGTTGTTGTCTCTTTGTGTTTTGTCTGTAATAATTATGTGTTAAGTGGGTTTTATAATCTACTTATTACATGTTTCACAGTACGCAAAATTCTAATAAGAAAGCAGTTATCATTTCAGTATTCAACATGGCAAGATTATGAATATGGCACCTTCATCATGTATGCTGCACGCACTGCCTTTGTTTCTGCATGAGAAGTTTAGTATACTGGATAGAACTTCATAATAGAATGCTATTTATATCAATGCATTGCTTAATGCACTAATTAGCTCATGATATTTATCCCAATGATCCTTGACAGTTTTTGGTCAGCATTACAAGAATCCCTTGTACAGAGTTTTTATGAAAAGTAAATGCACATGTGATGTCATCAGTGATGTCATCAATGACATTTGTGATGTCATCTTTGATGTCCTGGGTGTTAGTGTTAGCAGTGCACGGTGGCGCGAGTTATGGTTGCTTATCTTACCGTAACTGTCGAATTTCAGGGGTTTTTCTGTTTTACTTTGAACCATGACGTCCCTTTAACAAAGTTTTATCACTGAATTTCATAGGTTTTTAGTAGCGCAACTGAACCATAACGTCCCTTTAACAAAGTTTTTTTACTGAATTTCATAGGTTTTTAGTAGCGAAACTTAACCATAACATCCCTTTAAAAAAGTTTTTTTACTGAGTTTCATAGGTTTTTAGTAGCACAACTTAACCATAATATCCCTGACTTTAAATACATGTAACATAGAACATACTGAACCCCTAGCTAGTGATTTCGATGTCTGTGGACTACAGCCATGTTCGCGGACATATCGGAAATCTGAGCGTGGTGAATGTAAATTTAAATAGTGTGCCCCATTTCCCCTTTGAGGTTGGCTCTGAAAAGAGCCGTTTTTTTCTTTGTTTTTTTTGCAGATGCTTGACAGACCTGTTATTTTGTATTTTTTTTCTTCTTTTTTTCTTACTTTACTCCTAAAATCTTCACATAACCTTCTCCAAAGCAACCCTTACATTCCAAAACAGCATGGCATTTCCCATAAAAGATAAGGAAATGCCATATTCTTTAAAATAAACAGCATTACTGGAATCAATATTCTCATTATTACAGAAGAACATACCAGCTCTAAGCATGAAGGCACACATGCCTCGGTGTATTACACACCTAGCATTGTTTTGCTGAGGACAAAAAACTCTGAACTATTGTCTCATATTGCCCTAGGTAGTAATCCAGAAAAAATTACTTCGGCATTTGGAAGGATGTTCATTACTGTTTGAACCAAGTGTTCCAAATATGCCAACAAAGTAGGGGAACTGACATAGCCCAAACGGAAAGCACCATAGTGCAAAACTACCACATGGGGACTGTTGATCCTGTCCATATCTTCACAAACTTATACAATTCCCTGTACATTGCAATCAGGCACAGTGCTCCACATGACCTCCACTCCTTTAACATCAAAATTCTTTGCAACATGCCTGCATTGAGCATACTGTTGTTAACCATGCACAAACATATCTCCGAGCACCAACACCCTGACTTTCTCCACTTCTGCCATCTTCATTACACACAGTCTCTCTCAACACAAATCCACAACCTCAACATCTGATTGGCTGACCCCTGCAGTCTTGTTTCCATGCTTGATTTGCTGGAAAACCCCGGATGTAGCACGCCCTGTCCACGGACAGCCGCGGTGTCCGCGGACCACGTAACTTTTGACAGCCCTTCTACCATTTCCACTTCACTCTCTGTGCCATTCCCTCATTGCATACAGCTAAGCAGTCACACAATACGGAGAACATCCTCAGAACACCCCCATTTTGTTTATTTTCGAACATTTCAGGGCACCGCGAGTATTCTTAAAACACATGCAACTTGCCAGCGAACAATACGGACAACGTCCTCAGAACACCCCCATTTTCTTTATGTACGAACATTTCAGGACACCGCGAGTGTTCTTCTGGCTCACTCTTTTTTCTTTTGCTGACATATCTAGGCCACATGGTTTTCTTCAGTAACAGTCAGAAAATAAAAATTGTATTTTATTTGTAGACATATCCTACAAGTAGGTTCTTATAGTAATTCCCTTAGAGTCCAGTCACATCACATGAAACATATACATAGGGGAAGACACAAGCTTTAAAGATAGCATTATTTTCAAGCAAATAAATGATGATTTCTCTGTTTCAAAGCTGCTATTTACCATATGTATATGTATATTGGTATGTGTTCTTGTCTCTTTCTGTTTTCTCTATAGTAATGGAATTATGTAATACATGGGTTTTATTAGCTACTTATTACATAGTTCACAGTACACAAAAATCTATTAAGAAAACAATTATCATTTCATTATTCAACATATTTACATTACGAATATTATACCTTCATCTTGTACGCTGCACACAATGCTATGTTTCTGCATTAGTAGCTTAGTATACTAGATAGAACCCCATAATAGAATGCTATTTATATCAATGCATCGTTCAAAGCACTAATTAGGGTATGATATTTATTGCAATGATCCCTGACACTTTTTTTTCAACATTATAATAAGAATCCCTTGTACACATATTTCATGAAAAGTACATACACATGTGATGTCATCAGTGATGTCATCAATGACATTTGTTATGTCATCTTTGATTTCCTGGGTGTTAGTCTTAGCAGTGCACGGTGGTGGCGTGAGTTATGGTTGCTTAGCTTACCATAACTGGTGAATTTCAGGGGTTTTTCCGTTTTACTTGGAACCATAACGTCCCTTTAACAAAGTTTTTTTATTAGCATGCAAACAATATACAAAGATGGAGTGTAAAAAGCAATTTCTCAGAGATGGCTGAACACAGAATGTTGCAAACTAAGAATTTATGGTCGTTTACAGTGAAGGTCAGCTGCTTCCATTTTTTGCTTGCGTGCCGGAGAGGCCCACGACTCGCACTATAAGGTTCTATTGTTTTTTTTACCTTGACAGACAGGAATCGTGCTAAAAGACTTCTTTTGAAGGAGTGTTGCAAAAACGTAAGACACGATAAGGATGACATTTCTGAAACAAAACCACTTTTATATATTATATCATTATGACAAAGATCGTTGGCACAGACGGAGTCGTATTTTGGTACTGCACTACGCTTAGACAATGGAAAATGCCAATATAATGTAAGTAACCCTTTAGATTATTTTATACCAGAATATAATAACAATAGCGTGGCGTTAAAGCCGGTTAAGTTGTACTTGTTCGTTCAATGTGGCATAGTGTTTTCTACCGCGCACTATCATCGCCGAATTGGTCCCCTGTCGCTTAGAGGGCTCTGAAAAAGGCAGAGGACAGAGGCTGGGTTAATGGGAATAAGTTGACATACTCCGTTGCACTATCCTCGCTAGCAAATAGTTTCACACCCTAATAAATAAAATGAATATTTTTAATGAAGACCGGCTGGTGAGACTAATTTATGTTTTTTAAAACAGGTATGTCCTTCCGTACTGTCAATGCCATGATTTTCAGACCCCAGCCGACAGATTTTTTAACTGCCAGGTGCAGCTACTTCTAAACAACTTCATGACCCTCACCATTTTATGGGACAATCGCCAAGGACCAATATGCCCTTACGCGGTACTAGCGGCTAGAAGCAACATACCAACCATTATGGTGGTCTAATGCCTCGTTGTTGGAACAGCCTTCCGATTATCAGTGCGATCATAGTGCTTCTTTTATCATAAACCAACACCCTGTGTACCGCAAAGGGACAGCGCATGACTCAAGATGAACTTTTGCGGATCGACAGCAAAGACAAATGCAAATCGCTGAATATTCTCTAAACATTTAATGTCAAATAAAAGTGCTTTACAAAATGTACAATCTTGCTGTTTGCTTTTAAATCACAGTTTCATATTCCGAATTGTGGCGCGCTGTGTTGTGAGATGATCTGTGTTGTTTTCCGAGTTCTGTGTAAAGTCGCATAGGACTGGAGACGACTGGTCCTTACGCGGTACTAGCGGCTAGAAGCAACATACCAACCATTATGGTGGTCTAATGCCTCGTTGTTGGGACAGCCTTCCGATTATCAGTGCGACAATAGTGCTTCTTTTATCATAAACCAACACCCTGTGTACCGCAAAGGAACAGCGTGTGACTCAAGATGAACTTTTGCGGATCGACAGCAAAGACAAATGCAAATCGCTAAATATTCTCCAAACATTTGATGTCAAATAAAAGTACTTTACGAAATGTACAATCTTGCTGTTTGCTTTTAAATCACAGTTTCATATTCCGAATTGTTGCGCGCTGTGTTGTGAGATGATCTGTGTTGTTTTCCGGGTTCTGTGTAAAGTTGCGTAGGACTGGAGACTACTGGGCGCGTTTGGCTACGCACCCTGTACCGTCACGGAGAGAGACGGGGAATATGAATGCTTTGATAATGTCAGGCTTAGGGGCGGGAGATATGACTTAGTGTCACAAAAGCAGGTCAGCCAGGTCGATGGGGCAAGTGATAGGATTGTCACATAATGTCGACGCAGAGCAGCCTGATTTATCGTTTGTTTAGTTGGACAAAAAGTCGGGTAAGGGCCATAGGAAATTGTAATGTCAACGGACATATGGAGGGTTCTTAGAACACTTTCAAACTGACAACGAACAATACGAACAGCGTTTTCAGAACACCCACATTTTGTTTAATTGCAAACATTACCTCCACGTCCACTCTTCCTCGTCCCAGTACTTACTTCATGAGGCCCCTGCCTCCGACACAGGACCTTCTTCTATTTCTTTAAATTCCTATAACTCCTCCCCCACATCCACATCGCTCAGTTTCATATTACCAAGCCGGAGCATGGGACCTTCCCCGCAGGGAGGGTGAGGAGGGTCGTCAGTACTGTGACGAGGAAGAGTAGGACTATGAGTAATGAAGATTACCAGTAAGTAATCAGAGCATTTCAGGACACCACGAGTGTTCTTAGAACACATTCAACTTGCCAGAGTACAATACGGACAGCGTCCTCGGGACACCCCCATTTTGTTTATGTACAAACATTTAATGACACTGCGAGTGTTCTTAGCTCAATTTTAGCTTGCTTGCGAACAAAACGGACACATACTCTGTCCTCAGAACACCCCACCATTTAGTTTATATAGAACATTTCAGAACAGCCGTGTTGTCCGCAGACAAATCGAACACAACAAAAGTGTCTAGCATATAAAAAAAACAGAACATTGAACCTATCTCATACTCCCCCACCCTCCCCAAACACTCTTACACACCAACACACTCCACTGAATACAATTTTTAATCCAAGTTTCACCACGCTGTCCGCAGTCGTCCGCGAATGCAAGATGGCGGGCGCCACAGAAAATCTGATGCGCTTGACGTACCACGCCGTCCAATCAGCGAACACGTCGCATGTCCGCGGACATCACGCAAGCCGCTCGGCAAATCAGGGCATTGTCTGCGGAGCGAGCCGGGAAGTCCGTGATATCACTAATTTTTTTGCCTTACATTTTGGAACATTTTAAATAAACTACTGGACGGATTTACACCAAATTTGCAAAAGCACACTTTCTGGACCAGGCCCCCTCTCCTGCCGCAAATTTGGTGTAAATCCGTCCAGCGGTTTGGGCTGTAGGCGTGCGCAAAGGTTTTTCGCATTATGTCTATGGGAAAAAACAAATGTTTTGGAACCCCCCCTTATAACTTTGCCCCCCCCCGGACCAAACCTCTCCAAACTTTGCAAAAAAATTCAGAGTGGGCCATATATTTGCAAAGTTTGGTGAGAATTCGTCCAGAGGGAGCGAAGTTATAAGCCGCCCAAAAAATGCTCTTCCTATGGAAACGCCAACTTAACCATAACTACATGGACGCTACCGCATCCATGTAATATATATATAGATATATTACACAGCCACAGTAGTGGCTGTGTAGTTATGGTTAAGTTATGGTTAAGTTGCTGTTTTCATAGGAAGAGCCCTTTTTGGGTGGCTTATAACTCTGCTCTCCCTGGACGAATCCTCACCAAACTTTGCACTCTGAATTTTTTTGCAAAGTTTGGTGAGGTTTGGTTCAGGGGGGGCAAAGTTACAGGGGGGTCTCCAAACTTCTTTTTTTCCCATAGACTGAATGGGGAAAAAACTTTTCTCACACCTACAGCCCAAACCACTGGACGGATTTTCACCAAATTTGGACCAGGAGCAGCGGCTTGGTCCGGAAGGTGTGCTTTTGCAAATTAAGTAGGTCACAAAAAATGAGTGATATCTATGTTCGGTCTGCGGACACACTTCCCTGTTGGCTCCGCGGACAGTGTCCTGATTGGCCAATCGGCTTGCGTCATGTCTGCGGACATGCAACTTGTTCGCTGATTGGATGGTGAAGAGCGTCAGATTTTTGGAAACGCCCTCCATCTTGGATTCGCGGATGTCCGTGGACAGCGCGGTGAAACTTGGTGGAAAAAACTTTTTAGTAAAGTGTTTAGGGGTGTAAGACTGTTTGGGGAGGTGGGAGAGTAAGAGATGGGTTAAATGTTGTATTTATTTAGGTGGCAGGCACCCCTGTTGTGTTCGTTCTGACCGCGGACAATACGGGTGTCCAGAAATGTTTGTAAATAAACAAAATGGGGGTGTCCTGAGGACATCAATAGGGTAATTCATAGAAATTCGCACAAAAGTGGCGCACACGGCTGGCACTCAGTGTCCCCGTGTGATACACTGCGCCAGCCGCGTGCGATAAAATCCTTTTCATCGCACAGCGTATTCATGGATTTTAGCCTCCAAAACCAGCCGTGGTGCAGAGTGGCGCAGCGACCCTGCAGCAGCGCCAGTTACGCCCCCAAGAACGCCCTCGCGCAAGGAAAAGCCTTCAAAATTCCCAAATCATCGCAAAGGGCTGCGCTAACCCTGGACCAGTTCACAGGGCTGCCAAACAGCAAACTCCAAGCGGGGAACGTGTATTTCAGTGGTTCTCAGGAAGTTTCACACGCGATTGTCCTGGGTACGTGTACATCAGGGGTGCGCGGGAAGTAACACACGCGATTCCGTCAGGGCACGTGTATTCCAGGGGTGCGCGGGAAATATCACACGCAAAAACAGCAGGGTACGTGCATTTCAGGGGTGCGCGGGAAGTTTCAAACGCGATTCCATCAGGGTACGTGTATTCCAAGGGTGCGCGGGAAGTATCACACACAAAAGCAGCAGGGTACGTGTATTCCAGGGGTGCGTGGGAAGTATCACACGCAAAAGCAGCAGGGTACATGTATTTCATGGGTGCGCGGGAAGTATCACACGGGATTCCATCAGGGTACGTGTATTCCAGGGTGCGCGGGAAGTATCACACGCAAAAGCAGCAGGGTACATGTATTTCAGGGGTACGCGGGAAGTATCACACGCGATTCCATCAGGGTATGTGTATTCCAGGGGTGCGCGGGGAGCACTACATGTGAATTGCCCATGTGGGTCCTCTCAGGTGTTCCCTCTACACCCTCCATGGCCCCTGCAGGCAGCCCACACCACAGGGGACTACCCTGCACATGTCCCGCAGGCAGCCCATCCACCATGCCCATGCCCCCCAGCCAACCCACATGTCACCTTGCACTACTGCCCACCAACGCATGTCCCCCTGCACCCCCACCCCCCAGCAGTCAGGGGCACCCTCCACCAGGCCCCCACTCATGTCCAACTCATGTCTCCCAGCACCCACACCCCCCAGCAGTCAGGGGCACCCTCCACCAGGCCCCCACTCATGTCCAACACATGTCTCCCAGCACCCCCACCCCCCAGCAGTGCAGGGCACCATCCACCAGGCCCCCACTCATGTCCCCCTGCACACCCACCCACCACCAGTCAGGGGCACCCTCCACCAGGCCCCCACTCATGTCCCCCTGCACCCCCATCCCCCAGCAGCCAGGGGCACCCTCCACCAGGCCCCCACTCATGTCCCACTGCAGCCCCACCCCCCCAGCATCAGGGGCACCCTCCACCAGGCCCCCGCTCATGTCCCCCTGCACTCCCACCCCCCAGCAGTGCAGGGCACCCTCCACCAGGCCCCCACTCATGTCCCCCTGCACCGCCACCCCCCAGCAGTGCAGGGCACCCTCCACCAGGCGCCCACTCATGTCCCCCTGCACCCCCACCCACCAGCAGCCAGGGGCACCCTCCACCAGGCCCCCACTCATGTCCCCCTGCACCCCCACCCCCCAGCACTGTGGTGCACCCTCCACCAGGCCCCCACTCATGTCCAACTCATGTCTCCCAGCAGCCCCACCCCCCAGCAGTGCAGGGCACCCTCCACCAGGCCCCCACTCATGTCCCCCTGCACCCCCACCACCCAGCAGTCAGGGGCACCCTCCAACAGGCCCTCTCTCATGTCCAACTCATGTCTCCCAGCACCCCCACCCCCCAGCAGTCAGGGGCACCCTCCAGCAGACCCCCACGCATGTCCCCCTGCACCCTCACCCCCCAGCACTGTGTTGCACCCTCCACCAGGCCCCCACTCATGTCCAACTCATGTCTCCCAGCACCCCCACCCCCCAGCAGTGCAGGGCACCCTCTACCGGGCCCCCACTCATGTTCCCCTGCACACCCAACCCCCAGCATCCAGGGGCACCCTCCACCAGGCCCCCACTCATGTCCAACTCATGTCTCCCAGCACCCCCAAACCCCAGCAGTGCAGGGCACCCTCCACCAGGCCCCACTCATGTCCCTCTGCACCCCCACCCCCCAGCAGCCAGGGGCACCCTCCACCAGGCCCCCACGTATGTCACCCTGCACTCCCACCCCCCAGCAGTGCAGGGCACCCTCCACCAGGCCCCCACTCATGTCCCCCTGCACCCCCACCCCCAGCAGCCAGGGTCACCCTCCACCAGGCCCCCACGCATGTCCCCCTGCACCCCCAGCCCCCAGCACTGTGGTGCAACCTCCACCAGACCCCCGCTCATGTCCAACTCATGTCTCCCAGCACCCCCACCCCCCAGCAGTGCAGGGCACCCTCCACCAGGCCCCCACTCATGTCCCCCTGCACCCCCACCCCCCAGCAGTGCATGGCACCCTCCACCAGGCCCCCACTCATGTCCCCCTTTACCCCCACCCACCAGCAGCCAGGGGCACCCTCCACCAGGCCCCCACTCATGTCCCCCTGCACCCCCACCCCCCAGCACTGTGGTGCACCCTCCACCAGGCTCCCACTCATGTCCAACTCATGTCTCCCAGCACCCCCACCCCCCAGCAGTGCAGAGCACCCTCCACCAGGCCCGCACTCATGTCCCCCTGCACCCCCAACCCCCAGCAGTGCAGGGCACCCTCCACCAGGCCCCAACTCATGTCCCCCTGCACCTCCACCCACCAGCAGCCAGGGAAACCCTCCACCAGGCCCCCACTCATGTCCCCCTGCACCCCCACCCCCCAGGCAGCCAGGGGCACCCTCCACCGGCCCCACTCATGTCCCCCTGCAACCCCACCCGCCAGCAGCTAGGGGCACCCTCCACCAGGCCCCCACTCATGTCCCCCTGCACCCCCACCCACCAGCATCCAGGAGCACCCTCCACCAGACACCCACACATGTCTCCCACCACCCCCACCACCCAGCAGTCAGGGGCACCTGCCAGCAGACCCACACACATGTCTCCCACCACCCCCACCCCCCAGAAGTCAGGGGCACCCTCCACCAGGCCCCCACTCATGTCCCCCTGCACCCCCACCCCCCAGCAGTGCATGGCACCCTCCACCAGGCCCCCACTCATGTCCCCCTTTACCCCCACCCACCAGCAGCCAGGGGCACCCTCCACCAGGCCCCCACTCATGTCCCCCTGCACCCCCACCCCCCAGCACTGTGGTGCACCCTCCACCAGGCTCCCACTCATGTCCAACTCATGTCTCCCAGCACCCCCACCCCCCAGCAGTGCAGAGCACCCTCCACCAGGCCCGCACTCATGTCCCCCTGCACCCCCAACCCCCAGCAGTGCAGGGCACCCTCCACCAGGCCCCAACTCATGTCCCCCTGCACCTCCACCCACCAGCAGCCAGGGAAACCCTCCACCAGGCCCCCATTCATGTCCCCCTGCATCCCCACCCCCCAGCACTGTGGCGCACCCTCCACCAGGCCCCCACTCATGTCCAACTCATTTCTCCCAACACCCCCACCCCCCAGCAGTGCAGGGCACCCTCCACCAGGCCCCCACTCATGTCCCCCTGCACCCCCACCCCCCAGCAGTCAGGGGCACCCTCCTCCAGTCCCCCACTCATGTCCAACTCATGTCTCCCAGCACCCCCACCCCCCAGCAGTCAGGGGCACCCTCCACCAGGCCCCCACTCATGTCCCCCTGCACCCCCACCCCCCAGCATCCAGGGGCACCCTCCACCAGGCCCCCACTCATGTCCCCCTGCACTCCCACCCCCAGCAGTGCAGGGAACCCTCCACCAGGCCCCCACTCATGTCCCCCTGCACCACCTCCCCCCAGCAGCCAGGGACACCCTCCACCAGGCCCCCACTCATGTCCCCCTGCACTCCCACCCCCCAGCATCCAGGGGCACCCTCCACCAGGCCCCCACTCATGTCCAACTCATGTCTCCCAGCACCCCCACCCCCCAGCAGTGCAGGGCACCCTCCACCAGGCCCCCACTCATGTCCCCCTGCATCCCCACCCCCCAGCAGCCAGGGGCACCCTCCACCAGGCCCCAACTCATGTCCCCCTGCACCCCCACCGCCCAGCAGCCAGGGGCGCCCTCCACCAGGCCCCCACTCATGTCCCCCTGCACCCCCACCCCCCAGCATCCAGGGGCACCCTCCACCAGGCCCCCACTCATGTCCCCCTGCACTCCCACCCCCCAGCAGTGCAGGGCACCCTCCACCAGGCCCCCACTCATGTCCCCCTGCACCCCCACCAACCAGCAGCCAGGGGTACCCCCACCAGGCCCCCAATCATGTCCCCCTGCACCCCTACCCCCCAGCACTGTGGCGCACCCTCGACCAGGCCCCCACTCATGTCCAACTCATGTCTACCAGCACCCCCACCCCCCAGCAGTGCAGGGCACCCTCCACCAGGCCCCCACTCATGTCCCCCTGCACCCCCACCTCCCAGCAGTGCAGGGCACCCTCCACCAGGCCCCCAGTCATGTCCCCCTGCACCCCCACCCACCAGCAGCCAGGGGCACCCTCCACCAGGCCCCCACTCATGTACCCCTGCACCCCCACCCCCAAGCACTGTGGTGCACCCTCCAGCAGGCCCCCACTCATGTCCAACTCATGTCTCCCAGCACCCCCACCCCCCAGCAGTGCAGGGCACCCTCCACCAGGCCCCCACTCATGTCCCCCTGCACCCCCACCCCCCAGCAGTCAGGGGCACTCTCCACGAGGCCCCCACTCATGTCCCCCCGCACTCCCACCCCCCAGCAGTGCAGGGCACCCTCCACCAGGCCCCCACTCATGTCCCCCTGCTCCCCCACCCACCAGCACTGTGGTGCACCTTCCACCAGGCCCCCACTCATGTCCAACTCATGCCCCCAGCACCCCCACCCCCCAGCAGTGCGGGGCATCTGCCAGCAGGCCCCCACACATGTCCCCCAGACAAAACACGTCATCACAATCCAGATCCCAGGCTCCTATGCCCACCCAAATCACACCCCATGCCACCTCAGTCCAAACACCCAACCAAGCTTTACATCCATTCAAAATTGAAATACCCATTACATGATAGATAAGAAATAAGCAGTATGCGCATGAGTACAAGTCCGTCAGACCCACACAATGGCAACACATGACTGTGAAAACCCACATTGTGGCAGGCATGAAACCAATGAGAGAAGTCCACACATTGAAGTAAGAAACAAAAATGTATTACAGTGTAAATGAAGTGAATGAAATCAAAAGAAACAATAATGGCAAAAAATATCAAAATGCAGCATGTCCACCAAAATAATAAATAATGAAAATGGGAATCCAAAATAACCCTAATGAAATTGTGTCCAAAGTCACCGTCCAACAAAGCAAATCCAAAGGGAAAGTAAAGTGAAAATCCATTGCTCCATGGTGAAAAAATAATAAAAGATGAAGGCCACAAATCCACTGTCAAACTATGTACAAAGAGCAAATCCAGGGTCCATGATCCCAACAATGTAAATGAAGCCTACAATAAAACCCACCTAACTAATGACTATATACAAAAAAGTGGGGCATAGTCCAAGCGCCCCAAATTAAAATAATAAAATAAAACCTAAGACTAATTAACTATATACAATGACAGCGGGCTAGTCCAACGGCTCACTTCTGGATGTTGCGGCCCAGGGCATCATCGAACTCCTGCTCAATGTCCCGGAGGCGGTCCTGTTCCATGGCCCCAAGGGTCCGCAGGGACGACGACATGTTCTCCTCCAACTCCCTGCGGATTGCCTCGAGGCACTCGGCCCGCCTCAGGGCCCTCCGCAGGGAGTTCTCCGCCCTGACCATCGTGAGTCGTGCCTCTTCTGCCCGCTGCCGCTCCGCATCTATGGTGTGGCCCAACCGCTGCCACACGGAAGACACTTCCCGTCCTGGGTCCTCCTGCCCTCCGGCCGATGCCTGCCCCTCCGATGTCGAAGGCCCCGAGCCATCGTGGCTCCCACCTACAGCCTCCTGCTGCTGCTGCTGCTGCTGCTGCTGTCCATGTGCTCTGTCCGATGGTGCCTGCACATCCTCCTCTAGCTGGGGTGCAGTTGTTGATGTGGCCACCCCTGCTGGACGTCCGACTCCCGACTGTGGCAGGGATCTGTTGTCCACCAGCCTGGCCGCACGGTCAGAGGCACCTCCACAGGGCACCCAGGTGATACATGTGTGGGAAGATGGCATGGAGGACGACTGGGGCATAGGGGGTTCCGTTGAGAAGGGGGTCGGAACAAGGTCCAGGAAACGGAGGAATCCGGCCATGGTGAGCTGTCCCAGTGGGTCAACGCGGTCAACGAGCCATGCGCGAAGACGTGCACTCTCATAATGGAAAGACTGCAGGTCAGCTCGCATGGCCCGTTGACGCAACGCCACCCCACCCTGGACAGGCTCAACCTGTTGCAGGATAGCCACATCCGCAGGGAGAGGAAGGCCAGTTGGTGTAAGCCAATCCCCTCCCTGAGAACGGGTCTGGAAGTAGGCATCCCTGCTGGTGCAAGATGATGCAGTGACAGGAGCAGGGATAGGATTGCACACAGGCACTTCCGCGGCGGCCTGTGCTGCCACCTGTCCCTGGTCCTGCACTGCACGACTAGCACCAGTGGAATCCCCACCTCCAGACCCCACCTCTGTTGCTTGCACGGCCTCCTCCTCCACCAAACCCCCCACCAACCTGGATGACTCCGTGCCATCTTCCTCCGTTGGGCCCTGTGGGGTCCCAGCTGCCCCTTCTGCTGCCGAGGAGTCCAACTCCAACCTCCGCATCCTGGACCTCCCCTCGGCAGCTGCGGCCTCGGAGGCGGCACCGGACTCCTCACTCCCCGACGAGATCACAACCTGGGAGGGGAGCCGGGCTTGGAAGATACCCAAAGTTATTGTCCCCTGAGAAAGGATCCTTCATTAGACATAGAAAGAGAGATCAGGGATGTCACTCAATATGCAGCAGATCGATCATGGATAACGAAGGAAGAACTTGAATATTTAAATCACTCTGAGAAAAGGATTCCCTCCTTCTATAGCCTCCCTAAGATACATAAGGATCAAACACAGCCACCAGGCAGACCGATTGTGTCTGGTTGTGGCTCCATTTTGGAACCGCTGTGTAAATTCATAGATCTATTCTTGCAACCAATTAGCAAACAAACTGACACATATCTGAAAGATACTACAGCAACTATAAAAATCTTCGAGGGAGAACCGTTTGATGCACACCAGGACTTTCAAGTCACGATGGACATTACTGCACTCTATACTAATATCCCTCAGGAGGAGGCAATAGAGATAGTCCACCTTTTTCTTACCCATCAGGCAACCCAACACAGGGTTCCAGCGGCTTTCATAATAGAACTAATGACGATTGCACTACAAAGGAACTTTTTTGTTTACTCAGGGCAGTTCTACCTGCAAACAAGAGGCACGGCAATGGGAGCAGCCGTTGCCCCCAGCCTTGCGATCTTGTTTATGGCGGCCTTTGAGATGAGATATGTTCTCTCAGAAAACAACATCTATAAACCACACATTAGAAAGTGGTATAGATATATTGACGATGTCATTTTCCTGTTGAGAGGCAACATTGAGTCCCTACAGGAATTTTTTGCCTACTTGAACTGCCAACACAACACTATTAAATTCACGATGTTACATTCTAAATCGACAATTAATTTCCTGGATTTATGTATCAACGTGAAAGTTGGACATTTGGCATGTACTTTATATAAGAAAACTACACACAGAAATACTTTTTTTCATTTTAAGAGTTTTCACCCTAGATCTCTCAAAGAGAATCTGCCATTTAGTCAATTTCTTAGACTTCGATGAAATTGCACTGAGATTGCTGATTATTACACACATGCCAACAAATTAGCAAGTGATCTTAAGGAACGAGGCTACCCGAAGAAATTGGTATCCCATGCCCTTAAGAAAGCAAGATTCACGCCTCGAGAAAACTTCAGGATCGCATAACATGTGTCACTACTTATAGCACACAATCATTTGCAATCAAGAAGAAACTCTTGAAATATTGGTCCATGGTGAGTAACTGTCTCGAAGATAAAGGCAAACCTTTGTTTGCATTTAAAAGATCGAGAAACTTGAGGGACAAACTGGTACATTCTACCAGCCACGGCAAACCCAACATAAGTCACAGAATTCTTAGACCGTTGTTGGGACACTTCCCTTGTGGAAACTGCCGGGCTTGTAAATATACAAAGAAAATGTCCAATTTCAAAATTCAGGAGAGAACTGTCGAATTGTAAAACAGCTAATGTAATTTACTGCATCCAATGCCCATGTGGACTGAGATATGTGGGTCAGACCACAAGACCAGTCCACATAAGGATCAACGAACACCGATCCAGGATTAAGTGTAAGAATCACCAAGCGCCAATGGTGTCTCACTATGTGGCCTTTGCCCATACGCCTGAGGACATTCAATGGTGGGTACTGGATACTGTGAAAAATAGTTCCAACCCTAAGAGAGCATTGAATGACAAAGAGTCTAGATGGATCCATCGACTGCGAACTCTTGATAAATTGAGAGGTCTGAATGAGGAAACCCCCTCCTATCAATTTTTACATTGATTTTGGATACCCCCCAAATTTATCCTTCACTTTGGCGTGTGACTTTCCGTGGGCTTTTCCGATGCTTAGCCCGATTCATGTGGTCACTCCCTTCCCATGTTATCGACTATAACTGCACTGCACTTATAGTAGCCCCGTAGAAGTAATAGCTCCAAATCACCCAGGTAGCCACCATACAGACTATACGGTTTTCCGTCTGCAATGCGCATTATTTTTAGACTTTGTATTAAGCGGCCTGGCCCGCTTGACCGCTGTGCTACCATCACAAGCAGGGTGCTATTCCCCCTTTTGGCCACTACCACTACAATGGCGCACTTTTTCGGCGCCTGGACCGCATACCCAGTCTCGAATTACGTCAGTAACGTGGTTGCTCAGGCGCACGCCACACAACTCGATGATCTTTCATCTATGCGCTTGCATATAGAGCTCGCTTAACTCAATCAGGGCTGCACTACTATATTTTGGACATCATTGCCGTGAGGACCTTTTAGCCTCGCACGGCTGCATCGGTGAGACTGCTGAAACTGTATGACAATGACACGCGCTGTTTTTCATCCCGGCACACCCACATGACAGCCCTGCTGTGCTTACCGTAGTTCTCTTCTCTCATGGGATTCGGGTGAGTATGAATGATTAGATGTAGTCTAATGTAGTCCCCAGCCCACACCTTAGTTGTTGGCCACATATAGTGAGCATTTTGCCTTAATGCATTATTCTGGCATTTGTTTTTCTCGACTTTTAGATGCACATATTCAAGATGAGCAACGAATGATCCATTTGGTGCGTGCACACATGAATACATGCTACTTTTCAATGACCAGTATTAACCACGGCTTCAGGTCAGCCTCTTCTTTTAGTACATTTACTGTCTATATACTGTCTACCACTTAGGTTTTAGGAACATGATGTGAGAGAAGTTGACATATTTTTCGGGTTCTACTCTTGTTTCCTCCCTAGAAAAGTGATGTGTGTATTGGGCCCTTCGCACCTGAGTGTCTCCAAGCTAGCTGATACCATAAAATTCTAATCCAGCCAAGCCGAGATTTGTTTCCAGGCACTTCTTCTATTATTCCATCTGAGGTAAATTTACCCTCCATGGTGTGGGGCACATTACCCAGATCCGGTGATGTTACTACACCGTTAAAGTTTCCTTGCTTGTTGCTATCAATAATTCTTGGTCTATATATACTACCTGTTTCTCAGACTCAATTTCACTATACACAGACTAAAGCACTTTTTATTTTTTGGATTATGGGCACACATTTCTGCCAGAAGCACCATTCTCTAGAACTTGACTTGCTTCTGGCTTTTGGTGTTAATCTCTGCTTTTCTTCCCTATCCTTAGCGGAGGTATTGATCACTTTTGTTCATGACTTGAGTTTCTCTTCTTTTTTTACATTTATTTCCAACAGGAATTGAAAAGTTTTTAATCTTTCATTAGCCATCTACGGGTGGCTTTTTAACCTGAATTTTTGCCCCTTCCCTTTTCCCTTTTCTGTTTTTTCCATAGGGGTCAAAAACCATATACATCTGACCTTTGGTCCTGAGGAAGGCGTTTTCTGTTTAGACCTCTACGCCGAAACGTATTTGACCACACCTGACTGACCTCTTTGGCCGACAGCGGTGGCCACTGTTTCTACATGTATTAGGCCAGTTTACATATACGTAGACCTGAGCAGCACTGTAAGAAGCGGTTGGCAAGTGTGAATGTATAAACCAAGCTTACACTAGCCATATATCTACACACCCCACCAGGAATTATAATTGTTTTTTCAATCCTTGGTTTTCCTTGGAATGAACACAGGTGGACTTCCATAAATAAAACAGGGTGAAAAGTGAACAACCTAATAATATCTTTCTGCTATAAGGATAGAATTCATGTCCTGTGATACTTAGAATTGTTTTGTTTGAATGGAAAGTCTTTTTTTCATTGGTTTGTTCTTTTGAATTGTTTAATTTTCTGTATATTTTCTTTACTTTACCTGTTTTCAATTATTATTGTTTTTTTACGGTGCATGATTTATTCTGATGCCGATAATATGATTATAATATGTTATGTATTCAAATTTAGCCCGCTTCCAGATAATATTTTGTTAAATGACATTGAGGCTCATGCACAAAAGATTGTTTTATGTTTTTCATTAAAATAACGAGAAATACTATTTTGTCTATGATCAAGATTCTGTATTGTGTCAAATGTATATCTTCAAAGCAATGATCTTCTGATAACATCAATGACATAATTATATGCAAAGAAGAGGTTAAACACACATAACTTAGGAGCAATAGATCTAGTCTGTGGTAATCCTTGCTTAAAACAGTTTAACACACAAACTAAGGTTACAGAAAATAATGTGAGCATCGGTAATGGATATACCGCATCACCATTACTTTGTACCCTGTGGGGACACAATTTTGTGATTTTTGTTGCATTCTTTCCCCAGTCTCCCACAGAGTAGGGGTTTCACCCTTCAGTATATATATATATGGGCCTTGCGTCTACGGCTGTTGGTGCGACCCCTGTCGCTGTGTTCCACAGCACCTTCTCCACCCTCTTCATCAGTTGACGCTGCAGACAGGGAGAAATAAAACACAGGCATCAGGGCACTGTATAATGGACTCATAAACACATGACAGTTGTACATGAGTGGCATTGGCAAACTTCAGACATGGCATCATAATCCCCAACACACATGTCATTTCAACTTGTACACATGAGCTATACCACAGCCATATCGCAACAGCCAGCACCATCCATACACATACAACAGCATGAGCAGGCAAAGGTGAGCCAGACATCACATGTGACACAGGGAGTGCACTACACATGCACACACACCACCACACTTGCATGCATGTGTACACCTCTGCCAACTGTCGCAGTGTTCAGGTCGGCATCCATGTCACACCTGCCAATCATTCTTCCACATCCTTTGCCATGCAAGCTTACACACACAAGCACCATCCATTTGTCACACATGAGAGCCCTCGCATATGTCAGCCTCACAGCCCTGTACCCCCCCCATACTTGGCCACATAAAACCACATGTGTAACCTGCACACTCCTGCCACACCACCACACGCACAGCTTACAATCAGTATGCATGTAAACTTACCGCTCGACTACAGACGGGTCTGCCTCTCAAGGACCTGCACGTGGAGCGCTGGGGATATGCGTTCCAGGACCCTCATCTGATCTTCCGACAAGTGGCCCCGGCGCCCCTTAGCATCCGCTGCTTTCAGGAGGCGCCGGGCCTTCTTGAGGGTCCTGGACCTGAAGTCCTCCCAGCGCTTCTTCACAAGATGAAATAGTCAGACTGCCACCCCATCTGTGTTGATGGCAGTCACGATGTCCGTCCAGATCCGAGTCCGTCCTTCCTTGTCGGCGCGCAACCTTCCAAAGAGGGCATCATACTGCCCCAGGACATGCTCCACCAGGACACCAACTTCGGTGGCAGTGAAGCTGGTGCCCCTCTGCCTCTCTGGCCGGTGGTTGCCACTTGTGCCAGATGTTGCAGTGCCCGACATGGCAACCCCAGAGGCAGGAGTGGGGGGCAACTGGGTCCTGGGGCTGGGCTGTGGAGCGAAGGTATCCCAGTTGGGAGTCTTCGGTTCCAGCAGGGGTAGTCACAATAACAGCACCCCTGGCTGATGTGCAGGCAGCAAATGGCAGGACACGTGGGCAGCAGGCAGTCAAGCAGCAGCAGATGGCAGGTGGGAGCGTGCTCGGGACTCTAGGAGGCAGTAAGTCGGCCTTCTGGGCAGGAGCGTGGTCTTCCATGTGCTTACGCGTGGCCAGCTTCATACAGAGTGATTTGGCATGTGAAAATCCAGCACGTCTGCGTGTAATTCGAGGAAAGGCCCTTAGCGCGTAAGCGCATCAGCACACGTACGTTAATTCATTGGCCCAAAGGCCCCCAGGCGCGTCTGTGATGTCATGCGCATGGCCGTTGATAATGGCGCGTGTAAAAAAAAATACACGTCTGAGTGTCAAAGCGTGTAATTGGTGGAAATGGCCTCAGCGCGTATGCGCGTCTGTGACGTGTGTATAAAAGGTACGTGTAGAACACCATTTCCTTGTACGTGCTTTTCGTGGAGAGCGAGTGGGTGAAATCTGTATTTCTTGTCAGTTCACACGCGATTTACTTCACGGCGTTTCAAGTTGGTACTCCCTGTTACCTCTGACAGCTTTTTCTCTTTTCCTCTTTTTCCTGGGCCTGTTTCCTCAAACAGCGTTCCCTTCTACTGTTGTCCTGTCTCCTCAGACAGCGTACAATTCTTCTTTTGCCGGGGGTGTTGCCAACGCGCACATGCGCGTCTTTTTCACGCTTTTTTTCCTGGCAGACAGTGAGTGGCGCACGTATTTAACATCTGTGCTTGCCCCGTGTGTCGCGTACCACTTCAGAGGTCATTCTAGGCTGCGTGTGACACGCATACGTTCATTCTTGTGTTTCTGGGTGCCACAGCGTAGTGCAGCTTTATTTTTCCACACACGTGGTCTAGGACGGGTTGCGTGCACCTTACTTCCCTTTTTTGGGGTGCCTGTGCATTGCGCGACCCGTCATCTTTCCCCAGGGGGTGACATACAGCCTTGCTAGAGCACTAGGATACGATTACCATCTGGTACCCAACCCCTTTGACCCCCAATTGCCCAGGACAATAGTTCACAGCGACTCCCATACGCACAATAACATCAGTGCCATGGCTGGGAGACGAACAAGCTGTAAGGGTGGCAAAGGTGGCCGAGCCCCAAGTGGTGGCCGTGGTGGATCCGGTAGGGGATGTGGACGTGACTTGCAGGGTGCCCCTAACCCCCCATGTGTGGAGGACCAGTCAGGGACACCCATGCCCCCCCCTGGTTGAGGGTAACGTGGCTGACACCATCCATGCTCAGCCCTTGTTGGACCAGCCCACTTTGGCACCCAACCTGGCACAGGGTGACTCCATGGCTGACTTCCAGGTCAGCAGGTCTAGGCCACGTGCGCCGGTGCACGTTGGTGTCATCAGGCCACGTGGATCAGGGGCAGCTAGGTCATCTGCTGCCCCGAGTAGGCAGCGTGGGGAGGGTGCAGGGGCAGCTGCGGCTCCATCCACCCCACCTCTCACACACCCAGCCAGGACAGTGTCGGTCCAAGTCCATCCTGCTGACATTCCCCCTGACACCATCACACTTGAGCTAATGCCTGCACCAACTCCCATGCTGAGTGTGCAATCCCACACTCCTAATACAGAGTCCACCGGGGCTCCTGCCCGTAGTGTCCAGAGTGGCGTAGGACACTCAGGATCCCCACCACCTTCCAAGCGGAAGAGGAAGAGTGCTCGTCCAGTAGAGGCTGATGCCCCAGGCACGGCTACACAGTCCGGCCCGTCAAGGAAGCCCAGCTTCAATGAGGCCGAACTGAATGCACTTGTAGAGTATATGTCCGCACATGACCGCGAAATGGTGATTATTGCAGGATCCAAGACCACAACTGCAAAATGTCTGGCACACTGGCAGACCATCGCGGACATCATAAGTGCCCTTGGAATCGAGCGCTGGAATGATCTGAAGCGCAGGGCAAAGAATAAGCTTGCCTCAAGTCATGTCGCTACTCTAGTGACTGGAGGTGGGTCTCCAGCAGAGGACATAGAACTCACTCCACATGAGCATGTTGCTGGGACCTACGTCACGGAGGAACAGATCCAAGGCGTGGGAGAACTGGCAGATTACGAGGCATTGTCCGGTGAGTGCACATGCATGTGTGTGTCATCCATGTGCATGGTGTGTGTGTGAGGGCTTCTGTTTGGGTGCCAGTTGTGTGCCTGAGTGGTTTGGGTCACCCATGCCCCTCATCCAATACATTCTGCGCACCAGCATTTGGGTATAGCAGTATCCCTTCTGCCAACAGTAGACATCTAGCCCAACACCACGCCAGTTGCCCTTGAAGTGTCATCTTGCCACAACATTGTTGCCTATTTTTCTCTGTTTATTCAGGCAGATTGTTTGCATTCCACCACTTTTACTAGGCATTTTTCAGTCCTATTGTCACATGTCTGACATGGCTATGGTACAGTGGACTGACTTTGTTTCCTGCATACCATTTGTTTAGACATGTCCCTGTGCTATAGGACCATTTTGGACTGGCAGCTCCAGGTTAAACATTTGAACTATTTCAATTAAAAAAGCAATTTCATGAGCAAACTAGACTGAATGAACAATTGGTGCCCTCCTCTCCCTCTTCACTTTATGGCTAGGGTACATGCCATCTGTGTGATGGCATGTGTATTTGACCTGCCAATCACAGGCCAATGTGTGATGCCACTGCTAGGCAGCATGCAGCAAATGTGTTGATTTTCCATCTTGGTGTCATCAATGTGTGCCATTTGCCTCCCCTTCATACGCAGTGACGGTGCATGCATGGGAGGGTTTTAGTCATGTGGGACATGTGTCAATCAAGTACTGGTTCTGTAGCTTCTCAGCCCTAATTGTGTGCCATAGTGCTAATGCCTGTTTCCGTTTCTTTTCTTTTATGTCTTTGCAGGGGATGACGCACTTGATACTGCTGGGGTTGTGGAGATGGTGCAGACGCAGGAGGGGTCTCAGGGCCGACCGACCACCAGTGAGGGACGTGGTGTGGTGGTGGGTGAGAACCCACAACTGCTGAAGGTCGTGCTCTCAAGGGGTGTCTCTGGGTGCACCTCCCCCGAGCTGTATTCAGGTGTCGATTCGGATGATGAGACCTATGTGGCGTCGCAGGTGAGTGTTCCTGGGAGGGATTCTGTTCTGTCCGACCCACCTGCACCAGGGGTAGAACCCTCAATGCGGATGTCAGTGTTGGCAGGTACGCCTTTGGTGGTTATGGATGCAGGGTCACACTCCGCAACATCTGATCCTGTTCCTTGGCCAGCAGATCAGAGGGGGAATGCAGTCCTGCAGCCTCAGGCAGTGCCGGCACAGCAAGGCGCAGTTCGCCTTGCCCCAGACAGGTGTGGTGCCTGCTGACGTGGTGGCCGTACGCCACCTGGCAATACCGCATGGGAGCAATCCATATACGGTATGGCAACCCAACAGGCAGCATCATCAGAGATGATGGCTCAGGCCATGAATAGGGTGGCCACTTCCATTGTCCCCCCAGAAAGGATGATGGAGCGACTACAGCAGGCAACAGACTCCATCTGCCAGTCACACAGGGAGGACATGTTGGCGTCCGACAGGGGGGCGGCACTGGTGACTCTGCGAGAAGCCATTTCCAGAGAGTCGCAGGGCCACAGGGAAGTCCTGAGGGTGGAACTCCGTCACCTCAGGACGACTCTTGTTGAGCTTGAGGCTTCAACAAACACAAGGACAGAACAGCAGCTGGAGCGTCTCACACGTACGCTCTCAGCTGAGATGCAGGCAACTCGTGAGGAGGTCCAGTCATCCCGTGAGTTATTGCATGGGGACCTCCGCACGATTATCCTCCAGAACCAGACCTTCCAGACCCGAATGCTTGCTGCCATGGAGGACCAGACTAGGGCTTTGTATGGGCTGCCTCCCATAGTGCCACCACCGCCTGAGGCAGCTTCAGAGTCTGGGGAGAGCGACAGCAGTGATTCTCTCACAATAGGGTAGCCGTGCAGGCCATGAGCCCAAGGAGGTGTTTTTTTTTCCCCGCAAGAGCCACACAGGTGGGTTTTGGTGTGCACCCTGTCCTCGGACCTCCTGGGTGGCCTCCCCCACCCCCGGGCCTATTGATGGCCATTTTTGATGTATTTATTTTTTTTTAAAATTTTTGATTTTTTGGACAGTGTGTTGCCTTGTGTGGCTCCCGTGGGCATACACTGTATTGTGGCTGGGCACATGCAGGCTTGTCCTGAATTTGGGTCAGATGCTTGGGTTTGTGTGACACACACCCCTCCTGCTTCCCGTTTCCATGGCCTTGCAAAGGGTGTGCCCAAGTGACATTGACGTACACGGTGACGTTGGACTCCCATTTGATGTGTGGGCAGTCTGTAGTCAATACTGTGTATACATTCCTAGTGAATATTGTTGTTGTATTGTACACTGCATGGTGTATTGATGTGTGCCTCTGCATCCATCTCATCCTCCTAAGGCGGTCTACTTTGGAACTGGAGTCCATGTTGTAAGCAGTGCACCTACACTCTTGCGTGGCGCTAACACTGTATACTTGGAAGTGTTCGAAGTGCTGGCATTATCAGGTAGTGAGGCTACCAATTTTTTAAGTCTGTACTGTCATGTTTATGGTAGGTTGGAGGTTCTGTAGGTGATTGGTATTATTGGTAAGTATTTGGTAATGTGTGTTGTTGGTCCTGCATTACTGTGAACATTTCATGTGTGGCCAGTTTCCATTAGGGACACTGTAGTTGGTGACACTTGGGGCATGTTGTGGGGATTAATTTGTTTGCTCTCACATTGCATGACATGCCATGGTATATTGTGTGGCCGTGCCGTGGAGGGGTTGGGTGACATGGCACTGTTCTCATGTAGTATTTTGCAAGTGGGTATTCATTTCTGCTGCATGGAAGTGTGTGTTTTGATGACACTGCATTGGTGGTGTTTGTGTAGGTAGGGATGCACACATTGTGACACTTCCACATGAACAATCTCAGGCTGCTATGGTTCTGACAGTTGACTGTCCCTTTGTTCGTCATAATTTTCAGGTCGAGTCATCATTACTTATCAGATGGTATGTGCCAGGGCTGTGTGCACTCCACAAGGGTGTGATTTCTATGTGAAGTATAATTAGCCACCAGCTGCGTACGGGCTGCCTCACCCCATGCCCTTTCCCTTCCCATGCGCAGCGGGCGTGCATGTGGTTGGTGATGTGGGGGCACCACCATGTCCACAGCTAGGCCCCGGCGTGTTGCAACATTGTGCAGGACACATGCTGCCACTATGATCCTGCACACTAGTGTGGGTGCATATAACAGCTGCCCGCCAGAACGGTCAAGGGAGGGAAAGCATGACTTGAGCACTCCGAATGTGCGGTCCAGTATGCCGCGGGTTGCAATTTGGGCTGTGTTGTATCCTACCTCGGGAGGCGTGAGGGGGTTCCGAATTGGCGTCATCATGTGGGTGCTCAGAGGATAGGCACTGTCCCCTGGTGAGGAGGTGATGGGTATCATTAGTGGGGTAGTGACATAACTCTGCATCTGACATGCATGCATGTGCAGTGGCATTCATGCTCACCAAGCAGCCATGTATCGCCATGCCGCCCAGCTTCTAGGTCCCGGCTTAGGGTAGACATTCGGTAAATGAAGCTGTCGTGGGTGGACCCTGTATAGTTGGCATATACTGAGGTGATGATTCCCTTGGCATTACATACTACCTGCACGTTGATGGAATGCCAGTGCTTGCGGTTCCTATAGATGTGCTCAGATGCCGTGGGGGGACGTAGTGCCACATGGGTGCAGTCAATGGCACCTAGCACTTTGGGGAATTGTGCCACACCGTAGAAATCCAGGGCGGCAGCCTGCCTTTCTGCAGGTGTCCTGGGCAGGTATATGTGCCTGTGGACTGATGGGCATGCTGTGATGATGTTCAAGACCTGGTGTAGGCAGCGTGACTGCGTGGCCTGTGACACCCCACCCACTATGGCACTTGTCCGCTGAAATGATCCAGTGGCCAAGAAGTGCAGTACATAAAGGACCTTCTCCAGGGGCTGAGTGCTTGGGAGCACAGGGTGGGTGATATGAGGTCATCCTCCCACTCACTCACCAGGTCCAGTATTATGTGAGGTGGAAACCTGTACCTCCCATACACCTGGTCATCAGGCATCCCAAAAAGGCTGGTTCTGGGTGTGAAAATTCGGGCCCTCACTATCCTCCTCCTCTTCCTTTGGTAACCCACGGCCACTGCTGCTAGGAACGGTATATTCATCCTGGCGTCTGAGCTTGTTTGTTGTTTGCGCGCACTTTTATGCTGCGCGGGTCGACGTACGCCTGCTTCCTGCTGGCGTATGTGTTTCCGGATGAGCATGTTTTTTTGTGCGCATGACTTAGCCCCGTTCAATTCCATGGATACGTGTTGTTGGCGAGCGTGTAAAACTTCCCACGCACCCCTGTAATACACGTACCCAAGCAAATGACGTGTGAGAATTCCCGCGAACCCCTGTAATACACGTACCCAAGCAAATCGCGTGTGAGAATTCCCATGCACCCCTGTAATACACGTACCCAAGAAAATCGTGTGTGAGAATTCCCGTGCACCCCTGCAATAAACGTACCCAGGCCAATTGTGTGTACGCGCACTTTCCTCCAATTACACGCAATGATACTCTGACGTGCAGTGTTTCCACGTGTGCTCTGTCATCACTTGCTATGAGGGAAACACCCGCGCGCGTCACGTCACAGACGCGCTTATGGACCAATGGAATCGTGTATGCGTGCTGACACGCTTACGCGCTAAGGCCCTTTCCTCGAATTTCACGTTGACGTGCAGGATTTTCACGTGCCAATTCACTCCGTATCAAGCTGGCCACGCGTAAGCACACGAAAGACTACACTCCTGCCCAGAAAGCCTCCCACGAGCCATCTGCTGCTGCCTGCCTGCCTGCTGCCACCGTGCCCTGCCATTTTGTGCCTGCACATCTGCCATCTGCAGGGGTCCAGTAGCTGTGTCCACCCCTGCTGGAACAGAAGACTCCCGACTGGTATGCCATCACTCCACAGCCCAGCCTCAGGACCCAGTTGCCCACCCACTCCTGCCTCTGGAGTTGGCATGTCGGGCACTGCAACATCTGGCACCAGTGGCAACCCCCGGCCAGAGAGGCAGAGCGGCACCAGCTTCACTGCCACCGAAGTTGGTGTCCTGGTGGAGCAAGTCATGGGGCAGTATTATGCCCTCTTCGGATCGTCACGCGCCAACAAGGAAGGATGGGACAGGATCTGGGACGACTTGGTGGTTGCCATCTACGCGGAGGGGGTGGCAACCCGCAACATCCAGAAAGTCAAGAAGCGCTGGGAGGACTTGAGGTCCAGGACCCTCTTGAAGGCCCGGTGCCTCGTGGAGGGGTGCCGGGGCCGCATGAGTACCATCCAGCTGAGGGTCCTGGAACGTGTAGACCCAGCGCTCCACGCCCAGATCCTTTCGAGGCAGACCCGTCTGGAGTTGAGCGGTAAGTGGGCAAGCATTGCTGTGTGAGACAGGCCATGTTGCAGTGTGCTGGTTGTCTGATGCTTGCCTGTATGTGTGACATAGGCCATGTACGCATGTATGTTTGCAGGGACATCATGGTCATGCATGTGAGACCAGTAATGTGTGAACCACACGGTTGGTGCATGTGGTTAAATGCAACATGGGGAGCCCTATGTGGATTGGACACATGAGAGCATGCCAGTCTCTGTTCCTGGACATGGGTGGGGGTGAGGGATGGGTGCTGATGCCATGTACATGCATGGTATCCATATCTGTGTGTCTGACCTGCGTGTCTGTGACTTGTGAATGCCATGGATGCATGACACATGTCTGTGACAATGTACAGATTCACAGATGCAGCCTATTTATCCTTGTATCCACTGTGTCTGGGGTGTAGAAGTCCAGATGGATGAAATTACGTTGATGTGTGCGCATGTGATAGGCATGACCCATGATGCATGTGAGTTCCATAACAACATTGTATGTTTGGAGAGTCCCTTGGACATGTATGCAAATGTCAATAGCATGTGCCATGCCTGTTACTGTGTGTGTTTTGCCTGCACTGACCCATGTTTTGTGGAGGGACATGATGGAAGTGATCTTTGACAGTGCCACTCATCTGCTATTGCTTCCTGTCTAGGGGACCATTGTACAGTACCCTGATGCTTGTGTTCTATGTCTCCCTCTACACAGCGGCAAGTGAAGAAGAGGGCGGAGACGGCGCTGTGGAGCAAAGCGGCGGGGATGCCCCCACGGCTGCAGCGGAAGGGGTGGGTGAGCCCCCACAGGGGCTTGCAATGGCGGAAGACGGTGTGGAGCCATCCAGGTTGGTGGTTTCCACAGAGGTGGAGGAGGCCGCAACTGAGGTGCACATGGGGCCTGGTGGCGGCATCCCTGCTGGTGCAAGTGGTGCAGTCCAGGGGCAGGGGCAGGAGGCAGCACAGGTCACCGTGGAGGGGCCTGTGCATGTCATTGTCCCTGGCACTGTGACTGCACCACCATGCACCAGCAGGGATGCCCCATCCCAGGACCGTCCGCAGGTAGGGGGGATGTCCATGTCATCTGACTCCCCTCCACCTGCGGACGAGGGGACCCGTGGCCGTATGGAGAAGGTCCTGATTGGTGTCGCGTTGGGTGTCATTCGTGATGACGTGCATGCTTCCCAGGAGGAGCTTGCATGTCATCACGAAGAGCACCGTGTCAAAGTGGCCCAGTTGGGATCGGCCGTGGTCGGGGGTTTCATACATGTGTCAACCAATCTGGCGGCCCTCTCCTCCTCTGTGGAGACTACACGCTAGTCGTTCTCCATGCTGTCTTCCGGCCCACATGCCACCAGGGCCCCCTGTGGACCTGCCCTGACCAACTCAGCCAGCTTGGTGGGGATCCAATCCCAGCCACAGTCGGGAGTCAGAGGTCCAGCAGGGGTGGACACCACAGCAAATGGACCCCAGCAGATGGAGGATGTGCCGGAATCATTGGGCAGGGCACGTGCACGACGGCATCGGTGGATTCCATCAGCCTCATGCTGGCAGAGGCAGTTGCGTCGGAGGCAGCAGCGGAGTCAATGTGGGAGGCATCATGGCTCGGGGCAATCTACATCAGAGGGGCAGGCATCGGCCGAGGGCAGGAGGAGCCAGGACGGGAAGTGTCTTCCGTGTGGCAGCAGTTGGGCCAGCAGATAGGTGAGGAGCGGCGACGGGCGGAAAGGGCGCGGCTCACGATGGTCAGGGCAGAGAACTCCATGCGGAGGGCCCTGAGGTGGGACGAGTGCCTCGAGGGAATCCGCAGGGAGTTGGAGGAGGACATGTCGGCGTCCCTGCGGCCCCTCTGAGCCATGGAACAGGACCGCCTCCGGGACATCGAACAGGAGTTTGATGATGCCCTGACCCGGAACACCACGGAGTGAGCCACTGGACTAGCCCGCCACCTTTGTATATAGTTAATTAGTGGTGGGTTTTATTTCTTTTTTTTAATTTGGGGCGCTTGGACTATGCCCCACTTTTTTGTATATATTTATTAGTTAGGTAGGTTTTATTGTAGGTTTCATTTACATCGTTGGGATCATGGACCATGGATTTGCTCTTTGTACATAGTTTGACAGTGGATTTGTGGCCTTCATCTTTTATTATTTTTTTGACCATGGAGCAATGGATTTTCACTTTACTTTCCCTTTGGATTTGCTTTGTTGGACAGTGACTTTGGACACAATTTATTTACAGTTATTTTGGAGTCCCATTTTCGTTATTTATTATTTTTGTGGACATGCTGCATTTTGATATTTGTTGCCATTATTGTTTGTTTAGATTTCATTCACTTCATTTACACTGTAATACATTTGTGTTCCTTACTTCTATGTGTGGACTTTTCTCATTGGTTTCATGCCTGTAGGAATGTGGGTTTTCACAGTCATGTGTTGCCATTGTGTGGGTTTGACAGACTTGTACTCATGCGCATACTGCTTATTTGTTATCTATCATGTAATGGGTATTTCCATTTTGAATGGATGTAAAGCTTGGTTGGGTGTTTGGACTGGGGTGGCGTGGGGTGGAATTTGGGTGGGCATAAGAGCCTGGGATCTGGATTGTGATGACGTGTTGGCTGGGGGACATGTGTGGGGGCCTGCTGGCAGGTGCCCCGCACTGCTGGGGGGGTGGGGGTGGTGGGAGACATGTGTGGGGGCCTGGTGGAGGGTGCCCCTGGCTGCTGGGGGGTGGGGGTGCAGGGGAACATGAGTGGGGGCCTGGTGGAGGGTGCCCCTGGCTGCTGGGGTGTGGGGGTGCAGGGGGACATGAGTGTGGGCCTGGTGGAGGGTGCCCCTGGCTGCTGGGGGGGTGGGGGTGCAGGGGGACATGAGTGGGGGCCTAGTGGAGGGTGCCCCTGGCTGCTGGGGGGTGAGGGTGCAGGGGGACATGAGTGGGGGCCTGATGGAGGGTGCCCCTGACTGCTGGGGGGTAGGGGTGCAGGGGGACATGTGTGGGGCCTGGTGGAGGGTGCCCCTGACTGCTGGGGGGTGGGGTGGTGGGAGACATGTGTGGGGGCCTGGTGGAGGGTTCCCTTGGATGCTGGTGGGTGGGGGTGCAGGGGGACATGAGTGGGGGCCTGGTGGAGGGTGCCCCTGGCTGCTGGGGTGTGGGGGTGCAGGGGGACATGAGTGGGGTCCTGGTGGAGGGTGCCCCTGCCTGCTGGGGGGTGGGGGTGCAGGGGGACATGAGTGGGGGTCTGGTGGAGGGTGCCCCTGACTGCTGGGGGGTAGGGGTGCAGGGGGACATCAGTGGGGGCCTGGTGGAGGGTGCCCCTGACTGATGGGGGGAGGGGGTGGTGGGAGACATGTGTGGGGGCCTGGTGGAGGGTGCCCCTGGATGCTGGTGGGTGGGGGTGCAGGGGGACATGAGTGGGGGCCTGGTGGAGGGGGCCCCTGGCTGCTGGGGGGTGGGGGTGCAGGGGGACATGAGTGGGGGCCTGGTGGAGGGTGCCGCTGGCTGCTGGGGGGTGGGGGTGCAGGGGGACATGAGTGGGGGCCTGGTGGAGGGTGCCCCTGGCTGCTGGGGTGTGGGGGTGCAGGGGGACATGAGTGGGGGCCTGGTGGAGGGTGCCCCTGACTGCTGGGGGGTGGGGGTGCAGGGGGACATTAACTGGGGGCCTGTTGGAGGGTGCCCCTGACTGCTGGGGGGTGGGTGTGCAGGGGGACATGAGTGGGGGCCTGGTGGAGGGTGCCCCTGACTGCTGGGGGGTGGATGTGGTGGGCGACATGTTTGGGGACCTGGTGGAGGGTGCCCCTGGATGCTGGTGGGTGGGGGTGCAGGGGGACATGAGTGGGGGCCTGGTGGAGGGTGCCCCTGGCTACTGGGGGGTGGGGGTGCAGGGGGACATGAGTGGGGGCCTGGTGGAGGGTGCTCCTGACTTCTGGGGGGTGGGGTGGTGGGAGACATGTGTGTGGGCCTGCTGGCAGGTGCCCCTGACTGCTGGGGGGTGGGGGTGGTGGGAGACATGTGTGGGGGCCTGGTGGAGGGTGCCCCTGGATGCTGGTGGGTGGGGGTGTAGGGGGACATGAGTGGGGGCCTGGTGGAGGGTGCCCCTGGCTGCTGGGGGGTGGGGTTCAAGGGGACATGAGTGGGGGCCTGGTTCAGGTTGCCCCTGGCTGCTGGGGTGTGGGGGTGCAGGGGGACATGAGTTGGGGCCTGGTGGAGGGTGCCCCTGGCTGCTGGGGGGTGGGGGTGCAGGGGGACATGAGTGGGGGCCTGGTGGAGGGTGCCCCTGACTGCTGGGGGGGTGGGGCTGCAGGGGGACATGAGTGGGGGCTTGGTGGAGGGTGCCCCTGACTGCTGGGGGTGGGGGTGGTGGGAGACATGTGTGGGGTCTGGTGGAGGGTGCCCCTGGATGCTGGTGGTTGGTGGTGCAGGGGGAGATGAGTGGGGGCCGGGTGGAGGGTGCCCCTGGCTGCTGGGGGGTGGGGGTGCAGGGGGACATGAGTGGGGGCCTGCTGGAGGGTGCCCCTGACTGCTGGGGGATGGGGGTGGTGGGAGACATGTGTGTGGGCCTGCTGGCAGGTGCCCCTGACTGCTGGGGGGTGGGGTGGTGGGAGACGTGTGTGGGCCTGCTGGCAGGTGCCCCTGACTGCTGGGGGGTAGTGGTGGTGGGGGACATGTGTGGGGGCCTGGTGGAGGGTGCCCCTGGATGCTGGTGGGTGGGGGTGCAGGGGGACATGAGTGGGGGCCTGGTGGAGGGTGCCCCTGGCTGCTGGCGGGTGGGGGTGCAGGGGGACATGAGTGGGGGCCTGGTGGAGGGTGCCCCTGGCTGCTGGGGGGTGGGGGTGCAGGGGAACATGAGTGGGGGCCTGGTGGAGGGTGCCCCTGACTTCTGGGGGGTGGGGGTGGTGGGAGACATGTGTGTGGGTCTGCTGGCAGGTGCCCCTGACTGCTGGGTGGTGGGGGTGGTGGGAGACATGTGTGGGTGTCTGGTGGAGGGTGCTCCTGGATGCTGGTGGGTGGGGGTGCAGGGGGACATGAGTGGGGGCCTGGTGGAGGGTGCCCCTAGCTGCTGGCGGGTGGGGTTGCAGGGGGACATGAGTGGGGCCGGTGGAGGGTGCCCCTGGCTGCCTGGGGGGTGGGGGTGCAGGGGGACATGAGTGGGGGCCTGGTGGAGGGTGCCCCTGACTGCTGGGGGTGGGGGTGCAGGGGGACATGAGTGGGGGCCTGGTGGAAGGTGCCCCTGACTGCTGGGGGGTGGGGGTGGTGGGAGACATGTGTGGGCCTGGTGGAGGGTGCCCCTGGATGCTGGTGGGTGGGGGTGCAGGGGGACATGAGTGGGGGCCTGTTGGAGGGTGCCCCTGGCTGCTGGGGGGTGGGGGTGCAGGGGGACATGAGTGGGGGCCTGGTGGAGGGTGCCCCTGACTGCTGGGGGGTGGTGGTGGTGGGAGACATGTGTGTGGGCCTGCTGGCAGGTGCCTGTGACTGCTGGGGGGTGGGGGTGGTGGGAGACATGTGTGGGGGCCTGGTGGAGGGTGCCCCTGGATGCTGGTGGGTGGGGGTGCAGGGGGACTTGAGTGGGGGCCTGGTGGAGGGTGCCCCTTGCTGCTGGGGGGTGAGGGTGCAGGGGGACATGAGTGGGGGCCTGGTGGAGGGTGTCCCTGGCTGCTGGGGGGTGGGGGTGCAGGGGGACATGAGTGGGGGCCTGGTGGAGGGTGTCCCTGGCTGCTGAGGGGTGGGGATGCAGGGGGACATGAGTGGGGGCCTGGTGGGGGTGCCTCTGACTGCTGGGGGGTGGGGGTGCAGGGGGACATGAGTGGGGGCCTGGTGGAGGGTGCCCCTGACTGCTGGGGGGTGGGGTGGTGGGAGACATGTGTGGAGGCCTGGTGGAGGGTTCCCCTGGATGCTGGTGGGTGGGAGTGCAGGGGGACATGAGTGGGGGCCTGTGGAGGGTGCCCCTGGCTGCTGGGGGTGGGGCTGCAGGGGGACATGAGTGGGGGCCTGGTGGAGGGTGCCCCTGACTGCTGGGGGGTGGGGGTGGTGGGAGACATGTTTGTGGGCATGCTGGCAGGTGCCCCTGGCTGCTGGGGGGTGGGGGTGGTGGGAGACATGTGTGGGGGCCTGGTGGAGGGTGCCCCTGGATGCTGGTGGGTGGGGGTGCTGGGAGACATGTGTTAGTGATCAGTAGTGGAAGGTGACATGTGGGTTGGCTGGGGGCATGGCCATGGTGGGTGGGCTGCCTGCGGGACATGAGCTGGGGTGCAGGGTAGTCCCCTGTGGTGTGGGCTGCCTGCAGGGGCCGTGGAGGGTGTAGAGGGAACACCTGGGAGGACCCACTCAGTCAATTCATGTGTAGTACTATCCGGCACCCTCGAAATACACGTACCCTGCTGAAATCGCGTGTAGAACTTCCCGCGCACCCCGGAAAACACATACCCTGCAGAATTGGCGTGTGGAACTTCACGCGTACCCCGGAATCCACGTACCCTGCTGAAATCGCGTGTGGAACTTCCCGCGTACCCCAGAATACACGGACCCAGGCAATTCGCGTGTGGGACTTCCTGCGCACCCCGGAATACACGGACCTAGGCAATTCACGTGTGGAACTTCCCGCGCAGCCCGGAAAACACGTACCCAGGCCAAGCGCGTGTGGAACTTCTGTCGCACCCCGGAATCCACGTACCCTGCTGAAATCGTGTGTGGAACTTCCTGCGCACCCCGGAATACATGTACCCTGCAGAATTAGCATGTCGAACTTCACGCACACCCTGGAATCCACGTACCCTGCTGAAATCGCGTGTGGAACTTCCCGTGCACCCCGGAATACACGTACCCAGGCCAATCACATGTGGGACTTCCCGCGCACCCTGGAATACACGGACCCAGGCAATTCGCGTGTGGAACTTCCCACGCAGCCCGGAATACACGTACCCAGGCCAATCTCGTGTGGGACTTCCCGCGCACCCCGGAATACACGGACCCAGGCAATTCGCGTGTGGAACTTCCCACACACCCCGGAATACACGGACCCAGCCAATCGTGTGTGGGACTTCCCGCACACCCCGGAATACACTTACCCAGGCAAATCGCGTGTGGGACTTTTCGCGCCCCCCAGAATACACGTACCTAGGCAAATCGCGTATGGGACATTCCGCGCAGCACAGAATACACGCACACGCTATTTTTCACACAGCGGGTGTCCGTGTTTGTCGCGTACCCCTTTGCACGTCATTTGTCTTAGAGGGCCACAGTATGTGACATTCATCATAGCTGTATATAGGTGCTTTTTGTTGGCGCACATTTTGGCGCACATTTATTTCAGGGGCAGGGACACTACCGCTTGCTTTCTTGTAGCGGACGTGTTTGGGCCTGTGCGCTGGTTTGACCGTGCGCTGGTTTGCCCTATTGGATTCCATGAATTTGTGTTGTAGGCGTTCCGCGCACTTGCCTCCTGTACTTCCACCATGACGCCCACATGTGGACGAGTTGTTCCCCATTCCGATTGTTACGCCCCGTGTTCCGCCTATTTTTGTTGTGTGCGGCGCGCTATGTGCGATTTCGCTGTGGCCGTGGCGCACGCCATTAGATATCCTGTGCGCCGGCGTGCGTCTCGCACTTTTTCAGTGCACATCCGATATTTTTCTCGCGCACAGCCTTCCATGAATCGATGTGCGCTGGTTTCCCAGCGATTTTCGCACTTGCACTGCGATTTTCGCACTTTTACTGCGATTCGCACGTTTTGGCACCTCTGCGCGGGAATTTTCGGCGCACATTAATTCCATGAATCGACACCCAAGTGTCCTGGGATGTTTGTAAATAAACAAAATGGGGGTGTTCTGAGGACGCTATGAAATTGTTCTAAGAACACATCAAGTGTCCTGAGATGTTTGTAAATAAACAAAATGGGGGTGTTCTGAGGGCGCTAGACCTGTCCGAATTGTTCGCAAGCAAGCTGAAACTGTCCTAAGAAGACACACGGTGTCCTGAAATGTTCATAAATAAATGAAATGGGTGTGTCCTGAGGATGCTATGACTGTCCGTATTGTTCACAGGCAAGTTGAAACTGTTCTAAGAATACAGACGATGTCCTGAAATGTTCGTAAATAAACAAAATGGGGTTGTCTTGAGGACGCTGTCCGTATTGTCCGTAGGCAAGTTGAAATTGTTCTAAGAACACATTATGTGTCCTGGGATGTTTGTAAATAAACAAAATGGAGGTGTCCTGAGGACGCTATACCTGTCTGTACTGTTCGTAGGCAAATTGAAACTGTTCTAAGAACACATCAAGTGTCCTGGGATGTTCATAAATAAACAAAATAGCTGTGTCCTGAGGACACTATGCCTGTTCGTACTGTTCACAGGCAAGTTGACACTGTTCTAAGAACACTTGCGGTGTTCTGAAATGTTCGTAAGTAAACAAAATGGGGGTGTCCTGAGGATGCTGTCCATATTGTTCATAGGCAAGTTGAAATTGTTCTAAGTACATGTGTCCTGGGATGTTCGTAAATAAACAAAATGGGGGGGGGTCCTGAGTATGCTTTACATGTCCGTACTGTTTGTAGGCAAGTTGAAATTGTTCTAAGAACACATCAAATGTCCTGGGATGTTCGTAAATAAACAAAATGGGGTTGTTCTGAGGACGCTAGTACTTTCTGAACTATTCGCAAGCTGGCTGAAACTGTCCTAAGAAGACATGCGGTGTCCTGAAATGTTCGTAAATAAACGAAATGGGTGTGTCCTGAGGATGCTATGACTGTTCCTATTGTTCGCAGGCAAGTTCAAACTGTTCTAAGAATACAGACGATGTCCTGAAATGTTCGTAAATAAACGAAACGGTGGTGTCCTGAGGACGCTGTCCGTATTGTTCGTAGGCAAGTTGAAATTGTTCTAAGAACATGTGTCCTGGGATGTTCGTAAATAAACAAAATGGGGGTGTACTGAGTATGCTATACCTGTCCGTACTGTTCATAGGCAAGTTGAAATTGTTCTAAGAACACATCAAGTGTCTTGGGATGTTTGTAAATAAACAAAATGGGGGTGTTCTGAGGACGATAGACCTCTCCGGATTGGTCGCAAGCTAACTGAAACTGTCCTAAGAACACACGCGGTGTCCTGAAATGTTCGTAAATAAACGAAATGGGTGTGTCCTGAGGATGCTATGACTGTCTGTATTGTTCGCAGGCAAGTTGAAACTGTTCTAAGAATACAGACGATGTCCTGAAATGTTCATAAATAAACGAAATGGAGGTGTCCTGAGGACGCTGTTCGTATTATTTGTAGGCAAGTTGAAACTGTTCTAAGAACATGTGTCCTGGGATGATCGTAAATAAGCAAAATGGGGGTGTCCTGAGTACGCTATACCTGTCCGTACTGTTCGTAGGCAAGTTGAAATTGTTCTAAGAACACATCATTTGTCCTGGGATGTTTGTAAATAAACAAAATGGGGGTGTTCTGTAGATGCTAAACCTGTCTGAATTGTTCGCAAGAAAGCTGAAACTGTCCTAAGAACACAAGCGGTGTCCCGAAATGTTCGAAAATAAATGAAATGGGTGTGTCCTCAGGATGCTATGACTGTCCGTATTGTTCGCAGGCAAATTGAAACTGGTCTAAGAATACAGACGATGTCCTGAAATGTTCGTAAATAAACGAAATGGGGTTGTCCTTAGGACGCTGTCCGTATTGTCCGTAGGCAAGTTGAAATTGTTCTAAGAACACATTATGTGTCCTGGGATGTTCGTAAATAAACAAAATGGGGGTGTCCTGAGGACGCTATACCTGTCCGTACTGTTCGTAGGCAAGTTGAAACTGTTCTGAGAACACATCAAGTGTCCTGGGATGTTCATAAATAAATGAAATAGGTTTGTCCGGAGGACGCTATGCCTGTTCGTACTGTTCGCAGACAAGTTGAAACTGTTCTAAGAACACTTGTGGTGTTCTGAAATGTTTGTAAGTAAACAAAATGGGAGTGTCCTGAGGATGCTGTCCATATTGTTCGTAGACAAGTTGAAATTGTTCAAAGAACATGTGTCCTAGGATGTTCGTAAATAAACAAAATGAGGGTGTCCTGCGTACACTATACCTGTCCGTATTGTTCGTAGGCAAGTTGAAATTGTTCTAAGAACACATCAAGTGTCCTTGGATGTTCGTAAATAAACAAAATGGGGGTGTTCTGAGGACACTAGAACTGTCCGAATTGTTCAAAAGCTAGCTGAAACTGTCCTAAGAACGCATGCGGTGTACTGAAATTTTCGTAAATAAACTAAATGGGTGTGTCCTGAGGATGCTATGACTGTCCATATTGTTCGCAGGCAAGTTGAAACTGTTCTAAGAATACAGACGATGTCCGGAAATGTTCGTAAATAAACAGAATGGCGGTGTCCTGAGGACGCTGTCCGTATTGTTCGTAGGCAAGTTGAAATTGTTCTAAGAACATGTGTCCTGGGATGTTCGTAAATAAACAAAATGGAGGTGTCCTGAGCACGCTATACCTGTCCGTACTGTTCGTAGGCAAATTGAAACTGTTCTAAGAACACATCAAGTGTCCTGGGATGTTCATAAATAAACAAAATAGGTGTGTCCTGAGGATACTATGCCTGTTTGTACTGTTCGTAGGAAAGTTGGAACTGTTCGAAGAACACTTGCGGTGTTCTGAAATGTTCGTAAGTAAATGAAATGGGGGTGACCTGAGGACACTGTCCATATTGTTCGTAGGCAGGATGAAATTGTTCTAACAACATGTGCCCTGGGATGTTCGTAAATAAACAAAATGGGGGTGTCCTGAGTACGCAATACCTGTCCGTACTGTTCGTAGGCAAGTTGAAACTGCTCTGAGAACACATCAAGTGTCCTGGGATGTTCATAAATAAGCGAAATAGGTTTGTCCGGAGGACGCTATGCCTGTTCGTACTGTTTGCAGACAAGTTGAAACTGTTCTAAGAACACTTGCGGTGTTCTGAAATGTTCGTAAGTAAACAAAATGGGGGTGTCCTGAGGACGCTGTCCATATTGTTCGTAGACAAGTTGAAATTGTTCAAAGAACATGTGTCCTGGGATGTTCGTAAATAAACAAAATTAGGGTGTCCTGAGTACGCTATACCTGTCCGTAGTGTTCGTAGGCAAGTTGAAATTGTTCTAAGAACCCATCAAGTGTCCTGGGATGTTCGTAAATAAACAAAATGGGGGTGTTCTGAGGACACTAGAACTGTCCGAATTGTTCACAAGCTAGCTGAAACTGTCCTAAGAACACATGCAGTGTCCTGAAATTTTCATAAATAAATGAAATGGGTGTGTCCTGAGGATGCTATGACTGTCCGTATTGTTCGCAGGCAAGTTGAAACTGTTCTAAGAATACAGACGATGTCCTGAAATGTTTGTAAATAAACAGAATGGCAGTGTCCTGAGGACGCTGTCCGTATTGTTCGTAGGCAAGTTGAAATTGTTCTAAGAACATATGTTCTGGGATGTTCGTAAATAAACAAAATGGGGGTGTCCTGAGGACGCTATACCTGTCCGTACAGTTCGTAGGCAAGTTAAAACTGTTCTAAGAACACATCAAGTGTCCTGGGATGTTCATATATAAATGAAATAGGTGTGTCCTGAGGATGCTATGCCTGTCCGTACTGTTCGCAGGCAAGTTGAAACTGTTCTAAGAACACTTGCGGTGTTCTGAAATGTTCGTAAGTAAACAAAATGGGGGTGTCATGAGGACGCTATACCTGTCCGTACTGTTCGTGGGCAAGTTGAAACTGTTCTAAGAACACTTGTCATGTTCGCGGACATTAAAAGTGCCCATATGGCATAGTTAAAATGTTTGACTTTATGTGTGTGATATGCTGTGGTGGTTGTGGCCAGGGCATAGAGTCTTGGGAGCATGGCCGTATGGTCATGCACCCAAGACTCTATGCCCTGGCCACAACCACCACAGCATATCACACCCATATTGGCTTATCCAATCTTGGGTGCATGGACAAGACCAAATTTATAAGCACAGAAGTTATAAGCTATTATGGGTGTGGTATGCTGCGTTGGTTGTGGCCAGGACCTAGAGTCTTGGGTGCATGGTCAAGACCAAATTTATAAACACTGAAGTTATAAGTCACTATTGGTGTGATTTGCTGCGATGTTTATACTTATTATAATATACTTACTGTTTGGTTTAGTAACTGGAGTACATGTATTCCTTGTTAATTTCTGTGATAAAAGAAAAGATCATGTTAGTATTGGTATTCTGTAATGACTTATAACATTGAATAATCAACATTTTTTGTTTTTTTAACCTCTTATTTAGTAGATTACAAACCAGTGTATTGTGCAATTTGCCAGTTTCTGTGTTTGTTGCTAAAATCATTGGGTCTGTGGAAAAAAAATCCATGTTGGATTAAAATGTTATGCTACAGTCTATTTGTTTGTTTGTTTTCAGTGTTCACTTGTTGTTTCTGACTAATGTTCTATATGTTGGTTTGTTTCAGATTTTTGGAGCAGTTAGATATCTGTTGACATATTGTAACTGTCTATTTTTTGGTATAATGTAGTGGTATTGATTTATCTGTTTGGTTATTGAAAATCTTGGGGCAGTTAGATACCAGTTGGCGTATTCTAACTGTTTATTTTTTTATATAATTTAGTGGTATTCATTTATCTGTTTAGTTGTTGTAGAATCTTGGGGCAGTTAGATAGCTGTTGGCATATTCTAACAGTTTATAGTTTTTTAATATAAGTTTTGTTAATGTTTAAGTACAGTTTAGTTAATACATTTTGGTTTTAAGAAGATTAAAAATGCGTGTGTAAGATTTGCTGGTAATCTCTGCTTTAGAGTAATGGTAGTATCATTACATTAGAACCATCCACATGTTTTTTTTTATATATGCCGTGTAGTGCCCTGCATTGGTTGTGGCTCCTGTGTGGTAGATTATACCTATTGTTGTGAAGGTTTTCTTATCAGTGATACTTGACCATGTGTGAATCCAGTCAGCTTGCAGTCGTTTTTGGTACCACCTGCATTGTAACGTAGAAGCATTAGTATTACGTCTTACTATGTGTTTGTATTAGTAAGGTGACGCGATTATCCAAATTGCAGGTAGAACATAATCTACCATGATTTGCATTTTGTACAAGTTGCTGAAATGGAACGGATTCACAATTAGGTATTGATACATACACAAAGCGCTCATTGGGGATTTGTTCTTGTGTCACATTGTTGCAGAGAGTGCATGTATGTTTCCACATGTATGAAATCTGGAAGATTTCATTTATAGGTATGTTTTTTGTGTTCCAGTACTTGTAATAAGTACATTAGAAATTCTTGTGGATCTTCCTGTGAGATTATAGTGAATTTCACCATTCCAGCACAGTAGTCCAATTGTTGTCTTATTTCATAAACACTATACATGTTGTCAGGATTGTTTGTTGTGTTTCTATGAAGTACTAACATGTGCAAACACAATTGGTCTGTACTGTGTAAGTAAATGTTGTCAACAATTGGTGGTAATTGAAATAGAATATTCATTGCTACATTTGCGTTGCAACTTACACCAATTGCATTTGAACGTTTAAATGGACCAGGTAGTTGCTTTTTTTGAGTTTCTCTTCCTTTTTTGAAGACGTACCTGGTTTATTTTCCCTAATAGTTTCTTTTTTGTTTGTGGTACTTGATGAAGTATTAGTTTTTTTTTTATTCTCTTTGGAGGATTTGCAGTGACATCCTGTTGCATTTCTGTTTGATTTAGTTTTCTTTTACAACATTTTACTTTTTGAGGAACAGGATATGTTTTTAGATGGGGGTATATAGTGATCGAAGTCTATTGTATTCTAAAATACAAGGAATATCAGCGTTTACTTTACTTGCATCAAAGTTGATTAGAAATAGACCGTCAAGTGTACGAAAGCGTGATAGTGCTACGTAGCTCATGCCTTCTTTAAAGACCGTGTTACCAATGTCTATCAATGCTTTGTCTAGGGTAAGACCGTGTGATTTATGAATGGTGACTGCATATGCAAGAGTTAGAGAAAATTGTTCTCTGCGTACATACATGTCTTTGAAGAGAAGGAATCGAGCTGTTGAGTGTCCTATCCATTTCACTTCTGAAGGTTTGTCAAAGAGAATATTGACAACTGAATGTTGTTGTCACGTGGGTATGTTTGAAAGCCAAAAACTGTTCACAGTGCTCCATTAACTAGTCCTCGATCAACGTCAAGGTTACGTTTAAGCAATACTCTGCAATTTAAGGATAATTTTAATAGTTTTTCCAATCCAGCTGTGTTGGAGATTGAATTTTCTAAACTATTTAGTCTTGTTGTGGCTTGTTCACACATGGGTAGTGTCATAGCATGTATGTTTAGTTTGGCTGTGGCGCTAATTTCAATTATTGGGTGCATTTCTTTTTTTAACATTGGTTCATTGAATTTGAAACAGCTTGCAAGAGTTGGCATTAAGGCCATACAATTGATATTTTTTTGGGCTAATTGTTCCATAACATCTGTAGCACATGCATTATCGCCATAAAGTGCATGAATGTGCCGGGTTTTCAATATTACTTGTGCTTCTTGAGATAGTATACCAACTCTAATACTTTTTAAGATGTTGGCATAAGTGAGATCTGCAGATTGCCACATGTTTTCTGTTAATTCTCTGTATTGGAAATGTTGCGAAAGGTTGACATGTCCTATGCTGCCAACAGTTTTAGGGCAGCGTTTGTGTCCTAAGATTTTAAAAATAGGCTCACCTTTCACTGGTGTCAATTGAAGAAGATCAACAAAAACAATAATGTGTTTTCCTCCAAAGAGCTCTTCATAGTTTGTTTTGAGTACTTCTTGTAATCTGAGGTGAATCAAACCCAACATTAGGTTGGAGACCATGCTCACTTCATCTATTAGTAGCATTTTCATTTGTTGTAATACTCTGCGTAGTTCCATTGCAGCTTCTTTAGAAAGTTTGTAATAGTCTAATTTGTTTTGGTGTTCTACTGGCAGGAGAGGTAATCGGTGTAAAGTGACACCGCCTATGTAGTAGGCAGCTAAACCTGTGGGAGCAGTGACAACAGCTGACAGTTTGTTGTTTGTCAATTGTTGAAGGAATTTGCTGATGATTTTGATTAAGAATGTTTTGCCAGAAGCAGCTTCACCACTGACATACAGTAGTATAGGTTTGTAATTTTGGCAGGTGCATTCTTTGTTTTCATGTTGTACACCATGTGCAATTTCTTTTGTTACTTCTTGAAAAATGCTACATTGCTCATTGTTTCGTTTTGATTGTAGTATAGTTAAGTCTTCTTTATCTTCATACTGACACATGGTGTTTTCTACTTCTGTCATAGCTAATTCTGCCTCATTTGTTATTAGTGGCTGTCCCAGTGGTTCTTGGCTTCCTGTTACAGAAGGATGACTACTGTCAGGAATGTCCTTATCTAGTTGGGCCTGGAGTTCTTCTTCGTGTTGCTGTTCATTGTGCAACATTGTTTTGTAGTGTGTAAAGTTTACATAGGTTATAGTGCTTTCATTTGCTTTGAAAGCGCCGTCGGAGGAGTCATAGTTATCTGGTATTTCTTCTTCTTTTCTCCATGGTTTAAAGAGTTGTAGCAGGGACATGTAATATAGTTCTTTATTTTGGGGAGTCTTTAATGACAATTTGATATGATTAATTAAATTTGGTTTGGTGAGTTTTACTAAGCTGCCTTCACAATTTGACACTCTGTATCTACCTTTTTTTTCATCGGGTTTTACATTATTTTTGTATGTGATGTTTTGGGCTATGTGGTGTAGACACATGGTTTCCAAAGTGGTACTTTTGTTTGGGTAGTATGTGTCCAGCAAATTATTTTTTTGAAATGTCTTGGCTGTTGGGATCATGTTTGGCTATTGTTTCTATATCGTCGTATGATTTCAGAACTCTTTTTCTAGATTTAGCAGGACCAAGACTTAGCCATACTATATTTTCAGATTTTCCATACAAAGCAGTACCGGTTAAAGATCTGCAGCTTCGTAGGTGCCACATTCTCCATGAGAGAGCATTTTTATGCCTAAACTGTACAATTTCTGAGATAGTGTTTTGTCTGATGATAGCTCATTCCAGAGGTCTTGAAGCTCTGTTTTTTTCTGCTTTTGTTAAGTAGGCTATAACATATCATGCCACTACAGTGGAATTGTCTGCAATGTACTGCACATTTATGTTTGCATTCCATAAGTGACTCTTGAATTATTTCAGTGGTTTCCTTCAAGTTTTCTTCAATATTAATTTCTAAGTAGTATTCATTATTGTCTTTTAGATATTACAAGGCTTGTCAGACTTTATGTAAGTCAACGAGTTGTTGCCAATTTTAATTGTCTTTTGTAGGTACACCATTTACTAAGATGATGAAAGATTGCTCCATTGGACTTTGCACTCCAGAGTGTGCACACTTTGTTTTAGATCTAATGGTAAATACAGTACTTTGCCACAAATGCCTTTCACCAATTCAGAGGGAGGTAATGTTGCTGTTTTTGGTTGAAGGCGTATTATTGCTGGAAAGGGGTGCACTGTTTTAATTATGATGCTCTCATATAAATTGAGTTGTTGTAGGGGTTTTGGTGGTGGGAATAATTCCAAATTATTTGTGATAGCATGTGAAGGAGTTTGGTTGTTGTCAAGTTTCGTAGTGCAGTAACTGCAAAGTATTAAGGGGTCAGTTATTTCATATTTGTTTTCTGCTATAAAGTAGAGAGCTAATTCAAACCATTTAGAATCTTCATTGTCTCCTATTTTGTATGTTACCTCTACAGTTTTTGTGTTACTTTTATAAAAAGTTCTGCAGCAACATACACACATGGTTTGGTACTCCAGCAGATGTACTTTTAAATTTCAGTATTTCTTTTTTGTTTGTGTGTAGTAGAAGGTTGCCATGCATAGAATGGTTGCTAATTTGTTTTAAAGCTATTTCATTAAGTAAGTGGCTTTCACTTCCAAAAATATTTTTTATGGATATAGTCGATTTCTTCAAGTAGGTCTTTTGCTGTACCATGTAGAAGAATGTTATTTAAATTGGTTAGTGCTAAAGCAGGACTTTTAGCATAGTACAGTTTATAGACTAGATTTCTTATAGTTGAATGATGTGGTGATATCATTTTGATATGATGGAAGGTGGTTTGCAAGTAGGTACTGAAATGCAGGCCGATGAATGTCCTTGTAGTCCTTTGTACTTGCGCACTGGACAGGTATCCATATTTTGCAGTAGTTTAATTTTGATTTTGTCTTTGCCTTTCACATACTGATTGATGAATTGGCGTAAAGACTTGAAAGATTTTTTGGGAATGTTACACATTGACGTGCATGGCTATTTGTATACTAGATGTTCTGATTCAGTTGAATGGAGAGGTAATTCTAAGTTTTCTGGGAATATTTTTGTAAGCAGTATTTCTTGTTCCATTATGGTATTATTAACTTTTTCATAACCTCGTCCACTGCTATGTATGGCAATTGTATTTGTTTGCTTTTGTTTGTATGCTTCTTCATTAAAACATGATTCTGTGCTTGTAGTGTTGTAAGTGACTCCAATCAAGCAATCCCACTAAGTCAGTGCCTTGTCTGGGATGCCCAAGGGAAGCCCTTATTTATGTATTTTTATGACAAGTTATAATCTGGATGATGAACCCTTGTAGAACACCCCTCTCTTAGAATCCCCCTTGACCCCATTGAGCCAAGAAGAAGGCTTGTTTTGCAAATTTAAAAGGTTTATTTGAAAAATTAAACAATATATATATATATCACACTTCTATAAATAAATTGATAATGGATAGCACACTTGTGAGGATGATAGTGATCAACAATGGATGATGTTACACTGGTACACGCTTTTTGATGGCTTAGAAGTGATATAGAGAGGATGAAGTAGCTGAGAATGCTTTTATGGCTTCAAGGACAATGCAATGATGAATAAAATGCAGTACAGAAATAACTTGATATGATTTAGCAAAATATAATATAATCACTCTTTCTCTGGCAATTCACCCCCCCCCCCCTTTGCAATGTAAGAAATGGAAGGAGAGCACACAGTCTTCAAGAATCCCAACAAAATGCAATACGAAATGCAGTTCCCCCCTAGCAAGCTTAGAGAAAAACAGGTATGATTTTAAAACACAGGCCCAAAATGCTTTGAATGTGGTGGCAATGAAGTGAAATGGTGCTAAAAAGGCTTTTAATTCCCTATAGGGGGTTCAGGGCGGGTGATATCTAGTTTATATTAGTTCAGGCTCACTTTAGCTCTATGAGTAACTAGCAGGCTAAAACGAATGTTAGCAAAGGAAAGCAATGAGCTGCTGATTTTTACACGTGGCTGAAATTCTGCAAAATGTCAAATCGCGGCAAATTTAGTCGCGTGCGTCGAGCGTGATTACGGAGACACTATAAGGAGTAGGAAGTCGTTTCTAGGCTCGTTGTTCCGGAGATACGGACGGTTTTGTGAAGGTACTTTTTCAGATTTGAAATTTAAAGCTCAGAATGACAGATGACAGTTTTCAGTTTTAAAGATGACAGAATGACACGATTTTAGGAGGCAGTTCTAATAGGCTAAAATAGTTTGGATTAGATTATTTTAAACTGAGAGATTGGTTTTGCACAGTGAGTACTCACACTATATTTTTGAAATAAGCCGTCAAGGTCTGGTCAGGTTGGATGGGACTTCCGGCGAGTGGTTCTGAAGTCCCGGCTATCTGGGTCAGCTCTGCTCTCTGGGTCTGTCAAGCACCAGTTCTGCTCACAACGGTCTGGTTTGTGGTTCTCTCTGGTTCCGGATACAGCACTGCTTTCTGGATACTGCTACAGGTTCTTGCAAAAGTTGTTGGCAAAAAAATTCAAACAGCTCGCCCGGCTGTTGAATAGTTTGGTTGGTTTTGAGGCCTGCTGAAGAGGATTCAGCTTGTGGATCCAGGCCTCTCTGCTACAAATTCTGGAGTTAATTTATGCTTCAGGTTCTGGAGATTGATGGATTTGAAGTCTGGATCTCTGGATGTGAAGTCTGAAGTCTCCCGGCAAAGCGTCCCCCAAGAAAGTGGAAAGTGAATGTCCCTACCTGTCCTGCACTGTCTGCTTGTATGTGTTTAGAAAGTGTGTGTGTGTGTGGCATAACTGAGCCTGCCCCTCTCTACTTGTCATTGGCCCAATACTCCCCTCTCCCATGAGTGGGGGAAGGAAATGGATTGTCATCATGATGAGGTCTGTTTATGGGTCAGAGGATCCTCCCCTGGTCAATTTGCCCACAAATCTATATTTGATTCAAATACATATTTGAATCAAATATAGATACACAAGTGGTTGACATTACATGTACACATTACAGATGAATTAAGACAGGTCTCTGTTCAAGCCCCATGTTCCTGCGAGCTGGGATTCAGAAATGACAACATTTTGCGCTTTTTGGTCAGTTTACCAATATCGGACATTTACCAAAAATGACACAAATGTGCACAAGGAGTATGGACATTAATTGATGAACTGTCAGATTTTTAACATGCAGACATTTGGAGTAAGACCCTATTTTCCGCAAGCAACCCCCCAGAATACACCACAGGGTCCTAACACCTCTTAAAACGTGCACAGAAAAATCACAAGAATAATGATATTACTTATATAATTCTGACAAGTTCGTACTATGAATTATCCATCTTTTTTTAAATTATGCTCTGGCCCAAAGGGGTGTGGTTTCCCCCAAGCACATGGTGGAGTTTCTGGTTTGTCTACTTCCCCCAAGCTCAGCTTGCTAGCAGAGGCACTGCCCCTCCCATTTCCTTCCAAGAGGAAGCCATTTTACGACCCCCCTAATTTAACAATTGCCTGAGCCAAAGAAGGCCCATTGTTCAGTTCCCTGCAGTCCCCAGGTGCCACTCCCGTTCAATCAACAGGACCATGTGATCTCCTTTTGGCAGGGGCAGCAGGAAGCAGCCAGGCCTGGGAAGAGTTGTTGAGCCAGTTCAACTCCGGCCGGGGGTAGTTGTCAGGCAGAATTCAATTTCTTTAGGCCAAGCTTCAGCTAAATGTCCTGTTTGTTCCCAGTTTAAATCAAACTTACAATTTTTACACATGCAGCTAGAATGCTGATTCTAAGTTCAAAACCATGACATTTAACAGTTACAAACTTTGTGACACTCAAAAGTAGGTTACTCATTTCATTTAAACATTTCGATTTTAGTGGCTTTACCCCCAAATTCACTTAAGCTGCTGACATCCCCAGCTATTTTCTTTATATATACATTAAATAATTACTTCCTTCAAGTCAATTCAGAATATAGTTTTACGTTGTATGCACCTCTTAGCAAGTCTTTCCTTGGCCTGGTTTGGGTTCATTTGTTCAGTTTTGCACAAAATTCTGGTGGTTTTAAAACGCTGGCTTTCTGATAGTGGTGAGCACCAGTATTGCATCCCTGTTGACATTAATAAAACGAATTCCCCACAATTCTGGGTTGCTTTTGGCAATTAGCATTGCCATTCCCAATGGTTTCAGGCTACTGTGTGTGTAGCCCCATGGTGGTTTTAGGCAGTGCCCTCCTGTGCTCACAACATAGGCAAAAATGGGTGGCAGCCTATTCTTCATGCTTTCCCTGTGCACTCTCTGGGGAGTTCTGGCCATCATGATGTTTTCAATGCCAGTAGTGCACAGTTTTATGGTAGGGCTTGGCTGCATGGGTAAAAACATCCCACAGTGTGACTCCACTAACCTCCACAGATATTTAAGAAGTAATTTTTGTTGACATGTCGTTTATTGAGAAGTCTTTTTTGTAATTTAGTCATTAGCTTTGTCAGTGGTTTCATTTTGTTGAACACTAAAATAAATAACTTTCTTTTCAGAAGGATTGCACTGTCTATCAAAGCTTCTAAGATTAATTTCCTACGGTAGGTTTTAAGGGTTGTGCCTGATTTCTCTCCTGTTTTTATAAGATTTTGAAGGACTCTGTGGCGGAACATTTTTGCTAAAATACTTTTTTTGGTATGCTTACTTGGTACTATATCAGGATTTATAGTAGCAGTTTTATCAGTAGTGGTAGTTGAATTCTTGTTAATTGTTTTCTGTTTCGTTTTACATTTTGATAGAGGAGGCACATTTTCTGTACTTGAAGCTTGTTTTGTTTTGCTAAATGACTGTATTAGCTGTTTTGTTTGAACTTTTTTTTACAAATTCTGCTAGAGATGGATGCTTTTTTTGGACACTTCTATTTTCATTTGCTCTACTTCTGCATTGCTTTCTACAGACTTGATTTTTGGTAGGCATTCTTTAGGGTCTGTTGAAAAAAATAAAGAAGCTATAGGTTGGGGTGTTCTGCAATGTATGTGTGCTGTGTGCATGAGTGTCTGAGTATGATGATAAAGATGTATGTGATGGTGTGTGATTGTGCAATGGGCAAATACAACTAGTTGGGATGGGTATTCCTGAATGTATCTGCTACTAAACTGGGGTTCAGATGACAGTACAAAGTGAGCTAGTGGTGAGGAGAAGCACAAATAGTAACTCTAAGGGTATACAATTAAAACAGTTGTTTGTTCTATAATATCAAAATTCTAGGGGCTGAGTTGTGACATTTGTGAACCGGAAAATGGGAATTTGTGTGCCATTCTGCCTGTAAATCTCTGTTTAACAAATTGGGATTTGTGGACAGAATGGTGCACAATCTCTGTTCTTATGTGCAGAAATAGCATGAATTAACCCTACAGTATGTTTGAGTAACAGTACAAATATTATGGTGGTATTTAACTTACTTATTTTGTGGAATGAACAGGTTTCTTCTTCACTGCAATTGTAAAGGAAACAAATTATTAATTTTGTTTGTATATAGCACTGATGTTAATTTATACATTGATTTTTATGTTTTTGTTCAAGTATTCTTGTTTGATATTTGAACATAGTTTGTGCTTGCAATTTTGTTTGACTATGTGCACTCTTTATATTTTACTTTAAATATGTTAGTTCAACATGCTTTGCAAATGTGTGTGTAAAAAGAAATTAAATAGCAGATAGGTTTAGAAGTGACAGTTGATTATAGCAGATGGGAAAAATGACAGTAAGTTCATTTTATAGGTTATATAAGCTAAAGTTCAGTTAATCTGTTTATATGAATGTATAAGAATTGTACATGTACTATACAGAAAATATGCATACCTGTGGTTTGTGTTCATGCATATGGATATGCATGCAGCTGCAAGTAGAAATCTTGGAGACTTGTACAGTATTTCTTGTAGAAGGTGCTTTCCAATGATATGACACTTGTACTCAGAGTGATTAACAGTACATTTGAAGTGCTGATCTATGATGATGGAGTTAGATGTAGAGGTCTTGGATGTGAATGGTGGATGGTCGTGTGACTGATTAGCTATATCCAGTGAGGGAATTGCACAGAGAGTGAAATGGAAATGGTAGAAGGACTGCCCGTGTTACGATATGTCCGCGGACATGGCAGTAGTCCGCGGACATTGCATGTGACATCTGGGGATTTTGGGGTGGGGAGGCATGCAAATGAGAATGAGCAGAGGAAGGGATTGGTCAGTAAAGTTTAGTGGGTGTGTTGTGCCAGGAGAGAGTTTGTCAGATACTCTTTTTCCTGAGAGAATAAAAGATAGCTATGGCTGTGTGTTTCAGAAAACAGATTGTTTGGATTTTGGGAGACTCATTGATGCATTGGTTGAAGGTGCATGCAGAAAGCTGTGGAGTAGCTGTAGATCTTGGATTCCCACACGTGGAAGTGCACTGGCATGGAGTACGTGGAATGATGTGGTTGGACTTGCTACCTCTCTGTGCTACTTTGGAGACAGATCATCATCCAGACATAATTGGAATTCATTGTGGAGGGAACAGTTTAGGACATGTGTCTGGAATTCCTTTGCAATTTGCAATGAAAGAAGGACTTGGGAAGGTCATGGACAAGTTTCCAAATTCTCAAGTAATTTTTTCTCGGATTGCGCAGAGACAAATGTGGCTGCGTTCTTCTTCATTTGGTCCACAAATGGAGAAAGCGAGGTGCAATGTCAATAAGGCTGTTTGTGCCTTCCTAAGAGATGTTGGAATGTCCTCTTTTCACAATGAAAATATTATGTTTCGTAGCACATACATTTTTCGCAGAGATGGAGTCCATCTTACTTAAGGTGGCAATCAGATTTTTCTGAGAAATGTACAAAATGCATTGCAGCCTTTTTTTGGAATTACAGCATCCATTTTGTAGTAGGTTTTGAGCATTTCAAGTTTTTCAAACATAAACAAACACCACCAAAAGGCTCTTTTCAGAGCCACCACTTCCTCCCAGTCAAAACTGCAATGGTTATGATAGGGCAGCACCCCAAAATGTTAGATGTTCGCGGACTGTCCGCGGACTTATAAAAAATGCACAAGGCCCTGCTTCATTTATTTCCACTTCTACTTTTAAACTGTGAAAGGCGGCTCTGAAAGAGCCTTTTTTTTAATTTGTGTTTTTTATTTTTTGTGTTTTTTTTTTACACACGACACTCTAGGAGAGGAGGGAAAAGGAGGGTAAGGGGGGACACCAACCACGAGGATGAGAAAGGGCGGGTGGAGAGAGGAAGATGTAGGGTGGGCCTTACTTAGGTAGTGAGCAGGTCTTCTCGTGCTCTGAGACCAGAGTCTCAAAAGCACTTTGACGTCCCTCCCGCCTGCAGAGTACTGCGTCACAGTACATACACACAACTGTGATCCTCGAAAGTTAAGGGTCATCAGCATTGTGAATGGCCTGTGAGGCAGCTGGAGGAATACACTGTCCCACTGGAGTGTTCCTTGTGATGACAGGATTGGAAATGGAGGATGTAGTAGAGAAAGTCAACCTACTATGCTTTTCGCAAGGTACAACCTTGCGAATGGCCCCAGCGTGGAACGACCTTAGGTGTCGCTTCATAGTAGTCATACCAAAGCTGTACAAACCACGCCTCCCGCGACTCAGCACCATTTTGCACTCTTTGCAGGTGACTTGGTTCGCATGCGCCTTAGGTCCGTTACCATGAATGGTAAATAACCGCCACACCCAAGACTTACGGCGAGTGCTGGTAGTAGGGACTTCCACTACCTCATTCTCGTCATCCTCTTCATCCTCCTCGGCATCTGCATTCCTGTTCCCCTCTTCAGGCCCTTGGGGAGGTGGTGGTGGTGGGGGGGTGGGGGTGGTGCTGAGGCAGATGTAGCACCAGGTGGCAGTAGTGCAGCCATGGATGCCATCAGGTTTCAGAAATAAATCTGGAAAATTGGCAGCAGAAATGCACTGTGTTCTGTAAGATAGCCAGGAACACAATGAGGATCAGCTCAGGGGTGTGGCCTTTTATAGGGGTGCTTGTGCGTGGTTCGCGGACGCCCGTGCTGTCCACGGACAGATCGAACACCAAAAAAAGGTTCAAAAAGTCCCAAAAAGTATGTAGAAAGTCAGGATTACTGTCTGGGACTTGTGCTATGGTGATTTATTATTGAAAAATATTGTGGATTGCCTGAAAAGGTAGTTTTAAATTGTTTGGGGACACGAACAGTATCCGCAGTCAAAACACACGCTCAGCATGGGAGTGGTCACATGATAGCTTCGCGAACATGTCCGCGAAGGGAAGCGGTGTCCGCAGGACACCAAATGCACAGGAACTGTTTTGCGCATGCGCGTTGGTGTTCTACAGACACTGTCCGGGTCCTGAAACTAATTAAAAGTTTGACACAAGCGAAACGAATAGTTACAAAGAGGCTTTTGTTCTTAGAACAGTTTCAATATGCTTGCGAACAATACGTGCAGCATCCTCAGGACACCCCCATTTTGTTTATTTACAAACATGTCAGGACACTGCATGTGTTCTTAGAATAGTTTCAACTCACTTGCGAACAATACGTACAGCATCCTCAGGACACCCCCATTTTGATTATTTACAAAGATTTCAGGATATTGCCTGTGTTCTTAGAACAGTTTCAACTTGCCTGTGAACAATACGGACAGCGTCCTCAGGACACCCCCATTTTGATTATTTACGAACATTTCAGGATATTGCCTGTGTTCTTAGAACAGTTTCAACTCGCCTGCGAACAATACGGACAGACATAGTGTCCTGAGGACACCCCCATTTTGTTTATTTACGAACATCCCGGAACACTTGATGTGTTCTTAGAACAGTTTCAACCTGCCTACGATCAGCATGGACAAGTCTAGCGTCCTCAGGACACCCCCATTTTGTTTATTTACAAACTTTTCAGGACACCGTGTGTGTTAGTTTGATTACGGACATCCCGGACACCGAATGTGTCCTTAGAACAGTTTGGACTTGTTTGTGAACATTACAGACAGGCATAATGTTCTTAGAACAAGTCCATTTTGGTTAATTGCATATATCCCAGACATCTTGTGTGTTCTTAGAACAGTTTCAACTTGCTAGCGAACAGTATGGACAGGTATAGTGTTCTTAGGACACCTTCATTTTCATTTCTTCACAGACATTCCGGACACCCGTGCTGTCCACGGACACCTCAACTGCTTTTTTAAAAAAAAAAAAATGAATTAGGACACAATATAATAATTTTACTTTATTACATATCGATGTTACATTCATGACAGAGAAGGTGAAGCAGAAACTGAGACAAACACAGGAGAATTGTGGGTTTCAAGATGATTCATATGAGGTGAAGAAGGGGTGGAAGTCTCATCAAAACGTTTTTGTTCATGGAGAGGGTTTGAAGATAATTGACTGGGATATGGTGAGCGGGGACAGGTACATGTGGGACAATGGTATCTAGTTTTTTGTTTCAAGTGATCCTCCACAAAGTTTTTAAATTGTTGAAATTTTCCATGAGTAGGTCCATTTTTTCTTCCATGTGCTGGAGAGTCTTATCCAATATTTCTTTTTGTTTACTATTTTCAATGTTTGTATGGTCTGTACAAAAAAATGTATATGTTAAATGTATATACAATAATATGTATTAATTGGTTTATATAGAAAAGTGTCTACCATTAGGTTCACTATCTTCAGACATTTCCTCGCGTGGGAAATGCTCCTCTAGCCACTCCAGAGTACTAGACATTTCTGTGTGAAAAAAAAAATAATATCACTTTCTTTGTATTTAGTACAGAAATTTTAGAAATATATGAGTAAAATGAAGTACACTTACTCGCTTCTGATAAGGTGTGTTCTTACTGGTCTGTAGATCTGCTGTTGCTCTTAGTTGTGGAGTTTCTGTGAGGTAATCATGTTGGAAGCCTATCTTTCTTCTTTTGGTATATTCCATTTTAGAACATATATATATATATATATATTCAGTAAAAAATACTTTGTTAAAGGAATGTTATGGTTAAGTTGCGCTACTAAAAACCTATGAAATCAGTAAAAAAAACTTTGTTAAAGGGACGTTATGGTTCCAAGTAAAACCGAAAAACCCCTGAAATTCGCCAGTTATGGTAAGTTAAACAACCATAACTCGCGCCACCACTGTGCACTGCTAAGACTAACACCCAGGACATCAAAGATGACATCACAAATGTCATTGATAACATCACTGATGTCATCACATGTGCATTTACTTTTCATAAACGGTCTGTGCAATGCATTCTTATTATAATGTTCACAAACAAGTGTCAAGGATCATTTGCACAAATATCCTGAGCTGCTTAGTGCATTAATCAATACATTGATATAAATACATTCTATTACAAATTCTATCCAGTATAGTAACATACTTATTTAGAAACATACGCTTTGTGTGCAACATACATGATGGAAGTGTAATATACATCATTTTGTGATATTCAAAACTTAAATGATAACTACTTTCTTATTACAGTTTTGCAAACTGTTACACATGTAATAAGTAGCTAATTAAACCTACTTACAACAGACAAACACAAATAAATAACAACACATACAAATATGAGTATATACATGGAAAGTGAAATAAGCAAAAAAACAATAGCAGTAGCAGAAAGTGTTCATAACCTGATTTTTAGAGAAATGATTATTCTGTTTCAAAGGTGCAATTTACCCTATGTATCACATGATGTGACTGAACCCTAAATATATTCCCAATATATATATGGAACTGTAGTGAAAAGGGGGCTCCGAATTTCAGCCAGGACATAGTTTTATCAAAAGCCCAGACTCTGACAGTAAAGGGTGTGAGACTCTGGTGTGAGACTCTGATGTGAATCTGGTGTGAGACAGTACTTTCATCATATAAAACAACAAGCAAAAATAAAAATATGTAGCAATCAAATTTAGCTGTGTGCACATCCTGATTGTTTTCTGGCTGTTTAAAATTGTATTTAGCTGTGTGTACATCCTGATTGTTTTGCTGCTGTTTAAACTCAAATTTAGCTGTCTGCACATCCTGATTGTGTTGCTGCTGTTTAAAAATGGAATTTAGCTTTGTGCACATCCTGATTGTTTTGCAGCTGTTTAAACTCGAATATAGCTAGGTGCACATCCTGATTGTGTTGCTGCTGTTTAAAAATCAAATTTAGCTGTGTGCACATCCTGATTGTTTTGCTGCTGTTTAAACTCGAATTTAGCTGTGTGCACATCCTGATTGTTTTGCTGCTGTTTAAACTCAAATTTAGCTGTGTGCACATCCTGATTGCTCTGCTGCTGTCTGAAATAGTTTTTAGCTGTGCTCACATCCTGCTTTTTGTGTGAATTGGCTGACAGGTTACCCCCTCTGTCCTCTATGTAGTCTGTTATCTGTTCCCTTCCCACTGTCATCTTCCATTGTTTCTCATGTATCCTGTTTGTCCCTGTGCGCTTGCTCCCTACTTGCCTACCTCTTCCCACGTACCTGAACTGCACTACCTGGTTAAATGTACCATACCCTATACTCCTCGCTACAGCATTTTCTATCATCCCCATCTACTCCTGTTGCTTCTCCATCTCCTAACATTCACCTCTCTCTAATTCTTGCAGTAATAAACTCAAGAAGGACATACTGGCCTCCAACCCAGGCCTTCCTATCGTTGACACCTACGTCAGTGTTTGCCCCAGAGAGAATCTCATTGAGATCCTCTTTGTCACTCCTTTTCCCGACATATGAACTCTCAATATGGCCGCTTTGCTCTCTCCCTACTCTTCCTCAAACATAAATGGTGGCTGGGATGCCCTTCTCGCCTCCTTTTCCACCCCCAGGTCGATCATAAATGTCTATCTAAATGGTACCATCCTGGTACAAGGGCCTCAAGCCAACCTTTACATTTTGTATAAGCTCCTTCCTCGCCATGTCAACTCTCCTTTTTCCCCCTTGTTAGGAAATATTCTCTTTACTGCACCTTTCCTTCCATCTTTATGGAACCCCCAAAATTTTTGCTTTTATTTTTCAATCTGACCTGTACTTTTTGCAGTGCAGTAAAGCCGTAAGCTTCACTGTGCTGGCCTTTGCACACATGTTATGGGGAAACTGATATGTCCTTAATGCTATCAATACTGGAAAACAGTGTTTCCCTTAGTCTTGTGATTGTGTTGCTACTTGTGGTTACTTTTGTATCACCTGTGTTAACTTTTTATCATTGCACACAGCAGCTTACACTGCAGTGCATTGGGGTTCATTTTTGTTTTGCCCTAGACTAACATTCAAAAGATTGTTTGGTTATTCGGAGGTGCTTAAAAAATCGGCTGGTGGCAGCAGTGACTTTTCCCCAGTTTTTGGGGAATTTCCTGTAAGTTTAACCGCGTTTACCGCGTTTAGCTACTTACTGTGGCTAATGGTCAAAAATGGCCGTGCCACAAGGTTTTTCGCCCATTCTTTTTGCATCTTGTTGTCAGCCTTCTTCCTGGCCTCAGAGGTCAGAAAGATCCTTATAAGGACTTCCAGTGCCCAGGAAGCAGGAGCTTCTGGCAGGCTACTGGAGTGCTTTGTGTGTTTGCAGGCAGGATGTGGGCTGGGTCAGTCTGACCCTAATACACATCCTGATTTCTGTGTGTCTGAGTGGTATGCATGAGTGTTCCTGCCAGTGGACCTGATTGGACCACTGTGGGGTGTGTGTGTGTGGGCTAGTTCTGCCATTGGCTAGTGGGAGTTTTGACTCCTACCTGGCTTTAGGATAAGAAGAGGGCCCCTGCATGCAATTCTCAGAGATCCTGGAAGAACCTGAAGGAGCCAAGAATCCGTCCATCTGAGAAGACCCGTAAAGAAACCTGTAATCTGTCTGAAAGAGGCCTGGCAACCAACTTCTACTGCAGTTCTGGTGGAGCCCTACCTGTCTCTTGATCTCCAGTAGGCCTGCGAAGGTGCTACGACGCCTGGTTTGGAGCGACCATCCATACCCGAAGCCTACTCAGTGCCCAGCACAAAAATCGCCTTCGGAAGTGCCCGGGAATCGTACTGTGGCTGACCAGCTTTGTTTTTGGGCTAACAGGTTATCTTCATTGCCATTCTGAGTTTCCACCTGACACTTAGCACACCCTCAGCTGTCACTGCATCGACACCCTCTGCGAAATGTAGGCATCCTAGCACCAAGGAGACCCAAGAAATAGTGGAAAGTCTGACGCGGCTACTGAGTCCTGCTGCATCGCTGTGCGCAGCGTGCACGGTCTGAAACCTGCTTTTCTCACGCGCCTCCAATCCCGAGAACGGCGCTGCATCATTTGTTTCTGCATTTCTTCATCAAGAGTCCTTGCACCAGCAAAAGATCCTAACCGGAGAATCACTCGAACCTGCAACCCGTGAAAATTGTGGACCATGGAATTCAGTGGGAAAAGCAAGCCAGGACACCCTTCCTTTGTTCTCGAAAGTCTTGGGAAGATTCAGAGTGAGGGGGTAAGTTATTGAGCTTTTAACATACCCCTACACTCCCATTGTAAGTCAATGGACTTACAATACTCTTTATTTTAAACCTATTGGCTTTACCAATACTTGCTTTGGCAAGACTTCTAACTGTTGGGGGGAATTTTGGACACTGTCTATCTTGAACCCTGGCTCTAAGAATCCTTCACTGGACCCCAGAGACCCTACCTACATTTTCTCCTGCCTCCTGAGTGCTGTATCTTTGTATCCTGAACAATAGGGCACAAGGCCCCAGGCAACTTAGGGTTGGGCAACATTAGTTAGTGGTTAAATCTCTGTGGACCTTTTTGTGTTTAATACTCATCTATTCATTCCCTTCCAGGAGTATTCTGATTTGTATTATGCACTTGAACCTGTGACTGGATATATGTATTTTAGTTTGATGGTATTGGTTGATAAGTCTTCATGCTTGTGTTCATTTTTCTTATAGTGTATTTGGCCATAATTAAATAACTGTATTTTTAAACATCCTGTCTAAGGGTAATTTGTAACTCCCATTGTGTGACCTCATTGTGGACCCTTTACAATCTCACCCCTCTGAAGATCTTAGCCTAGACTGCCTGTCACTGCTATCTTAAACTGATTTGGCTACTGCTTCCCAGAGTTGCCCCAGTCAAAATATAGGATGGCCTTCTATACATCTGTGCACCAGGCCAGAGTATAGGAAATTAGTCTTAACACTCCTCACTGGCTCCCTTGTCATCTGCTCTATGGCCGTCCATGCTTCCCTGCCAACTATACCCACCTTGGCTTCCTTGCCACCTACTTTCCTCACCACATCCTTCACAACTCCCCCCTTGTCACTTCCAACTGTAGAGCCTCCCCTGCTTACTCTCATTACACTGACAACCTTGTCATCCTCTCCCACCCTGCTGCCTGGGCTCCCCACTGCCACCACATCTGGAGCCTCCTGCATCCCCTCCCATACTAGCTCCCTTGCCATCTTCCACTTTCCTGGCTTCCTTGCCTGCACACTCCTTATTGACACCCTTGTCATCCTTGTCTCCTCTGCCTCACCATACCTCTATCTCTCAGGTACTCTTTCTGCTTACGAGGAGGAATTGTCTCCCCTGCTCCCCTGTTTGAAAATACCGTCAAAAGTGGCAACCTTCTCCATATTGCCACACTAAACTCTTGCTCTGCTGTTAAACACTCCTCTGACATCTGCCACCTCCTTGAACTCCTGGACCTTGATGTTCTTGCTCTTACTGAGGCATGGTTTAAGGACAGCTCTGTAAAGGTTGTGAAACACTTCTCCCTGAAGGCTACAAGATCCTCTCCGTGCCCAGGCCCAACTGACCAGGAGGTGGAACTGATTAGTGTTGCTTTGCACACACGTGACATTCGTGATGACGTGCGTGCTTCCTGGGGGACCACGCACATCATCACGAAGAGCTGTGTGCCAACGTGGCCCAGTTGGGAGGGACCATGGTCGGGGGTTTCCTCCTGTGGCGGCCAGTCTTGCGGCACTCTCTTCCTCTGTGCACACTATATGCCAGTCATTCTCTGTGCCGTCGTCCGGCCCAGATGCCACCAGGGCCCCCTGTGGACCTGCCCCAACCAATGCAGCCAGCCTGGTGGAGATCCCATCCCTGCCACAGTCGGGAGTTGGAGGACCAGCAGGGGCGGCCACCCCACCAACTGGACCCCAGCAGATGGAGGATGTGTCGGCATCATCGCGCAGGGCACGTGCACGATGGCGGCAGGGGATTCCATCAGCCCAGAGGCCGTCGTGGTGGCAGAGGCAGGTGCATCGGAGGCAGCAGCAGGCTCACCATGGGAGGCATCATGGCTCGGGGCCATCAACACCCCGGGGGCAGGCATCGACTGAGGGGCAGGGGTACCCTGGACTGGGAGTGTCTTCCGTGTGGCAGCGGTTGGGCCGGCAAATATATGCGGCAGCTGGCGGAGATGGCACGGCTCACTATGGTCAGGGCGGAGAACTCCATGCGCAGGGTATTGAGGTGGGCTGACTGCCTCGAGGCAACTCGCAGGGAGTTGGAGGACGCCATGGATGCATCCCTGTGAGACCTCGAGGCCAGGGAAGAAGACTGCCTCCGGAACATCGACGTGGAGTTCGATGATGCCCTGGCCCTGAACATCAAAAAGTGAGCTGTAGGACTTGCTCACCGCATTTGTACATAGTTCTTTAGGCTTAGGTTTCCTTAATTTATATATTTTTTGGAGTTCATGGACTTTGCTCCACTTTATGTATATAGTTTTTTTATTTATAGGACTTTTCTTGTAGGTTTCCTTTTGTTTCGGGATAATGGGCCCTTTGGACTTGCATTGTACATAGTTCAAGACTTGTACATACTTTCTTTTTTTTACAATTCCCATGGATCAATGGTTTTCTTTTTTTTGATTATTTAATTCATATTGACATTGGCGATGGACCACTTTTCTTTTTTCATGTCGTGGATTATTGTTTTTCATTGGATTTTACTTTTTTTGTAATTGCTTTCATTATTTATTAATTTGTAATTTTTATTTTCCTTATGTTATTTCATTATGTTTTTTAATACATTTCTTTTTACTTCATGATTGGTGTTGTGTGCTATCATTGGTTTTGTTCATTTCTCAATGAACATTGCCTCAGTCATGTGTTGCCACCGTGTGGCTCTGTTGTGCATTTATACATGGCCATGGCGGTTCTTTTAAGACTCTCATGGCATGTGTAATTTGGGAGTGGGTGCAGTGGATGGTTGCGTGCTTGTATTGGGGTGCAGGGGGAATTTGGGTTGTTATTAGGCCCATGGGTCTTTTTTGTTAGGACATGTTGTTTGGTGGGCCATGTGTCAGGGCCTGCTGGCAGGTGCCCGTCAATGAGGGTGGGTGGGGATCTGGGGATACATGAGTTGGGGCCTACTGGCAAGTGCCCGTCACTGGGGGGTGGATGGGGTGGGGGACATGAGTCGGGGCTTGCTGGCAGGTGCCTGTCACTGGGGGGTGGGTGGGGTGGGGGACATGAGTCGGACCTATTGGCAGGTGCCCATCACTGGGGGTGGGGAACATGTTCGGGGCTCCCAAGTGCATGGTGCCATGTGGCCTGCCTGCGGGGCATGGTATGGGGTGATGGGCTGCCTGCGGGGCATGGCCAGGAATGTGGGGTGGTCCCCTGTGGTGTGGGCTGGCTGCGGGGCATGAACTGGTGTGATGGGCTGCCTGTGGGCCATGGACTGGGGTGATGGGCTGCCTGCGGGGCATGGACTGGGGTGATGGGCTGCCTGCGGGGAATGGGTAGGAGTGTGGGGTGGTTCCCTGTGGTGTGGGCTGCATGCGAGGCATGGGGGGGCACACCCGGGAGGGCACACACTGCCAAATCGCATGTGAAATTCCCCGTGCACCCCAGAATACACGTACACCGCTTGCTCCAGTGAAATTGCATGTGAAACTCCTCGTGCACCCCTCCGAATATGCGTACCCCACTCACACTAGCGAAACGCGTGTGAAACTCCCTGTGGACCCCGGAATACATGTACCCTGCTTGCACCAACGAAATCGCATGTGAAACTCCCTGCACACCCCCAGAATATATGTACCCAGCTTGCGCCAGGCCTATCGCGTGTGAAAGTTCACCTAGGCAGCCCATCCACCCTCCCCATGGCCCACAGGCAGCCCATCACCCCAGTCCATGCCCTGCAGGCAGCACATCACCCCAGTCCATGCCCCGCAGGTAGCCCATCACCTCAGTCTATTCCCCGCATGCAGCCCATCACCCCAGTCCATGGCCCGCAGGCAGCCCATCACCCCAGTCCATGCCCCGCAGGCAGCCCATCACCCCAGTACATGGCCCACAGGCAGCCAATCCCCCCTGGGCATGCCCCATAGGCAGCCCATCACCCCAGTCCATGGCCCTCAGGCAACCCATCACCCCAGTCCATGCCCCGCAGGCAGCCCATCACACCAGTCTATGACCCACAGGCAGCCCATCACTCCAGTCCATGGCTGCAGGCAGCCCATCACACCAGTCCATGCCCTGCAGGCAGCCCATCACCCCAGTCCATGCCCTGCAGGCAGTCCATCCACCCTCCACATGCCCGACAAGCAGCCCTCACCACAGGGGGGACTTTTTCCACGCATTTTACCTGACCCAGCGGGGTATGCGTATTCAGAGGGGTGCACGGGGAGTTTTACATGCGATTTTGCTAGTGCGAGCGGGATACGCGTATTCGGAGGGGTGCGCGGGGAGTTTTACATGCGATTTCGTTGGTACGATCGGGATACGCATATTCCGAGGGGTACGCGGGGAGTTTTACACGTGATTTCCCTAGCGCGAGCCGGGTACGCGTATTCCAAGGGGTGAGCAGGGAGTTTTCCACGTGATTTCGCTAGCGCGAGCGGGGTATTCGCGGGGTGTTTTCCACATGTTTTCGTGGTTGGGGGGCTGAATGCTGGTCCACTGGCCTTTGCACCATGTGCTGGATTTGGCCAATGTTTTTGGCGCATGGGGCGGGGTTGGGGGCATAACTGGTGCTGCTGCAGGGTCGCTGCACTACTCTGTGCCACGGCTGGTTATGGATGTTAGTATCCATGAATATGCTGTGCACTAAAATGGGGTTTGGCGCACACGGCTGGCACAGACTGCCGCATGCGCACTCTGTGCACCAGCCACGTGCACCACTTGTGCGCTGAATTCTATGAATTACCCCCATAATCTCAAAATGACATGGGATTTACACTTTTTTCATTCTGAAAATCTAACAACATGTCAGCTATGAAATATTTTCAGACAACCACATAAATCTATATACTTTTGGATTCTATATTTGATGGTGCGTCGCAAATACTAATTTTATTTTGGCACACCCTTCCTGTGCGGTGCCACCATTTTTCATGGTTTGCTGCTGACCCGATGTAGTTACAACTCTGACACTACATACCTACAACAATAGTTTCACTGTCTATTAATCTATCAATTTTTCAACTCCTCAGATTTACAAAAATGGTAGAATCATAATTTTCATCTTAACTTAAGTTATATACATCACAAACATGTCATTTTTACATGGTCCCAACTAGCTCTTTATCACGTTTAAAATGAACCCAGGATGAGCTAGATGGGACAAACCGTACATTTTTTATTTGAGAAAATCTATTCAATGCTTAATCAATTACACTGCATGATAGGTGCTCCCAGTTTCAGCTGGCCCCTTTAAGGGAGGAAACATTGTTTACTGGGCCCCCCTACATTCCGAGTGAGGTATACGTTATGTTCTTACAATGGTTGGAGAAGTTCCCTTGTTTGAGCCCCAGTGGCGGGTGCAAGGAAGCCATTGAATGACACCTATCCAATGCACCTTGCACAACCCATGAGACTCCATTTTGTATTAACCACAACTCCGTCTTTTGCCTAGACCGTGCATGAATCTCTCAGTGACAAGCCTGCACCTCTCCCCTGTCCAGCGCCACGCACAGCCAGGCCAACAACCGACACCTCCTCCCCACTGTCTGCGCTGCGGCTGTGCTGTTCTCACTGAAGTTTGGGCGCAAATTGTTGCAAGCTGACACTGTATCTCTCTTCTTCCTCTGAGATCACTGCCCTGTGTGTGACTGGGCCAAAGGCTGGCTCATGGAAACCATTTGTCTCCACTAACCTGCCCCTGCTCCAACAAACCCCCACTATTAAGAGTTACTGGGCCTCATTCCGAGTATGGCGGTAAGGGATAGCGGCCACCGGTAACGAGACCGGTGGCGGTGATCCCTTACCGCCATACTCTGAGTTCCCTTTGCGCCCTCGCCCTTAACGCCTGCTTTGAGCAGGTGTTAAAGTCGAGGGCGCAAAGAGGCCTCCAAGCCAATAACGGTGACCGTAATGAACGGTCACCATTATTTGCATCTTCCCCATTCCCATTGAGCCCTATGGGGGCTAATTTGGGAATGGGGAAGAGCCTTGGTGAATGGGGAATTACCGCCCCACCAACCTTGGAATGGGGCGGTAATTCCGCCATCCACCAAGGCGCTGCCGGTCCGGGTACGGCGTCAACCAAGGCGTTAATAGCGCCATTGGTTAGCGCCGTACTCAGAATGAGGCCCACTGTCTGCATGAACCTTAAACCCCTCATTCCTTTGATGTAGCAGGGGTGGGACCCCTGCCCATGGGTCACCCTCGATTGCCCCCATATAACTAATCCTGAGCAACCATGTATTCTCCATATGCTAACAAATTCTGACCCTCTTGTTTGATCCTCGAAGCATCTGATATATGTGCCCCTGTCGAAACTGATATAATATTGTTTTGTCTTCATTGTACATGTTGGCCTATGCCTAGTTGCTTTGCGAGGAAATCCGTATTGCAAGGTCGTGACCTTAAGTTAATCAAGCCTCCATTTTAGGTTAGACCGCCATTTTGGTTTATCGTGCAAAGTCACCCTGTGGCCTAAAATGGCCGACCTGTGTCCTCTTGTCTTCACTTTAACCTCTTCAACCTCTGTAGGCGAGTTACTGTCCAACCTGCCTGCAGCCTATATGTTAGGGTCATGTAGACCTTGCCATTTCATGACCTAGGGATCAGGGGATTACTTGAATCGGTGATGTTAACCTACAAGTATACAAGAACAATAATGCTATTTAAACATGATATGCAAAACATCTGTTTGACCTGCATTGAAGCAAATGTGTAAAGAGTGTAAAGTCACATCCAGAGAATAATAGTACTTGTTAGTAAATGTATTAAGAAGTAAACCACATGCACGAGATATGTAAATTAGGAATGAACCTGGCGCGAACCCTAGCCCAGTACATGATTAACTCGTAAGAGGCTGGACATCGTTACGAAGAAACTGTATAAATATGCTGATGTCCAGCTAGCAATTCCTGTTCACTGCTCACATTGAACCTGCTGGTGGTCTCTGTGAAGTACTGACGGCCAAATAGCTATTTGTGTACTTTGTTTTGTAAACTGTGCAGTGTTGAAATAAAGATCCTGGGAAACTTTACAAGCCTGTGTTGGTGTATTTCACTTTGCCTGGTGTAACAGCCTTAATAATGTATTTTCTGATTCCACAGATGGCGCCCGAACAGGCACCCTCAAGATTGACTTTGTCTCGTTGAAGGTTGGCTCAGCTATCGGACCGGGATCGGACCGTGTCAACAAAAAGGCCCCTCTGGACGAGAAGCGAATTCCTCGACAGAACAGCACGATCCGATCCCTGAACAGTGAGCTGTAGCCCGAGACAACGTCTTGACGAGGGTCCATATAACGAGGTGGGTAAATTTGACAAAATCACCAGACACGTGGGTCCTTAGATTGTCCTTAGTAACCCGATCGGGCCTCCCAGTCCTTTGGTCAGGTGAATCATGACCCGATTCTTAATTTAACCCTGACAATTTGAATTTGGCGCATTGTACTCGCGAGCACAATTATTTGACTAGGTAACACCAGAATTCTGATTTGCCTGAGAAATTGTCTGCCTGCTTCAGGGCATTATTCCGCAGTGACAGACAACCTTTAGAAGTTAGCCGTCCCGCACCACAGGAGGGGTCGCCAGCACGTACTATGTACTGTAAGAAAGGCTTTGGTAGTATAGCATTTAATGATATTTGGCACAGACAGACCAGACATAACTCTAATATTCGGTGGCCAACCAATGGTAGCTTCGAAATCCCTCGGTTAGAATATTTAGATTCTGTATTGATAAAGAAACAGGCTAGACCTGAAGCATTTGACGAATTGCACAGTTGGAAAACAGAAGCTTTGCAGCAACAAAAGAGTAGAGAGAAACATATGCGTCGACATATGACGAATGCCGAAAAGGCACTGTTATATGATCAAAATAAACAATTGGAATCAGTTAGGAACACGGACAGAGCGTTTAAATTAGGCATTCAGAAAATGTACCCTTCGAAAGATTTTCATACGTCCGATGAATTGATTAACAAACTTTTGCATGAACGTAGGCCTGATGCCTCTGCGCCACCCCCGTATGTTCCTCCTCCTGGTGCTTTGCCCCTTCCTGTCGCTATTCCTCCTCCTATAGTTTCCCCGGTCCTTCCTATTTTTCTTCCTGTTGTTCCTCCAGCCATCGCTCCTTTGCCTGCTACCTTGCCTCCACTCATTGATATTCAAATGTGCCTACTCTCCCTCTTCCAAGTGATTCTGCATCACTTGTAGTAGACCAGGGAACGGGATCAAGGGTTGTGACTCGTAATACTGTGTCCCCAGATAAAAAGAATGAATTGATTGCTTGGGCTAAACATTGTATGGAGAGGGGTGAACAAGCTGATTTTTTTTCCACATTCGAAAATCTAAAAAGTATCCCTGAGAAAAATGTTTTTATTGAAGGACTAGGAATTCATTTGAGCATAATGTGGAATAGATTAAACGATGTAGATCTCCCACAAGGGTTACGGGATTTGAGCACCTTAGCGTTGTCTAGAGATACTGCGGAGAAAGTATATGAGCATGTCAAGAGGATCTTTGAGTATAGGAAGGATTTGGAAGAGTTACAGAATGACGAAGCATATGGTGATAGTTTAGGCGCTATATTCTTACAGAAACGTTTTTCTCCTCACCGTGAATTGATAGGTGAGGAAGCGCGAATTTGTACAAAGGATGCGATAAAATGGATTTCGGATATGTCGATAACTCCAGCCGAAATATATGACACGTATAGTCAGTATACGTTAGAAATGCAAAAGAAAGTGATACAGGTTATGGTAGAATACCTGCAGGATGAGTGTGTAAAAATAAAGATTTGTTGTCCCGCAGAATTGTTGGGTGTTTATAAGAGAGCCTTTTCGATTTATACCTCTTCGACTGCCTTAGCGCTTGATTTGGCTCTGTTGCTTAGTAAGCGTTCAGAGCTACCTACTTCTCAGTTGCCTATGAGTGAGGTCCCTCCTACATTTGTCCCAAAGGTTGAGATCGCGGCCGATGCTGCACGATGTATAGTCACTGTGGACATTCCTGCACATTACGTATCACAGTTTGTTCACGTCCTGTTCTCGAGACAGGAAGTGAACACCATAAAGCAATCTATTCCTGATATAAGAAAGAATCCGACGGGGTTCTAGAAAGAAATAGAGTCGGTCTTACAATCATCGGTATTCACCTTAAGTGATATTGATTTATTATTTCCCGTACTCCTGCCAGATGATTTGTGGAAACAGATTAGGACTGTAGATGATGTACCTGGGTTAGGAGGTACATGGGATAACATGGTTAGGCTCAACAGAGAAAGACCAGCTGGCGAGAGACCTCAAGTGATATTAACTTTGCCTGATAGGATTATTGTAAAATTAAAAACCATAGTTCCTGAAAAAAGAATCATTTGGGACAAGCTTACGGCCTGTGTCCAAGGAAAGTCTGAAGGTGCTACCAAGTTCTTTAATCGATTCGAACAAGTGTTTTCGGATTTCAGTGGACAAGACTTAGGCACAGAGTTAGGGAAAAGGCTGTTTGTCGACAAATTTGTATGTGGATTGCTGCCTGACATCCAATTGCAGATTATGTCCTCCGAAAGTGCTTGGCAGGCGAAGTCTCATTCAGAAGTACTGCACATGGCTCAGTACTATGAAAATCGTGTGAATAATGAGAAGGAAAAAAGAAAAGGGAGACCTGAAAACAAAAGTACTATTACAACAGATTGTTAAGAGCCCTAGAGGGGGTAGTATGCAATTTAGAGGTCAATACGTTCCACAGGGAAGTATGTCCCTGGCTCCGCTAACCATTAACCAGTGTGCCTATTGTCGACAGGAAGGTCATTGGCGCGCACAATGTCCGACCTTGCAGCAAAGGTCATTTGGGAACATGGGTAGACGATCCAGAGGTCGCCCAGGTGTAGGGGGCCCTGGTAGAGGTCAGTTTACGCCAGAATCACAACAACCTTTTTCACAGGATAAACAAGTATTGAGTGTGGATAGTAGAAACATTTTTGATCATCCTTCTGCTGCATACCTCACTGAGGAACTTCCTTTTGATGACATTCTGTTTCGTTAGGATTACCCGAAGCAGGATTTGGAACCAATGCCTATTCCCGTTCATCAGAAAGGTCCCTATGTTGAGATGGTGGTGGGAAATAGCATCTATTTTTAGTAGATACGGGAGCACAAAAGTGTTCCATTGACCAATCACGGGTTCCAAACATTCCCCTGTCAGGGCAATCCAACGTTTCCGTAGGGTTTTCAGGCACACCTGTAGTTTGTCCAGTCTCTTTGCCGGTACCGATAACAGTGGGTCCCTTCACGGAGCAGTGTCCATTTCTACTTACTACAAACTGTGGAGAGAATTTGCTGGGGTTAAATTTGTTGAAGGAATTGAATGCAGTAATACATTGCTCCTCGGAGAGGGTTCGGTTAACAATTTCACCTCAGCAATCATTCGCCTCTCAGTTTTTGACTCGACCTTTACCGCCAGAATTCAGTAACATTCCGGAATGTTTATGGGCAATTCATGATAATGATGTGGGCATTCTTCAAATTGAACCTGTTAAAATGATTCTGAAACATGGAGTAAAACTGCCTCTCATTCCACAATATAAGATCTCAGTTGAAGGCGAACAGGGTTTGAAATGTATCGTTTCTGATTTTGTACATCGTGGAGTAATTGAGGGAATTACAGGTAGTTTGTGTAACAGCCCGATTTTGCCGGTGTACAAAAAAGGTGATAATGCGATTCCTTTTCGGTTTATAATTGATTTGCGTGCTATTAACAAAATTGTGGCTCCTCAGTTTCCCATTGTACCTGATGTAACATTGATACTAACTATGATTCCGGCTTCTGCCACTCACTTTAGCATTGTGGACCTCAAAAATGTGTTTTTCAGTATTCCTATACACAAGGATAGTAGGTATTTGTTCGCGTTTACCCTAGGTGGACGCTCGTTCACATTCACTCGTGCACCACAAGGGTACACTGAGAGTCCAAGTATTTATAATAGAGCATAGAAAGAGCAACTCGATACTCTCGAGTTGCCTACTACTTGCACATTATTACAGTATGTAGATCATCTCCTCTTGGCTGCTGATTCTGAAGGTACCTGTAAAGAAGGCACCATGTTGTTGCTTTGTCATCTAGCAAAACATGGTCAAAGGAGGGAAGAAGGTTGACACCTGAACGAATAAAAACTATTTCTGGCATGTCTGTCCCAAATACGCAGAAGGAAGTTAGAGCCCTGATAGGTATGGCTTCTTACTGTAGATTATGGATGCCTAATATTTTGTTAACGATTAAACCAATGCTGGCTTTGACAAAGAAGGGCATTTCTTTGCCATTGCCATGGACTTTGGAACACCAGAAAGCATTTGATTTACTCAAAACCGCGTTGTGTTCAGCACCGGTTTTAGGAACTCCAAATTATGAAAAGGCCTTTGTGTTGTATGTGCATGAACGTGATGGATGTGTTTTGGCTGTGTTAACGCAGGAACATGGAGGGAAGAATAGGCCGTGCAGCTATTTCTCATCCGTCCTTGATCCTGTTGCATGCGCTTTGCCGAGATGTTTGAGAGCTGTCGCTGCTGCTGCTGCGTCTGTAAAACAGAGCGAGGGAATGGTCCTGGGTCATGCGTTAACCCTAATGGTACCTCACTCTGTAGATGTTCTATTAAATAGAACTCAAATGCAACACCTTACTTCCGCACGATTGACAAGATAGGAATTGAACTTGTTTGCTCCCCACATTCAAATTCAGAGGTGTTGTGAATTAAATCCAGCTGAACTTTAACCTGTCCTGCAAGATACTGTTGATGGTGATGAAACGTCACACGATTGCCTTTACACTACAGAACAAGAGACTAAAGGTAGAATTGATTTGAAAGATACGCCTTTGAATAGCCCAAAATGAGAGCTATTTTGTGATGGCTCTTGTTTCAAACTTCCGAATAGTACATCCACGGCTGCTTATGCCGTCACTACCTTGAGCACAATTGTGGAAACCAAAAGAATCATGCATAATTCCGCACAGGCCGCAGAAATTATAGCATTAACTCGAGCTTGTGAACTTTCTGAAGGGCTTACAGTAAATATGTATACCGACAGCCAGTATGCCTTTGGGGTGGTTCACAACTTCGGTAGACTCTGGAAAGAACGAGGTTTCTTGACCTCACATGGCACAAAAATACAGCATGGCACTTTAATAGTGCAATTACTTTCAGTGCTCGCACTCCCTGTTCAGTTAGCCATTGTAAAATGTACAGCACATCAGAAGGTTACAGATGATATAGGAAAAGGGAAAGCTTTCGCTGATCAGATAGCTAAACAAACTGCCACTGATTTTAGTTCAGAAATGTATGCCGTAAGGGAAACTGTAAATGTTTGCACTTTTGGTGAAAGTGTTGATTCTGTAAAAGACAATCAAGCAGATGCTACTTTAGAGGAAACCAAGAAATGGGTTGAGGGTGCAGGGAGATTGGATGGTGATGGGTGTTGGGTGGACGATGTTGAAGGAAAATGGTTACTCCCTGACATCTATATTACAATGATGGTCATTATGGTTCATGGTCCGACCCATGTCTGTCCACGTAAATTGACTAAAATGTTACACAGTGTATGGGCCAATGAGAACATTTTCAAAATTGCGGAGCACTTTGTCCAAGGGTGCATGGTCTGCTTGCAGCACAATGTAGAAAAAGGTACCTCGACTCGTAGAGGAAGTTTTGCTCCAACTTCTGTTCCATTTGAGGTCATCCACTTTGATTTTATTGAGATGGAACGTTGCAACAATCTTAAATACGTGTTGGTCTTCATTTGTGCATTTAGCAAGTGGGTTGAGGCCTTCCCTGTTAGAGATGCAATGGCCATAACCACGGCAAAGACTCTGTTGAAAGAGTTCTTTCCTAGGTTCGGGCTGCCGAGAGTCATCTGGTCGGATAATGGGCCACACTTTATCGCTGCTGTAATCCTACAAATATGTGAAGGATTGCAGATTGATAAACGGTTCCATTCGGCCAGACATGCCCAAAGTGCCGGATTAGTGGAAAGACATAACGGCATTATAAAGAACATGCTCGCTAATACGTGTGCTGGCACCAAGTTAAAATGGCCGGACGCCTTACCGATCGTGTTGCTGTCGATGAGAACAACCCCTCAAACTAAGACTGGGCTCTCTCCCTTTGAGGTGGTGATGGGGAGGCCTGCTAATATTTGGGGTATGCCAAAGAGTCGCTCATTGCGGGATGTAGATAATGTGCTTCTTTCGGACTACTGTAACCAGTTGACTAAAAATCTATTTTCAATTTATCACCAGGTGCAAGAGGCATTACCTGTACGATACGAGGGTCCCGGTCACAGTCTACAACCAGGAGACTGGATCCTCACGAAAGGTCGTCTTGCCTTGCACCTCGGTGGAGGGGTCCCTACCAGGTCCTGCTAGTCACCCAGACTGAGGTGCGGGTAGCGGGCGGAAGATTTGGATACATGCAACGCACACCAAACGGATCCCGCAGCCCATGCCATATGATACAGAAGACACAGAATCCCTTTCCAATGCTGTAACCAACGTGCCCGAAACAGCAACAACCGACAAGAGCGTATCGGAGACCGTTCCAGAATTCGTTAGGCCAGACAAAACGGCCATCTTCTCTCCGCACTCTCCAACAGTGGTACTTCCAGATCATCCATTTTCTGATCCAATTTCCGTTCACTCGCCACCTCCAGTGGGAAGTGACGACACATTGCTTTCAGATCCTTCAGCACCGGAAATTGTGAAATATAATTTACGTCCTAGAAGATAGACGTACGGCACAGTTTGACTGTGCGATTGAAGAAATCATTTGAGGGCTTGCCTTTTGGCCCGACTATACGAAAGGATTCTGTTGGCTAAGGGTTGTGGGAAAGACTTTAAGAAGACGCTCCACTGGAGTCGCCAGAAAACGAACAATTGGTGTTTTTCGATTGAAGACTACGATGCCTGCACCCGCTACCGCTCGTACTGAACTTTTAGATAAATATGTGACTAGCAGAGACAATGAGCAAAAGTCTAAGCGGACCCCGAAAACGTATTGTTGCCTTTTTGTAATAATAACTGGGTTTTTAGTAACTACTGGTTTTGGGTTGTGGTACCTTGAGGAAGCATATTCGCTAGAGGAATTTTTACCTGTTGAAAATGTATCTGTTATACCCACTCCTTCCGTGCAATTGCATACCTTATCGCCTAGAGATTCTTTGCATAGACAGAACTATCAGAATAATACTCTTTTGTTAATAATGAATGCCAATCATGCAATTTTCAATAAGACCAACTGCTGGATCTGCTCGCGTTTACCGCAACATGGGGATAAGGGGCTAGGTTGGTACATTCATCCTTTACCTTTGACAACTGCTTGTTATGCTTCTCTTAGAACACTATTTTTTGGCTGTTGGAATGACAGCATCTCAGGGAACTTTGATGGTACAAATTTGAAGAGTTTTGAAAAACGTGTTTTGATGCCCCTGGGATGCTTGCTTTTTGCAAATAGGAGTAAGCCAAATGTTGCCTCTGTTAGGCCCTCTGATAGATTGTCTCGTCCCTTTCAGTCTTTGATCTCTTTCAAAATAGCTCCTATAGGCAATAAGGATGCCACACCTCCATCTTATTCTGTTTACCATAGCCCTGATTCAGTTTCCTTCTGCATACAGAGGAATGGAACACGGTCAATGGGTGATTTTAGAAGTTGCACCAACGTTGCGATTTGACTAGTGAGAACATACCTCTGTATATAGGTGAACCTGTCTATTTCGTTTGCGGTAATGTGGCATTTCCATGGTTGCCTAGGGATTGGCAAGGAACTTGCTATTTAGGGATTCTATTACCTGGGGTATTTATTGCCAGTACTGCAGAAATCTCGAAGACTCGTCCACGACAAGATGTGAAGGGGGATACTCCAGCACAAACTCTAGGGGACATAATGAAATCCTTTGTGCCATTTTTTGGCCAAATTATGAATTCTGAAGATATCAGGGGACTAGCAAGAGTACTGGAGAGAACCATCAACCGGACCACTGACATACTCTATAATATGACGTTAGAACAGAAAGCAATAAGATTAGTAGCTCTTCAGAACCGGATGGCATTAGATGTCATTTTGGCTGAGCTTGGAGGAGTATGTAAATTAGTGGGGTCCGCTTGCTGCGTTTACGTACCAACGCTCTTTAGGGAAATCCAAAATCTACATGTTCTTAGTTCGGAAGTGCATGTTCCTGAGGTAAACTGGGAACTTAGTGCATGGTTTTGGGATCTCCCACGGTCGTGGGGATGGAAGTTGCTTTCGGCCCTGCTGATTATCTTGGGTAGTTTACTGTTCCTTTGTTGTTGTATACAGTGTCTCCCTGGTATATGTTCGGTATTAGGGGGATGTTGTGCGCAAGCAACAAGTGTATTAGGACATAAAATATACGCCCCAGATAAGGTTTCCAAAGAGTACGTGTTGAAAGAAACTCTAGTGTCTGATCTAATGGCAATAGATATGTCTGATAATTATTAGGGGTGTATAGACGTTGAAATGTGGAGTTAGTCGTAAAGTGATCGAAGGTAATTTAGCGCTTGGCATAGGCCAAAAGGAGGGTTTGTCGAAACTGATATAATATTGTTTCGTCTTCATTGTACATGTTGGCCTATGCCCAGTCGCTTTGCGAGGAAATCCGTATTGCAAGGTCGTGACCTTAAGTTAATCAAGCCTCCATTTTAGGTTAGACCGCCATTTTGTTTTATCGTGCGAAGTCACCCTGTGGCCTAAAATGGCCGACCTGTGTCCTCTTGTCTTCACTTTAACCTCTTCAACCTCTGTAGGCGAGTTAATATCCAACCTGCTTGCAGGCTATATGTTAGGGTCATGTAGACCTTGTCCTTTCATGACCTAGGGATCAGGGGATTACTTGAATCGGTGATGTTAACCTACAAGTATACAAGAACAATAATGCTATTTAAACATGATATGCAAAACATCTGTTTGACCTGCATTGAAGCAAATGTGTAAAGAGTGTAAAGTCACATCCAGAGAATAATAGTACTTGTTAGTAAATGTATTAAGAAGTAAACCAAATGCACGAGATATGTAAATTAGGAATGAACCTGGCGCGAACCCTAGCCCAGTACATGATTAACTCGTAAGAGGCTGGACATCGTTATGAAGAAACTGTATAAATATGCTGATGTCCAGCTAGCAATTCCTGTTCACTGCTCACATTGAACCTGTTGGTGGTCTCTGTGAAGTACTGATGGCCAAATAGCTATTTGTGTACTTTGTTTTGTAAACTGTTCATTGTTGCAATAAAGATTTTGGGAATCTTTACAAGCCCGTGTTAGTATATTTCACTTTGCCTGGTGTAAAAGCCTTAATATTGTATTTTCTGATTCCACACCCCAAAAGCACATGCCAAGATAAGGCACCTGGACCACTGCACCTCTGCCCCACTCTGTTCCTGGTCAACAATGTGTACTCAATGCTCCAATTTATATATGACAATGTCTTATGATGAGTGTGTCGTATTAAATATTGCATGCCCATGATTACTGTGAAGCTAGCTTAGAATTATAACTGTGTGAACACTGCTTGACCCTTCACCCCTCCCTGATGAGCCCAGCTGCCTAACATGCCTCAAGAAGCTACAAGCTCAACCTCAGCCAATCCAGCACCAGCACAACTATACAATGTATAATCTCTTGATCAACTAAACCAATGAAATGTATTTGTGTAACCCTTATAGCACACGTCATAGATGACACGTTTTGGACTTATAATGAGATTTTTCTTTATTGTTGGCAGAGCGCTCTCAGAGCAGCATAGACCTCTGCATGCCTCCTCTTATTTTCATATAAAGATATCCTTGGCTCACTCACAATCTGTCCTGGTCTCATTCCCTACTGGGTTCTGTCCATCAGTGTCTATTTCTCTGATATATTTTGATTGTAATTTTTGGAATGATCACTTTCACCCCCTCCGATTCCTATGTTTCTATTTCTCCTTAAGCACATGACCAGCCACCTGCTCGAGCCAATGTTTATGCTACCCTCTCCCCTGAGTTTCAACAGGTCTTTGTTCCGAGCTAATGCACCATTAATATGAAACCTGACCTTAAAGGTCATTTCTGTGAGTTGTTTTATCTGTACATCCCATGATTCCAATCTACTTCTTGGTATATCTTAGCATTTGAATTGACAACCAGATATTCATCTCTTGGGGTCCTTAGTCACAGGTCTTGAGTTCAAATTTGCAAAGGCAGAGCCCTTTCTGTTTGGTGGAAAAAAAACAGCAGCGCCCATCCTTCAGAAAATACAGCTTTAAATTGACAAGATGTGCTTACATGTATCATTTTAGCATTATATCTAGGCCTGCTGTTCATAAATACAATCTTTCTTTTCTACTACATTAGAATAAAGGTCAATTGACTAGTTCTCTGGTGCACACATATAGCCCACAGTTACAGGAGAACCAGTGTTCATTTCTAAAAATGAAATAGGCATTTCCCTATAAATGTTGCAATTGTATGTGCTGAAATAAAGAGGCTGATTCATTGAACAAATCTGCGCTGAAATTAGTGGCGCTGCTGGCGCAAGCGTGAAAAAGCAAGCGCATGCGCACACGTGAGATTTATGAAGGCCCACGCGTTTTTTCCCCGGGATGTGCGCCAAATCCGCAAAGTGGTGCACACGGGCGCACACGTCACTGTGACATCCCGAATGCCGTGCGCGACGCACAAAGCGAAAGCGCTCAACGGGTAGAGCACACACCAAAAATGGGGCGGGACACACGGAATCGGGAACAACGCGTGAAAATGAGGGCGTAACTGGGGAAGTACTGCTGGGAAATACACGAAACGCCCACATGAGCGCGAACAACACGTATTCATGGAATCGAATACGGGAAACCCACGCACGCCAAAAGACACTCACAGGCGTAAACACATCCACCACACGAAGGCAGGTGGAAGAGTCCCCACGCAGTATAAAAGTGTGCGCAGACAACAAACACATACAGACAGCTACAATGAATGTCCCATTTCTCACAGCACTGATTGTGGGACACCAGAGGAAGGGGAGAATAGCCAGGCCTCGCATTTATTTGCCCAGGACCAGCCTTTTTTGTGTGCCTGATGATGAGGTCTATGGCAGGTATAGGTTTCCACCTCATATCCTCCTATACCTGGTCACTGAGTGGGAGGATGACCTCACATCACCCACCTTGTGCTCCCAAGCACTGAGTCCCTTGGAAAGGGTGCTCAATGTACTGCATTTCTTGGCCACTGGGTCATTTCAGCGGACCACTGCCATAGTGGGGGGGTGTCTCACAGCCTATGCAGTCATGCTGCTTACACAAGGTGTTGACAATCATGACTGCGCGACCCTCCCTCTGCAGGTACATATACATGCCCAGAAGGCCCTCAGAAAGGCAGGCCATTGTCCAGGACTTTTACAGGGTGGCACACTTCCCCAAAGTGCCCGGTGCCCTAGATTGCACACATGTGGCCCTACGTCCACCTTGGGCCACGGAGAATTTCCACCGCAACAGCAAGCACTGGCATACCATCAACGTGCAGGTAGTATGCGATGCACATGGGATCATCACCTCTGTCAATGCTAACTATCCACGTTCCACCCATGACAGTTTCATATACAGAATGATTGCCCTGAGCCGGGAACTGGAAGCTGGGAAGCATGGCGACACATGGCTCATTGGTGAGTAGAAATGTCTGTGCACATGCATGCATGTCACACACAGACAAATTCACAAACCCAACTAATGACAACCATCCTCACCTCCCCAGTGGACAGTGCCTACCCTCTGAGCAACCACATGATGACGCCAATACGGAACCCCACCACACCATCCCAGGTAAGATACAACGCTGCCCATATTGCAACCAGGGGCATAGTTGAGCGCACATTCAAAGTGCTCAAGTCACACTTCCGCTCCCTAGAACACTTTGGCGGGCAGCAACTATATGCACCCCCAGTAGTGTGCAGGATCATTGTGGCAGCATGTGTCCTGCACAATGTTGCAACATGGCAGGACATACCGGTGGACATAGTGGTGCCCCCACTTCCCCAACCACAGGCACAGGCGCTGCTCATGGGAGGGGAAAGGGCACGTGGCGAGACAGCCCGGACCCAGCTTGTGGCCACATTTTTCACCTAAACACCCACCCCGGCGGAGTGCACACAGATCTGGCACACATCAGGTGACAATCGATGATGACAAAGAGACAGTCAACTGTCACAACCTTACCACCCTGAGAATGTTGCCACGGAAGTGCTACATTGTGTGCATCCCTAGCTACTTAAACATAACCAATCCCATGTGACCAAAAGGAACACATGCAAGGTGCATATCACAGCACCCGCCTGCAGAACAGGCCATGACAATCACTGGTATGTCACCCAAACCCTCCCAACCCACATCACCCTTGTCGGTCAGACCATGACATGGCATGAAACAGCAAAAGAGCAAACCAAAAGCACAACACATGACCAATTAGATACAAAGTGACACGTGATAAATGGAAAGAGGCCTGAGACAATCACACCTGACATGGAATCAGATGAAATGACTGATCAACAACCTCCCACACATACAAAGTCATACACAAATACATGCCACCAGCACTACCATCAACAAAACACAGAATGCCTGTTGGCATGCACTTTGGCCAATTCAATTCCGCAAATCCCAAATCCATGTGCTGTGTGTGTCTCCTGCAACACACCACTAAGCACACAGCACAGTGAGCAGCCATTGTGTTGGGGATAAACTTTGAGCATCATATTAAAAGGACAAGCAAATGGTAAGTGATCATGAGCTGTAGGGACACGGCATGCCAGAGAAGGCAATCTGTATGCACGTGTGGGCATGGAAGGGTGGTTGTATGTGTGGTGGAGCATTGTGTAAGTGTGTGTGTCAGTAGGGACATGCACGCAATACATGCATGTGAAATCAAGTGTCTCTCAGTGTCCTGTACACATGACATTTGAACATTGCCCATGTGTACACCCCAGTATGTCAAACCACAGAAATCCCCTGACACCTGAAATGTAAACTCAACACAGGAACATCCATTGACCAGCAGAACACATCATGTACATAGTGCCCCACAATGAGAATGTCAGAGAGTGCAAAAACATTGTAGCCCAAGCGTACTGTCTGACAACAAAAGGCCCTCGCTCATTTACTCATCACCATGATCTTCAGAAGAAGGGTGTCTGGGGTCTGTTGGCTTCTTCCTTCTAGTCTACATGGCTTCAGGATCCCTTTCCCCTTGGTGTCCTTGTTCTTCCTTTCATGTAAATAGGGTCCAGCCTGCTGAGAGGCCACCTTGACTGGTAAAAATACCAAATCGCAGAGAACTCCAAGGAGCCAAGCCCCCAAACTGGGGAAAAAGCCTGTAGATACCAAAAAACCCTGGAAGAGTCTCCAGTAGATGACTTGAAGTCACTGAATATGGGCAAGCACCTGTCCAAACACTATGATAGAATAACTACCAAGGTAGCACACTTGAACAATGGTTCATCAGGATGGGTAGCAATTTCAGTACACAAGAATCAATGAGGATGCCACAACTGATGGGTAGTGTCACAGCTCCGGTCTCCAGGCGCAGGAGTGGCACGAACCAACCACCCCCTCCGTGGTCTGGGCGCCTGCAAGGTAAAACGTACACAAGCCACCAAGACCCTGGTGGGGAAAGAGGGTTAGGGATCCATTGGTTGGATAGGTATCGGTATTTATGATAACTGGAAAGAGGGTCAGAAGAGGGGAGGTGAATGGGCAAGGGAAAGTAGGCAAATTACAAAATACAACAATTGACAATTACACATACTCAATCAGAGAAACCATGTTCTTCATGCACATTGTACCAAATGGCACAAATGTGAGCCAAAGAGAGACTTATCTCTGGGGTGAGTACTGGCCTCCTGCCTGCACACTCTCAGGTCTGGAAACAGGAGCAGTTCAATGCTGCAAAGAGAGTGTGAGTTACTATTATGTGTGTGTTTTCCCCACACACACAAAACACCATTCATGCCGAGAACTTAGTGACTCCTCCCCAAACAAGCACTCTTGTCTGCTACTTCTTTCGTATACTTTTGCTTGCCCCCGTGATGGTTCATACACTGTTAATGCGGTAAGGTAGCCACACGTGGCCCTGCGGTAAATGGAAGGCCACGTGTTAACAATCACACATGACAGAATGGGCCTTGGATGAGCTGATAGCCGCATGTGGCGAGGTGTGACTTCAGTACAAGTTGCGTTCTGCCAGCCGTGGCTTTCCATAGGCAGCACATGTGGCAAATTGCATATGCTAATGATATGCATTGCACTCGACTTTGTGCGTTGCTGGGTGCCCTCCCTTGCGCTGTATTAGTTTGTGGCTAGGAACGCTACTGAGCTAATAACTTAGCTTCTCTGGAGCAGGGGGGACTCGAGGATATGGTGGACACCCCCTGCGTGTGCCCCTGATAACTTGGAAAGCTTCTTGGCATTTGCTCCTCAGCAAGGCTTAACTGTACTGTGTGCATCTTGACCAATGCCTGGCTAAGCTCCCCAGCACTGGCGCTACTTAGCTTGCATGTGCAAAAGGCCTGGAGGAAGGTCAGCTGGGGCTTGGCCCCTCATGCTGCTCACCTTGCTCGGAGCTCCTGGAAACACGTCTGCTTCTGTCGGATGTCTGAGCACAAGCCCCGTGCTTCTGCTTGCGTGTGCATGCGCACGTGTGCCCCACCCAATGTGGCCATTGGGTGGGGCACACACAGGGTTTTTGCAGTTCTTGGGTGTCTGCTGGGAAAGGAAGTCTGGAGTCTCCTTTTCCTGCAGAAAGGGCATAAAAGCCTTTTATAAGGCTGGAATCGTTTCCATGTGTGTGTCTTAACTGATTGTTAATGGGCCATGTCTGAGACCTACATCTGACCTCCTCCCACACAACCCCAGGGTCTGTACCCTGACAGGTAGTGCTGGAACTTGAGTAGAAAATAACCAAGGAGGCTGACACAACTGGATGGTTGAACTGAAACCCAATCAATCCTTGAAAGCTTGAACAAAGAAAGGCAGAGACAGCACAAGTCTGGAAAGACACAGTGAGTGTGATATAGCTGGAAACAGCTGGCAGCAAGTTAAGAGCCACAACAGTTGAATAGCATTGTTAAAAGCCAAAAGTCAACATGAAGGCATGGATGCAGTAGGTGAAAGACAGGAGGAGCGACAGAGAGATGCTGTTGAACAGAAGTGTACGGAGGCAAACCGAGGCAGTGTAAGAGTACGTGGAAATAACTGCCCGAGAGACGGGCAGACAGATCTGCAAAAAGTACAGTAGCAGGAAGAAAAACAGGGACTAAAGTCACCAGAGTGTGAAAAACAAGTAAAAGCGCTGTAGTCCAGTAGGAAAACTGTGCTGTCAGGCAGCACCAAATTCCAAGAGGAAGACAGATACAACGTGCTGTCCAAATGGAATGGGGCGTAGTAGGAGTATAGGCAGACATCTCAGGTGAGGACTGGACCGGTAGTTGTGCCTCTTGAGTCACATTCCTAATGCATCCTCCTTTGACACAATCCCCAGGGGCTGAACTCAACACGTACCAACTTGACATTGTCAACACCCGGCTCCCTCCCACCATCAGTGTGACTTTGACAGCTAAAGGGTGCAGGCTACCGTCTACAGCATGAAGTGCATCAAGCACATATACAGGCATGAAATGAACATACATCACAATCAACATCAATAAATGGACAGTTCAAAAATGTAATCACCAAAATTGATTGCAGAGATGCCATGGAGAAAACATCCATAATCCCCACTAGGGGTGTAAACACAAGTAGTACAGCAGCAGACAGGCCACAGATATGACAAAAGTCCAATGCCCTTGTTTAAATGGTTGTCACACCGAACCATCCTTGCAAGCCCATGGAGAGGGGAAGCAGGAGTGGAATATGTGTCAGGACCCCAAGCCACAAACACATCCACGAGACAAGCTTGAATGGGCCCAGCTGGAACAGACAGTGGATGCTTTTAAAAGCCACAAAGCACCACACCGTCACATGAATGCACAATAGACAAACAATTTTAAACTATATTAACTAATTAAACTAAAAAAATAAAAAATGGCTGCAAACGACCCGGGGGGAGGCACCCAGGAGGGGGGAGGTACAGGGTGCACCTCAACACTAACATGCGATAATGTTGAGATAAAAAAAAAAACCTTCATGGGCTCAACACCTGCACGGCCCGACCTGTGTGGGAGATAGGTCGTCATCGTGCGCACCCTCTGGATGGAAAGCAGAAGGTGGACGTGGCACAGTACCCTGACCATGCCTATGCGCAGCTTGCCCCTCGTCCACAGCAAGTCTGCGGGACTGGTAAGCCTGGTCCTGTGCGGCGATGACACGTAGGTCAACATGCAGCACCTCATGTGATACGCGTGTTTCCTCTTGCAAGGTAGCACGTGTAACACAGAGTTGTGCCTGCATGGCCTCACATGACATCTGGAGCACCTCCCGGCATGCACATAGCTCAGCCGAGATGGTATTCTCAAGCTGCTCCAACCTCTCCTCTGACTGATTCCTCTGGGACATGTTGAGCAAACCCAGAGTAGATCTGAGGGATTGATGGTCATCCCTCAGGGCCTTCCTTTGTGCCTCTACGTGAGCAGCAAGTGCTTGACGGTGAGACAACATTTCAGCCCGGCGTGCCCTGTCTGAGGCTGCCATGCTCAGCCTGAGTGAGCGGGCCGTGGACTGTGCTTCCCGTTGCTGGAGATCCACCTGTCTAGCACGGATTGGGCCACACGTTCCGTGCTCTGAGCGATCTTATCAATAGCTGCCCCTTGTTGTTCTGAATTGGCATACATGGATTGGATTGCTCCCACTCAGTATTTCCTGATGGCACATGGCCACCCCGTTGCTGGACTCGACCCCGCGGGGCCCAAGGAGCCATGGTCCTCGCTGGATTGGTACCGCCTGCGGCTGCTGGACTACATCCCTCTGTTGACGTGCTGCCCCAGGCACATCAGCAACTGGTTTGGAGTGTGACCATGCGTCCCGATCCACTACAGGCAGAGGTTCCAACACCATATGGCCCCTCAGTGCAGGTGTCGCAGACAGAAGATCGTCCACATCAGAATCACTCACATTGTCGGAGTGATCATCCAAGCTAGATTGATTGCCAGCCTAGGACATGATGGTTTGAAGCACACGTTGGTTCTCCTGGCTTACCACCCCACCACCCTACGACTTGTGCTGGGTTGCTGATGTGATAGCAACCCTGTGTCAGGAATGACATCACCATCCTCTGGCTCCATTGCGTCATCATCTGTAATGTGGAAAAAACGAACATGAGTACACATGACAGAAGCACATAACCCACACACACAAAGACATCACATCGACATCCAACACATGAAGCAGACATTTCAGAAACAAATGAAATCCCGACATGCATCCAGTGGCATTGATATGCAAACACATCCCAAATGCAGAAATGGATGTGTGTAAATAAGGAAGCCTACACATGTACTGAATGTAGTAAATCACCTCCATCACACACCACCTCTGTCAGGCACATGTCACAGCCAGAAATGACAGATGGCAACAAAGAGATGGCACATGACATGAGCATGTCTGAACTCCCAAATGGCCACAGCTGCAAGTGAATCCAAAGACACCCTGACACACATAATATGCATGTACACATGACTCACTAAATCATCATCACCAATATAGCTACACCCATCTGCAGCTCGGCCCGTACCGGGCATCATGGGCCATGTAGACATAGTGAATGTCCCAAGCAAAGTGAGGGCCTGCAACCAGGCATGAGGGACCATAATGCTCAGTGCAGTCCGATCTGCTGGCCACAAAGTCTCCAGGACACCCCTCAGTGCCTGATTGAGCACATTGTGCATTGATTGTGCCCTAAACCAATATTCAGTGTGTCAAATCATCATAGCCAGGCCCCACCAGAATAGCTTAGTGGGCCTGGGCGTACACATACTGCATTTACCTTCAGGATTGTGCCAGTTGAACATAATGGGTGCAATGCTGAAATCTCAGCAGCATTAATGTTAATCAACTGCATATGAGTCATTCAACAAAAAAGCTGCAGAGGACACATGTGTAAATGAACACTATCACACACACATAAGTGATTAGCCGCAATGTTGCACTACACAACGTTGAAGCTGCTTGCATATGTACATGTGAAAGTGTTCAAAAACACCCGTGTCCATATAAACCTGAATGCTGATTATGAACAGCATCCTATACAGCTAAGCAAGCAGCTACAACGCTCCTTGCTTTGATGTATGTGAAAGTGTACACATACACACATGCAGGCAGCTCCACAGTCATTACAACCCAGTTGGCAGGCCATAGTCAATCTGCAGCCTATACCAGTTAGTATAGGCTGCAGATTGACCAATCAACTTTGCTAAACACCCGCTACAGTGTTCCTATACTGAGTACCTGTGTCATAGGATGCACTTGTGCCCGTGCCTTTCATGACAGTGAAGGGATGACAATCTAACCATACATGCCAGGTCACTTTGACATTGCAGCAGAGAGTCCGCATGTAGAACAGTGTAATATGGCTCAGAAGTGGGTTGGTGCAGTGCAGAACATGTGTACATAACCGACTATCTACATCAACAAGTACATTATGATGTCAATCAATAAACATGAAAGCAGTGTTAGGGGAAGGTCAGGTATCACATGCTATGTGCGTGCAATGGGTTGCATGGCTGCAGGCAACTCCCCCCCCCCAGTGAAAATGCAAAAATGCAGGGAGGCATAGCATGGCAGTGAAAGGTTGACCAGAGAACTGTGTATTGGCAGACAGTGTTGAGTAGCGTCAATTGTATCATCTGAGTAAACTGACAACACAGCATATGAGAATGGGACAGTAAGCAGGACACATGATGAACCCTCTGTAGTACACCCATTTGTGCAGAATTCACTACACCAGTAGAACAAAGTCAGGGGGCCTGAAACTGGGGGAGGCCTGTGCCCCACACAGACCATGACACCTGAAACATGTGCGAGATGCAGGACTGAGCCAGAGTGGGCATGGAATGGATGATTAAAAGCCATTAAATGTAGGTCATCTTGGACACGTACTACTATGATCATCCTGCCAAGGACACATAGGGGCATGCATGGAATGCACATGGAGCATGAATGGGCACTCATGTCCCTGCGGAGCATCTGCCATCTGCACAGTCCGAGTGAGACACCCTGCATCAAGGACAAAGGATGTACCCCACAGTATGTGTCTGGGAGGTTGGCAGGGGGAAATGTGCATGTACACAGGAACATTGAACAGGCCATTGAAGTAGTCCAACATGATCCCAATAGTGCAATGGTGTAATAGTGGTGCAGGAGGTGGAGGCGCAAGAGAGCATGCCTACGTGGAGTACCCGCATGCAGGCAGAACACACATGCATGTCAGTCATGCGATGACGTAGTCCTAGTGCTGAGTGGAAAGACACCCCAGGCTTCATGCAGAAGGGCCAGTGAGCTGGACCATGGACCGGAGGGGCAGCCGGGTGACTTGCACGTGAGTAGGGTGCAAGTGTGGTGATGAGGACAGTCCTTGTCTGCACTACATGTCCAGCATGCTGCACAGCAGGCACGCATTAGTGAAGCATTGCATGACTCGCACATGAGAACCATGTACACATAGCATGTATTGGCAGTCAAGCACAACACATCGCACAAGCAAACCACACGTGGCCTGGACAAACACACAAAAACACTCACTGGACGGGGCGTCAAAATCCAGCATCTCTCCTACTCCTTCGACCAATTCTGCCGGGATGAACTCCGCTGTGATCACCTCGTGCGGAGTGAGTTCTTCCTCCTCAGTTGGTGGCCCACTGCCAGTCACTCGAGTCATGGCATAATTGGGGGCACGCTTTATCTTAGCACAGTGTCAGAGGTCATCCCAACGATTTTTGCACTCCTGAGCTGTGCGCACCTCATGTCCGAATGAACTAACACCCTCTGCAACATGCTTCCAGTGGTCCCAACGCTGGGCAGCCGTAGTGTGACAATTTGGGCCACTATCATATCACGGTCGTGTTCTAACACATAGCCCACAAGGAAGTCCAGTTCCTGCTTGCGGAAAGGCTTCTTCCTCGATGTGCCGGAGGCCGGAGCCATGTCTGCGGTCCCAGCCTCCTTTCCAGGTGAAACCTTCCTCCTCTTCAGCAGTGATCCAGACCCTGACTGGCAAATGCCACCCTGATCAGTAAGGACAGTGGCATTGGTGAATTGAACCAAGGGAGTGGCAGGTGGAGCTAGGACGGAAACCCTAACTTGTGTCAGCAGCTGCTGGGTGCTCTTGACTGGACCCTGCACAGCGTCAGCCGCTGTACCAATGTCATTGACCAAGACTGTCCTGGATGGCAGACTCACAGCTGGGGTGGTGTCGGCAGCATCTGCCCATGCAGTTGCCAACACCCGGCTGCTCGGGCAGCAGATGACAACACTGCCCCTGGGACATGTGCCTCGGTCAGAGCAGCCCTGCGTGCACTTACCACGTGCCTCCTGACCACCTGGAAATCATCCTGAGACTCTTCAGGTGCCAACACAGCATGCGCTGGCAGACCCTGAGCCTGGGTGGTGGTGGCCACAGTTGCACCTGCAGCTACCACTACCCTTTGGGCCCGTGGCAGTCAATGAAAAAGACTGCCGGGTCACATGGGGGCCAGTGCCAGATGCAAGAACTGCATCTCCCTGAACCACAGGGGGTGGTAGCATGACTGCACCAACACATGGCAGAACATCGTGCCGATGTTGCGCACCCCTGCCTCTTCCCCCTCTGCAGCCACCCTGGACACCCTGGAGTCCCCCTACTCCCTGGTCACCCCAGCACGTCCCTGATCATGCCCGCAACATGGAGGACGCCCAGCTGAGGCTCTGCTCACCTTTCCTGGCCTTTCATGGCCTCCCAACCATGGCACAGATGTAGTAGTGCCAATGGGAGGTGTACACGACAATTGTCCTGGGCAATTGGGGTGAAGGGGGTGGAGTACTAGATGTTAACAGCACCCCTGTGTGCCTGCAAGGCTGTATGTGACCCCGGTGAGAAAATGACGGATCACGCAACACTCAGGCACCCCAAAACTGCAGTAAAACCGTGCACGCAACCCCCGGTAGCCCACGTGGGTGGAATTAACATCCCGCAGTACGCAGTGGCACCCAGGCTACTATGAACTCGAAAAAAGGGGAAGTGATACACAGGGAGACCTGCAGTGGGAAAAATAGCGTGCACGACTCACCGTCTGTCTAGCATGGTAATGAAAAACACACGTAGGAAAGACCCTGCCAAAAGAAGAGATACATCCTTAATCCGCTGTGTAGTATTGATGGCGCGTGAAACAACCAGAAGTAGCAACACATGCGTCTGTCTCCATGAAAAGCACGTAGAGCGAATTGCTGGTCCCACTCACCTTTAACCCGTGCTGAGGGAAACGTCTGTGTGTGTCACTTACGCGCTTAGGCCCATTCCTCGAATGACATGCTTTAACACGCGGACATGCTGTTTTTTCATGTGCCAAATCACTCTGTATCAAGCTGGCCACGCGACAACACATGGAAGACCACGCTCCTGCCCAGGAGGCCATTTTCCTGCCCCCCAGAGCCCGAGCTGACTCCCACCAGCCATCTGCTGCTGCCTGCCTGCCTGCTGGCCACGTGCCCTGCTATTTGGTGCCTGCATGTCAGCCATCTGCAGGGGTCCAGTTGCTGTGACCACCCCTGCTGGAACAGAAAACTCCCGACTGCAGTTCCATCTCTCCACAGCCCAGCAGCAGGACCCAGTTGCCCACCCACTCCTGTCTCGGGGGTGGCCATGTCGGGGGAAACACCATCTGAGACCACTGGCAACCCCGAGCAAGAGAGGCAGAGGGCTGCCAGCTTCACAGCAGGAGAGGTTGGCATCCTGGTGGAGCAAGTCCTGGTGCATTATGATGCCCTCTTCGGAAGAACACGCGCCGACAAGGATGGATGGAGGAGGATCTGGACAGACAACGTGGTTGCCATAAAAGCGGAGGGGCTGGCAACCCGCGACCTACCACACATCCATAAGCGATGGGAGGATTTCAGGTGCAGGACACTCAGGAAGGCCCAGCGCCTCTTGGATGCAGCGGATGCAGTGGGGTGCCAGGTCTGCCTTACCAACGACCAGATGAGGGTTCTGGAACTCATACAACCAGCGCTTTACCTCCAGGTCCTCGAGAGGCAGGCCCATCCGGAGTCGAGCGGTAAGTGTCCATGCATACTGATTGGACGCACTGCATGTTGAGGTGTGCCAGGAGTGTGCAGCTTGGAGAAATGTTTGGAAAGACCCATGTATGGATGTGTATGTGCAGGGACATGAGCCTGCTGCATGTGAGTCCAGTCAAGTGTGATGCACATCAATGGTGTATGTGTTCCAAAGCATGATGCACAAATGCATGTGGAGACGCACACATGTTAGCATTTCTGTGTATGTACTATGCCATGGTTGGGGTGTGACACATGGATGCTGGTTCCACCTTCATGTACTTGCACGGTGTACATGTAAGTGTGTGTGTTTGACATGTGTGTGACTGTGATACGCCATGGATGCAAGTGACACAGAAATGTAGGAAGCCGATTGGCAGATGTGACATAGTTGCCGATGATTGCACTGTGACAGGTGGTGGAGATGTATAGATGCATGCCTGTCTGGTGGCGTGTGTGCATGTGTTTAGCACTACCCATGTTGCTTGTGACTTCAGGCTAACCTTCGGATGTTCATGCTGGTGTGTGTGTATGGACGCTGCTGTCTGCTGCACCATTCCTGTTAATTTGTGCATGTGTGTGGGTTCAAATGATATGTGTGTTGGGGAGTGGGATGCCATATGGGAAGATTGACACTGCCACTCATGTGCAACTGTCATGTGTGTATCAGACCATTGTACAGTGCCCTGATGCCTGTGTTCTGTCTCTCCCTGTCTGCAGCATTGACTGATGTAGAGGGCGGAGACAGTACTGTGGAGCACAGTGGCAAGGATCCCACCGCCAGACGGAGACGCAAGGCCCAGCTCCCCTCCCGGGTAGTCATCTCTTCGGGGAGTGAGGAGTCTGGTGCCGTGTCCATGGCTGCAGCTGCCGAGGGAAGGTCCAAGAGACGGAGTATGGAGGTGGACTCCTCGGCAGCAGTACGGGCAGCTGAGCCCCCACAGGGTCCTATGGAGGAAGATGGCATGGAGTCATCCAGGTTGGTGGGGGGTTTCGGTTGAGTGGGGGGTTTCGGTTGAGGAGGAGGCAATGGAAGGCCCATGCACAGGGTCTGGAGCGGGGATTCCACTGGTGCTAGTGGTGCAGTCCAGGGGCAGGAACAGGAGACAGCCCAGGCCGCGGCGGAGGTGCCTGTGTGTAATCCTGTCCCCGATCCTGTGACTGCATCATCCCACACCAGCAGGGATGCCTCCGCCCAGACCAGTTTTCAGGGAGGGGATGCGCATACAACAACTGTCCTTCCTCTCCCTGCGGACGTTACAATCCTTGACTGTATTGAGCCTGTCCTAGCTGTGATGGCGTTGCGCCAACATGGTATTCGGGATGACGTGCAGGGTTCTTGTCTGGACAATGCGCGTCATTTTGAATACCTCTTTGGCCGCATCGATCTACAAGGACAGGTCGTCAGCACTGGGGTTGTCCATGTGCTGGAACTTCTTGCGACCCCCTCCTCAACTGAGCCCCTTATGCGCTAGTCATCCTCCATGCCATATTCCAGCCCAAGTATCACCTGGGCACCCTGTGGAGCTGCCCTTGAGCCAGCGGCCAGGCTGGTGCAGGACATATCCCTGCCACAGTCAGGAGTCGGAGGTCCAACAGGGGTGGCCACCCCACCAACTGGACGCCAGCAAGAGGAGGACATGCAGACATCAACATGGAGGGCACGTGCATGGCAGCAGCAGGCTCAGGGTGGGAGTAATCATGGCTCAGGGCCATCAACATCACAGGGGCAGGCATTGGCCGTCAGGTAGGAGGTCCCAGGACTGGAAGTGTCTTCCACGTGGCAGTGGTTGGGCCAGCAAATAGATGCGGAGCGGCGGCGGGCGGAGAGGGCACGGCTCACAGTGGTCAGGGTGGAGAACTCCATGCGCCGGGCGTTGAGGTGGGCTGCGTGCCTCGAGGCAACTCGCAGGGAGTTGAAAGAGGCCCTGGCTGCATCCCTGCATTCTGGACTCTTCTCTTCTATGCTGCTTTGGACTCACAGGGTCATTTCATTTGTACTCTTCTTTTCGCACTAGGAAGTACTCATCCTCCTCATTCCTCCTTCTGGGTATGGTACAGAATTCCCCCCACCTCTTTGAATGTGTGGAGGTTTTTAAGATGCTCTTTTGAGGCCTAGACTTTAGTTCTTTTCTGTTTACAAAGCGGACCAGGTGGTCCCTTTGTAGCTTGATTTTCTGCCAGTCCAACTCCCTGATCTTTTCATCATAGGAGCCTTCCTGGCCAGAAGTACATGCCAGGGTATTTTTAAATTACCAGAGCCTACTGGTCCGGCCACCTTCCCTTCTACTGGGTAGAGATGAATAGTCATCAATATCTGATATGGACTGGCCTTCTGGCTCAGTTGAACTACGCCTGGTTGAGTCCAGCTTCCTCATGTTTCCTTGTCCTTGAAAACTGGCAGTATGAAGTCAAGTGCACCCTGTACATCTGAGGTGGTGAGTTGGCTTGAGGTCACTGGTAGAGAGGTCATCACTCCGTGATCGGAGGGTGCTTTTCCATACCCTGACTGGTAGGGGTGCCTCAGAGCCTGTTAGTGTTTGGCTATTTCATTTTCCAACCTCTCACATGTGTTTTTCTCAGTCCCTATCGCTTGGTGATATACAGAGGCCTGAGTTTTCCATTCTGAACCAGTGCTTGAGTGGCTTCTAGCACTTTATATTGTTCCATTAATCTGTCTCTTAGTCTCTTGTTCTCTTCACAATCGGATTAATTTTCTTTCTGTGAGGCTTGTAATGTCCGTGCATATTCAGACTGCTTCTTTTTCAGGAGACTAATCTCCTCCACTTGTGCAATTTTGGCCTGTGTTGCCTGCTCTATGCCAACCTCTTCTTGCCTCACATGTCCCATTAACTTTGCATTTTCTAGCCTCATGTCAGTCAGTTTCTGAGAACATAACACACTTTTCTCCGCGTCCGTCCTTAATTGAAGCACTTCATGAAACAGGGCACTATTCTCTTGACTCAATTTGTAGTTTTCTTCACTCAACTGCTCTCTCTGCTGTTTCAAGGCAATCAGATCTTGGTGCATCTGATTGAATTCATCCTAAGAATGTTCCTCCCTAATGACTAACAGGATGTTGTCAGCTTTCAGTTGTTTAACCTGTGTATGAAATGTGAAAAGGTCCCTTAACCAGGCTCTATTGTGAAGCGCCTGCTCATTCAATTTGTGTTGACTTTCCCTCAGATGTTCAACACATTCTTTATACTCCCCTGGCAGTGCAGAAAATTGATTCTCTTGCTCTGCATTTGCTTGCTGTTGTGTCGCTAACTCATCTTTTAGCTGTTGGATAATATTTTCTAATTTTGACTCAGAATTTTGGCTCTATTGCGCTTTTGCTTCTTACTATTTCGACTGTCCCTGGGCTCGATTCAAAAGCTCTTCCTGGTTTTGCACAGATGCCACACTATCCTCGTGTTTTTCTTCCATGATCAGCATATGAAAATACATGTATGCTTTGAGCTGAGCCATTTTAATTTGCTCATCTTTGCTGGTCTGTGTTATATAAATGTTTGTCAGGACCTGATGTAACAGCTAATTATCCTGCAACATATCAACATTTGCAGAGGTAACCTCCTGCAGCATTCTAGCTTGCCACATTCCAGGTTCTTGTTCTACCCATTCACCTTTAACAAATAATTTGGATAGGAGGTGCTTCCTGGCCATATTGATTTCTACGGTGCTCATTCTGAAATGTGTTCTGCACCTGATATACGCTCTATGCAAGGCAAACATCTCATCCCTGTTCCTACTTAGTTTCCACTCACAATGACAACTCAAAATCAACACTGGTTTATCTATACCATGCCCTGGAACCCAGGGTACGAGTCAGAATGGCAGCTTCACACCACAACACAACTTTCCATCCACGGCAATGCAATAACATTCAAATGAATAGTCTGCTGCTACTGCACTGTCACAAGAGAAGATTTTCAACCAAAGCCCAGCCATGATGCCCCAGTTCTATCATAGTTTATTTGGTGGTCACACTCAACTCAGGGAGTTCCTTTCTAGCCAAGCAAGTTGGCATGCACCCAAAAGGTTTCAACAGATTTAACTTTAGCGAGGGCTCCAACCCGTCTCAAACCCACCTCAGCAAATTCCCTATGTCACCAATACACTAGGAACTATGCCTGTGAATAGTAAGAATATTTATTTGTTATTTATTTAAGGTTTGACAAAATGGAATATCAACCAACATCAACCACCAATGGTTTGGCAACACCCAATATCATAACTCAAATTACTTTATGTTATTAAAACAACACAGGTCAAATTTTGGAACATGCAGTCACAACGTACAACAGCTTTAATTGCAAATTAACCAATAGAAAACATTCACAATAAAATGGAAACATTGTTTTGCAACACACATTGAAAGGACAGGCAGTGCTGTGGGATTATGGTTTGGGAGGCAAGGGAATTAATGGAAATGTTCGTGTTTTAGTCTTTCATTTGAAAGGTACAGTTGGGAAAAGGAACTCAAAATAGGAAATCGTTTTTCAACAGACATTCAAATGAGAAGCAATGCTTGGTAATCCTGGTTTGGGATACAAGTGACTAAAGGAGGAATTTAGTTTTGCATCCTGACATTCACATGAATAGCAGCATTTTAGGGTTACTTATTTTGGCAATATGGGCACCCTAGTTTGGGACAGGATTCAGGGGTTTCAGAAGGACAGTCACCCAAGTCTGTGTGGTCTATACCGGCTCTAACACAATGGGCATGAACTTTGTTCATTTAAAATCTAACACAACTCATCCTGTGATTTTCTGTATGAGAATTAATTGATTTAACTTCAATTCAATGTGCTAAGGATCTACACAGCTTGCCCCCTCCCCACAATTTAATGGAAAGGATTAAGGCGGGTTGTTCCCAACACAATGCTATTTAAATGGATGGGTGATTTTCTATAGTTGAATTAATTTGAATTGGATTCAATACAATGTGCAAAGGGACTGCCCAGTTTCACCCCCCCATGCCCACTAATGGAAAGGGATAAGTCAGGAAGCTCAATTGATGGCTTTTGGATTAGTCTACTTACATGGGAGGCTTTGGTCAGGGAAAAACAGCGGGGCTCCTCTGTGGACGGCACAGATCTGGTCAAGGGCTTTCAAGGATTTTGTTCTGCAAGCAGACTCCCTCTGGCTCCTCTGGTTGGGTCCCAGCTAGCTTCTAGATTTCCCTGTCACTGTCTCCACTGCAAGGATTGAGGCCTTTCTGCTAGTTGTTCCTTGCAAGAGTCCGGCAGCAGGCTATGTCCAGGAATATAGTGAAAAGGCCCTGTTCTGATATACAAATGACCTCTCATAGGGCTGATGACACTCCTACTGTATCATAATTTCCACAATAAAGATTGACTAGCACTCTCCCTTCACCTCCCACCAAAACACCTAATGGCTGCAGATAGGACCAGAAATTAGGAGATTATTTTTGTTAGTGCTTCTAGTCAATCAGACCGTTACACTATGTTAGTACACATTTTACATTTCCAATATGTCTTTTCATCATTTTCATTTAATCATTTACACGTCATTAAACATGTAAAGCCATCAACCTTTAAAAGAATTTTTTTTAAAAATTGAAAAAGGGAGATAGTAAAATATTTAGGAGATTTGTATGATGTAGGCTGAGGGAGGAGAAGGATTTGTAATCTCAATAGGACATGTGGGATTTACCCTTTTTTTGTTCTGAAAATCTAACAAAATGCAGCTATGCTATTTTTTTCAGATAACTAAATAAATCTATATATTTTTGGATTCTACATTTTATGGTGAGTTGTAAAATACTAATTTTATTTCAACATGCTTTTCCTGAGCGGGACCACCATTTTCTGTGATTTGCTGCTGCGCCAAAGTAGTTACAACTCTGACACTACATACTTCCAACATTAATTTCACCATCTATTATTCGATCAATATTTCCAATTCCTTAGATTTATGAATGCCAGAATCACAATTTTCATCATAACGTACGTTATGTACATCACAAAAATGCTGTTTTTACATGGTCCCAACTGTTAATTTATCCCCTTTAAAATTAATCCGGAATGAGCTTGATGGGACACACGATGCACTTTTTATTTGAGAAAGTGTATTCAATGCTTAATCAATAACACTGCATAATAGGTGCTCCCAGTTTCAGCTGGCCCAATCCAATTCTTAAGTTTCTATTTCGCCTTAAGCATGTGACCAGCCACCTGCTCCAGCCACCGTTTATTCTACCCTCTCCTCCTGAGCTTCAAAGGGTCTTTGTTCAGACCTAATCCACCATTAATGAGCAACCTGGCCTTAAAGGCCATTTCTGTAGGTTGTGTGATCTGTAAATCCCACAATTTCAATCTGCTTCTTTGTATATTTTAGCATTGCATTTAACACCCAGATCTTCTCCTGATGCCCTTAGCCAGAGGTCTTGAGTTCAAATGTTCAATGGTCCGGCCCTTTCAGTTTAGTCGGATTAACACCAACTGCGCACAACCTTCAGAAAATAGAGCTTTAAACCGACAACATGTGCTTAAATGTAACATTTTTGCATTATATCTAGGCCTGCTGCTCATAAATACAATCTTTAATTTCTACTACATTAGAATAGAGGTAGATTCACTAGTTCTCTGGTGCACTCAGATAAGCGACACTTACCGAAGAACCGGTGTTCATTGCTACAAAAAACGAAATAGACCTTTCCCTATAAATGTTGTCATTTATTGTGCTGAAATTAAGTCTCGATTCCTCATTAAGGCAATTTGTCATTCGACTTTTTTTTTTAACAATGCAAGGCATCATTCCTCAGCTTTAGGTTACAAATGCACATTAATTCAAATGTATGTATTTCCTTCCATGTGCACTTCATACGAAGTCAGCATCTGCAATGCCACATGAACTTGGAATCCATTAGCCACAGTAATGAATATTCCAATTCTAAGTCTCACTCTTTTCCAGCTAAATGCCTGCACTTTCTAACAAAATGGAGGGAGGCCCATTTTCGCTCATTCATTAGTCCTCATGTTGAAATCACTGTTTTGTACTGGTTTTTCTATTTCAATGAAACTCCACACTGAGCCAGCTTCACTCTCAAAATGGTGCCCAGCATGGCCTCTCCATCTCTGCCGCCTTGGTGCTGTCTTTTTACCCCACACTTTGCCAAGATAAACCAAGTGTAATTCTCCATTGAAAAATGCACACTATTTCCTGAGAGTGATGAAGTGACCCTGATCGCAGGAAGATTTAGTATTGCTTTGGGGTCAAGTAGGAAGGAGGGTTCAATCAATCCAACGTATTCTCACAAGTTTGTGTGATTTCAAAACTGCTAGCATTTTCAAGTGTGCAGGAAAATTAAACATTTGAGGTGCTTCATTTAAAAAGCGATTTGATTTTAAAACTATACCTTATCATCATCTGGTAATGTTCCACTGTATTGTTTAACTTTGACATAAAAGGGTTTTGTTGGACAAGAGGGTGGAACTGTTATTTAGCCTGTGTTCCATGGACAAAAGTGAAATTTAAATGTAACATCCCCAGATTAAATGGTTGCATTGAAGCTTCTTTAGTATGCCACAGAGAAGGTGGCGTGTGTAATCATTTGTGCAAATATTCATTCCATCTATAATTTACCTAAATATATATTCTTTCTGTACCCCACTCTGGTTCTTGGCTCATTGATGGCATGACGGGAGGCATCTACATGGATCTATATGAATCATAGATAGGGTTAGCTTGAACTAGAGACATTATTTATTGTGTGGCACCTCAATAACCCATTTTAAGTGTGGTCTCTCAATATGTCGTTACACAGTCCAATGCTGGAATTCTAGGAAATCCTCCTCTCAACAAGACTACCAATACCAAACCTGGGCCCTTATTTCTGGCTTATACATTGGAAGGTCCCCACTCAGGATGGTCTGCAGTCAACCGTTATCCCGCTGTGATTTGCCAGACAAGAAATAGACATTGACATAGCAGTCTAGTCCTGACTACAAAGACAGTTCAGCATCAACGTTCTAGAAAATACTTCTCTGAATGAGACTACCAGTATAATTCTGCCTTGTCACATCTCATCAGTGAGTTGTGGCTGTGATGCTCTGTCTCTCTAGTTAAAGTGTGCAACAGTTCCAAATCTGGATTATCCTTCACAATTTAGGGTGTCATTCCCAATCCTTCAGCATTTGTCAAAAATTTGAGAGCCCCCCTACTAAGAGCAAACACAAGTTGATATCCTGCAAGCTACATTACCACACCTTCTGCCAAATGATTTCAAGTGAATACATTTTCAGTCCTGGAGTCAGAAAACAACGACTTTAAACTGATGTTCACGATTTGCACAAATGTGTAATCTTGAGCAAATCACTGAGGGCCTGATTCATGGCAAAGTGTGCATTTCCCCCGCAATTGCCACACGCTGAGTACGACACTGCGTGAGGCTGCGCGCAGAATAAAAAATGCTATGCGCAAGTGTCATTACGCCTGCCATTGGGTGGCATAGAGATCGAGGGATTTGCGTGGTCATTTCTATGTAGGGAGGCTGCACAGGTGGATGCATGAATACGTGCCGTTTGGCGCAATTATGGGTGTGTAAGGTACTGTCCGCAGGCCTTCCCTCATAACACCCACTTTTGGGCATGTTCTTTCCCATTTTTTGTGTTACGCCCCCTTCCCAAACCTCTGTGCAAGCCACGCCCACACTCTGTGTGGTGTCTCGCACAAGGCGCTCCACGGCTCGCAGAGATGTGCTAAGGATCGCGAATTCCACACAAGTCCTGGAAAAGTCCTGCACGTTCGATTCCATGAATTGACAAATTGAATTTTCCATGCAGTTTGACACGTAAGTTCCTTGTTTCCCGTGCAAAAAATTCCTTGAATCAGGCCCTTGATCACACGAGGTTCCGTCAGATGCTGGTCTCCTGATTGCAACGCGTCAACCTAGGAGCAATTGGGGATTGCTCTGTAAATGTAATGTTTCTAACCGCCCTAACTAGTTCAGTTTACGGCTCAGTTCACTAAAACGCACTTGACCAGGTGAGGGATATAGCACTTGAACCGTGGCACATCACTGACAGAGACTGCAGGTCTGACAGCATCCACGTTAATTAAAGACCAACGAGAGAACGTTTTGTCACCTCTGACAGTGGCCCCAACCTACACAGTGGCGTGCACACGAGACTAGAACTGCAGGCAATATCTCGGTGTCGTTTTGTTGGTGACTGCTGTTTTCTCTTTCCCGTCTCATGCACTGCACCCGCTGTAGCGCGCACGCAGGTTGGCAATGGTGGCACACTATTCCTGATATCGAGGTCAAAGACCCCTACAGCTCAGCCTGGGTTTTCAGTGAGCCGCAGCTTGCAAGAAAGAGACTGGACTTTCCCACCTTTCCAATTCACAAGGTTAATGGGAGGGTTTGCTCATTTTCCATAGAAGTCACCGGGAGAAGTTGGCTGTGTGGTTTCGTTGCCGTGGTAAACCCGTCTCCAGTGGCTGCGTTTTCCTTCTGCAGGGGGCAGGAGAGGCTCTCGGTGTCCCCTCGTGTGGCAAGGAAGGGAGGAGGTGGTTTTGCTAAGGAGGAGCTCTGTTTCTCTGCCGGCTCCGCTGCTCGAGTTGCGTGCTGCTGTCCTTCCCACCCCCCTCTCCCTGCTTCTCCGCTATGTGATGCATTTGGAGGCAACGTGCTGGCGGGCGCTGGAACTGTCCGCTCTCTCTCGCTGCTTGCCTGCTCCCCGGCACCAGCCACAGCAGCAGTCTGCAGCGTGGAGGCATCGCCTCCTCCGAGCGCCGCTCCACACCGCAACCTCACCACAACACCTGCTCCGACAGACAAAGGCGGCGTGGAGGGTGCTGTGCGTGCAGCCGCCCCGACCAGACTACCCCTTCTCTGCACACACCCCCGCTGGATGAAGGAGACCACAGCACGACGCACACCGGCGCCTCTGCACCACTCTCCGCATTAAGGACAAGTTCACTTTTTTTCTGTCTCTCCCACTGGATTTCGTTGCCTCGATCTGGAATCTCCTTTGCAGCCTGCACTGGATTTGGACCTGGGATTTTTAATGTTTTCTTTTTTTTCTTCCCCTCGTTGATTTCGATTGTTTGGCTTTGAATCGTGCGGGGTTTACGTTGATCAAAGCTGGCGGGTAGCGGAGGCGGCGAGAAGGGGGGCTCATGTCACCGGGAGGCGGGGGCTGCCGCCTGAGCTCCAGGGGAGAGCAGGAGGAAGTATTGGTTTGAGAGAGGGGGGCTCGGACGCTCAGCCCCGGAGGCGACCCCCCTCGCATGCGGTGCCCATCAGAGGCAGCCCCTCGTCTCCCCTGAGCAGAAAATCCCCCCTGAAGTGACGTGCTCGGAAGAGACAGCACGCCCTTCTGCCGCCACCCGCGCCTCAGTGCCGACCGCCCTCAGCGCGGCGACAGGGATAACAAAATACATTTTAAAAAAAGAAATACCCCAGGAGGGATCCCCTGTCGCCTCCCGGAGGTGCCCCGCTCTTGCCCGCGTGGATACTGGGGAATCCGCGAAGGAGAATGGAAGCGCCGGGACTGGTGTCAGCGCTGTGCATCCTCTGGACGGTGCCCTGCTGGGAGGCGGCGATGGCAGACTCCATCATCCATATTGGTAAGAGGCTGGACGTGTTGCGCCCCAGCTTTGCTCTCTCAGTGTGGGGGTGGGGGGGAGGGGGCATGGATGGAGGTTCACCCACGCACCACACACTTGCAATACCGCTCTAGGTTCACAATGGGATCTTACCTGCCACACAACCTCCCCCACCTCTGGGCTTCAATCACCCCAGTGCAGCCCTTTTATATATCACTGGGGGGTGAATGGAGGGGCGCCCTCACCCACACTCATGCTTGTTATGGCTCTCTAGTTTCAGAGTGGCCTTTGACCGCCGCTTCTCGGCTCCCACGCGCCTCTCCATCTCTGGGGTGGGGGCTGCTGCTTATCGTCGGCCTGCTTATTTAAAGGGCCGTTCTTTCCCACGGTGGCCTTTGACCCTGCCCCTCTGCTTCCACGCTGCCCTTGGCCTCCGCTGGCATCGAACCCCGGCTCTGAACTTGACCGTCTTTCCAAATCCCCACTTGAAACGCTATTGATCGCCGCCAGCCTCGTGCTGCCAGCCTGGGGGATTAGGCGGGGAGACAACCCGGGCAGAGCGGCGGCGCTCCAAGTGGAAGGCACAGGTGGTTACCCTGTAAATAAGATCTGCCAACGTCCACCGCACCCTCGCGCGTGACTTCTCTTGCCCGGGAAAGCAACCACGCAACTATGCCCTGCGCAATGTCTGCTAGGAGAGCATCCCTGGCTGAAAGAGCAGCATTTCCTAAACTTTGTTTTTTCTTCTCCATCCCGAGCACACTCACCAATACAAGTCCAACATCCGGTGTTGCCTCCACTGACCTGCTCCAGCGAGTTCTCTCTTATGGGCAATACCTCCTATTATTCTGATGCCTTTCTGCGGCTTCACGTGCAGGTGGGTTTGCTGGATTAGTAGCGCCGCTAAATAGGCTGAGGGTGGGCCCTGGCCTTCGGGAAGAGCCAGCGCGCCTTGTGACCCTCTGCTGTGCACACCTGTCCCCACTGGCAGAGAGGGGGAACACCAGCCCATTTCCTGTGACATCCCACAGCAATCGTCAAGGGGCATGCATGCATGCATTCATTGGTGTGCTCCATAACCCCCCTCCCCCTCCTCCTCCCAAAACTCATTTTAGACTAGACAGGTGTGTGTGTTGGGGGGCGGTGGGGGCGGGTTAGGGCATCCAGTACTGTCTATCACAGACTGGGAACCCCTTTCAGTGTCGCCAAATCGTATATCTGGGTAGAATTCCCCCACCCCCATCCTCACATGCGTGTACTCACAGTTTAAGGGATCAGGGAACCTGCAAGGCATGAAGAGTAGGCACTCGGGCTTCCGTAGGAACCCGCCTGATAGAAACATAATCAAGAACTAGAAGTAAACACATTCTATCTCCCGCCCACCTGCACCCGCTTTCCTCGGGCACAATGCGCACACCCCGTGTATGGGTATTGGGCCTCTCCGGGGCCTCTCTGTGTTTGGGCCGGGATGATCATGGAAGTGGCCTGTTCTATGTAGCAGAGCGGTCAGTACTGTGTGTCGGGTCCGCGTCAAAGGCAGTCTAGGTTCTGGAAGGGGCCGTCCTGGTGCTGAGCCGGGATGGCCCTAGCATTTACCACACTGGGGCTAGAGGAGGTGCTGGGGACACCCCCACTAAATCCCACGACCAGCAGTTCTGAAGACATGCACTCTGGGATGTTGGACCGCATAGAAGGAGGCCCTCGCACGCCCGTGACAGGCCCCCACTAAGCCACTCTGTGAATGAAAGATGAACATCGCAAACCAAACCATGAAAGTTTTCCATGCGAAATTAGCGTGGACCTTTCCTGGAAATGCGCACCAAAATGAGTACCGCACAAGTGACACGGTTGACACCACTGTTGGACATGTGCGCACTGTGGTACAGTGCCTGTACTGTATACCCATGGCCCGTGTGGCAATGTAGCGAATGCTACACCCTGAATACACATTCAGGGTGTAGGCCGCTGGGCTCTGGATTCCAGGTTCAAGTTGCCTTGTGTGCAAGCCATTATTTTTCATGCACTCTGATTACGAACCCTCCACTGATGGTAGACCTGTTACCCTGGGCGGCGCCGCTTTGTTTGGGATTGTGAGTCTCCAGGAGGGGAGGGGTGGGGGTCGGAGTTTGAAATATCCTCCTTAAGCCTTCGCTTACTTTCAACTCCCCTGTTTCTCCGCTATGTCATGTGATAGTGATTTTAAAAGCGGAGTCATCACTCGAGAGCATCTTGGCGCTATTTGAGAGTGCAGCTAAGAGCTGACACAGCAGAAGTGGGACCAGTGCCGTTTCAGAGACTGCATGCCCCGCCCCTTCCTAAGCCCTATGGCTCAGGGCAGCCACCCCTGATGAAATTAGCCATTAGCTGGTGGGTGTTGGGCGCGCCATTGAACGTAGGGGCTAGAACTCCACATGAGTACAACGCACGTGTGATCCTTAGCAAAGCGGCTCTTCAGACCTGTGCGCGTGGGCTTATCTTCGCCAGAGCCTTTCTTATGTCACATCATTCAATGGCGTGTCTTGTTTTGGCGCCTGCACACAAGTTGGGCTACATGGCAATACCTGTATGCTCTACTTAAGAGTGAAAGGTTGATCGCGGCAAACGTTGAGCGAAGCCTGTGTTCTAGAGTTAACACAGACCTCGCTGCAGCAGGTGTTCAACACACCAAGCTACTCTTCCTTGCTTTACCAAACGGGAGAAGAGAGATTGTGCTGTAGACGTTACATGCAATTTGAGCGGTGCTGTGGTACACAGAGCGCATCTTTTGCTGCAGGTTGCCTTCCAAGTGGGCCCAATTTCTCGAATACACATTAAATGTGTATGTTTAGGGTTACAAATGTGTATGAGGGTAATGTGGATAGCTTCTTGGCACTAGAAACGTTTAAAGCACGTACTGAGCTTGATTTTCACATATGTGTCGTCGTACACGAACATTCCGAGAAAAGCAGAGCGTGCAGCGTGAATAAACACACGGGGCAACGCTGAGGGGACCACGTCACCCGTCTTTAAATGACACTTGCCAGCAGCACCCCTCGTCATATCGACTTTGGAGACGCGGTTCTGTGGCTGTTAAGATATCGCGGCCCGCTCGTGAAGGGCCTCGCTGTTCCCGTGCACCTTTCTATGCTGCCATGGAAATGGCGACTCGGTCACTGCCACGCGCAGGCCTCGCTCACGCACAACCACCACAGTGGATCTTTTCATTTCTCCTGAATTTGAAAGGTATCCCAACATCTCTCAACGACGCTGTGAGGACTGAAAGCAAGCCCACGTCACAGGGGTTATTTTCTACGTTTATTGGCGTGTTGTTGATGTTGATTGCCAGGCATGCTTCACTATGCTATGAAGATTCCGGGGGAGGACGGGAACACACGGAGCAGGCCTTGCGGACTTTGCACTCGGCTATAAGGGACGACGCGCTTAGAGCTGGCAACCTTCTAGCACTGTTGAATCCCCGTTGCTAAGGTGTTGAAAGGCACTCGAGTTTCCGGCGTGTTCACGCGTAGCGCCGAGTGGCAAGAGCGCACCTCCGGAAGTGCCTCGGTCTGTCGCTGGATACTGAAGCCACAGCAACACGTTTTCTGTTTTGCGAGGGAGATGGTTGATAAATGTCTGCATCCGCGGGGAAAGCCTGCACCCTTTTCTATCGCCCTGCGCCCCCCCTCCCTAGTGGGAGCAGGGAGTTCATCAATTAAGGAGCGCCAAAAGGGTCTCTTGGCACTTGTTGACGGATGGACCGATGTGCCGCGAGACCGCGCCTCCTCTGGCGAGACTGTGTTAGATCTCGGTGGCGTACGCGGACAATTAGACGGCGGGCGCGGTGACAGATGAGCTCGCGGCGCACGCCCTTAATTGGAATATAGATTTACATTTATTTTTCGGATCCATAGCCCTTTAATTGCGAGTTATGATTGGCTGCACTCTCATATGCTGGGCATACGGGTCCTCTGCTCTGGGAAGCCCTTGGCGCTGTCCACCCCTGATGCACGTCTCGCGGTGCTGAAACCAGGCAACCCGTGTGTGTGTGTGTGTGTGCAGCTTGCACATGTTTGCACGAGGCCATGTTTGCGTGCCAGATTGTGTGTCTAAGTGTGTTTTAGTTTATGGTTGTGTTCTGGCCGCACCAGTGTACAGTATGCGTGTGTGTTTGGCAATTACTGCATGCACGTGTGTGTGTGCATTTGGGCCTGTGTGTCAGAATGTATCGGTCAGTGAGTCTAAGGGTGGCGCTTTTCCTCGTGTGCACTGGTGTGTGTGTGGCAGAGTGTGTGTGAGTGGATTTGTGTGTCATTGTCTTTGCAGGTGTTTTCAGTGGCAAGGGACATGTAGCTGTGTTTGTCTGCGAATGGCGTGCTAGTGTGTGCATAAGCGTGTGGGCGCTGTGTGGTTGGCGCGTGTGTGCGTGTGCTCTGGCCCGGCCTGTGCTTGTTTCAATGACTGTGCCAGAGAGCCAGGGCGCTGGCATTTGGGAATGGACATCCGTGGGCGAGATGCTGGCGCGTAAACATTGCTCGCCGTAGCTCCGGACTCGACAGCGCCCGCGAGCTCGCAGGAGCGCGCCCGCCCCGTGGGCCCCGGCAGCAGGAGCGGGTTCTGGGCCTGCTCAGCCCGCAGCGCGCGTTGCTTCCTACGGCTTCTCTCAGTCAGCCCCGTGCATTGATTGAATAATTTCATCAGGCGCGCATTACTTGATTGCCCCGAAGTTTCCTAATGATCTGTATGCCGCAGGAAGAGCCCCGGGTCCGTGCGCGGAATGGCAATGGCGCTGTGTTTTATGAGCCTATTCAAAAAGTCGCTCTGATTTATGTAGCTCGAAAGCTCCAAAGTCTTTCAGATTAGCCACGCTGGCTGCTATTTCCTTCAATACATCAGTCCTCCCACACTCTCCACTCCCTAAACACAACAGGAGTTTAGAACAGTGCTTTAATTAAGGAGGGATTAGGCGGCATTTCCAGTCAACTGCGCAGTTTATGCGCGCGCCTCATATCTGATATAGATCTCCTCGCGGTTTCCGCGGGCGCCCCCCCTCCTCCGTCTCCAGGCACAAGGCCGGCATTATTCACGGACCTGGGCGCCTCAGCTGCTTCCATGACTCCGAGTAGCGATTGCTGGGAGCCAGGCCTCACCCTGCAGGGCCGAGAGACATTGGGGGCGATGTACAACTGAGCACACGATGCATCATGGCCCAGTCCAGCTTAGTGCACGGGAGGAATGATGCTGCATACGGATGGGGGCCTATTTAACACAACGCACCTCAAAAGGATGTCTTTCATACCCTAAAGTGTCGAGCCTGCAAATTTGCATGAGTATGTATACATTTATAGGCAATGGAAATCAGGATGAGGTTTTAAAACTTGCAGGGGAGTGATTGGAAGGGTAAGAGACTGGAGCCAGCTCATTCTCACAACAGGTAGTACGCGGAGGAGAGTTAACGGCTTGTAACATTAACGCTGCCCAAAAAATAGTGTTGTTAGAAAGTGTACATAAATTAGATACCCCAACACAAATAACCCCCCTCCCCCTCACAGTCTCTGAAGTGATTCCGTCTCCCAGCATTTGAAGGGTTAGCCCCCCCCCCCCTGAACTTTCAGCCTAGGTGCACCCCTGTTTTAGGTCAATGGCATGGTTAGAATGTAAACATCGGTGAAATAAATGGTGGATACCCCCAGCTACTCTTTTTAACCACAACATACACGCCAACATTATCCAGTACATTCGGGAGTCAGTAGTCGAGTCCTGGTTTTAACTTTACATTCTGAGGCATGCAGTCCTGGCTTTATAATGTGGGAATCCAGGAATACAAGTCCCATAATGCCAAGCTTAATCCAGGACTGGGCAAGTGCCTCAGGAAAGGAATGCACAATCATGCACGAGGACTGTTACGTGTGCGCCGGCCTGTGGGACTTCAGAAAAGGGCTAGTTAATTTAGCTGGCCTGTGCCATTACAGAAGTGGCACTGACACCTTTGACCAATCGGGCAGGCCTACACTGCGTCTGCAGAGAACAGCAGTCAACACGAGCCGCCTTTCTGCTTCATTGGTCTTCCTCATGGAATTCTGCCTCCCCCGGGCCACTTTGAATTACTTTGCCCACATCAATTTGGGAAAAGCATACACATTGCCCTTTTTAAGATGGCTCTCCTACTTTTGTCTGTGGCCCCTTCTGTGCCCCCACCCCTAAATTTGATTCCCGAAGACGCAACTGACTCCAAAGGGTCAACAGCTGGGCAACCATGTCAAATTCAGAGAAACCAACACTAATCCCTTTTCCCACAACCCTTCATTAATTCTGTTGATCTTTTTTCTTAGCACATCCAACTCTGCCGTTTTGAGGCATCATTACAAACTAAACAATATATATTTTTGATTCACTATGTCCATGGCCAAACCACCTCACCAACCAATAACGCAAAGGTTATGTGTGCTGCATTTGGCAGGCTATATTGCAACATACAAAGCACACTATGTGTTTCTTTTTTGTCACGACGCTGTCATGGCACTGTCAACATAGTGTGGGAATTGCTGGGAGTGTAGGTGTGGTAATGTGCCTGCATGCGTGACCACCAATCCCTCGCCTCACAGTCCCGGTGCATGGGCCTGCGAAGCTTTGAAGCAGTTTGCATCCGAACCTCTTCGGTTGCGGAACCTAATGTGGTGGATTGATGGGCATTGCAATGTAAACCCTCGGCACCAGGCAAGGTGTTAGACGTTCTTATGCCTTCACCTATACACCAACGCACAGAGAGTATTTGGTCTTGGGAAAGGGATGGCCTGAGCCATTGGTGGATCTAGGGGGCCGTTGTCTCGCAGCAACTCCTTTCAGGTCCGTTTTGCCCTCCTTGCCACCCGAAAAGTAGTATTCATACTTACAGTTGCCCCAATAGTAGTCCTTTTTTTCTTCTACGGCACCAACACCTGCCCTCGCCATTGGCCTGCAGGGTACACTTCAGTGTATGCAAGTCTTCGAGATTACATGGCCAGGGTACAGGGACGGCAGTGCTTAATCGGAATCCAGTTATCCCAGCATCCAGGCAGTATGAACTCATACAATGATCGATGACATCACGAGGCAGCTGCTTCCATAGCAGCACACTTATGACCCATACGCATTCATGAGCAAAGGCGATGGCTATCAGGAAGGGGGTCATGTGGCCAAAGCGGTCATTGATGGCCTCTTTATGTAGGGCTCAGCCCGGACTCATCTGCCAGGTGTTTGCCTTCACAGTGACTTGTGGGCATTTGTTCAGTGAGGTTTCCCATGTTGTTTGTCCCGCTCTGTTGGTCCGCATGACCTTTTAGAAGTTTCCATAAGATGTGTGGGCCTAGTAGTAGCATGATATATATGCAGCAAGGCTACAACATGTGGCAACTGGAATACATCTCACGGATACTAATTATCCGAGCAGGACATTATGTTTATGGTGCAGGACTGCAATGCCCCCAATCCCACTAAGGATTTTCTTGTGTATGTTAATTGTGATCTGTGGGCTCATGGTAAGGGTGAGGGAGTGTATGTCTTTTTTTTTTCTCCTTGGTAAACAGATATCTTGATGGACGAAACGTGATTATTTTTAACCTTTTGTCCCCCCATAGGTCTCACTGATGTGGTCACTTGTTTAATATGTCAAGTTGTACAATGTCAATAATACCACAAGCAAGGGGGCTTACATGTTGAATACAATTTAACATACTAAGGATATGCTATATTTTGTACTTGTTTAGTGTTCTCAAGTGACCACAGTACCTGCGCTACCAGCAGTGTGCTTAAGCAGTACCAATGGCAGCACAACTGATTAAAAAAGGAACCAAACAATTATATTTGACATTTTAAATTGCAGGAATTGGGCCCTTTTTCGCTCTTGTATTTATAATGTAAAACTGTGTTGACAAACATGTTTCAACTACTCCTTAAATTAAACAACTTTCTTCAGGACATGGCATATTGTATTTGGGCTGATTCTGCAGGCATGCTTTTGATGACAGAAATGTTGTGTGCCCATCTCTGGTGTGCAGTAAGCAGTGAATTAATTAAGCCTTCCATTTGACCAACTCTTAGATGCTCACATATCAAGAATGAGATAGTTTAGGATCCCAATCTAGGATTTGAAGACATTTGTACACTTTGAATCTTGATGAATATTTTTCCAGTAATAAATATGTTTTCATAGCAAGGTTAAGGATCAAGAATAGCCTGGCATATGCCGTTGATAAATCGCATAGGCATTCTCCTGGTGTTAGTATCTTTGAATGTTTTTGTTGTTGCAAACAACTCTGGTAGCTTGAGGAGTTGCTCCTTTCATTTGATCTACGAAACTGACAGGGTATTCACCCTCTCACCCCCCTGATATGTGGTGTTTGGTAAGACGCAGTATCCAAATAAAAGTACTGAATTCAGTCCATGTTCGCAATTTCATTATTTCTAATGCTTCCCATTTGCAGGAAGTCCAACCTTGAGCTGAATCTCATTTCACCGTATTGCTATCATATGTAAATGAATATTAGGCGCTACGGTAGGTTTCAGATATGTGGATCGTAGGAGGTTACAAGTGCTTTCAACAGAATTAACAATAGTGCAATACATGGTTGCGTTCCCATCTGCATAAGGAAGAAGCAAGGTAAGGAAACCTTGAGATTGTGGTTGAGTGTGTGTGAGGAAGAGTGTTATACAGAGACCAGTTAGTAGGATACACGAAAGAGACATTTCCTTTTCCTTACACACATGTGTAGAGTCTAACTTCTTCTTCCTTTATTGAGCTCAATAATTCCATTTGAATAACAAGTTTAACCAAACACCAATTTTCTCTGGGACCTGGATACTCCGTCGACTTCGTACATGAAAATGGTTTAACCGCCACTTGTAAGGTGGCCCAATTGACACATTTGGCACCCATCGCAATCATAGTCAGCCACGCAGCAAGCAGCACAGGAACCAGACACCATTGCCTGCTTTCTCCTTACATGACCCTTTTCAGATTGCTAATGAAATTGGTCTTGGAGGTGCATTTTGTGCCAAAACATAATCCCGCAGGAATCAGCCCCCATCTCAAGTCTGGATTATAGAAGAGTCTGGTCTAGTGCATATGCTATAAAAAATGATCCCACTCAACCGTTACCTCAAATGTCCCCACTCTAGTTGCTCGTGGTTTGGCTCTGCATGTATGGTGGGGGAATGATGGGGTATTAGCGGACCTCAAAGTTTGGAGGGTGTCTTGTAAAACCAATCAGTACTATCAGGGAACAACTGATAGAGTCATAGGGCCTCATTACGAGGCAGGCGTACCGGCCCCCTTCATTACGTCAGGGCCGATTACGAGCTTCCCATCGTGGGACCCGGGTCAAACGCCTGGTAAAACCAGGCGTGCTTTTCGAGTCCCACGAGGGGAAGAAGGAGGTAACAACGGGACACCTGTAATGTGCCCCTTGTTACCTCCCTCCCCATTCCCATTGAGCCCTATGGGGGCTCAAATGGGAATGGGGAATGGTTCCTGCAAGGAGGAATTACCGGGTCCTCCAATGTTGGAATGACCCGGTTATTTCTCATTGCAGGAACCCGGTAAACGAGCCCGGTTTGGTGGCAGCCATGGAGCTAATACCTCCATTGCTACCGCTAAACTCGTAATGAGGGCCATAGTGTCCTAGCTCGATTTACAGTTTCTGCATGCATATCCCCACCAAGTTTGCAACAAGGACCCATCTGCACCCGTCCCAACTCATCTAAGTGGTATAGTTGGTAATTTGTCAACCACAGGACCTTATTTTAAATATTGTTTTATTTATTTTTAATGCATATTATTATATACAGCAGCATGTTTTTTTTATTCTTTAAATAGTTTTATTGATTTTACAACAAACAACACATAACTTACACTCCCGACATTTACCATTACATGTGTATCACACTATGCATTACATATTTCTCTCCGTAATGTCTTTCCCCTACCTCCCATAAACTCGAGCACTCCCCTTCATACCTCCAGCTTCTGTCCCTCGGGATCAGTACTCCCCCTGATTCTCGGCAGGTCCTCGTCACTGGGGTCACTTTGGGTGCACCCGTGTAGCGAGGCTATCATTTGTCTCCATTCTATGAGTGGTCCCACTTCTTCTCCTTCCCCCTTGCTGGCCGCCTCATACCATGCCATTGTCTCCGCATCTGCCCATTTAAGGAGGTCCTCCCACCACCTCTCCACTCTAGGTCTGTGAGCGGCTTTCCAGATCATGGTGATTCTCCTGTTGCCCAGGATGTATGCCAGGTCTTTCAGTTTACATACATGTTTTAAGTTACGTGGCCTGGTGAATCCCCCTAGCATGCATGCCCACATGGATTCTATATCTAATTTAATCCCCTTTTCGGACAGCTTGAGTTTAATCCACCCCAAAACTTCCCAACCTCCGGGCATGCCCAGAACATGTGGATCATCCCGGCTCTCTCCTACCCACACTTAGGGCATGTTTGTGCCTCTGCGTTTCCAAATTTCGCTATCATTCAGGGGGTTATATATGCTCTGTGGGTGACATACATATGGATTTGTTGCAATCTGGCATTCCTTGACATCTTCTTGTGATATCTTTGAGCCCTCTCCCATTGCCCGTCTTGCATGGCTTCTCCTGCCTCTTCCTCCCAGTCTCGCCTTAGTTCGTGCAGCTCTTTCCCCACTCTCGACATAACTAATTAGTATATCCTGGATATCTCATGCCCCCCTTCCGAGATGTCATACATTGTTTCAATAGCCATATCCGGTTGCTCCGCTAGCGCTATTTCGGACCATGTTCCTTTCACTCTTTTGACTATACTATTATATGTAATATGATGTCCTAGCTGTACCCCGGTTCTGTCCACTAATGTCTGGAAATCAATGGCTTCTCCCTCCTGTCAAACGTCCCCCAGGTTGGCTAGGCCCACTGGCTCCCAGTATTTCCGGATCATTTTTCTTAATTGGTCATCTGCTCCGCATAGGGACACAAGTGGCGCCTACGGGGAGCATGGGGTCGGGCCTCCCATGAGCCGACATGCCTTGTGCCAGACCTCCCAGCCCAGTGACAACAATCTCGGTCTCCCCTGCATCTCTGGTTTAGGTAGCCATATTACTTCTCCTAAGAAGTATGGGGCCCTCTCTTCCTTCAGCAGCCTGGACTCTGCCGTCTCGTCCTCCGCCAGCCACCTGGCTACGTATTGTAGTTGCGCCGCCAGGTGGTATATCTCGAAATTTGGTAAGTTTTCCCCCATCTGTCATATGCATTTTGTAGTTTCCGCAGGGCCACTCGTTTTCTTGTGTTATGCCACACAAAGCCCCTGCAGAGGCTATAAAGCCTAGTAAAGAAGCGCTTGGCACCATGTATGGGTTGTTTGTAAAAAAATGCAGTAGCCTGAGCAGGACCACCATCTTCGGCAGGGCCGCCCTCCCTACCATAGCCAGGTGTAGTTTGGCCCAGAATTCCAAGCTATTTTTTATGCCCTCCACTGCTTTCTCTGTGTTGTAGTTGTGCTCCGCCGCTGCCGTATGATAAATGTTAATCCCCAGGTATCTGAACGTTTCGGTCTGCCAAGCTATCTGTAGAGTGGGCAGGTCTGTCCATGGCACGCCTTTGTATCTGCCCAGGGGAAACATACTAGATTTTTTGGGGTTGACCGTTATCCCAGAGAAAACCGCATAGCGTTCCATCACTTCTAAGATGTATTGCAGGTTCTCCTCCGGGTAACGCAGGTATATGAGCATATCGTCTGCATATATTGATATTAAATGCGGTCCCCCTTTGATTTGCATCCCTATCTTGCTATACTGTTGTCTGAGGTAGATAGCTAGTGGCTCGAGTGCAAGTATATACAGCATCGGCGACCACGGACAGCCCTGCCCCGTGCCTCTTCTTAGTTGCCAACTCTCTGATATGATCTTCCCCGTTCTTACTCTGGCTGTGGGGGAACTGTATAGCATTTTCCCCCATCGCAAGTATCCAGGACCCATCCCAAATGCCTTTGAAGCCGCCATCAGCCATGGCCATCGGACTGAGTCAAATGCCTTGACTGCATCCAGTGAGACTATTGCTATTTCGTCTGAGACCCCCTTTGTCTGTTCTGTGACGTGGTGGAGCCTCCTATGGTTATCGGATATGCTCCAACCCGGGACATATCCTGTTTGGTCTGGGTGTATTTGTTTTTTTTATCATTGGCTTAAGTCTGTTTGCGAGCACTGCCGTAAGGATCTTGATATCTTTGTTTAGCATGGACAATGGTCTGTACGACCCGCAGTCCACGCTGGGCTTACCTGCCTTAAGGAGGGGAATGATCACCGCCTCTCTCAGGGATTCTGGCAGCCTCCCTTACTCTTATGCCTCGTTCAGCATGGCCAGCATCGGAGGAAAGATCTCTTGTCTGTATGTTTTATAAAACTCGCTGGGGAGCCCGTCCACACCGGGGGCCTTATATGTGGGTAGGTGCTTCCCCACTGCCTCTAGTTCCTCCAGCCTAACTGGGGCTTCTAATTTCTCTCTGTCTTCTGCGTTTAATTGGGGCAATCCTATGTCTTCCAGGACCTCTTGTGTTTCTCTCTCCAAGTCCTCTCTCACATCTGCATAGAGGTGTTTGTAAAATTCAAAGAATCTCTCATTCACTGTTTCTTGGGTATTCCAAACCTGTTCCGCCTCTCCCACTATCTCTCTAATTGCAGGCCTTTGTTCCTAATTTTTATATAGCCATGCTAGCAGCCTCCATGGTTTGTCCCCACCTGCATGTTGCCGTACGATATACTTCTTGTAATTCAGGTTTCTGAGCCTGTCCCATAGCTCTCCGCCCACCAATTGCAGCTGGCTCGCCCCTTCCGCCTGTTCCTGCAAGGACCCCTCTTTCTCCATTATTATTTCCAATATCCTGCAACTCCCGCTCTATGTTCCTCTGAAGCCCTCTAGATTTGTAAATGGCCGCCCCCCTGATTACCACCTTGAAGGCTTCCCACAGGGTCCCTTCCTATTCCACGCTCCCCGTGTTATGTTCAAAATAACTTATCTCTTCGCGTAGGTCCTCTCGAAATGTGGCGTCTCTCAGGGCCTCGGCTCTGAGTCTCCATGTGGGGATTCTGGCTCTTGGGGGCTGATGCTGCCATTCCAGCACCAGAGGGGAATGGTGCGATAATATCCTGGCTTTGTACTCTGAGCCCGCCACCTCCATAGCTACTCCGGAGGTGGAGAACATATAATCTAACCTTGTGTACAGATCATGTGGGGCCGCATAGTGGGAATAGTGTCTTGCTGTTGGGTGCTGCTGCCTCCATATGTCTTCAAGCCCGAAATCTAAGAGGAGGGCCCACAGTGCTCTCGCTGCGGGTGTGGGTCTATCAAATTTCATGTCTGATCTATCTAATTTAGGGTCTAGCGTACAGTTAAAATCCCCCCATATAATCGTCTCGCTCGTGAGGGCATGAGTGTCCTGTATAGAGTTTTATTGTAAGTCACAGTATTTTGATTGGGGGCGTATGCATTTATGATCCTTATTTCCCTATTTTCCAAGAGCCCCTGGAGCGCCACCATCCTCCCATCTGGCTCCACCACAGTCTATAGTATCTGAAGAAGCTGAGGTGCGACCCATATGATCAAACCCCTGGCATATGCTCAGTAGGTGGCTCTGACGGTAGTGCCCTTCCACTTTTTCTTGATAACCTCCTGTTTCTCCTACGTGAGGTGGGTCTCATGCAACATGGCTACATCTATTCTTTGTCTCCTCAGGTACATCATCACTTTATTTCTCTTCAGGTAGGTGTTAAGCCCCATGACGTTGCAGGTTATCAATCTAAGGTCACCCATCTCCCTTTTGGTCTCTTCTACTTTCCCTCTCTCCAGTATTTCCAGCCCGAGAATGCTCATCTTGGATTGCGCACAGAGATGCGTAGGTACATGCTTGTTCCTTAACCCCTACCACTTCAAACATCCCAACTTCCTGCCCTCCGCCCTCCCATCCCAACCCCAACTGTTTCCTAGCTCCATATCTGGATCTCAGGCGCTCCCACATTTGGTACTTTCCAGCTACACCAGTACCAGGCACCCAGCAGGGGGTTACCGCTCTACTGGTAACCAAACTAACCTATCTAAGGGGATGTGAGGTCGGGTGCTCTTCTTCTCCCTTTTATGCATCACCGTATGCTGCCTTCCCATTATCTAGCACAACAATAATCAAGTCCCATTGTTACATCTTTATACAGCACCTCACTCGCCGGATCACTGTGTCATTTCTCCGCACTGCTTCCTTTCTGGTCTTCCCTTTCTTCCGGGCAATTTTGAGCATCCAACCAGTCCGACGCCGCTTCTGGGGTGTCAAAAAACAGCGATCTGTTCTTGTGAAATACCTTCAGTCTCGCTGGGTACATCAACATGTACCTATGGCCCGATTCCCGTAGCCTCCTCTTCACTGCGGCAACATTAAGCCTCCTTCATTGTACCTGGAGAGTGTAGTCAGGGAATGCTGTTATTGAGGTGGATACCCTCTGTATTGCACCTCCCTTATGAAAGTGTTCTAGTATCTTTTCTCTGTCACAGTAGTTTAATATTTTGGCAATGATGGGTCTCGGTGGGCTCCTAGGGGAGGTCTCCTTGCCAGGGCTCTGTGCGCCCTTTCTACAGCAAAACCCTGGATCAATGTGCCCCCATCTATCTCTTGCAGCAACATGGATTCCACGTACTCTGTGGGGTTCGCCCCCTCTTCTCCTTCGGGAAGCCCCACGATGCGTATATTGTTCTTTCGCGCTCTACCCTCCGCTTCTTCAGCTCTGCTCTCCAGGTTGCCCCTTGCTGTCGCAACGTGTGGATCTCTGAGGCATGTGAGGCACAAGCCATTGTGTTGGCCTCTACTTCCTTTTCCAGTTCTCCTGTGCGTTCCGCTATTGCCCTTACATCTTGTTGGAGGAGGTTCAGGTCTATTTGCACTGCGTCTATTTTAGCTTCCAGCGCCACCTTCAATGTGGTCATGGCGGCCTCCAATTTCGTCTCCCATGTCGCTTTTAGGTCAGCAATAGCCTCCAGGATATGCCGATCCTCCTTCGCTGGTGATACCTCCTGTCGGGTGCTTCTGTCCTTGCTTCAAGCGCCCTCTGTTGATTGCGGGGTCTTCGTATAGTCATCCATCCTGGGCTGTTTCCCCTTAGTTTTGTTGAGCTTGGTCGCCATGTCTAGCGCTCTGCTGGGTAAGCAAGCCTCCTGCTCCGGCCGCTGCGGTGTAATGCCACCGTCAGGGGCCCAGCCTCGTGAGTATGGGCAGCCAGGTAGTCCACTTCCAGGGCAGTGATCTTCTTCGTGTTCGTGCAACCTCGTGCCCCCCAAGGCAGTTCCACTGCCTCACAGTATCCAGAGTGGGTGGTGTCAAGCTGTTTGGCATCCCCTGCACCACCTCTTCATGCTTTAGCTGGTGTCCACCCCGGCGGTGTCACTCTGTGGGGCATCCCAGTACAGTGCCCGTGTGATCTGCGTATGCCAGGGCCTCTCCCCTCGCTGTCTGCATGGGGGTGCTCCAACCCATATTGGCGCAGGGTCTGTCCGTCCAATGATCCCAGCCCGGTTGGCCCAGATCGTTGCACCCCTGGGCGTGCTTCAGTGCCCCAGTTCCTTCTTCATTGTGGTCCTCTTGGACTGCTATAGCTTCCCAGCTACCAACTCCTGATAGGCCTCCTTGTGCCAGCCCTTGCGCGCCCGCAGCCAATGCTGATGTGCCACTAGTCCTGCTTGCCTCTGCCTGTCATAGCAGCCCATCGTGGGGGTTGAATATTCCCTTTTGGCATTGAGTGTTGCTGCACTCAGCCTGTGTTCGCCCCCTGTGTAGCACTGTAGGTGATGTCAGCCCCTCTTCTACCACTTCTGTTATTGCCCGCACCGCAGGGGCGCATGGGGCTGCACCAGAGGCACCTCAAATCTCCCACACCGCAGGCGCTCCCCAGCAGGGGGGGTTCCTCGGGCTCCATGCAACGCCTCAGACCAGAGCCCCGGGTCCTGTGTTGTGCAGGCAGTCCACGGCCCTCCTTTGTCTGAGCGGGCCGCTGGTATTGCCCCGCGTCACTCCTCCTCCTCTCATCCTCCGGCGCCTGCCCGCTTTACGGGGCACAGCAGCAAGCTTCTTGAGCGCCCTGCGTCCGAAGTCAGGGGATACGTGCGGTAAGTCTCCTTGGTCTGCACAGTCCCGGTCCACCGGAGGAAGGAAAGAGGCAGATTAATGAAGAGGCTGTTACAGTAATCCAACCTGGAGAGAACCAGCATTCTGGAGACATTGAGTTTTTGGGGGAAAGCGAGGAAAGGGAGAATGCCTCTGAAGAGTTGAACCTGAAATTGGGCCTTTTTTGGAAAGGTCAGTGATGTGGGGAGAGAAGGAGGGAGAGGAGTCAAAGATGACACCAAGGTTTTTTGCCTCACACAAGGGTGAGAGTAAGGGAGGCCAGACAGTAGGTGGAAAGGATGGGGCAGGAGTCCCAAAGAGAAGGATCTCCTTCTTATTAGACAATGGATGGATTCAAAATTCATGAGGACAGTTCACAAAAAGGTTTGGTTCCACTTAGCTAGCCACCCCAATCATAGTTGGTGACTGAAGATCAACAGAAAGGGGGAGAAGGAAGGGACTGCAGACACCGAAGTTGATTACCTTGTTAAAATGTGTAACACAGTAGGGTGCTTGGGGGGGCAGCAGGCTGGGGTAGAACAATCACTTTAGGAAATAAGTGTCTTGGCTGAGAGGAAGGTCCGATGCGATCAACATTTGCCAATGTTAAGGAGGTTAAGCTTGGCATTAAAGTCTGTGGTAGTGGCTGAAAATGAAACAGCCACTGGAGAAAACAAGATCCTGTTTAGGATCTACTGGCGCCCAAACAAAATGGACAACCTTGCTCTACTTCACTCATACCAGTACTGGAGTCAAGGAAATTCTGCTGGCACACTCACAGACCTTGGTTTACAATGTGATATGACTTTTCCCTTGTGGCAGACATTCTTCAGAAGATTATTTTATGTACTGGGACAGCACAAGAGTCTTAATAATTGTGGGAAATAAAGAATAATTCTAGTAAAAATTTAAACCATTACAAACTCTATACTTGAAGTAAACTATATGAACAGACTCCTTCTCATGGTTCATTCATTTATGTGTGGTTTAGTTCCTATCATGGCACAGCTAACACGTGTTTTGAGACCCAAATGATCTTTTTCAAGGCCTGCTTAGTTATAGAAATATTGCACTTCCTGATGTGAGCTATTCTGATTACATTTCTCGATTCAGAAATCTTCGTGATGGATTACAGCACAACCCGTATCAACCTGTTTACTGAAACAATAAATGTGAGGTATTTGACCTATACCCAAGGTATGTGACCTTGAGAACACATGATCACAAGGTGGGAATAGCTTCACAGTTAGTGATCCAGTAAGCTGAAAGATACCTTGACATACAAGGCAGTTATAACTTCCCCACACCTACAAGAAGCCAGTAGGACAAAGAAAACTGTGTATTGCTTTGCACAATCAATGCAGGTTTTTCAGTAATCCATCAATAGTTTTGTTTTCATACAATCATTAAAGAACTCCTGCTACTCGTGTATATCAAGTAGTTTTTAGTGTAGTGATATAGTTCCAGGTGAAGTACACCCCAAATGAGGATATTGGTTGCCTTCTTGCAAATCCTAAGCACTAGGCAGAAGCCATGGCTATTCAGAAGAAAGGAATCACAGCCTACTTTGGGTAGAGCAACCAATTACACATTTGGAGACATGCTCATAATCTTACGAAACAATAGTAGACTGACCACTCCCTTCAATCGAGCCCCACCTGGATTCTCTTTAATGATGTCCTAAAAGTGGTGCTAACCAGCAACTCTTTAGGAGAAAAAGCTTATTCAATTGCAAATGTAGACAACTTTCTTGAAATTGAAAATTGAGGAGTGGATTGAGGAGGTGCCAAACTGGCCATAATGGAAAGAACCATCTTCTTGACCTGGAACAAAAGTGATCTCTTCTGAAAGATTTTTGGGACGTGCAACCTACTGTTCATCTTGAGTTTTCATTTTCTATTTGCTTAAATTAATCCAAGTGTTGAAAGGTAGATTCCTTCCTCGTACATTTAGTGCATCCTGTTGTCTTCCCTGGAGTATTATAAGGTTTCACATGTATTCTAGCCACTGTCTAAGTAGCTTATATAGTGCATTGCCTTGAATGTTATCGCTTCTCTTTTGAACATGTTGTATAGTCTCCCCAATGTAAAGCAATAATATTAAAAAAAGATAGCTCTTGGTTGCTCTGCCCAATCCCCTAATGGAAATAATATGTCGTCTTGGTGCTACTATTATATTTTCTTCAATTCAATTACTGATTGTTCAAAATCTAGCTCCGATTCCCTACTGATACCAGCCTTTTTGCCACAATGTTTTGGTCACTGGGGAGAGCGATTAGTGATCATTGCGATGTGCCTACTGACATTTGCTGAATGTCCCTTTGTTTCCAGTTCAAACTCTTTTGTTAACTAGGCCAGGTATGGTATCAGGCCAGCAATTACACTAGCTCTCCTAATTGCTTCATATTTGCCTCTGGGCATGTCATACGATAACCAATCACAGTATTGTTACAGCCCGATGAAGTCATATGTGTGGATACTCATTAAGGAAATCAAAGCTTATCCAGGTACTGAATTATATTCCCCTGCGGCGCTCAGCTGCTAACCAAACTATAGAGCTTCGTAATGCAGTGCATGCTAAATTTAATTGTGTCTGATACTGATCAAATTTGATTTGGGTCTGTTTCACTCTATTGCAGGAATTGTAGGAGTTGACTGGGAAATAAAAATAAAATATGGTGCTATGTAAAAATGTGTCTTAGAATATAAATGTTCCTGAAACCAGCAACCCCCTCCATTCTGTACAGCATGTCTGTTGACCACAGGGACATAGTATGCCCCTTGAAGTCATTCTAGTCTGTTATGTGTGGCATCCCTCTCTCTTTACCGCCTCTGAGAGGACAAGCGGAAGGGCTTTTGCCAACTCTGGCTCTTACATATACCAGACGCAGGCTTGTCTGCTGGCTTCTTTGGGGGCACTTATTTGGTTTCTCCTGCCCCAAACTAGTGCAACTGGCCATGAATGGCAAGCTGTGTTACCAACATGATCTGACAGGTTGTAGTACCAGGACAATGTGACCTCGGCTCCATATCTTAGTGGGGGTTACAAGCACAGGGCGCAGGGGTCCAACTGCAAGGAGAGGGAATAGGAATCCACAGTACTGAGCAGTAAGCACCACAAATATATTTTAATCTTCTTCAAGTTCCCTGATGTGACTCGCAGTAGCAGGTACTTGGGTGAAGTATAAAGCACATTAGGTATTGGTCAGACACAGTTGGCTAGGTGTATTATATATTACCACCTTCTGGGTCCTTAGTAAAGCCACTGTCCTCGTCCTCTGTCCTGTGCACCACTGTCACTCCCTAGGCCATAGAGAAGATTCTCATTGGTGACACTATGCCCTTAATAATGGAAAATACCTCTTACATTGCCATGTGTAATATACCAATATCCCAATTCCACCAGCAGCCACTGCATCATGAAAGGTAATTGTGGCCTGGTTCCTCATAAGGCAGGTTCATAAAGTTGCATCCACCAAGCACAATATTTGATCTTTCAATAGATGTCTACACTCTGTGTCTTTGTCATCTTCCTTTTGTTGCATTAGATCATCTGCATGCTGATGCAGAGTACAATTCCCTGCTGAAACCTATGTATTAGCTGGCGTATCCCATACTTAAGACCTACAAAAAATGGACAGCTTCCCTTTTCAGAAAGAGAGGGCACCACTGAACAGGTCTGTTTACAAGTGTGAAACATAGCAAATTGGCTAAGGGAGTGAGACTTTTTAGTTCTTGAAATGTCTAGGTGAGGAAGGGATGTGCGCTTTGTTTCCCCAGCTACCCCACCCACCACAGCACTGAGCGGTGGATAGGATGCTAGTTGCAGAATATTTGCTTACGTGAAATGCATCCCAAATTGAACTTGGTCCTGCCTTTAAAGTTAGGCTAGTGCAAACTAGATCAGATGGGGGAAATATGGTCCAACCTTCTTGACAAAAACACCAACTGATGCACAGAATAATTCATGGATTTAGGATCTTGTAGCACACACTTGGCGGCTCTTGAATAGATGGCAATTCCGAAATCAATATGACAGCAGTGTAGAATACATTTATGGGACAACAATTGATGCAGGGAATTCCTTCCCTCCGGTCAATCAAATGTGCCAAACCAGTTTACCAGATTGGTACTAGCTCTGCCCTCGACAAATATCACACCACTTTATCCCTCACCCTTTTGCAATAGGTAAGCCTAGAATCAGGCTGGTTTCTAGAAGTATATATAAATATTTATTATAATCAATAGGTGAAATCAACATCACACAATCATTATCACAAGGCAGTCTCCTTGCTCCGTGGCACACAATCTTTCCTTCCGACAAAACTTCAATACAATCAGGTTGAACACCATTCACGGTTGGCAATACAATTCACAGAATATCTAAGACACAACAAAATGTGCTGTTTTTATTTCTGATCTCCAATGCCCCTCTGTTAACATGTAAAGAGCAACACAGGTCTAGAGAATACTTGATATGGTTGGGTCACTCACAAAATTATCCCTAATATAATCCTAAACAGTACAACATTCTACAACATGACATGACATTTGTATTTGGCAATGTATTTGGAAAGTGGGTTCACTTAAATACCTGTAGCACAATTTTTGGTGGGTAAAATGAAATTTGACATGCACAGTGCTTTTTTTTGTGACCACCCTGCACAGTCTTTTTTGCAAGCAATGTATTTGCACCACCATTATTTAACAAAATACTTTTCTCAATATCTAGAACCCTTTTCCCTTACCATTATGCAGTGAACCGTCTCTTTCAATCTCTTGCAGTAGAGTGTGTGCTTTTAAATCAGCACTTGTTTTAATCTGGAAGATGTTTTTCTGCCCATCACAAAGCCAGAGTTATGATTTAGCAACCCCTCTGCTTTGGTACAGGGTCATGGATTGTTCAACCATTCAGGAGTTTGTTGTATAAGTGCACACCTTCCATGTAAGTGATTGTTGGGTAGGCAAAAAGTTTAGTTTTGGTAATCCCCAATTACTTTAACTACTATAGCATTATACACACTTGGAAAGATGTTGAAGATTTTGAATTTCCCCAAGATCTTCCCAGTGTCCGTTAACTATGTGGGAATTAATAAAAATATTCATTAATAAGAAATGCTAGGGATTTACTCTGGATGCACACCCCATTAACACAGGGAAGATATTAATTCAAACAGATCACCACCAATGGTTTTTCACATGTAATTACTTTACATCACTCTGGGTCTATGCTCAGTGAAAAAAAGTCATCAGTCCTCTTGGGCCATCTCATGGGAAGCATAAGGACCTGAATACACTGCCTCGCCACACTCAGTTCTGGATGGCCTCCAGCATTACTCCATCTTTTTATCTCCTGGTTCCCTCCAGATTTTAGTACTCCTTTCCCCTGGTTGATTGATTTTTGTATTTTTAACACACATATCTATAAGGGGTCCGGGCAGAATCTGCATCTGGGCGCAGGTGGTAATCAACAATTAATGGTCAATATTGCAGGCTTTATTCATGAGTATTAAGTGATAGAGTTACAGAAGTGAAATGTTTTCAGGTTTTTCTTGAAAATGGACAGGGATTTAATCCTTCGTAGATCCGCTGGGTGAGAGTTTAAGGAGCGGGGGCCTAGGGGAGAAAAGCATCTATCGTCCCACATTACAGCACTAGAAACAGGAACCACAAGAAAACTTTGTTCCATGGTTCGAAGAGATCCGTTTAGGTGATGGGTAACACTATTCGAAGTCAAATATGCTGGGCAGGCCATGAATACATTTGTAGACCAGGCATAAGACTTTATCCAAGATCATCTGTTGTAATGGGAGCCAGACTTTTTCGATACTGCAAAACAGTTTACTTCGTCAGTATAGAGAACAACTGACTGTAGAGTTCTGTGCAACTTGTAATCTCGGCATTTGGAATCTTGGAATGCCCATGAGAAAGGCGGTTTATAGTCATAATGTCGACAAAAAAATGTCGACAGACAAAAATATCGAAAAAATAATGTCGAAAATAATAATGTCGACATTCTATACTTTTAATGTAAAAAGTCATAATGTCGAAAAAAAAATGTCGACATTTTTTTTTCGACAATATGACTATAAACCCTTAACACTATCAACACCTCACCCAACACCCTCCTGCAACCCCCCCCACACCCCACACCACCACCCTCCCACCCCTCATATGCAACACATTCTAATTATTTATATATTTATTTATTTATTTTTTCAATAAATAAATAACCAACAAAAAGTATCATTTACTATGGGGGGGTCCCCCCCCAACCCCCCCTCACCCAACACCCCCCTGCCACCCCACCACACCCCCTAACCACCCTCTCACCCCTCATACTCAACACAATCTAATTATTTATTTATTTATTTATTTATTTTTTCAATAAATAAATAACCAAAAAGAGTCTAATTTACTATGGGGGGGGTCCCCCCCCCAACCCCCCCTCACCCAACACCCCCCTGACACCCCCCCACACCCCCCCCAACCACCCTCTCACCCTCATTCCCAACACATAGTAATTATATATTTATTTATTTATTTATTATTCAATAAATAAATAAACAAATAAATAAAAAGAATATCATTTACTATGGGGATGTCCCCCCCAACCCCTCTCACCCAATACCCCCTGCCACCCCCCACCCCTCATACTCAACACATACAACACAACAATAAATATATATTTATTTATTTATACAACATTTCGAAAAAATGTCGACATTAATGTAAAATGTCGACATTTTTGTATGTCGACATTATTGATTTTCGACATTAATTTGTCGACATTTTGACTGTCGACATTATTGATGTCGACATTATGACTGCACACCGAGAAAGGCATTGCAATAGTCCAATTTTGAGTTTGTAAGTATGCCAGCTAGTGTTGACCGATCCTTCTCTGCAATAAGGGGCAATACATACTTGATTAGTTTTAATTGGCAGTACGGCTCTGACAGTTTGTAGATTACATTCCATACTGGAATGCCAAACGCAGCCAAGATTATTTAATGTCTGGTTATATTTTGTGAGAGCCCCAAACAGAGTTGGACATGAGATGGGTTGTAGGGAATTTGCTTCCTTTTTTGGAGCCAAATACAGCAATCTCTATTTTTGATGGATTTAGTAGGACCTTATTTTCCAACATCTGATATTTTATTTTATTCACATGGCCCATTGCTTCCAGTGGTTGCTTGAGCCAAAAATAAATCTGGGTGTCATCTCAACAGCATATGAGTGATAACACAAATTGAATTCAGAAAAAATATTCAGCAGTGGGCAAATGTGATTTGACCTGCTGGGAGTGGTTTGTCAGAAAGGAAATAAACCTTTTAAGAGCATCATCAGATACCTGCACCCCGAGGTCAGTCTGCAAGTGAGGATATCAAAATTGATTGTGTCAAAGGCTGCCAACAACTCCTGTATGTAAGGCATGCTGATTTCATCTTCATCGGCATCCCCCAACAGGTCATCCCAGACTGCCATAAGAGCCATCTCAGAATCGTGGCCCGGTCTAAAACCTGACTGAAAGAATCCAGGATGTTGTTTTCTGTAGTTTTGTTGTTCCGATTCTTTCCAGGATCTTAGCAGGCCACAAGTGCCTGGCGATGGCTGATAGTAAGATGGAGTTTTGTGATCTAATGTTGATTTTTTTATATTCATCCAAAGCCTTTTTGGCCCCATGACGGTCAGCTATATCTCTAGTCTTAAACCATTTCTTTCTTTTTTTTCGATAGCCCTTCTTAAGGATTTTGAGTTTTTCACTGTACCATTGATTATTTTTCTTCAAGGGTTGTTTAACACATTTTATTTAAAGAGCATTAATATTGCAATTAGTTTGAAGGTGTGCCATAAGACTGGTGTAAAGTTCTGCATAGTTCATGTTGGAATGTGCACAAACTAGATCACCCAGTAAGTAGTTCTTTACTAGAAATAAGATCAAGATCCATTTTTCAGCACATTAGTTTCACACTGACATTCATAATCATATTGTGTGGTGCATGACTGATAGGAATATAAAAAATCACCACTGAGTGATCAGACCAACTGACTAGAATATTTTCATGATGACATAGTTTTATGCCCCTGAATAAAACAAAGTTCAGGCAGTGGACACCAGTGTGAGTCAATAGATTGGACAGACGTTGCAGATCATGAGATTGCAGAATGGCATCTAGATGCATGCAATCTGCTCTTTTGGATTTATTGCACCATATATTGAAATCACCTAGGATGATCATTTTTGGATAGCGGGGTGCTTCTGGACCCAGGTAGGCATCAAACATGTCTTAGAAGCAACTAGCTCAACCTGGGGGTCTGTAACAATGGATTATTTGATAGGCTTCATTAGGGGATACATGATAGGTACAAGTCAATATCTGAGATGTAACCTCCCAGTTTAGTGGGTGGAAATGTGTCAGTTTGAGATAAGATCTTTCTAAACTGGCAACACCACCTCCTGTTTGATTCTCCCTGTAAAGCCATCTAATGTGAACATATTCTGGTACAAGGAAGTGAAAGTGTGCAGTGAAACTATTAGCAAACCATGATTCAGTTATTAAATGCATGTCAAATGTATTAGTAGAAATACATTCATTTATGGCTATTGCATTCTTAATGGCTGATCTTGCATTAATCAATGTTAGATTCAATGACATTATAATATGATATAATATGATGTTGGATCGTAGGTCTATTACAAATAATATAAAATTGCCTAATTGTATTTAGGGCACGTAATGGGAGCCCACCATGCTCTGTGTCTTTAAGGGAATGCAAGAACGTGCTAGTATACAGTACTGTCATTTAGGCAGTAAGGTATAGTGCAGAAGTAGCCAGAATGATTGATAATAGTATAACAGCGAAAATACCTATTGTGGTAAGAAGTGGTGCAGTTACATATGAATTTACATATACATATAAACTTACCAGCAGAAAGAAGAGGATGCCCATCCCCACAGACGCCATGGACCGACACAGACCGGCTGATCTTTGTCTCATTCACCTCCTCTCTCTCCCTTGCAATTGTGGTTCTCCTCCAGCAGTCAGTCTTTTCTCCTTTTCCTGCTGTACATTTACTTTTAAAATCTCCTAACCACACGCAAAAATATAAACATTATGAGGTGCCAGTTCATTGGTTGATACTCCTGATTTGCCATCTATTTTTGTTCCTGCTACAAAAGGCCTACCCCCATTCTTCTAATTGGTCTTCAGGTTTCTAGGGTCCCTCCCTGGGAGTTCTTGCTCCAGCCATCTGAAATTATATTTCTGACCAACTGAGATATGAACTTAAACATCTTCAACATGACACTTTTCTTCAAATTACAAATATGTGTCCCAAACTTCATATTTCTGAATCGGTCTGATCATGCCGGTCGCAATGCACTGTGTCTCATGTCAGCACATGGTTGCAGGTTTGAATGGCAGATTCATTTGTTTCATACAGAGAAAACAAGTGCCACGATCACAAGACTTTACATACAAGTATCTGGTTCCATAAACTACCATATTACCCAATCTCCTATCAATAATTTATTCTGATATGCTGTAATCACATTTTAGATAATAACTCTGATTCCCAAGGGCAGATTATGAGGGAGTGGTATCACAAGATTGGGTTTTTCATAAGCGTTTTGGGAATATTTGAACCATTTCTGTAGGTCTCACGGTTTTCAAGTTAATGGACACAATATGATTCTCCATATGACCTATGGCATCCTAGTAATTACATGCATATTTTTCATTTAAATTAACTAGCATACCTGTGTTCCCATGATCTGCACCTAGACCTCTTTATCACCCACTGTTAACCTAGACTGCAATAACACACTTAACATTTTTCATCCCTGGGTTGGTTGACCATATGTGTTCTTATCTTCCTTGATCAGAGGGGATAACTCTGCCCCCTGACTCATGTGACATTCTCCTGTAGCATGTCAAATGTCATCATCCCAGAACCTCACCATGAATCAAATTGAATTTTGACTATTATTCAAAGCTCAAATCCATGAGCTGGGTCTTTGTTTACTCATTGATGACCAGCTCACTCCATTAAAACCTCTTTCCATACACAAACCCTACCCCCTTCCTGGTCCTGTGAACTTCAAAGGAATTCCCAGATGTGTCTGGTAAATGCTAGGGGGAGATGAGGAGGGTTTGGCCTTTGAATCTGCTGGGGGAGGTTTTCTTGTGTGAGCACAGTCTTAAGTCAGTTCAGATGAACATAAATGGTGCTTTGTTAACTTACTGTATTTTTGATTTCTTTACACATGAGGCCTGCATCAATATATTGCATCACACAATATTTGCTTTTCTCCTGCACTATTTCATCAATGTTCGTCTTCATATTATGAACTATATTGGAATGGCTCTGGCATTTCATCTGTACATGTTCATTTTCATGCTTCAGAAGGCACCCATTTCTCCACAGCAGCTCGGTTGTAGCAAAACAGGCTTTTTGGCCTAGTCATTCAAATACAGGCCACACTGAATTTGTATCCTGAAATCAGCCCTTTGATGTATGGCAGTTAAGAATGAAATGCTGGCCTTGTCTCTACATTCAACAGTGTACTTTCCTATTTCTGCAACATTGGGCCCAACCTGACCAGGGGCAGTTAACCTATGTACTGTGGCCAAATTTACCTCACAGCACCATGGTCAGAACCATGATTTAAACGAGATTAGAAGGCAGAAAATCATTACAGCATCTCAGGAGCACCAGCTAACATTGTGTTGTCTGAGACTTTTTATAGGGTTTTACCCTGAGCGAAAGGTTAGTTACCCAGAAGACACCAAAGAGAATGATGTTGTAAGGTTATAGATACACCATCTGTGGCAAACTAGATAATCAAGTCCGAAGCACATTATCCATGCCAACTAAAGCAGAAAAGGAATTCAATCCTCAGCATGTTAAACTAAAGCAACACATCTGATTTCAAGGATTCAGTCATTAAGATGAATCTCAGTAGGTAAGAGACATCCTCTTTAGAACATACCCTTAGATATGCTTGGGTTTCATCAGCACACTGACATATAGAGACATCACAGCTAAGCACCACATCTCAAAACAGCTCCATACAAATATTACACATTATCTGTGCTAAAATGTGCCCTTGAAATCTCAAAGAAATGGAAACTTGCAAGAGAGGCAAGATCTAGCCCTCTCTAGAACAGGCCCTTCCCATGCTTATGGGCTCAGAGAAAATAGAAAATAGTGTCTTGCTTCCAACTATATCAAAAGCCAGAGATGCAATAAGAAATATGGTATGATTCTCATTTCACCCCTACACATTTTTGCCAGACAGGTTCAGCAGCACTAGTTACGTTTTTATGCTATTTTGTTCTGTAATGTAGCTCAAAACAAAGCCAAGGACATGTTTGCATGGATTTACACATATGCCTGCAAGAAGAAGCAGAAATTAAGGGCCAAAACTGTACATTGTGTTACATTTAAATAATTAATCAATGCATCTTTTATATTACTGGAGACCAGTCTTTAAACACGGGGTCAGAAACCTGTGTTGCTCTGCATGTCTTGCTTCCAAGACATATGCAGTGCCTCTGAGCTATCCTCCCAACCACATGTATATGTATCCACAATTACAATAATGATAAATAATTTGTAAACCTAAATCCACCCCTGATGCCTTAATGGTGACCTCCTTTTGATTAGGGGCTCTTACAGAAGGTGGTGTGGGTGGGGGAGAGGGGTGTATTTCAGCGACACCAGTTCTCTTTTTATATAATTCCAGAAACTGACACTGATTTGCCATTTAGTCAAATTATGTGCATGGCAATTATGGGCATGAAAGTGTTGGTAGTAGATGAAACAGATGGCAAACTGCAACTACAGTTCTTGATTTGGAGCTGCTTTCCGCTTAAACCAACAGAGGCGGAGCACCTGAGTCAGAGTTACTTAATCTCAGAACCGGCTCACCGCCCCGAAGTGTTGGCAAAATGTTGGTAGTGAACGGTAGTCTGTGGTAACCTGCAGACCGGCAGAATGGGAGCCTGTGACTTCATCAACATCAACAGCAGGGCAATATCTCTGCCGTGAGGAGCCAGGTCAGACTCCTCTAGTCTGTGTTGATGGCCCCTTCTGCATTTTGCTTTCTCTTATTCGGGGTGTAACACTATTTGTGAACGCTTTTTGACAAACAGCACCTGCCACGGCTGGTATGGCACATGTGTGTGCCCTGAGAAATAACCTCCAGTTAATGTTAAACAGGTACAACCTGCTGCAAGGTTCGGCTATGGACTGCGACTCACGGATTGAACAAGTGGAGGAGGTGGGTCGGTAGGACCCAATTGAGACTGTATCTAACACCTCACAGCTTGAAATAAAGGAAGGGCAGGGGCATAACACTTCTCGAATATTACAAAAGACCTTCAAATGAAGGTCCTCTCGCCGGCATGCTCCACCCTCTGCCCTTGAAAGCCAGCAGTAACAAAAATGACTACCACTTTTCAATACAAATAAATAAATCAGCCCTCTTTAGTTGGGCCAGAATCGTAGCAGATAGTAGAACACGATATTAAAGACACTGCTATTTTAGCTGGAATTATACATCTTGAAATGGCAATGACTGAAGAGGTTAACCCTACTAATGCACCTAGAAAAAATTGTGCAGTGACTAATAACAGACCTGAGCCCCTATCACAATGCCTTTCCATCAGAAGACCCACAAAGACACCTCCAACCTCTGCAGCAAACATCAACTATGAGAGTATTGGGATCACAGTAGCTGCAGGGGTAACACGACCAGAGGTAATAACAGAGGGGGGGGGGGTAAACACAGAGTTAATGGCAATATCTCATGTAGACAGGATAGCATACACACCCGTTTTTGGTAACTCTCCTATGCTATACTCATTCTCCCCTGAGGATTCAGCTACAGTTTATTCATACCAACTGCCCAAGCAGTCACGTGGGGGAGTGCCACAATCAGTGGGTATAACTGACTCTGCATTAACGTCCATTTTGCTCTATTGTTTTTGATGAAGCTTCAAAAATCAAGATGGAGTATTCCATGACTACACTGCATCATTGACATCGGTGGAGGTAACGGTGGCTTGGATGGAGTGTTTCCTCTTGGCCTTAAAAGATTCAAATACATTGCTTCCCTTAAGTCAGAAGGAGGAGCGGCAGGCACAGAATGTACTGACCACTGACCCAGGTGGGTGCCCAATATTGCAAACAGCATCAGCAGAGGGCACATTGCCCAGTATCATGGAAGAAGCCTTGACCCAGCAGCAACATTCTGGGGGCAAGGCAGCCATCAGCTGAGGACTCAGGACCAGGCCTTAAGCCCTTTTATAATGGCCATTGCCGACAGCCAAAGCACTGTGGGTGATCAAGTTGAAGATAATAATCATACCTTTAATCCTGAGAATAGAATACAAACTAAACCCAAGCAAGGGAAACATAAGAATAAACAAAAACACAAAGCTAACTGGTTTGTGAAAGGTCAGTAGCAGCGGCTCCAGAAAGTTTCTAAGTACTTTATAAAATACACTTAGCGTGAATGATGAAGATATGTGCTGGTCCAGACCTTCAACAAAAGTAACAAAGCAGAAAAAGAGAATTCTTCAACCGTTAACTGAGATAGAAGAAACATCTGAGAATGGAAATGCAGAGCTGATGGAGCTGTCAGTGTATTCTTCACTCACCCCAGTTTATCGAACCATAATCACAACGAGCCAAGCTAGGGAAGGCACTGTGGGCCAGGAGGGTGAACCAATATTAATAGAGCCTGTGATTAAGTCAATGTTGAGACCAGATAACAAAGATCCCACATAAGAAACTGCAGTGGAGACTCAGGTGTAGGCAGCAACAGCCTCTATCTGGAAATCCTGGCCCCATGCAAGAACCTTTCACTAAGAGATCTGTATTTTAAACATCGGTAGGCATCCTCTATAGCAACATCTGGTGTCTAATGAACAGATAATGCCTGATATTATTCCACATCTGAGATCAATTGGTTCGAGAGACATCACTCAAGTGGAAACTCTGGACAATAAGGCCCTAAATAGAGTGCTCCTCCACATACGCTCGAAGCTAGCCAGAAATATGCTATTGGATGCTGCTTTATATATGGGCTTTGACATCACACCAGTGACCAGGAGCTCCCTTCCCCCCCCAGTTGAAACTCACAGCCCAAGCAGAAATTAGATGAACCTGAGCACAGTACCAATGATGAATAATATGTGTACAGGAAAACCAAAGGAAAGTCGTGACGACAGTGGTCTATGACTGTGAGAATAGAAGACTGAATGAAAGCTGGTCATGGCCTGTAAGAGCTCTCGCAGGATATTCATCTAATCACTTACTATCCCAAAAATCTGCCAAAAAAGGGTTGATAATGTCCTCCTGGAATACTCAAGACTATGCACATGTGTTTACAGGAGTAGGACTCTTATTGTAACAGAATGACATTCTTTGTCTCCAAGAGACCTGGTTAACAGAACCACCGTCTGTGGATGTCGTCTCAATTTTGTTAAATCTGGTGCAGAGTGCCACTAAGGGTCGTCCTGTTTCTGGGCTGATGGTAATAGTATGTAACAATTTGGGAATTCTCTTGCAGGATTGGCTCTCACCCAACATTGTTATCCAAGCAGTAAAACTAAAATGGGACAAAAGTGGTACCTGCTTTGGGAAATATGTTCTAATAAACCTGTATTGGAATATAGAAGCAATAACTGTAAACAATTGTGTAGATGCAGTTACTTCCATTCTGGATGAATGTTGGTCAGGCAATTCAATTACATGTATAATACTCTGTGAGGACTTGAACATTACACCCCCCAAGCTTGCTACACAATTTCCTGCACAAGTGGAAGGCCGATCAAGATTTAGAGACAGAGAGAGGCATTGGACTGCCTTCATGGGAGAATTAGTATTCTATTGTTTGAATGATAAGACAAAGGGGGATAGCCCTGCAAATTAAACCTGGGGTAGGGGACCACAGCAATCAATTATTAATGATGTGTATGTTTCAGTTAACATCACCCCTTTGTTTACCCCTGGCTATTTGATCTATTCCCGCACAGTGACCATCAAATATTGCAAACCTCTTGGGTTATACCTGGGGTCTCTATTTCTAGAGGCAATTATGCTCCTACAGTGTTGGTTAGTAATGGCAGAAGTCGCCTTATCCGGAAAGAAGAGGGAGTGAGGAAACTAAATAGTTGCCTCACTCAGACATATGAGAATAAATATGAGTTGATGCAATTGCCGCCTGAATCATATGACCACTTTCTGAAGCAGTTTGCCAGAATAAAGAGTGGAGGCTTCAAAACATTGTATAGGCATAGGAATACGTGGATCGGGAAATTGTTATGAAACATTGACAGCTGCGTGTAGACATTAGGGCTCTAAAAGTCTTAAAACAGCTAGGGAGAATCAGAAGAAGCTGCAATTGAAATAAAATAACTGGCTGCGAGGACACAAAATACAGATGATGTTGAAAGATGTAGTAGTGATGCTTAGTTTAATTTCCTCTCGCAATCCAGCAGGGATTTGGAAATTGATTAAAACACAGTGTGATACCACTGAAAAGGCCACGGATAATCCTGTAGAAAAATGGATGGAACATTCAGTATGATCTACACCAGTAATAAACTTTCCACCACCACATTAAAAAACACGTGGTTACATGCTCCCTAGAAATAGGCAAGGAGGATATTCACACAATGATTGGCAAAAGTAGCAGTCCAGAGTGCACAGCCCTGACAGACTCTCTCTCCAATGTGATACTAAAGCCACATATTGGCACATGGGTCAAAGTTGTATTCACAATTTTTGTTCAAATTCTGAAGCTTCAAAAAATGTCACTCTCCTGGAAGAGGGCATTTTGATTCCAATTTTAAAAAAGGGTGTTAGGTCTAATCTGGTGAACTATAGACCTATTGCCTTTTTGGATGCTGCGGGCAAAACATTTGCCTCAATAGTACTCAGGAAATTGGGTGAATGGTCTAAAAGTCAAAGTATACTGGACAGACATCAAGCAGGTTTTGTAAAGGTGGTGTAAATCTCATTGAGTGGCCTTATACTAAATCTGTTAAAGATCGGCACTCTGGGTAGTGGTAATAGAATCTTTATGGCATTTATAGACTTCCAGTTGGCCTTCGACAGTGTGGATCGGCAGGGGCTGTGGCAAAAACAAACCAGCTATAATTGTCTGCCTTTCCTGCTGGCAATCATCAGGAACTGTACAAAGAAACATTTTGCAGATTCAGGTTGAATGGACAGGGAGACCTGTCAGCTAACATTCCTACGGGAGAGGATTAGAGCAGGTGTGCATCTTGGCCGCCACTTTATTTAACTTGCACATTAGTGACCTTGGATTAGCCTTATCTAAAGCCCGAAGTTTCTCTCCTGGTTTGAACGGTAGTCCTCTGCAATGGCTACTGAACGCTGACAACTTGGTCTTGTTAGACCAAACTACTATAGGACTCCAAAGACTTCTAACAGCGTTAGAGGGCTTTGCAGAGGACAACCATTGAAAAATCGATATTGTGAAATTGAACATCGGGGTCTTTTAATCCGCAGCCACCAATAAAGCTATGGGGTACAAATCGACCATTCAAATTAGTTGATAGAATGTGTTGATTCATAGAAGTACCAGGGGTTTTAACATGAACACAGTCTCAAGGGATTTGTTTAATGTAGAAGCTCTTAGACTAAGAGCAGAGGCACTGGCCGTCCAGGGATTGGCGATGCATAGGAAATATGGATGGTTGTCCCTACAACCAGTGATTTTATTCTACACGACAAAGGAGGTTCCCACACTCACGTATGGAGCAGAGTTGGCCCTATGTACCGCATGCACTATATGGAATCTACTGGAGGGCATCTTCTGGAATGAGGTGCTTTCATCACCAAGGTTTATACAAATCCAGTATCTGTGTTGGGAACCGGGGCTATTGTCACCGCACAACAGTATGCGCTGGGAAACATTGTCCTTGTACAGAAAATGTCTTATGGGTGATGATTCTTCACTCTTTGGAACAATAAATATGGCTACAGAAATGCAACCCAGCCAGGGATTATTACAATGGGTAAAGTTCTGCTGGGAAATTGCTCTTGGAGCATATGTGGAGCAGGAGCTTTTGATTCAGAATCCAGGTAAAGCCAAAGTAGAACTACAAATAAGGGACTGTATTGACACCCAGGATAAATGTGATGCCTATAAAACCTGCATTAAGGCTAGAGGTGTGAGTAAGCGGATTGGGCATTTTCCAAATTACCTCAGCAGGTTTCCAGATCCTAAATACAGAAAACAATTCTTAGGCTGAGGCTTAACATTCTACCTACACAAGCAATTTTGGGCTAAAAGGGTTAAACTGGATCTTGAGTCAAGGTTTGCAGATTCTATGCTGTGTCCGCAGTGTTGGAGACATTGGGCTTCATCACACCCTTGGCGGGACCCTGGCAGTAATTGCACCAGGATACCGGTAATGCAAATAGCATTAGCACAACTGTCCTGAGTTGTAGTAAGGCTGTAATTCCCCATTTTGTTAAGAGTCCATAGGACTCTATGGGGCATATCGGCGATATTACTGCTGGTGGTAATACTGCCGAAAATGGGTGGAAAGCTGGAGATTTGCATCCATCTCGAAGCTGGAGGTAAATCTCTAGCTTTCTGCCCAAACTTGGGATAGGGCTGAGCGGTAATGTGGCAGTAATAGCATTACCGCCCCATTTTTGCTGCTCCGCCCAACCTGTGATGAGGCCCATTGTATCATATTCTGATTGAATGCCCCAAATTGACAAATTTGACAATATTTCCGTGGGGCCATATCCGGCAGGAATTCCTTATGGACTACATGATGTCGATGTTATTAAGAAATGGCCATAGGGTGGGCGTTAAACTTGCAGTAATACGCTTTCTAAAAAAGAACTGGATTGCTATCCTGACATGATCAACATATATGCGAGATCTTAATTATAACAACTAAAAATAACATTTGTATATAAACTGGATTTGATCTATGTGAATCATGAAAATGTACATATCAGGAGGCACGTTTGTTAAATGATTATTAATAATTATGAATTGTCGATATTGTATATTTAAGTTGTAAATGTTACCTTATGTTATATGATAACATGTACATTTATTTTACGTTAGTATATCATGAGTGAAAGGTTTGATAAATCAATAAATCAAGCCAATATGCTAATACACATGAAAAGAAAAAAAAATATATATATATATGCACAGCAATTGGGTAAAGCACTGAAATGTTAGCCTTTTAGATGTATTTTGGCCATTTTGTAACACAGATGAATTAATCCAAACTTTGCTTTCTTTTTTGCAATATCTCTTTTCGTTATATGGTCTGGTATAGGCTAGCTTTATTTTGAACTGTCAATTTCAATATCGCAAAGGTTATATTGCAAAAAATGATGTGTCACAATGCTTCTTACTCCCAGACAGAGCCTAGCTTAGGTGAAATGTTGCTGGACGATCGCTGAATGAGCAAGCAGTTTGAAGACCAGCTGTCAGCGTGTTCCATATAACCGCCCAATGGTAGAGGGTAACCACTGCATACACAGCCTTTATGAGACTGTCCACCATTACAACATCTTATTACTGTCCAGCTTCCTGAATTCATAACTCAATGGGGGTTATTTTCTGGGTCCCAAGGACCAGGCGACCTGGAGTTAGAAGTGCTAGGAAGCTTTTAACACCGCTTTTTTGGTTCTGTGTGCTTTTGTTTCTTTTGGCAGACACAGCCGGAGAGGCGAGTGAACACAAAATGGCCGCCTGCTCCTCTCTCCCCTACTGCCAAATCTGCCTTGTTTTCAGCGAGCATACATGTCCATGCTTTTGGAAATCCAATGGATTCCTATGGAATCCACCTGACATATACACGTGATAAAAAGAGGCACATTCTCTAGAAATCAATTTAAAATGCTTCATGTAATCATTCATTGGAGGCGGCATTTACACTTTTGCATACACACAGTGCATAAGTAAAGGATACAGGCGTTTTTTTGCCTGTGCTTTACAATTTTCAGTATTTCACGATGTGGTGGACATTTGGAAACTTGCACACATCAGATATTTTGTTGTTACAAAAGTGGACGTGGATGGGTTTCACTGGAGTGCAATTACCATTCTTTTAATAGCCACAGAAGTCTTTAATAGCAGATGGAATGCACACAGAGGCACTCATTCCCTGTAGAGCATTCACTTGTTTATGTAAGTACTTTAGGTTGTGAGTTCATGACACCGACATGTTGTACCAGATCCCCCCTGGGAGGAAAGCTGAAAGAAAATCCTATTGATTCTTTGGGTATAATGACCAATGGCGTGATGCCTTACTTTCCATCACACTGATGACACAATGGGCTTCAGTACAGCAACCTTGCATTAGTTCAAGTGCATAGTACACATTATAAGCACGCAGGCACACATTCCCATAGTGCAAAAAATGTAGTCTTCAAAGAATACAATACAAAGTTTCTGCAATGAGGACCCATATTTTCCTTGCATTTTCAAATATATAGACATGTTTTTTGAATGAATCAAAAGATGCATGCCTCAGAAGGATCCCATCGCAGGTGCTCCCTTGAAATGAATCGGCATTGCTTGACTGTTCTCCCCAGCACGCATTCAATGTATGGACAGCATGTATTTCAGTGTGCATGCTTAACTTGTCATCAGGCTGCACACAGTGTGCCATTTGCATACTAGAGTGCACTTCTATTTCTTGGAATAATGTATCTTGAGGTTAAGCTCTATTAGCAGTTCATAATTGAAAGAGTTGGGAATATGCAAAGACTGTCCACGATATTCATCATATTTACATTTCTGTCACACATATTCAATAGGCATATATGCAAAATATCACAAATGATGCCTAAGGGATAGATCATAGGATGCAAATGGTTTGTATGAAGGTGGAGGAAGCACGTATACTGCCACTGTGCAGATCGCATCAATAAAAAGAGGCCCTCTTGTCCTTTCTGTGCTTTCCTCCATAGGGCACTCAAGTTTAGCTCAGAGGATCAAAGCTTACCAATCATTTATATATATTAACCTGTTCTAATGCAAAAGCAGTATAAATGACCCATTTCAATATCATATTTGGTTACTGGGAGCTGTGGAGCGGGGGGGGGGGCAAAAATGAGAAGCACTCGTCTTCAGGGGCGTAGACAGTGTATGGTCTAAGTGGACAAAGCCCACCAAACATTTGTAAATGCCCACTCAGCAACAGATAAGTCAGAAGCTGAGCAGCAGGGGGCGGTGGCGATTGGGAGGATGTCTGGCTATGCCATGCATGGCAGGAACCTGGAAGCCCTTCCTGGTTTCTGTCTGCATGTAACGCGGTAGCCAGACGCCAAGAGAGCAGCTGAGGAGGTGGTGCAGTGCAGATTCTGAAGAGAAACAGGTGTGGAAAAAAAAAATAAACAATTGTCTGTGTCTATGTCTGCGTGCGTGAAGATTGTATGACTGTATTTTTGTATGTATACCTGCATGCAAAGGGGTGTCTGTGTAAGTGACCATGTAGAATTGAGTGTAAAAGGTGTGTATGGGCGCGATGTACATGTAAATGAGAATTCAATGTACATGTTCTGGGTGCTCGTGTGAATGACTGAGAGAGAAAATGTATGTGTGTATGACTGGAGGGGGAATACGTATGCCTGTGAGTGCATGCAAGGCTGGGCCCTGTGGGCACTGGATCATGCACATTTCCTTTCAGTGGCCTTGTAGGTTTTATTGGCATTTTTTGGACAAAGCAAAGCCACCTTGATGTGTGTTATTACGTGGACGAGGGGTTGATTAGAGGAGGGTACTACAATTGTTAGACAGCATCGATTATTTATGCTCTGGCATGGAATTATATGTTCCCGCAGTAACGGCAAAGCCAGTGTTCTTACAAGGGGGAGGGGAGAGCATTTGTGAATTCAGCAAGGACATTTTTTGTTTGTTTTGGAATTACATTTTTTACTGGTGTTAATGGCAAAGCCACCCTGATGATTGTTCTTACACAGAGAAGCAGTGCATTTGTAAATCCAGCAAGAACATCTTTTCTAACGGTGACATTGCATATGTAAATGGTGTTAAGGTCAAAAGCAAAATGATGAGCCTTCTTACAACGAGGCGGGTGGATTTGTGTAGCCAGCAAGGAAGTATTTTCTTACTGTGGTATGGCAATGTCTATTAATGGCATTAACGGTATATACAACATAATGACTGCTCTTATATTGGGTCTCAAGTCGGTTTTTGTGCAGGCAGTGAAGACATGTTTTTATATTTTGGCATGGCTTATTTTACTGCCATTAAGGGTAACACCAATATGCTAGTTATTCTTACATGGGGGAGAGGAGGGCAGTTTCAATGCTGTCAGGGATTTGTATTCTTACAAGGAGAACAGCATTATTATTTTATTGCTGTTAAGGGCAAATTCAACACAATGTGGTTCTTCAAAGGGGGGGCATTTTTTCAGCTAGGAAGGGTAGGTTTTTCTTACTGTGATATCACATGTTTACCGTTGTTTAGGGAACATATAACATGCTGTGTGTTATTTTATGGGTGAGGGGAATTTGTGCAGGAAACAAGGACATATTTTCTCACTGTTGTGTGTCTCTTTTTACTGGCATTAAGGCCAAAGTCAACAGGAGTATGTTCTTATGACGGGACAATGGCATATAATGGAGAAGCCAGCATGGACATATTTTCTTTTAGTATCATTACTGACATTATGGGCAGAGACACCATGGTTATTTTCTTATGATGGAATACTGGCCTATATAGGTGCAGCCGGCATGGGCATCTATGGACACAATCTATTATATTAAACTGGTAGTAAACTGGCATATGGTGCGCAAATGCATCATGAAATTGTGTTAGAAAATATCACAGTGCACTGTTGGTGACTTGGCACCTCATAGATGTTTTCATGTCTCACCCTGCAAAGCCAATTGTAAATTGTGTGGTTGTTTACCCAATTTTTCACAGAAAACGTACAAAAAGTGTGCTATAAAATACACCATGGAAAACAATTATTTAAAAAATGTGCTCAGAGGACAACCCGACTGAAACCCCTTCAGATGGTTTGGGCTCCCTCGCCATGCTCAGCACTTCCTGTACATTTGGCTGGGGCAGAAACAACTCCTTTTCTCTGAGGGCTCCCTATCAGGTCAGCACAACCACACTTAGCCCCACTTGTTAAACAATTCTTCTGCACGCCTTCTCGTCTTCACATTCGTCCCATAATGTTGTGCTGCTTCTTAAGCTTTTTCTAACAAGGCAAACCTTTGTCAGTCCCAAATGTCCTGCAATGTGGGCCCTGCACTGGCTCAGGGGATGATTGTTGGCCCACACCCTCATTTTGGGATGCCTGCTATGCCTGCTTTGCATGGTTACCCATGTCCTCGTACTGCTCAAAGTGGAAGGCACGATGAGATGACAAGGCACAGGCGGATGAACGCATGGGCGAAAGGTTGCGGATTGGGAAGGAATCCAGTGTGAAGTGTCTAACAGGTGAACATGCAGGACTGAAGTTGGGCGAGGACAACTCTGATTGCACAATGGAAGTGGGTGTATTGGGCTGGGCACATGCCTGGATGTTGTCAGTACTCAGGCCGGTGTGTAGTAATCCTGAGTCCCCAGCATTGGGGGGGTGCCCCTGTTGTGGATGGAGCTGCAGCATTCATAATTACCTGATTAGGCGGTTGAAATGTGGCCGGTGGACCAGTGGACATAGAAGTAGACTGCACCTTCAGAGGGTGCCTGTGTGTCTTATGTGTCTATTGGGAGACATGAAGGTGTGTGTCAATACCTTCATCATAATTGGTTAGGTGTGTTGTCATGTCATGGGTCATGCATTGTCAGGGTTGCTGTTGCCTGAATGCATGGCAGTTTATGTATGTCTACATGCTATTAGGGTTGTTCTACAACAGTCTCATGATTTACTCATGTACTCACCAGGTTCTCGCTGGCTGCTAGCTCCTACCTCAGCTGAACCCACACCCTCCAGGTGCACCATGTGGAGGATGCTGCTGACCATCTCCTCCCACAGGGTCAGCTGGAGAGGGTCTACTGTTCCTCCATCTGTAGCAGCCGTCTACCTGCGGTGGTTGCAAATTAGGCTGAGGACTCAGGCCTTGAGGTTGTTCCAACACTACTTCATGTCATCTGCGTCACATGGGATATGGCCTGCAGCCACCACCTTGTCCCTAATGTCTGCCCAGATGCCATTCATGCACTGCTGGCTGGTCTTCCCTTGTTGTGACCCATAGAGCTCCTCAGAATGGGCCACCGCCTGCTCCGCTTAGACTATCAGCTCCTGATCACTAAATATGGGTCTTCACACCTGCATATCAGGGACCTTAGACTTTACCTTCCCTGCAGATATGATTGTGCTTCCCTCTGGCGATGGATGACACTCCTACAGGTAGATCTTCAATGGATTGTGTTTTTAAAAATGGTCACCACAGTACTTTATTTTCCTGCAATGATGTTGTTTGCACTGGCAGTAATCCTGCGGTCGGATTCAGTGCTGAGTGACACAGAAGTAATGGTATTCTTGAGAATATCGGTAGATTTATCATTGTGTTCTTGGTTGTCAGCGAAATTACCTTTACCGCCAGTGGTAGGTGTGTACTCCTGCCAAGTTGTAATATGGCAGTGATACTGCCAGACACCACAGCGATAAAGGTAATTCTGCACTGGCAGAATTACCACTGTATTACTGTCAAATTTGTAATGAGCCCCATAATGGTCCTTGAATAGTACCACTTGGGAAGTCCTACATTACCAGTGCACAGATCAGAACTCAGGGTTGTCTAATCATGGACTTCTCTAAATATCTTAGGAAATACTGTTTTGAAAGCTGGACCCTGAAGAAGACTGAAGATATTGAAGACACACATTATTTTGTTACTTTTTGTGACAAAGTGAAGTCTATTCCTCTGTAAATACACACTGCTTAGATGAGCATGGAGAGGTCCAAACACCATCTTAGACAAGACTAAAGTCAAGCACCTGCACTTGGTGAGGATTGTTTTGTATGTAAGCAACAAGTGTGTCTACACGCCAATATTTGTGGACTTTAAGACATTTGCATTGTAACACCTGAATATCCACATGTTGTGGGGTCCGATAAAAGGTCTAAAAAAGCAAATGAGGCTTTTGGAGCATCCTACCGTTATCCTTTACCAATACCACGGGTATCGGCATTGCAAGGAATTGGTGCCATCCATTGTTCTTCCCAATGTTCCTCATCAGCACAAAACTCTTTGGGTATGTGAACAGCTTTTTAGAAATAAATTACGCAAGCTTGATTCAATTTCCAAGGATTGCAGGAAATAACTGTACTGCATTTCTGTTTTAGATGCTCAGGAAACACATGCATTGTAAAGTTCAATTATCAACCAACGCATAGAATGAACCCTGTTTCAATACTGTATTTAAAAGAACGGATCCCTTGCTATATTGGAGAAAGATGACTTGTGCGTTGGGGTTTGGAAGGCACAGAGTCAATCCCAGCAGACCATCACTTGCTGTTGCTGTAATTATGATGTCTTTATTACTGAGATCTTCTGAAGTTAATGAGGGAATGGCTTGATCGAGGAGCTGAGATATATTTATTGCTATGAGAAAATGGTATACTTTTAGCAAATGAGGCACTAAACACTTTGCCTTACTTGATTATAAATACATGTTTCATAATTATAGGAGAAACCGCTGCAACATGCAGAAGCGGCTCGCATCAGCAGCCATTACAGCGAGAGAGGGGAAATGATCCAGCTCGCGGCTTATCAAGGCACCATGAGACTTTATCACCAAGTTGGGGGCTCGTGAGCCATTTTAAAGCACGTTTTCAATAATTTCAATGGAAAGTCTATTCTCTGGCCCGCAGGAGGTGGTTGCGCAGCAATTTCGCAGCTTCCATTCTGTAATCGACAATGGAAAAAACACAGATTGTACTAAAGCGAAATGGATGTCGCTGCCCAAAACTTGTAATCATTTTTAGAATAACACTGCAGCAGGTCGCGGGATTAAACTCTGTCTTCGATATTAAAATGTGACAGATCAAAAAGAAAACACTTCCTTCAAAACCTACTGGAACGCCATATGTACAATTCATAATATTTCACATTTAACAAATCCAATTGCCAATGTTCCTTATCAACACAGAAAAGGTTGCATTATGAAGAGCCAAGCACGGTTGAATACAGCAAAACCGCGTGGTGTTTCAAAGCAGCAGGCAAGCAGAATAAACGTGTTAATTGTTTCAAATTTTAGCAACCATTTGCACATTTGCTTTAAGTGATTGATGCAATGAGGAACGAGTGCTGTATTTAAGCTATTTTCGGACCTTTTCGAAGTCCAGAAAAGCCAAACATCTTCCAAAGAAGCGGACCAATGAAATCAACGACTTCCATACAGTTCAGTGCGTTTAAAACACGACTTCCAGTTTTGGAGTCTTATATGTAGACATACGTATGCTGAGGGTGTGTTCATGTTTACCGAAGGTCTTCATGAGTCCATCCGCTTCTTATGGCCCGAGTTATTGTTTACAAATTCTATTGTTATTTGGTCTTTTCTGCTGTTCTAATGCTTGACAAACATATGGGGAATTCTTTTTTTAAATTGTAAGTTAATGCATTTCATTGGTAGAATGTAGGGCAACAAGTATTTGCTTAACTTGATCTGAAAAGACAGTCATGAAGAATATGACTTTCCAATCACTGCCGGCTCCGGCGCTATGCAAATATATAAATAATTAAAGTAAATGAACATGAGGGCATGCGAAAATGAACTAATTTAATCATTAGCAACAGTCATTACAATTATCAAGACATGTACTTTTGTCGTGTGAGGTTTTATATAAAGAGAAGGGGGATGAGATAAACGTATAGAAGAGGGAAAGAGTTAGAGAGAAAGTGCAATAGATGAGATACCCTACACCACTACACCATAAAGTACAGTATGGTACAATGTAGTTGAATATAGAACAGGGCATTCAGGGCAAAGAATTATCAGTATGACGCAAACTAAAACATGCTATGTTCCTACAGGAGTAATAATATTCCCGTTACAGGAACATACAAATGACAGTTAAGTGGAATCAAAACAATTCCAATAACTTTGTCAAAGTATCATCAATGAATACCTAAGTGATATTTCAACATATACCACAGATAACATCTCCGGGATGGGTGGGAGGCCTTTTTGATGGGTTTTCCATGCAGTATGTGCATCAGCGACTTGATGCCACCAAATTGACACTGAACACTTTGAGGCATCCTTCCAATTCGATGTAATGACTTTAAAGGCTGTGGCAATAAGAGCATCAACACACTTACTGTGACTTGTATTGCCAGTGAGGTTGGGGTATACACTGCCACAAACCACTAATGATATAGAAAACGGGGTAGACATGTCACATATGTATATATTTATTAAATGCTCATATATATTTCCAAAACAAAGAAGTCAGTTGACCGTTTTACAACATATGGTTGAACGTGCACACCTCTGCAGGGCATGACCAACACAAACTACGAGCAGAGTGATTTCTGAGTTTCCCAAATGTTGTTGGTGTAAACATCTCTGTAGTGTATAATAAACAGGGCTTGGATGGTCGAGAATGTCGATGACGGCCTATGAATTTTCCTCCAGATGACAGTCCAAGCTAAGTTTGGAATCACAGTGTGAAAGTCCTCATTTCATAGCATTTCAAACTTAGAGTGGGAACATGACATACTGAAGGATGCCAAAGGTTTTAGTAGGCATTAACCTGAATCTATAATTAGTTGAAATACTGAGTTCCTCAGGCTTACAAACACTGTGATATAGTTGGAGGTAATGTGAGTATTCACCTGAAGGGAGGCTGGCTAAAATGTAAGTACAGACAAAGATAGTATATCATTGGTATCCCATGCATATTTTGTATACAATAAATCAAATTCTGCCAATGAAAACAAGCGTATAGACTAGTCTGCTATCATTAATATTTCATTAAAACAAACAGGTTGTGTACAGGATAAACCAGACATCAAACCTACAGTACATGTGCAGATGTGTACATTTTTACAAGTGTTAGAAATTGCTGAAATCCTCTTGAGGGGGGTTATAGATGTATGAAAAGGACATGCCAGATTTGCTTTCAGGTCAAGCCAAACAGGTGTGTGATGCTGGTCAAGATACCAACTTAAACCTTGGTTACTTAAAAATGCATTTACTTATTTTTTGAAGTGTGGAAATCCAACTCCAGCATGCGATGAGTGAAAATATAGTTGATTCATCGAAATTCCTGGTCTCCTTCCTTTCCACAAAAATCCTGTAAGACTGTTGTTGATAACATTAAAGAAGGAGTTGGACCATTCCGAAGGAAGCATACTATAACCGTATAGAATCACATTGCTAATAGACATCCTAATGGTCTACTTCACCCGACCATGAGAGGAGAAACCGAGACCATCTGTTCAATAGGGTTTGAACTTTTGCTTTATTATTGCCTACATGTAGCTGAGTCATATATCATTATTCATCACAAAAGTAAATTCCTGGATATGTAAGGTGAATAGATTGCAAAGTAAGTCAAAATCATCAGCATGCAATTTTAGACAGGATTTATTTATCCATGTACTTTCTGTCTTGTCCATGCTCAGTTTTAACCGGTGACTCCTGAAACACTGTTCAATTGTGCCTATAAATACTTATGAGAATGTTAGAAATAAGTCAAAATTTCATCAGCACATGCAGACATTTTGACTCAAAACGAATGGGCTCGTACACACTAAATCAAATGTTAGATACACATACATTGGAGAAGAGGTTCTAATGCCAGTATAGAGGACATTTGAGATGGGGAAGCTCTGTTTGGTACCTCGATGCAGAGTAAAATGAGGGCAGAACATACTATTCATAAGCACAGTTGCTCTCGGTTGTTGATATAAAGTAAACACTAGTAAGATTAATGTTTGATCAAAGCGGTGACATCATAATAGTTTGGCAAATAAAGACAGCCCCACTCTGTCAAAGGCCTTCTTGGTGACAAGTGTGATAGCTTTGTAGGGTTCTTCATATTTTTGCCAAATCTATAATATCAGTGTTAGCTGAGGAGAGTTTGCCTTCAATGAAGCCGGTCTGAACATTATGTATCATTATTGGGAATATCAGTTCAACATCACTAAGATGTTGGTAATAAATTAATGAAGGATATAGATTGATATATTTTTTTTACCACTCACAGGCCCCTCCCCAGTTTAAGGAGGAACTTCATCTTGGCATCTTGGCATCTAAACGTGTGACTTTAAGTATTTTATCTGAGTGATAGGAACCAAAAAGAGTCTGTCATTTACAGAAAAGTAAGTCCACAAAGGCCTGTAGCTTCACCGTTTTTTAGTTTGGTAATGGCTAGCTTACTATCTTCCAGCATGTTTCCCTAAGTCACAGAATCCAGTTGGAGAAATGATGTGTCTCATCGGATTAGGGGCATTTTATAAGTACATGCCAATTTGGTCTTGTAGGGATTTCATTTAGGGGTTTATAGAACTTCATAGACCTCTACATACACTCATGCTATACTGTACCATTCACAATAACTGCTCTGCCAACAATGAGATCAGCAATTGTATTGTTTTGATTTCTAACTTGTATGCCCAAATTTAGCCTCGGTAGGAGCTTTTAACTTTTCATTTGTACGTGCCCGAAATAATCTAGTTCCTTTTAATAGGACGCATTTAAGGATCTGGCTTTATTAGTAACACCACCAAATTAAAATTGATTCTTCAGCAGTATAACAAATGCTGTGTGTGAACCTTTTCGTTTATACTCAAATTTAGCCTGATTAGGAGCTTTTAACTTTTCGTTTGTACGTGCCCGGAATAATCTAGTTCCTTTCACTTGATAACATTATGGGATTTCATTGCTGCTAGTGTTGCTATTTGACTCTTCCATGACAATAAACTGAAGTCATGTCCATAGAGGGTATATCTACATGTGTATCATACCATAATAGGTGATGCATGTCCATTGTCATTTAACTGGAAGAATTTGGGTGAATAGTTTTCAGTTTAATTTTTAAAATATTGGGAGAACAGGAGGTCTTTTGTACCACCTCATTTATTATTCCTGACTGATATGCCTTTCCAAACACGGACCTTTTGACAGCAGCATAATCTGATATAAAAAAAAAAATGAGATTTTAGCTCTGCACCCAAATCACATCCATCCTTTACACAGAAAAACATAGTCAATTCTCGAATAAGAAGAGTGTGTTGCAGAATTAATAGATTTGGAGCAGGTCAGAGTCACATAAATGCCATTGATTAGCTATGTTAATGTCACTAATAAAACATTCAAAGGCTTTATGCATCTTCGAGGGAAATCATCTAGAAAGTGACTTCCTGTGTATAACGGGATCTAGGGGGAGAATACAGTACTCTAGAATCAATAACGAAGAACAATTTAAATACTGAACAACATGGTTCTAATTGCTACAAAATCCAGAATCCGCTTGGTTGGGTTCATGTAAGGTTAAAATAGTGACAAACAAAATAAGAACACTAATTTCCAATAAGGCCTATCTCTCCTTAACATTTGCTCTTCAATTTAGATTAGGCCCCAGAATTTACTAATCAAGCAATACAACAATTACTCCTGTGAACCTGCTTCGAAATAGAAATAGATAACCTTTCTTATCTGTTGACCTTTAAGCTCAGCAGGTTCTTTCGAAGGGATGTGTTTCTTAAAGTATGGTGACGTGGGCATCTAGTTTATTCAAGTGTGTCACAGGACTCTTTCTTTTAAACTTGGGATAGTAAACACTTAACATTCCATGAAATCATTTTTAACATCGAAAATCTGGTGAAGAGGGTAACAGCGTAATACAATCGACATTTAGGATATGCCCAAAAATGATTGTTCATTTGAAAGACGAAATAATCCCTCCTCAGATGTGAAGCATTACAAATAACCTTCCAGGTAGACATATTTCTTAGTGATAAATCGGCCTTGTAGAGAGTTATAAAGCAAGAGAAAGTAGAAAGTGAAAGAGATGTAATAAGGTTGCTATAGTCCCAAATAACAACATAGAGTAACTTGATCTCATGGTGCCCTGGAACTCGGGATGGGGAAACACCAGATGCACTACTTCAGTCCCAGTTCCCTTATATTGAGGAGTAAAGACACATGCAAAAAGGTGGATACAGATTAAGTATTGAAACACAAGCACATATTGAGGCAAAATGAACAAAACCTTAATATAATTCAGGTTTCAGTTTTTGTTGTAGAGACCTTGCTTTTTCATTGAGATCTAGACATATTTCTTTCCTCACAATCTTTAAGATGCATTGTGGCCGTATCTAGAGATCCTGACCTTGGCCGAGGAGCTTTCTAAAAACTGAAAAGAGAAAGCCTGTCCCCCAAATTAGGGACTGCTGACTTTAGCTTCCAAGGTGTGGGACTGGTTCTGAAGGAAGCCTCCTGGAATGACAGAGTAGAGGAATGAGGGCCCATGAGCTTCTCTGATGAAGATTCTAAAAAATGTGTGACATGTGCAGGGTCCTCAAAGAATATCTGAAGGCCATCTAGAATTGCGATGACCATGTTTGCCAGTGCAAGAAGGACATAATGTTCTGTGAGAACATTGAGAGGTTTTCAGAAGGTGTTTTCTATTGCCCATTGTATGTTCGGAACATTCTTGGGCTAAATGAATTAAATGTTCTTTGAAGTACCCTTTGCCTGAATTTCTGCCACCGTCTAAGATTTGAGCCAACTAAGGGAAATGCCGAAAGCAAGCTATTAATGGTTTAGGTTTCGACTCTTGCATTCCTGCTTTACAGCAGATACAATGTGTTTGTTAGAGTTCTTGGGGAGCGGAGGGGGGGGTAATATGCAGCATTAATGGAATCAGTTTTTCTAACCGTGTCACAGGGTCCTGCTCCTCCTACTTCTCAGGTATTCCAAAAAATATGAGATTATTGCATCGACTTGTATCTTCCAGTCCAGTCACATATGCTTTTAGCCTGAAAATGCTCCATTCCTTCAGCTCTACGGTAAGCTGATTCATGTCGGCACTGCAATATTTCATCTCATCTTGAATCCCTTTAGTACAAAGCTCTACTGAGCACATGGCCTGTTGCATGATGGAAAGTTCCACCAAGACCCTACTTAGGTCTTTTTGAAATGACGTATCCATCCTTGACAGAAAGGTATGATGATGAGTGGAGGCTGGTATAGCAGGTTCCATTTTAGTGACTTGTAATGCATTTTTGGAAAACAATTGAGCTTTTAAAACAAAAAACTATCTTGTGTATATATCAGAAAAAAACTATACAAATAACGGTCTCCTGGTCTTGAAACAAGGTAGCTGGGATAACACCGCAAAGTTGTGGCTACTATGGCTTACCATTGGCTGGTGAATATGAACGTTCATTTATAATGTTGGTCTATGTTTTGAACTTTGTAGGAAAGTATCATCATTCAAAGATGGTCACCACAAATGCAGCTATTTGAAAGAAGGTAGGACAAGAGGGGGATTACCGCAAAGGGAAATGGCTGTGCTTAAATGTAGATGCAAAACAATATGATTGTGTAGGTCTTGAGGACAATATTAATGGTGTTCTGGTTGCCAGACATACGAAACACACTGGTTTCTTGCACACCACTCTTTCACCCTAACACAAAGAGGCCCTTTTAGTAATCAAAGGGAGAGAGGAGGAACAAGGGGCACACTGCTGGTGAGTACTCACCTGGAGTATGATTAGGTCTGAGACACTCCAGAGAGCATAACCTCGTGTGTGCAAAAGAAAGTGGCAAGCGAGACTTCACCCCTTAGCCTTATGATAACCGAGTTTTGAAGCTGGGATTGTCTCCTCATTCAACCAAACCCACAAATGGCTCAGGGTCAACTCCGTCCGCAAACATTGAGGTGTGCCTCAGAGCCGACACACACGTACAACCAATGCTATCAACAGGTATTACTGCTTATATGCAGTATCTATTGTTGGCTTTTATTTGCTGTAGACCTGAACATGTGTCAATGATGGAAATGGGATGCAGAGCTGAAAGCTCAAGCGCCCATATTGTGGGCTGCTAGCCATGCCTCCGAACCACCTCGAGAATTCTAATTGTCTTTTTCCTTATAAATAGAGTTACATGTTTTGCCATAGACGTCGTTTGCTCTGAGCTTACTAATCATTGACATATTTTGATTTCCATAACATGAACTGACATTCACTTATTTGGATTCCTGCGTGCACTGGATACTGGTGCGGGTCCGACCTAGTGAGGTGCATTTCAAACATGGCTGCCACTCTGTGCCACACTTGTGCATGCTACTTAGTTTGGAGCTCTATTTGCCCCGTTAGGACAGGTAAGCAATCACATTACAGAACTGGAGTGCTGCATACAAAGTATAGGACTCACTCAGAGGGGTTCCCCACTTCTTGAAAACTGACATCTTTTCTTGCCATGCGTCCACGTGAACTGCCTATCACCATAGCCCTGAAGCGAGCCATGCCGTATTTTTTAATTCCATTGTGGTTGCCCTTTACAAATGAGGACGTGTTCCTCAATAAGGCGGTGCAGAGTCATTAAACATGTAAACACACTGGCCACTCCAGATCCTGTTCAGATTGTGCCTGTCTTTTCATAAACCTTTCTAAAGTCCTGACATGCTAAGACCTGTGCACCATCTGTGTAGAGTTCTTCAATGTGTCCTAGCTCTTTGTGTCTGCCACTAAAGTGTTCACGGCAGCCACCAAAGTAAGGTGTTATTTAAAGAAAAGAGGTCCCTACCTTTTTCTAACATAAAGGGCTTTAAGGGAATGAGACTTAAACTAAAACATTATCAGTGACTACTACCAGTCCGAGCATTGATTGATGTACAGATGCCACTAGGCACATATTTCAACAACCAACACAACCACCTTCCAGAAAGTAGGCCCAGTGGCCATTCTATTGTGGCACAATGCCTGGACTGTAACTGCTCTAGCACAAAGTAACTGTATTGCTTTATGATATTGGCTATGGATGAGACCGAAGGAAACATGATACCCTTCACTTAACTCCATTCTATTGAGGAAGCTCTGACATTGATGCAGAAAGATCATAGCACTGTCATGCTATTTGGCACCAAACCTTACTTTTCGCGCCAAGTTGAAGAGTAGTCAGTTTAACCATCTTCACAAGGTGTGAATACCGTCACCAGTCCAGCCAATGGTTGGAACTTAGAAAGATAATTGGCCATTGGCTTGTTTGTGTTAGGGCGTGCCATTGGAGGCAGCATGACTCAGTTGTGTGCAGCCAGAGGTGTGGAACATCTCCACACTGCATACCCAAGATTGATCGGGCCCAGTTGGCGGGTATCATGACCCAATCTCCAGCAGAGTGATTCGCATCATTAAGACTGAGCTTCCAGAGTAGCAGCTTATCTTGAAAGACAAACTGCAACAGAGGAAACAGCAGCCGAAAGCGGGCCACCGTGTCAGCTAAAAAGATTGCAGTGCACAATGAACATGCAGAAGAAAATGAGTTGGCAAACATTGTCTTTCTCGGAAGACTTTGTGAGACACCGTGGGCAGGGTCAAATGGATTTCATTACTTTGTTCGAGTAACACAATTCAAAACAGACGAATCAGCGGGTCAAGGATGCGTGCATCGCAGGATGCGTGCATCGCAGTTGTGGTATAAGAAGTGATGAACTTATCCTGTAGTATTTGCTCTCTTGCTTTTTTTTATTTGTATTGCGTTACAAAAAGCACACGATTTACCTTGATTGAAAATACATTTTCTCTGTTTAGTATCCTTTCAGTCACATATGAACCTGAATGTACCCTGTGCTAAGGCAACTATGTTGTAGAAAGTTGCTCGCCCTTGCCTACATAGAACAATACACAAGAACAGAAGAACCATGGATTCACTGAGGTTATTCATGAGGGCTCTCTCTGTGATTGCCCAATTCCCCACTACCCGCAAGCAATTCACTCTGTTGGTAGGTACGCAATCTCATGACACGCTATCTACCGTGTTCAGCAACATGGACATCTTTACTCCCAAAACCTGATATTAAAATTCATAATTTATTTTCAGAATGACAGTATCGAATACAATGTGGAGAAAGGTTCAAACCAGATGCCTGAAAATATTGATGCATTTGGGTTTAGTAACTCTGGGAATGTTCCAAATGGCAGTCTTTCAAGGTATCCTTAGGCCGCACCTTCAAAGAGTATCTTTGAGGTAACATGTGATTCCTCCACACCTTCAAAGGATCGCTGGCGGACAATGTTATTTTTAATCCAGGAATATTCTTGGTATCCCCTTATTTGAAACCCAAAAAGCATGCACACATATATTTATTAGCACATGATGGATGATTTATTAGAACCCGGAATCCAAGTTAGAATTCCTCAGGGCCAATCAGCATTGAGAAAGTCTGATCTGGGAAATAATCGGAGTATGGAAATGTTCTTGCTAGCTCACAGGAATTTTCAAACCACTCTGGTGCCCATGTGACAAACCACAACCTCCCTACTGACCTTAATGTGGGCCACTCATCTCCAGCTGCCACCCACATTTCCACTGCCTAGCTGCTCTCCTGGTTAGACCCTGGATATACAGAAAGTAAGAAGGGAGTTCTGTTGTGTGGCGGCTGCCAGGCATCATTTCCCTGGCAGCCATGTCTAAAGGGTGTTTGTTGTGGGAAAATATGTGCAGCATGGTACCAAGTCCCGTGTCAGCATGGTAATAACTACTTTGCTGTTCCTGCAGGAGCACAATTGGCAGTTATTTGCCCTGATCCCCCCTTCCTTATGTGCCCCTGATTTGCTCGAGTGAATAAGTCATGCTCCCAGGCACATGCGTGTTCTGTTTACCTGCAAAAACAAACAAGCAGGTTTTAATGTAAAACAGATCGCAGCACGCCATCAGGCAAAGTGATCCCAAACTTACAAGGAGAACAAAATATTCCTCCACTGGAATCAGGGGACTTGGCCCTACACAGAGGCGTTGCTAGGGGGGGGGCTAAGGGGGCTATAGACCCTGGTCTTTTGGTTGTAGCCCCAGATAGAATCTCAGGAGCTACAACCAAAAGGCTATAGCTAGCACCCAGTCCAGACAGTTCTGACATCAGCCTAGCCCCGGGTCTTTTCCAGACCTAGCAACACCCCTGGGCCTACATATGAATCTTCACTCAGCACGCACTGACCGTGAATAATAGACACACACAAGAGCCGAGTTTTTGAAAAAGAACTGGATTAGGTTGAAACACGTGTCTACACCCAGGGCATCTTGAATAATAAAGGCACTCATAGAATGACACACCGTGATTTGTCTTTTTGAAAGATGTTTTTTGGCAAGCAGCCTTACCTCAATTGCTACTGGACCAGGGCCAATTCCAGTGTACCCAATCTAGCTCAGGTTTAAATGTATGCTACTTAATCTCACAAAAGCGTATTTTTGAATGATCACTTGGAAATCCACTATTTAGAAATTTGTTGAGAGACAATGAGAGTTGCACATGCTAGCCAGGATTTGGCACTGATGACATCATTAGAGAATGTCATCATAATTATGTTCAATGAAAACTAACTGCACATTCCTCATTTGCAGTTGTTTCCCAGCACCCTTTCCCATGTGCCGCCCCTCCCCCACCCACCAGCCTCCTTGCTGATAACCGCTTGGGGTCAGATCAAATTCTCAACAAGGAAACACACGAACCAGGAAGTTGGTCTTGGAATGGTTCCCTATTAATGACTATACTCCCAACCAGCTCATTACGAGGCATTTGGAGGAATGTGGATTGGCATATAGTTTTTCTAATCTTCTTTTTGTAAATGTATCAAAGGTTTCAAACCTCATTTGGCAGCTTGTGGTGCAGGCTCTGAAATCAGCCAAGAGCGGTTTGACTGGCAATGATGAACAAGTTGCATTTACTTTGTTAAAGTGGAATTTGTCTTTATACTATTCAGCTCTGCCTTGGATCCGTTGGATTGTTCAGTGTGGTGCTGGTGGTAGGCTGTGCAGTTTATTTCTTTTAATGGGGAATGTGATGTTTGTAATGTCGTTTTCAGTGGATGGATGTACCTGTTCCATTTGTATCATTCTTTAGATCATTGAGAGGTATGGTGTTTGCCCCCTTCTGCTTAAAATCTCTTTGCAAAAGCAGTGATAGCTGAAAGGTTTGGAATTATTCTTGACCTCTGGCAAGGCGGAAACATGGCTGGGGCTGCTTGTGGTCTCATACAGAAGGGAAGTGACCAAGCAGCTTGGGCTGGGCTGCCCCTTTTGGGGTGGGACCAAGCATGATTTGGATGTGATCTTTCTCCACTTATAATAGCTTGATAGGTAAAGAACAATGGTCTGGAGAGTTAGCCAGAGCAATGCCAGAGGTTAAGATGAATTCTAAAACTTCCAGCCATCACCGCTTTTGTTTTGCTAATCTAGATTAGCATCTATATACATCTGCAGGAGATCCCACCCCACTACCTTGCCTGTATTGGAGACATGAGACAGTGCCTTGCTTGACACCAGCTATCTTAGCAATACTGCAGCGAGAATTTGGCAGAAGATATGCATTGAGGCAACCTAATTGATTGTACCCCCGAAGAGATGACAACATGCAGAAGGAACTCCCTGAAGGAACATGAAAAAAGAGCTAAGTAAATGAACTGGTGATGTCATAAGAAAGTATGCACAACGTCTCGAGATAATGAAGTAACATAATTTATGGATCATTAAGGACAAATGACGATGCAAGGAATTGAATGAACTATCAACATGGAAAAGAAGAACTTTACACTTTAATAAAGTGCTGCAGAAAATAGAAGTTCAATAAATGTACAGACGCTGAAACACAAGGTAGATCAAGTCATCATAGAGGCTAGCTACGAGTAGTAAATGGAGTGCAGGCAGAGCCGCCATTGTACAGAAACTAGCCATTGGCATCATGAAATAAATAAGCCAGAAACCATGAAGGGAGAATGGAAAGCTGTGTCACAGCAGAATAGTGGCAAGGCTTTCCGGCCTGAAGTCAAGATCCTAGAAAGCAAGGTCCGGTATCTACACTGAAGAAGAATGAGTGAGCGGAGGATGAATCTTCTCAGGCTAAGGTGCAAGAAAGGCCACAGAGGATGTCAAGTTTATTCATGGAGCATTTAAAACCTGCTAATTGAACCAGATCATGGTCTCCTGTCACGTGAGCCAAGGATGCAAATAGAGCTTGAACTTGGAGTCCCAGACACGATAGCGAGTGCCCGCACTCCCGTGCATTCCCAAAGATGAGAATACTCTACAAGGCCAAGTGCAAAGACAATGTCATGACAGCAGGCTTGGGTGATAAGAGATGCTATGCTAATTAGGTTGTAATGTAGCTTCATGTACTATCTCCCTGCACCTGGGTCTGGTCTTACATGCTACTAAATCAACTGAATGTTCCAGACATGGCACAAGCGTGCCAACCCATTGTATTAGTCCTTATAACGAAGGACCTTATAGCTTGTAAGAACAATGAGGAACTGTGTATCTAATGTTTCTGATTTACATGTTTTAAGAGGTAGGCATACGTTGTCCACCTGATAAAGGACAGCCAATAACAATTCTAACTACTATACAATTGTATACCTAGATGTTTCCCTTAACCAATCCCGACCCTTGATAGGTTTTTCCCTATTGCCACGCAGTATGAGATCACTCTGACGCATAATTGAGTATAAGAATTGTATTTTTTGCGGAGATCATTGAGAGACTGAGCGTATGTTTGTTGTTTGTTTTAACCTCCCTGTATTAGATAATTGTTAATAAAACAATAACTTGCCATCTTCTTGAGTGTGTTCGGCTATTTGGACTCAGAATTATTCTGGTGCAATCCCATCCATTACATATGCACGTTACTAAGGGCCATAAGCACACTAATATCTCTGAGCAGCATGTCAGCTGCATCGCTCTGTTGAGTTCCTTGCAGGCAACAGGCATCTGATTGTTGTTGGACATATTTAAGAGTTGCTAGTCTATGGCTGAAAAGGACCGATTTAAAGAGATACTGCATATTGAGGTTTTGCTCCGAAACTCTGAATATTATTTGTGCCTGTTTTCCAGTAACGAAATTGCTATACCAGCAGCTCATTCCAATCTCTTGATTCTGTTACGAAATACTTCAATTTTAGGCAATATTTATATGTGCCCTAACTGTGAGAGACCAGCCTTTGTGGTCACCAGTGAGCAACAGGGCTGCGTGTCCCCGAGGATAGAGAAGATGTCGGAAGCGGCGGTTACGGCCGTGCGGCTTGATGTCCAACTGCCAATTCTAGGTCCTTTCCTCTAGTCAGCATAATCCTGCAGGCGTGCCGGCCGCAAGTGAGTGCAGCTCATCCAGGGAGGTTGCGGGTGCGGTCGGGGTCTCCAGAGCCGACAGCACCGCCAGCAGCATCGCGGAATTGGGTCCGGTGCGGGGATCTGAACGTGTGCCTCGCGACGGCTGCTCTAGCAGATGTTGCAGTCCCTGGCCAGCGGCCGGTGAGTGTGGGAGGGGCACATGGGGCACGGTACTCTTGCCTTGTTCTGTTCTTGCCTTTCCCTATTTTTTTGCTGTTTAGCGGGGCAGTACGGGCCAGATAGAGAGGAGGTGCGCGGTCCTTATATGGGCCCATTTCGCCCAGTTCTCCGTGGTGAGAGAGGCTGCACACACGCTTAGCTGGTCCCTACCCTGTTGGTGCACTAACTATAACTTGTGAGTAATTTTTTTCTCATGGCCACCAATAAAAAAGGGGTTGCCCATAATCCACGGCCAAGGACTCAGGAGCAGTCCAGTCATTCCCCTGGATTTAGTGATAAAGTCCTCACAAGTCAGACCGAAATTGAAATGGAACATGCAGGCCCTGTGACCTCTCTTTCTTCGCCCACAAGAAATCGGGTACAGGAGGTCATGATTCTTAGTACCAGGAGAAGACGAAGATTGCAGAATATGCGACCTGAACCCAAATTGCCTATGGACCCCGCAGTACTAGGGAGTGTCCTAAATACAGACAATAGTATCACCATGGAACATGTTAGTAATCCTGATGTCTCCCCTGCCCATGAGGGGTGTGACAATCCTTCAGGAAATAACTTGAAGCACCCTAAGCCTACTACTGGTGTCCCGCAAGGGGAGACTGGATTCTCTCCGTCCCCCCTAGTTCAATCTATACTTGATCACTGGCCGGATTTCATGGCCAGTATTGCTAAGGAGTTGCTGCTATGTACAAGCCCTTTTGATCTGGTTCTCCTAGTGGAATCACTAAGCAAACTGGTTCTGGATCCTAGATCTTGGAGCAAGTCTATGGCCTCACAAACAAATGATTCCTTCTGTCCTAGTGTTTGGATTTGGACAGATAACCTGGACAAGGCCTGCCAAATGAATGCTTAAAAAGAGCTAATAGACAAGGCCTCACAATCGGACCTTAGTAGTAAGGACATTCTGGTACCGTACAGTCTCCAGATTAATAAAAGTAGCATAACTACAAAGCCCAACTCTATTTTAGTCCCTTGTGTTGCCAATATAGCAGCTGCGCAGAAATCAGATTTAGAGGCCCATAAACCTCCTCTACAGATTAAGGCCCTTTCCAAGCTTGGTTCCTCCCAAAACCTGTGTGTGAGAAAATGTCAGATGCCTAAAATAGAAGACACAAGCACTCAGAACTTTGTTTCAGACCAAAGAAACTTTATCATTACTAACATCAGCAAGGCTAATGCTCATGAACCAAAAGAAGCCCTGTGGTTTAAAGTGCTAGCCTGGCTTAGACAGAGAACAGGGCCAGGTGTGGTCAGACTATCGGATCTCAAAATCCTCTGTAGGATGGACTTGAAAGATTGGAGCATGCATGACAATAAGAATTGTGTCTTAGTGGGGTGTGGGACCAGCTCCCTTCCCGCTTTCCTGAGACTGTGAAGATACATTCCAAAGGGATCTTCTAATCGCAATATGATCATTTGATTATTCTCTCGGCTTAAGGAGGTTTCTTTACTCCTTTGTTTTTCTGCAGTTGTATGTTTTGCACATTGTTGTTGATACATAATTTGCCTGCTTCTTTTTCACGTAAGATTTGTTTGTATTGTTTGTTTTGTGTTGTCTGTGCCCTAAAGCCTTTGGGTACCTGGAGTGCAATATAAATAATTAACATGAACATAAATATGTGTAGAATTTACATGTTTGCAGCAGTGGTGGATACATTATAACTTACTGCTGAAATTTCAAAGTTACACAACTGCACATATGCATTTATGTAGGTGTTTTGTACAGCACTGCTTCCAGAGCTAGTGATTTTATTGCACTAGCGAAATGGGGATGCATGAAAGATGAGGGGTCTTCTGGGGGTGATGTGTGATAAAACGGTTCCCTATCACCACTAAGGCAAACATTGCCCTGATACAAACATGCATGGAAATGGGATATGCTCAAAGGGCCCCCAGTCTCTTTGAAAGATGGGCAGCTGTCTACTTGACTAGATTTAGATACCTATGCAGAAACACAACATAGTCCAGGTGTAGCCAGGTACACTAGTACAGACTCCCAAAAACAGTTACAACAACATGTCTAAACTCAGAGTAATACCAGGCAGGAATGTGTGCAGACCTTTAAGTGGAAAGTGAATATTGCTGACAATAGAGTTGATTTGAGGTATCAGCAATGGGGACCAATCAATGGCTGGCCAAGAGGGCCCATAGATGGAGGTGAGAAAGAGTTCTGCCAAATCTGGTTAGGTCCTCTTAACAGTAGGACATTAATTGTGTTAGAGTTAATACACATGTATGTTGTAACGTGTAACATGTAACGTGTTTGTTGATGCCATTGAGGCTCTTCTGAAAGGGCACAACTGACAACACTATGTTTCCTTCGTGGTGCAGGATCATTCGAGTGTCCTTCCCATAGAAGTCGAATAGAAACCCAAACAAAAACATCAACTGGCACAAAGGTTGATGATATCATTTGAAAAGCACAGGAGAAAGGGAGGATCCCTGCAGGCTAGCACACGTGAAAGCATTTTAGTTGGAGGCATAATGCACAATAAAAACGGATTGGAAGCACTCTGCCAGAAGGCATTGGTTCTCGGCATGTACAGACTTACACATTCCCAGTCTCTCCAGTCCCTAAAGTAGCAATGGAGGGGCCATGGTGTAAATCGTGGCAGACAAATAAAAAAGGAGGACAGAAACCAGGACATATTCAATCTCTTTTGCAGAAAAAACCCTGCAGATGTGCCAGACCGATTGCAGTTTTCATCCATTGTGGGTGGATTCTGGATGCCTTAAATTATGGGTCACCAAGTTATGAGCCACAGACTGGTTGACTAGGCCCATGACATGGACCATATGGGGTGAATTATGGCAAGGTGATCCTAATCACATTAATTGCACTGGGATCTGTAGGGAGCTACCTTTATCTTATTTTATTTTATTTTATTTTGACATTTATATAGCGCACAAAACCCTGAGGTATCTAGGAGTTGAATACGGTTTCAGTAAGTGCTTCGGGTTACAGAAGAGGAAGCGTGAGAGGAGGATTACAGCATTACAACCTGGAACGTGCAAAAGGTAATACAGCATACCCAAGTGCAAGAAAATATTACATGGTGATCACTTTCATTGGGCCTGACACAGGTAGCCAGGTGGCAGCAACCAACCAATGCAAGGTCAATTCCAGGGGAAGAATAAAATTGCATGGTGCTTACCCTATGTTGCAGGGGGACAGCAACACACAGATACAAAGTTAAAATCAGGGGCAAATAAATGGTGCCTACCCCATGTTGCAGGCCAGCAGCACACAGATGCAAGGTCAAAACCGGGGGCAAATGCATGGTGCCTACCTCATGTTGCAGGGCAGAAGCAAACAAATGCAAGGTCAATTGCAGGGGCAGATGCAAGGGTCAGATTGATCGGGCACATACATGGTGCCTACCCCATGTTGCAGGGAGGCAGCAGCACACAGATGCACAGTCAAATCTGGGGGAAAATACATGGTTCCTACCCCATGTTGCAGGGCTGCAGCACACAGATGCAAACTCAAATGCAGGGGCAAATACATGGTGCCTACCCCATGTTGCAGGGAGGCAGCAGCACACAGATGCACAGTCAAATCTGGGGGAAAATACATGGTTCCTACCCCATGTTGCAGGGCTGCAGCACACAGATGCAAACTCAAATCCAGGGGCAAATACATGGGGCCAACCCCATGTTGCAGGGCAGCAGCACACATATGCAGGGTCAAATTCAGGGGCAAATACATGGTGCCTACCCCATGTTGCAGGGAAGCAGCACATAGATGCAAGGACAAATCCAGGGGCAACTACATGGTGCTTCCCTCATATGGCAGGGAGGCAGCAACACAGAGATTCAGCATAGAGACAGTTTTGTCAGGCATGGTTAGCGGGAGGGAAAGAGGTAGTGAGGAGTCGCAGGAAGGGACGAGGGGGCACACATAACACACACAGGTGACCATAGGGAAGTGGGGGCACTCATAACACACAGGCAACCATACGGGGGTGGGGGCACTCATGACACACAGGCGACTGAAGGTGGCTGGGGGACACTCATGACACAGGGGCAACCATAGGGGGCTGGGGGCCCCTCATGACACACTAGCGACCATACAGGGGCATGGGGGGACTCATAACACACAAGCAACCATAAGGGGTGGGGCACTCATGAAACAGAGGCGACCATAGGGAGGTGGGGCAGCACTCATTACACACAGGCGACCATAGAGGGGTGGAGGGCACTCGTGACACTCAGGCAACTATAGAGGGGGTGGGGCACTCATGAAACCTAGGCAACCATACCGGGTGTGGGGCACTCATAACACACAGGCGACCATACTGGGGCATGGGGTGAGGGGCACTCATAACACACAAGCAACCTTACAGGGTGTGGGGGGGTACCCATAACACACAGGCGACCATACAGGAGGGGTAGGAGGCACTCATAACACACAGGCGACCATACGCGGGGGTGGGGGCACATGCAGCCACAGATGCCGATTCACATGTTTCAGGGCGGCAATAGTAGGTAGGTGCGGAGACTGGTGCAGGAGGTAAACAAAGAACATAGACAGTACATAGCACGTTGACTAGAAAGGACTATGTGAAACATAAGCCGGATATTGGAACAAGTGGATGCCGCTTTGAGATGGCGTGCCCGACGGAGCAGAAACAACTTTCTTACCTCCAGTTTATAAGCACTGACCAGAAGTGTCCTGTGTTGGGAGAAGTGAGGGTGGGTTGCTAAAGCGTCACAGAGAGCCATGGAGATGACAGGGAGAAGACAGAATGACTTCAAAGTGGCCCTTAAATGTAGGGCCCTGGCTTCGCTTCACGGCTTGACTCTGTATTAGTCAGCAGGCAGAGGCCAATAAGCAGGCGGAATCTTGCAGAGTGCCTCTCCAGGCACACCAGGCACTGCAGTTCGACCGAAAAAGAGTGAAAACAGCTGCTGCCATCTTACTATTGTTTCCAGGTCTGCAGGGACTGCATCAGGCAGTAGATAGAACAGCAGACCCTGTTGTCCCTCGATGTTGGTGGGGAAATCCTTCCTTCTCAGCATTGTCGAAGCAATCAAAGGAGCACCAGATTTCACAGAAATAGGCGTCAGGCAGTTCAACACAATGACCACAGTCCATGGTACCACTCCAATACTCGCTGTGGGATCTGTGGGAAACAGTGTTTATCTTCCAAAATTGGTGATAAAATCGTCAATAACCAGTAATCATAATAAAATAATAAAATGTGTCCTTTCTAAATCAAAGACCTAAAGCGGGGATAGTGAAGGGGAGTGCAACTTGTGAATGTATTTCCTAGATATAGTAAAGATTTCACTGCTTATATTCTCAAAGACATGTTATAAAAAAACAGAGCTTTTTTTATGTAGTTATTAATGTAATCATAAAGTGCTGGAATTGTAAAGCTTTATTTTGAGCAAGGTCGTAGTGAAAATGACAGGTAAGTTCCAAAATCTGCTTTCTTGTTTTCATTATCTTGAGTTAATGGTTCAAATATTTTGCTATATAGAGCACTTAATTCCTTGGGCAAACCTCTCTGTGACTATTAGCTCCAGAGTTATGTAGATCAACTTTGAATATTGGGTGAAGATGTCTAGAGTGAGGCTAAGGATTCAGAGAGTAGGTCTGACAAACAGCAGGGGCCTAAAGACTTCTAGTTACTGAACTGATGATGGAAGCATTAAATGTGTCCAATGGCTAAACATTTGTGAAGGATATTTTATAGTGATTTGGTCAGACAAGGCATAAGGTAGGAGCTATATCGGTAGTGTTGGGGAGGCAGACATTGGGTGAAGGGTATGCATGACTGCATTGGTAGAGCCATATATCAACTGATGAAACCCAAACAAGGAAAGATCATCTAAAAAGTTAAGTGTGGCTTGGAAAGGAGTTTCACCAGCCAGGTGGCTAGGCCGCCCAGGATGATCAATGTCCCTTTAAGAGCTGAAATTTGGGAAACAAGATATGGCAGTTCAAAGCAAAATATGGGGTTTCATTAAACATCATAGATGCTACTCTGCAGGAAGTATGGGTGAGAGAAACCTTAGGGTATACTCACTCCTATTTCCCTGGGACCCACTGAGCAGGTGGCCAGGGAACGGCCATCACATTTGAATCACCTGGGTGGAGGGTCCTTTGGGATTGGGAGCGAGTACCTGCAGGCGCGACATTGTATCCCCCTAAGTTAACCCAAGCCTTTATGGGCTATTACAAATCATCTCCCTTCATTTCCCCACCTTTGTCCTTTAACAGTACAGTGACAAGGAAAAGGCGACCAGGAGAATTGATCACTAAAAAACCCCATGTCCACTTTAGCACTGGGACGAGGAAGAGACCTGCTAAAAGCTACAGGGGTCAGGCATGTCCTCTTAATCAAAGTCAGGCAGAATTGCACAATGGTACAGACCTGTAGCCTTTTGAAGGACTACAGGTGTATAAAATAAGAAACCAAGAAGTGAAAGGAGAGAGAGACCTGGGAAACTGTTGAGGCAGAGAGCAGCAGGAACCCCCAGAAGACTGGAGACAGCCGTAGTGGGACCTGAGGTTGAGCCGGAACACTGGAAAAGATCCCCAAGTCGTGGGAGGCTCTGATGCAAAGTTTGAGCAAACAGACTTGAGGCTAAGCCAGAGAGATGAGGACGCTGTGTCCTTCCTCGCAGAGCAGATAAGCTGACTGCGCCAGCCAAGCTCCAGTCCACAGGCGAGCAGTACTCGCAGAAACATAAGCAGCAACCAGAGCAGAGGAGAAAAGCAGTGAGAGCTGACAGAGGAGGAAGACAGCAACCAGTGACTCAGCCCCCACACTTCTGTAATTACCTTATCTGTTCAGCATGAGTTTTCTTCAGCTGTTCTCTTTCTGAATTTGGCTCCCTTGAAGATTAACCCCGGTGAAAACAAGCGTCTTTCGTTCTCAAAGCGGGGTTATTGCCTGGAATTCTCAGCTTTTGCAGCAGGAATGCTTCAGCCAGGAAAACAGGTCCTTCTCCCAGCTCTGCCAAATCCCGACTGTCCTCCCCCTCTCTTCAAACTCCCCCCAGCAAAACTCTCATCACTGCCTCTAGCATGATACTTGCTATGACGCTGCTCCAATCAGAAATCAATCATGCCATCTCCTCCCTCACTACACAATGGCTCATTTTTACAGTAACCATTTGTAACCAACTGATTTCCTGTTTCTTCGAGTCCTTGGCCTCCTGTAGTTATGTGGACAGAGCAGCAGAGAAAAAGAAAAAAAAATGAATGTGCGTTTAAAAGTTCACTTTCAGAGTAGGCCTATTTCTGCAGTGGAGACACATTTTTATTAGTGGGTTATGTTAAATGCAGTTTTATTAGTCAGGTTAGTTATTAATAATGTTAATTATTAATTTCAAATGTGTCTCTTGCACCATAGGCATTTCAGGTGAAAAATAGTGTGCATTTTTGAATGTGCACGTGTGCTTTTAACTGTAAAAATAGATTTGCATCTTATATGTTAAAATCGTTTTTGACTGAATAGCCTGTCTTTACTTATATGTCCATGTTAATCTGGTAACACATATAGCAATGCACCGCACCCATGTGGTGGTGCTGCATAAAAAATTGCTACCTGTGCAGTAGTGCTGTACTCTGTGCTGTAACATGCCAAATATCCTTACAGAAACCATTTGTTTGTTGAATAGCCAACTGATTGAACCCTAAAACCGTGCATAAATGGCAGAAACCTACATACTTGAAAGAATTTAAGCACAAAGGGGGAAAAGGGGCCACCAAAAGTGAATTTTGAATATGACCATGAAATACAATGAGACATTGAATGTGCACAGAACAAGGATGCCACGGACTGGCTTAGAGATATGTGGTACTCTATGGAAAACCTAAAAGGCTGACACAAGGAAGCCAAGTTAAGGAATCTCAAACACAGAGGCAAGATGCTGAGAAGCCTATGTGTGGGTAGGAGAAAGAAGGGATTCTGGTTGCACGACCTGTGATGTGTGGACCATGTGGTCTAACAACTGCGCCCAGATCAGAGAACCCCAAAATGTTGGAAACGGTCAACATAAATATGCAACGTGTCAAGAAGATATGCCCCCAATGTTGCATTTAAACCTTGGGTTAGGAAATCCTGAGCTGTGAAGAATTGTTGGAAATTACCTTGAGGACGGAGCATCGAGGCCATTTCTTTTGTGATCACTGTTACATTGAACTTGCAGAAGGGCACCCCTGAGATCTTCTGTGATAAGACTGTTTTGAACTTGGGGAAGGGATCCCAGGGAAAGGTGTGAAACTGTATTAACTTGAGTCCAAGAGAAGGTAACTTGAAAACTGTTATGAACTTGTATGTACTTGGGGAAGGGGAGATGATGAAGAAGCCACCGAGCTGGAAATAGCTCAGAACTTTACTTTTGGAACACTGTTCAGTTTATGGGTGACATCCCTACCCATTGTTTTGCTTTAGGGGTGAGGGCAAGCATGGGTTTTGGACTCAGACAGACTTTTAAGATGAACTTGCAGACTACCCTTAGTTTCTTTAGGTCGGGAAATACCTTCTTTGCGTAGGGCAAGTTAGACCTTACACCATCCTGACATTTAGCTTAATACAAGTATTTTTGTTAATATTGAATCTCTTGTCTGTGTCATAATTCATGATGCCTTCACAGGGCCCATTGACAAACACTATTTTATATCCAGGGGTCATGGCAAGTGGGGAACTAAGCCTGCCTTTTTCCCTGAACCATCTTTGAGCTATGAATGAGAAATCCTAATAAGAATCTGAAATGTGTGTGCAGATATCAATCATATACTTTCCTAAGGAACATCTATTGATAAGTGCACACGTAACATTGGGAGAAGTGAGCATCCCTTGCTGATGTTCATAGCATCCAGAGGTAGGGGAGTTGATAGGTGACAATGGCCATAACAAAGGAGGAAATCTTATCTAGCACTTTTGTTGGGATTACTGAAGAGAAGGAATCTGTGGTTAAATAAGGTCCCTGATGAGATGACTATTCAAACAAATTTAGCCTCACCATTAGAGGAACACTATATGGTGATGGACCATAGTCCAGATTAGATAACATGGTGGGTGATTGAGAAAACCTCAATGCAATGATCCACATAGATTAGAAGCCAATTTAGCATCCAGGGAACCGTTCTGGATTTACCACACCAGAAGTCACATTGACAGATTGAATAACCAAGATGAGTGGCATCAATAAGGTTGTGTCTGGCTGGTTAATAGTTTGTGTTTATCCATGTGGCGACAAACCCCTGTATGGTATATTTACCCAGTCATATTAGCCCATGAGAGAATGTACTGACTGTCCTGCACATTGGGCAATTATGGCCATTTATTTATTTTTGAAAGGCTCACTACATTCATGTCAGAATCCTGGTCTGAGGGAATCATAATATAATGCTCGGTGAGCATGCATGTCATTCATATTTCATTGAAAAAAGCAACTCATTATAATTGGAGAATCATATAGTAAAGTCTGGATGGCATTGAGTGTTTCTGTATTTTCAACTATGGTATCCACAAGGCAATGGGTTTGCCAGGTCACACCTTCTCCTGATTCAGTGGTGGCCTCATACAAGCTGACAAAGATACATACATTTTGCATCACCTACGCACGTGCCACCATCAGGTGATCATGCTTATCTTACATGTAGATATACTATTTCCGCATTTGGACGCTGACACTATAGTGAGCAGAATATACCGAGTGGAGGAAACGCGCACCACTGGAAAATTAAGTCGTCATGAAACCGGGCGTTCATATTTTAGAGTTGTGTTTAGGTCCATTAGAATTAGCACATTAGAATCCTATATAGATTCAATTTGTGTTCTGTCTTCTCATGCACGTTTTATTCATTCATATTTTGCCGTGGAATCGAGTGGGACTATGCTGGTCAAATCGATGTAGAAAACCAGCGTGTGCCTGGTTCAGATGACCCCCTCATAATTTCATATGAGGGTAACAGTGATATCACAGAGGCCTCGCTCTGGATAAAGACTAATTTACAGGTGAAGATTATGAGCGGTTTTTAAAAGGTACTGGATAGATTTTGCCTTCATATTGACAGTGTTGAACTATTTACAAGCAACAATGGGCCTGTCTGACAGGCAATCAGAATCGAAATGCGAGCGGCTGAATTCCGCACAGCTCGAGGATGGAGGTAAATGACCGTCCTTCAAGTTGCCATTTGTACAATTATTGGTGTCATGTTCCAGTCCAGCTTTCAGTTAGGTTACATGTATATGGTTTTTCTTTGTAGATGTGGTGTAAATTGGTCCCGAAGAAGACAGATGAGGTATCAAGTGTTTTGACATCACTTCAAAGCTAGCAATATGGAATGTGTTAAGGATGTCGATGTATGGTCCTAAGTGTTGAACACGTTACCTCAGCTAGTTACCGAGCGGAGAAAGCACGCACGACAGGTTTTATTCATTCATTTGTTGCTGCGGAATCGAGTTGGACTATGCTGGTCAAATCGATTTAGAAAACCACATTGTGTGCATGGTTTAGTCGACCCCTCTGAATTTCATATGTGAGTACCAGCGATATCCTAGAGGCCTCGCTCCCATAAAGACTCATTTACATGCAACAATGGTCCTTTCTGACAGAGGCAATCAGAAAAGAAATGTGAGCATTCGAATTCCGCACGGCTCGAGAATGGAGATGTGGTTTATTGTCGTCCTTAAGAAGACAGATAACGATTCTAGTGTTTTTGTCATCACGTCGAAACTAGCAATATGGACGGTGTTAAGGACGTCGATTTATGGTCTTAAGTGTTAAACATGTTACCTCAGCTAGTTGACCTTTGTGTAGGCAGAACGAGACTCTTGTCAGATAATACGACATGTGTCGCATTATTCGTTGTGATTTGTATTTTGTGTCTTTCAATTGTTTGCACACACAGTTTGTATATATTTGTTTTCCATCATATGTAGATCAATTGTTGGGGGCATGTTTTTGACACATGTCGGCACAAGTAGTGCATAATGAAGTGGAGTTTTATGTATGTTCTAGGCAGTCATACATGCAAAAGAGAATACATTATATATATGTTTTCATACTTTTTAGCACTGTTGTGACTTTTTGCGATGTTTGTCCTGACAGCTGAAGTTGAACAAGAAGATAATAATGTGTATATTTGATTTGAAATAATTGTTTAATATATCCCATGTGAAACCAGCTTCTGATTACTCATGTTACAGCATAATTAAGTTTATTTCCCACATGAATACTGAATTAAGGATATACATTAAAATGTGTTATGTGGCAGACAAGACCATTTGCTGAAACTTACAAGACACGTTAGATTTATCACACGGATGGCTACAACAAAGCCAAGTAATGAGGCTTTGTTCAATGACTTAATTAGCATGCCTTTTTGTTGTAAGGTGACTATCCATTTTTCCCTGAGCTATTGTTTTATAAATCGCAAAGGACATGTACAATATCATCTGTCTGCGGGTGGAGTTATGCTCTTTACAGCCTTCAAGTCATAAATAAAGGCGTATAATTAAATAACTGCCCAAGAAATCTGTGTAGGTAATTTATGACTGTTTAACAGTTTCAGTTAGCTAGCAAGTCAATTTTTAAATCATAACTGCATCCGATAACATTTCCCACTACCATATTTTAATAGTTGCACTTTTTGAGAAGCAGCCTGGATCTAACATCACTGACTACTGATCTACTAAATGTGTCCTTTTCTCCTGATGAAGGCCCTATGTCAAATAGGTGAAGTGACAGAGACGTTCCTCTTTACCTGTATAATGTGCCGAAACACAGTATGATGACATATCACTTTGTCATGTTAGTTTTTAGCATGTGTGCAACGATCAGTGGTGTGCACAATGTATGAAATACATACCTCTCTTCATATGAGTTGTTGAAGATTGAAGCAAATCATGTTGGTGAAAAAAAAAGCTGGGCTTCCAATCTCTTGAGTTTGAAACATGTTCTTTTTTTTCTTCACAAGTCTATATTCTTGTACGTTTAAATATGTCCTGTTCTGCTGTGGATTTTTAAATAGATGTTCCTGTACCTTTATATGTGTGTTGTCCAATAAAGTTCCTGATTTCGGTAGTGGTACAGAGTTACTGTTTGGCTATCAATAAACAATAACATATTGGAGTTTCCATTTAGATACGTTTTGGAGAAACTATACAACTAGTCAGTCCTAAAATGAATTCTCAGAGTAAATCAATGGAGTGCCCTGAAAATCCTATTTTGACATAGACATTCAACCAGAGCCCTTTATCGGGACCAGTCCCTTCCTTATTGCTAAAGCGCGATGCACTAACTCTGTATTCCTTATTAGTACCCGGTGAGAGTCAAGCGGAATGCAACACGCATTCTGATCATCCGAGATTCCAGCCGTCTGCCAATGAGGAGGCTCGAAGCGGGGCCATCCCCTCTCCGAGCCTCTCCACGGCTGAGAAGCTGCCTTCGCTCTCCACCGGGGACTCGGGTAAGGTTTTTTTTTCTTACCCTTTCCTCCCGCCTCCCTGCCCTCCCCACCTCATTTACCTTCTGCCTCCTTTGTCCACGGTGGGTGGAGTGGCAGCCTCCAGCCGTGTGGAGGCTCGAAGCAGGGCCATCCCCGCTCCGCACCTCCACATGGCTGGAGGCTACCATCGTCCCCCGCCGGGGATTCCAGTGCGTCTTTTTTTTTCCCTCCCCCAACCCCCAACCTCACTTCTTCTTCTGTCGTCTTTCGGGAGCGGACACGCTGGGAACCCTTCTATTCCCAGTGCATTCGCTCCCGACGGCCGCTATGGAAAGGGAAAACGGACTCCGTTTTGCCTTTCCTGGCGGCCATTTTCTTCGTCGTTTTTTTAAAATTGCTGTCCCAATACGCAGCAGCGTTTCGGGAAATAAAAAATTACTTTTAGTGCCCCGGTCATGCAGATCTTGTGGGCCGGGGTACAAATAGCAATGTGCCCCTCACAGCGGGGGCATTACCAAGTCAGGTAATGCCCCGGGACCTTTGTTAACTATGGGTCCCGGGGCATTACCTGGCTTGGTAATGCCCCCGCCGCTCATGGAATATTGCTTAATTGAAGGCCACTGTGAATGGCTCTAATTCATGATATAACCTACACCTGATTTCGAATAACAATCTTATCAATTTAAGTTCATCTACTGATGATGTCGATTGATGGGACTCGCATCCCATGCCCACAGGACGATTCCTAGATGTTATGGGCAAAGAGATGGAAGAGCTAACCCACCATATAATGGGGGTAGATGTTGAGAACACCCAGAGAGAGTCTGGGATGAAAGTGATTACCCAGAATATAGCAGGGGTGAGTAATTATTCACCTGGCTCCAACTGGATGGACTATGTCCAATCCTTTGGTTTGATTAATTTAGACGAATGCTGATTTTTAGTGGCTCCTCATCTTCAGGGTTATGTGACTTACTCAGTTCCAGCAACCCAGGGGAAAACATCGCCATCCGGGTGGGGGCCTATTAACCTGGGTTAAGTCATCGATATTTGTTTCAGAAACTTCTCAGATATATTGGGCAAATTATTTATAGCAGATTCAATTAAAATTGCATGATGGGTCCAAGCTCCTTCTCATAAATCTCTATAATTGTAACTCTAAGAATGGGAGAATTGGTATGCTGCTCCTCCTCCAGGAGAGGATACATACATGCAGAATCACATTCCATCGCCCTATACAAATATTGCTAGCTGGTGATTTGAATAACCAGTTTGAACCCCTGTATTGTATGTGTGAGTTACTGGAGGAAGAAAATGCTGAATGGATCATTGGTCTTTTAAGTGCCAGTAAACCTACTTGGGGTTATAACAATGCTGAAGATGTGACAGCAATTCTTGCAGCTTGTAGCCTAAGGGCTTTTAATGGTTGGTTTAAGGGGGGACTCCCTGGTGGAGATCACTTTTGGCAATGGTACCTGTAGCAGTAGAGCTGATTTTACCCTGATTAAGTTAGAAGCCTGGCCATTACTCAAGAATTTTTCAATTAAACCTGAAAGTGACCATCACCCTCAAATTCAAGAGGTGTTGTATGGCCTACAGCAGCGTCTTACCTTTTTTAGACACTTTTATTTTAACACAAGTCCTAGTATTGATGAAGAATAAATACCCCTTCATCAAAATGTGATTGGTACCCTTGGGACCCATTTTCGAAACCCCTAATTTTCTAATTAAGCTTCACACATAGGACAGGAGGTTCCCTTGGTATGACAAAGATTGCCAGCAGGCTAAGGGGCTATTAATTTACAAAGTGAAGCAAGGTGGGGCTGATGACATGCCGGCCATACGAGTAGCTAGAAATGCTATTGGACACTTTTAAAGAAGAAGAAAGCAGAGTACTCTGCAATACTCGCTTACATTTTTTAGCATTGACCTTACTGAAGACTCAAATAAAGTCACACAAATCTCCCACCTGTGCCCACAGTGTGCCCAGAACCAGGCCGGGTATAGGAAATATATTTGTATTTATTTTAATTATAGGTGATATAAATCACACTAAACTACATATGCCACCTTCTTTGTGGCTAACAATTAACTTCTTGTTACACAAGAGAATCACACCAATGGGTTAGGAAAAGCACAAATTACAATACTTTTATTTCTAAAATTTCAAATTAAATGATCATCAACACTGATCCATGCATAAAATCACTTTAAAGTTGAAATGCTCGATTTTCTAGGCTAGCAGTTGGGTTACAGATTTGTACCAATGCATGGGACAATTATGATTTCACCCACACCTTTACTCAAAATAAGAAGCAGGTCATTTAACTGTGGGGTTTTCATAGCCCCCCAACTTTGGTCTGTGTTTGGGAAGTCAGACAGAAACATTGGGATGATTAAAGAATGATTGATTTCAGACCAGCCTCCACCTAAAGAACTATGTTGGGGAAGATGTACAGCAAACATTGGGATGGTTTGAGAGCTTTGGATGTCAGACGCCCCTCAATTTAAAGGCTTGTGTTGGGGAAGCTGGATAGAAAAAACTGGGATGATTGCAGAATTTGGTGATTTCAGACGCTCCTACCATTAAAGGCCTGAGTTGGGGAAGCTGGCAGTTTAGGGGTATTTTAAGTTAATAAAAAAGACACCACTCTTCCTAAAGAAGTCGGGGTAAAAATTACAAATAGGATCACCCAATTAAATTACAGTCTATAGTTTTCAGCACACACTGGGAATGAGCTTTTTACATTTTTAATTTTAACAAAAATCAACCCGTGGTGTTCCGTCAAGGGAAATTAATTAAAATAATATTGTTGTTTAATTAGGCTAAGGATCTACACAGTTTTGCCCCCGCCCACTATAAAGGGAAAGGATTTAAGGCAAGCAGACTCCCTCACCTTCTGGTTTCCCAGGACTCAGATCTACTTAAATAGAAAGCCCCTGTTTAAAGTTCAGGAAAGCCAGATGCATTCCTGGTCCCTCTTGGAGGATAGGGCAGGGGTCTGGTAACTCTACTCTCAAGGATGGCCCCAAGCACTCCACCATAGAACCTAGTCAGGTTTTAAGCCTCCCCAGAAATAGACAGCTTCACCCAGAAGCAATCTCTTCAAAATGTCCTTTTGGTGTTTCCTTGTGAGTGACAGATGGTAAATTTCAGCAGTCTCCCCGATGGTAAATGTTAACAGCTCTGTCCCGTTCTCATAGTGCATTCCACTTTATATAGCAGTGATGACACCATCAAGATTACAATCTTCGGGAGTAACCTGCAAGAGTTCATGCAAATTGTATTGGACAGTTACCCTTCTCTTGCCTCCAAACTCCAGCCCATCTCTAAGAAATGGTTTAGGAGTCTGGAACAGACATATGGCAATTCCCATTTCTAATTGCTATTTGTTCTCATATCAAATTTTTCCCAAAAGCTAGTAATGTATCAACAACTTTGTGATTTACCAGTAACTGCCATAATGAAGAACAGGATCCTGTAATGTTAGAAGAATGGGGTGAATCAAGCAACACTCTGTGACATTCCCAACATCCTAATCAAATACGCTAAAATGGATCAACATAAAATATTGTCAAAAATACAAGAGATTGAAGAACAGCTGCAGGCCATCAGTTCCAGTGAAGAGGGAAAAGCCATTTGTTCTAATATGGAAAAGGGGTATAAAACATTTGAGGATGAGATCAAATTGCGGAAGCAGAGAACATTTTTGCGGGATAAGGATGACTATGAGAATGGGAGGGTGTTTACGTTTGCTAAACGTTTTGACACCCTAAGACAGAAGCTCCCATACATCCACCGAATCCCGAAAGTGATGCACACAGCTTACCATCATCCTCTGATATAGATACCACAGAAAGTGAGAATGAACAGCCCCAGAGAAAACTACATTTTTTAGAAGAGAGGAGACTACTTGGAATGTATGGAAGAAGCAACAGCAAGAAAACAAGGGGAAGAGGAAGTGGAAAATCTACCGGGCTAAGAAAAGCAAGTATACAAGGAGGGGGAACTGCTACAGACACCGCAGCAATGGACAAAAAGGGTAGGAAAACACGCTCTGGGACAAAAACTCTATGAAAGTAGAAATGAATTCACCAGATATGTCCATCATAAACCTTTCATCACAATACTTCTCCACTGAAGAACTTAAAGTATTACAATTGGGATTGAACTTTTGTCCTTCTTCTCCCTTTAATTATGCAGAAACAAGAATAGATTTTGATAGATACATGCACAAAGTACCATTGAAGACATTCTTTGCCATTAATCCACCGAATCCAAGGAAGGAGGAACCCTCGAAATGGTATACCCCTCTGGTTATAGAAGACATGCACATATTGCAAGATCTTATCCATTTAGAATCAGAACGGCAAGACAATGAAGACATAAGTGATCCACAATTAGATCTTTTGAATATACAGACTGATTGGCCCAGCAAAAGTGAGTTAAAACTGAAGTCATGCTTTAATCCCATCTTAAACTGAGGGGGGCATATTGAGGCCTTCCAAGATTTGGTTGTTAGTGATTTGAAGAAATGTAGAAGTTAGAAGATTCAAACTAAGGACAATTTGACCCGCCATGAACAAGAGATCCTCACTAATTTGCGCGCACTTCATGACTGTGTAATCAAACCATCGGATAAAGGAACCAACATAGTCATCATGAATCGTCAAGTTTACATCGATGAAGCCAACAGACAACTTAAAGAGAAAGATTGTTATGCACAATTAGATGCAGATCCTACGGCAGATATGAATGACAAACTATTTGAGTTATTGATTGTATGGAAAGAGAGAGGTTTGCTTGATGATGACATGTGCAAATTCCTACATCCAAAATTCCCGCTGATACCCACCAACTATTTTTTGCCCAAGGTGCATAAAAATAAGACAAGACCCCCCTGGGAGGCCCATAGTAACACACTGTGGTGCACTTTTTGAAAACATTTCAAAATTGGTGGATGAAACCTTAGTGAATTTTGTCACCACTCTACCATTGTATCTGAGAGACACTAAGGACTTCTTGAACAAAAATGATGGCATTCCCTGGAAAGCTACTTTCTTGTTAACACATTGGATGTAGTCTCTCTCTATACATCGATAAAACACATGGACGGTTTGAAAGCAAGCAAGTACTTCTTACAGATAAGTTCACGCAACTATCTACAACATGGAAAGATGATTTCAGAGATGATCAATCTATGTTTGACAAATAACAGTTTCCTGTTCAACAAACGTTTTTACACACAGCTGCAGGGTACAGCGATGGGGACTTACCTTACCCCCTTGTATGCTAACCTAACTATGGGCTGGTGGGAGAAGTTCATGGTATGGCACCCGGATAACAGTCATCACACAGCCAAAATTGCACTTTGGCTATGTTACATTGATCTATGTATCATCTGGGATGGATCGATTACAGAATGGTTGGATTTTGTCAAGTTATTACATGTGAATGAACTTAACTTGCAGTTCACCAAATGCCACAGCAAGACTGCTATCGTCTATTTAGATATTCTTGTTACTGTGGCACAAGGTTAATTAGTGACAGAACTCTACAGAAAACCCATGAGTTTCAAAATACCATTACATGCTAAGAGCAACCACCCCACAGCCCTCAAATGGAGCATACCCTATGGCGAATTTATTCGAATAAGGAGAAACTGTTCCCAAATTGAACTTTTGATAAAGAATGTAGGCATATGGCCTCAAGGTTTCAACAGAGAGGTTACCCTAAGAGAGTGTTAGAAAGAGCATACAGTAACGGATGAGACAAAGATCGCTCGTCTTTATTGATGTCCAACTCAGTGACCCAAGAGGACCCAGATTTTACAGATAAGAGACGTATTCTAACATTTAGCTAAGGCTCAAAAAACATACGTCATATAATGCACAAACATTGGCAAATACTCAAACAGGACGAACATCTGGGTACCACCTCATTAAAAGACAATTTAGTATCAAGCTATATGACGCCTAAGGTTATTCCAGTTGGCTAAAGTTGGCTCAGTACCAAAATAGATGGGTTTCATAAATGTATGAAATGCAAGACATGTCAATTTGCCAAAAATACCAAAGACTATGTGCACCCCATACTGTTTACAAATGTTACCATCAAGACAAGGATTACTTGCAAAACTGAGTATCTGATATATGTACTCACTTGCCCGTGTGATAAACGGTATGTCGAGAGCACAATAGGCAAACTAAAATTGAGAGTGCTTCAACATATAAGAGCTATCAAAAATGTTGATCCGACATACCTGATGGCTTCACATTTTCAAGAGAAACACGGAGGCAAGCTAGAGGGTTTTGTTTATTTTGGTATACATATGGTTCCTAAAGCACCTAGAGGAGGGAATCGAGAGCTCCTCCTTAGACAACTTGAGACCAAATACATCTTGGATCTGGAAACCAAAAACCCTAGGGGTCATAATCTTGATGAGGACCTGTAGACATACTTGGGTACCTGAAGATGGTAATCAGGAGTTGACCAATTATGTACTATATTTGACATTATGTACAATTACAACTTTCCATATATATATATATACATATATATATATATATACGTTTTGGACACCTGTAGCTCTCCTTAGAGCAAGGTATGGGATTCTCTCACATAAGATACATGGTGGCTTAAACTAATGATGGTACTACATGGGCTTGGGTGTTTAGGAGCAGGGACCACTTTTCTGATGTATTGTAGGTAAAGATATTTGAAATTTCATGACAGATTTTATATAGATGTATTGAATGTATTTTAGATTACCACAATTTGTAAACATATTGTAATCTTGTTCTCTTTTTCAGGGTGTGCAATGTTTTTTGCCTTCACATATAGATACATAGGTCAGCACATTTGTATCATCTTCTCGTATACCCTTGGCTATACTTTAATTGGCTTTGGTTGGACATGTAGACATTTGATGTTTTAGGCGTATTGTGATGCGGTAGGACTTGACAGTGCTGCTATTGGATTTAGCCATATGCGACACACTAGCACTTCTCAAAGGGATTGTAGCAAGCACTTAGCACTTTATGAATTGCTGCTATTATACACATAGCATTTTGCTATACAAATTTTGTGACCAAGCTGCTAGAAGCACCATGCACTTTATTGGGACTAGGCAGCTTATAGCATATTTGCACTCATAGCTACTCGAAGCACTATGCACTTTATTGAGATTAGGCAGCTCATAGCATGTTTGCACTCATGACAGCACTTTTTGAGCCCGCAGTAGACTCGTATTGCTCAGAGTCTAGTCATCACTAAGCGGGTAATTAATGGGAGCCTGCATAGTATTAAGACACCGTAAGATCATAGATAATAGCCAATGTTGACAGATAACCATACACCCACCCTTATATACATATACAATATAATGACACATATGCTTATCTTGTAGTTAACACAAGAGTTTCCAATAGCAACCATTTCCTGTATACATTTCTGCCATTAGTGCAGAACGGAGACAGCTTTCATTCACGTTTCCAGATTTGTGAGTGAAATGTGAAATGATGGCAACACATGACGCCAGTAGTTTGTTAACTATGCATATGGATTTACAAACAAAATCAAATTGCTTATATGTGTAGACTGCTAAGGAGTAATATATTGCGAATTACTGTCAACATTATTTAACAGTTGTAATTATAACATGCAATGCAGACTGTAAATTACATACCCTGCCTATTTGATGACCGCCTCATAACACTGTTCCAAGATGTCCGACCAGATACCAATGCATTTAATGTTAGCCAAAGACTGCATACTATCTTGCAAGGGACGACTATAGAGAGTATGAGAGCTTTATAGTCCTGTACCTATGTTTACACCCTGAACGTGAACAAGCGGTGTGTGTACCGCAAAAGGTGTCGTTTTTGCAGTGCTTTTCTTTTTTCCATGGCATAATATTTAATAAAGGAAAATGTTTTGCCTGGCATACTTCTGGTGATTGGACTCAGGGTTCGGAGAACATTTCCTCCTCTGGACTGCTCTTGGAGTGCACTCCAACTACTCTGTACTGTGGTACAAGGTTTCTACCACAAATATATATATATATATATATAATCTTGCATCACCAAAATCACCTGGAAATTGTCAAAATAATGAAACATATATGTGGTCAGTGTGACGTGTGGTTGCTAAGAAAAAGTCTGAAGTTATGATAGTCATTTTTAACAAAGGGAATCTTCATATGTGCAAACATGAGTTTCCCTTCCTCCAAGCCATTTGTCTCTCTCAGCCAATGTTTTATTAGTTTCTTTGAAGTTGGTTGCCTGAAGTTGTAAACACCTGGGATGCACCAGCTAGAGCATTTGGCCTGCTCAGAAATGCCCTTTCAAAGACACCAAGTCTAGGAAAAGTCTGTTTCCAACACCTTTTAGCAGCCACACTTTATTTCAGTTGTAAACAGCTGGAGGGATGTAAAAGCCAGGCTTGCAGTGGTGGAGTTATTTGTGAAATTTGCCCAGAGTCCCACCAATTGTCCATGGCTGAAATCGACTCCCATATTGCATTTTCTAACTTCAGCCTTGATTCCTTGAAATGCGTTGTGTTTTCATGGTCCACTTTGCTTTTACATTGACAATACAGGGTTGTTTCTGTCAGTCATTAAAAAAAATACACTTTTAATTATCTGCTGTTCATTTTCCTGCTGAAAAGTGAGTCTGAATTGTCACAATGCACCACCTTTTGATGAGTGCCATTTTTAGTGAAAGTTCTGCAGTTATTTCTCAGCCAGTACTGTGATGTGCTTTTCCAATCTGCACTTGGATTGCATTTTTCGTTTAGCCTTCTCTGGATTTACCTTGCAGAAAGACACACATATACTCTGCCTAAATAGGCCTAGAGGAACCTTTCATGGCAACCAAGCAGGGTTTTATTTTCAAATGTTTAGCCAGTATTTTGCATGTGAAGCATAATCTACCGTACCTTTTGTCAACACGCACACCATGTCATTTCCCTGACATCTTTATGTTGGCAGGAGAATATTTTTCTCATGTCTTGCTTTAACTTGCAAACACACATTCAAAGCCGTTTTTTTGTGTCAGTGTTTAAACATCCTGTTTTTCATGAGAAAGGGTCCTTTGAATTTCTTCTTTCTTTGTGAATTAAAATGCTGCTTTTCCTTTGGTAATGAAAGGTGGGGCTTTTTAACTTGGCCTTTCAGTTTCATTCTTTTGGGGCATTTGATTACACCTTACAAATGTCCTCAATATTCTCTGCAATTCATTATGGCTTTTCAAGGGATTATTGGGCCCTTATGTGCACAGGGCACCCAGATGCTGGTAATAATATGGAATGTTGAATTCATTAGGTATTATGGGTGGAACATTTCACCAAGTTATCCTGTGAAACAAGAGCATTTGAGTACTGTCATACTGATTCTGGCAATTCTGATGATGGTCTACCAGATTATAATATTTTTTGATCTTCGCTCATGAAGAGTTTGGCAGTGCATTAAGTAGTCAAAAATGGGGCAAAAATGCTGGGTCCAGGGGAAGTGCCAGCTGATGTCTTTGTATCAGAACCCCATATTCGGATACGTTACTTATTTATTTTTAATACAGTTACGACCTGTTGTACCGTGCCGCCTTCCTGACCTCTGCTGAGATTGTTCGATCTTCAAAAAGGGACATTTATGCAGTGTTCATTGATCTCTGCACACCATTAAATGAGGATAAGACTCTGGAGTTTGCTTCGAAATTTGGGGTTACCACTCCCTGGTTTGAATGAGTCATTCAATGTAGAAATGGGAGTTTGCCAGGGTAGTGTCCTGCTGCCTTGTTTATTTTGCCTGTTTCTCAATGGGGTAATTAAACAACTATTGTCACTTAAGATGCTCCCACACTGGCAAAGGAGACAATTTGTGTCTTGATGTATGCTGTCCTTCGCTTTTTTACTCCGGTGGGATTACAGACCGGTTATGGAGCACTCATTGGATTTTGCAGCATGAACGGGCACTCAGTCAACATGACAAAAACCAAATGTTTAATTTTCCTGGGCCGTAAAAGAAAGAGGGGGACGCTACACCTGCAATTAAGTGAAGGTTCTATTGAACAGGTGGAACAATATAACCATCTGGTGCTGAGACTGATGGCAAATTGTGGTTGTGATGCACAAATAGGGCAGACCGAACTCACACTGGCAAGACACAGTAGTTTATTGACAGGGATTACCAGGGAGTGTGGTGGTGGGGCTGTAAGTGTATCTATAGAAGCCTATAAGGCCCAAGCCAGACAGACAGCCACTTTTGGGACAGAGCTCTGGGGTAATATTTAATGCCCCAAACTGAGTATTCTTGAAAATAAATACTTTCAAAATATCCTTGCTCATACACAATGCTCGCCCAACCTGCCTGTGAGTCTGGAAATTGGCATGTAATGCATAGATGGGTTTTGTCAAGCATGCCCAGTCTACCATTGGTTAAGGCTTTGGTTGATTAATGAACTGAGTATGTTTAGGGAAGCGGCCATGGATTTGTTCTTCCCTGGTTCACACATTTAAAAATGAACTAGTATCTTTGTTCATAGTATCTTGAGCTCTAGTTCAACCCCCATGGCATATCTAATGGCTTAAACGTTATAGTTAGAAGAGCCTATCATTCTAAGTATGAACAGATGTTCTTATCTGACGTTGATAAGGCATCCTCGCTCTCAAGATATTGGATTATCAAAATTGAACTAGGATCCAAATCTTATTTGGATTATGTGAATCCAAAATTGGAACAGGCATTATATATAAAGCTTTGGTGAGGCATTATCCCATTGGCATCCGTCTGTAATGGATGGAATGCTAGTACTTCCCCCAGTTGTCCTTTTTGTCTGGATGTAGATGAAACATCAGTCCACTTTCTTATTTGCCAGAAATATTTTACAATGAGAAGGAAATTGTTGAGACCATTGTTCTGGGCTGGAGCTTCTATAAATACCACAGCACGGGCACTGTGTCTTAATTCCAGGGATGCTCCAGCTGTTTTTTCTACAGCAAAGTAAATCTTGTACTCTTGGCGTATGAGGTAGACTTTCATGACTATATAGTGAACATATACTTCGTGCAGAAAGTGTTTTTATTCTTACCATGGTTTCAGATGTGACAAATAACCAACAAGTTCTTTATTATGGCTGTCAAGCTTCGGAGATCTAAGTGAATAACCTTGCCTGTGTGACTTAGTATTATGTTTACGTTATTTTTAAAATACTATTTTATATATGTGATATGTTACAAGACGTGCTTTATGTTGTTCTACAATTCATAAAATGTTATAATGAACATGGTAACCGATGCATGAAATAGATGTATTGATGAATATGTATTATCAATGGGATTGACGTATTTTGATGTATTTTTTGGCATTATATACTGCTTTTACGGTAATATGTTATCGAAATAAAGCACAACGAAACAAAGCACATTCTTTTTGATTTAGTATGTGAACCAGGGGTAGCTAACTAACCCAAAGCTTCTAAGGAGCATACAAAGGAAGTAATGTAAAAATAAAACATATAAATAAACTCAACTAAATCAAAAAGTCGGCCGGCAGCATGGTGCAGTCCACACGTTTCTAACCCACAAGGTGACATTCATTACCTCATTCAAAGTGCAGACCACCGTGGCACAGAGAGCCAAATTGTGGAGTGAGAGGGATCAGATGATGTTAGAGGCTAACGAGATGTACCAGACTTGCTGACACTTGCGCGCCATTTTAGAATGGTCAGGGACCAATCCCATAGAGGAAACTAGCAATGAGATTGGCCTCGGAGTGTAGGCAGTCCGCCATGCCACAGGGGCACTACAAGGACATCAGGTTATACAGGACATTCCAGTCATTTAGTATGTGAACCGGGGATAGACAGCCCTAAATTCCAAGGGTGCCCTAAAAAAGACAATTAAACCCTGTTACTCAAAGTGTCTTCTTGGAGACAGTGATGGGAAGTCAATCACTTCAGCTTAAGCGTGAGTGGTATGTACATAGATTTGTGTTTTGTGGGGGATTTCCTGGGTGAGAATGGTGAGCAATGTGTGGCTATTTGAGTGTTTCTGTGACACAGTGTGTTTGATGTTTGGAGGAGCCTGGATAGATTTGATTGGCCTAGTAGGCTAGTTCATAATTTTCCAGGATGGGGGTTCTCGCGAGAGCCCAATACAAAACGGTGTATCTGTAGAAACTATATGGAAGTGCTTTCTGCAGGGTAGTTTATGTTGGGTTGTGCATTGGTACAACTAAGTTTTTGCAAACCCTCTGGGTAATTAAGTGTTCTCAGCTGTTCATGGTGTGGAATGAGTTGGGACTTTTACCAGTTTAATGCCAGGAGCCCCAGGCTTTAATACCAGGTTTCCCATTGGACCATGGTGTGTTATTATATGCGATTTGTTGGTTACTTGCGCATTCGTTCCCAAAACTGATAGCAGTGGGCATTTTCAAGTACTGGCTGAAGTCAGGTCACACGTGCAGGGCATTTTAAACAGCACTTGCAACACTGAGGATGATGTTCTTCGAATGGGATGAATGTATTGAGGTGTTTCCTTTTGCATTGCATCTACCTTGCAGATAACTCCCATTATAAACGCTGTGGCCGTGCGTGTGTGTGTGTGTACACGTGCGTGCGGGTTTACATGCTACACACCTGTACCACAGAACAATTGAGGCATGGGCATGCATGAAAATAAGAAAGCAGTCGATTGGGATGTATGTATGTTGCAAGTTTAAGAGAATAAAGATATTTTTGTCCTCAACTGTCTATTATGAATGTCATCTATGTATGAGTTGTTTACCCATGGATTATTAACATTTATATTTTTTGCATTAGAGGCAAACAACCGAATACACCCTGAAATAATGTATAACTTCACATCAAAGGCCGTGAAGCCTGAGATTAACGAACATATAGAAGGCGGGAAAACATAATCCAGCCATTTGCATATTTATGTGTAGCCATTATGTTTTAAAAGGTAAAAAATGAAAGCTGTCACACCATTACTAATAGCAAATCAACAAAATGTCCAGCAAATCACTAAAGTTAAATATCACCCACCTCCCATTTAATTTCAAATATTCATGATGTAAATCCTATTAGCATTAAAGCTGCCTTCATTAAAGCAGATGCTGAATAACGTGAGCTATAAAAGGTGACATTAAGTAGGGCCGGATTTAAAAAGTGTTATAAATCTGACTGTCGGCAAATCCATTTACCCCCCAGTCTAAAGCAGAAAAAGCGGCAACAGTTAGTAAATATAGGGGCCCGTTAATCATATTCACCATGGGGAAAATGGCGCTAAAGAGATGCCGCAGTGAAGTAAACTATAACACAACAGCTCATTTGTTTTACAATAAAAGAAGACCTTGCATCATCAACCAAAATGTCATTCCATTGCTCTTTCCTAAAGCATATTCCAAAGATCCACACAAATACGTCTTCTTGTGTTACATCATGTTTGCAAAGAATACAACCTCACAATGAAAGTGGTAGTGCCAAATATTTTGATTTAAAAAAAAAACTATTCTGTATCATTATTATTATCATCATTAATTTTATTAGGACAATACATCTCCATCAAAGTGCATTTTTTACAATATGAAACATTAAAAACACAATTTGCATTAATATCTGCATCATTCTCGATCAATTAAAAATCATTTGGTTTAGAATATGCATGCAATAATAAAACCATAATCAGCTTGTATATATCCCGGCCTCAAGACACGCATCACAGCTTTACCAGTTTAGTGCTATTCTCTAATTTTCTTATGTACTTGAAACTAACTTGCACAGCAATGTCAGTTTTCAGTATTCCAGATTAGCACTTAATTAGCACTTAATTGCCATGTTTCACTTAATTAACTATACACTATGTGCCTAACCACCCTCTGCGCTCCCAGACTGCGCTACTTCTTCTGGTTCCTCACGTCAAACGCACTCGAACTGGCGGCCGAGCCTTCTCGGTGGCCGCAGCCAAAGCATGGAAGCAACTTCCTTTGGCGCTCCGTGCTACTGCTAATCATCTGGCCTTTAGACATGCTCTGAAGACTCTTCTCTTTTAATACTCTTTTCTCTCCTACTACCCCCTAGTGCCAAGATGCCTTTGGCGTACGTTGCGCTTTATAAATCTACATAACATAACATAAATAACGGTTTAGTTCATATTAAGTTATCAATGTTCCTTCTTTCCACTTAATAGACCACTGCCACTTTCCAGTATGCCCTTCTGGTGTATCATGGCAGGTTTTTGATGTACCCACAAGGCATTTCACTTCTAGTTTAGAAAACATCCACTGGCGACATACTCTCCACTTTATGTTAGGCCTCCCAACATGGCCCATTCGCATTTTGGTCATTTAACACATGCTTGCCCTGCGTTAAAGGCCCACTCACAGCTCTGCTCACAGCACTAGAAAGAGCCGAGTACAAGGCTCCCCCTCCTCCCCCTAACAAAGGCACTAACTAGCACAGGGAAGTCATTGCCCCAAAATTCCAGGGGTAGCAGAAGTGACATCACCCGACCCTTGACCCCCCTGATGACATCACAGGAAGAGATGTCATTTGACCCAACCTCCAAAGTGACATCACAGGAAGCGAAGGGACACGACCGTTCGCTCCTTGACAAAACAGGAAGTGTCATCACATAGAATTGTTCCTAAGTACACAGCGTAAAATATGGTTACAATATCATTATAATGTGATATACATTTCATACAAAAATGGATCACCATATGTATCATTAATATAGGCCCATATTACCAAATGACTGTGAATGCAGCAGATATCCAATGCCAAATGATAATGATGTGTTATTATAAAGCACTTATGCTTAAGCATACGATATCACACAACCTGTATTGGTACTCATTTATCAACCTCAGAAGGATGAAATGCTGAGTTGAGGTGTTTAAGAAAAGACTAAATCAGGGACTCACCCCCTGAAGTGTGCCTGAAATAAACCTTTAATGAGTCTAGTAATTATTGTACAGAATTCCAGAAAGACAAATTATTTGTTATTCCTATTCTTTCTTATTTAGGGTCACTGCTCAAAGTGGTACACTAGTACAATCCCCTGAACAAGAAAGCCAGCCATTCCAGAAACAAAGAGCCACATGGCACTGGCCATAGCCAGCCCTGGAGCTTACATTTAAAAATAATAATACAAAAAATAATATCATTTTTCTGTTAGGGGTAGCAAAGGAGATCGCAGGGTTAGCAAGATAGACCTCAGAGGTTGCAGTTGCGACCCCTTGCGACCTCCAAATGATGTCCCTCAACTAGCACCATTGCAAACATGGACGGTATGCTCACACTTTTTCCAATCCTTTCATTGTACCACTGCTAAGACTATTGTAAACTGGTGTAGCATTGGCTCCGCAACCAGACATTGAGGCCTGCTATGTAAGCGGTCCCAGGCCAAACCTCTGAAAAATACTACTATGCTTGCAGTTTACACACTCCTGGAATACCCTCAGTTGGGACACAACTAATTCTTGTCCAATGGGAGATTATGACATGGTATATGTCAAGTCATTAAAGGTCATGTTGTGCCAATGAATAAAATGTCATGGCAGGATGGCGTGCCATTTCATGTGTCATAGTATACCATGATATACACCATGATATATCATGATATGTGATCACATGCCATGATATATCACAACATTATGTTATGTCTTGTCATGACCTATTGTTTCCTGATATGTAATAGTCCAATATGTCATGACCAATAAGCTCCACATTTGATATTATCGCTAAGCTTGTCAGCATAACATTCCAACAAAAATGACAATGTGCCTTTTCCAGGAAACTTCCAATTAGATTTACCCGTTAGCCTGACATTCACATTATGTTCTCATTTTCATATTTCCGATAAGCTTGACTTTCCCAGTAAGTACTGACTGTGACGACCCCACTAAGATCCCAGTGTGCTAATGTCAGTACTAGCCTGGCATGATATTCACAACATATTTCTGGCTTGCCAATCCCAGTGATAGTCCCAGCAAACCACCCATATGACATTCACAGTTAATTTGGCATTCCCATTATGCTCGTATGACGTTCCCAGTAACTTTTCAGTTTGACATTACCATGAAGCTTGAGATTTCATGTAAGTTCTCAGTTTGACATTCTCAGCATGCCCTCAATTTGACTTTGTTAGGTCCAAGTAAGGCTGAAAATCTCCATAAACTCCCATTAGGCTAAATACTCACAGTATGCTGCCATTTGGGATTTCCATTAATCTGTTAGTTTGACATTCCCGGCAAGATTCCAATTTGACAATCACAGTAACCTTAGACATTCCCAATAAACTTGACGTTCCCAGTAAACACCATGTTTGACATTCACATTAAGCTCACAGTACAACAATCTCCATAAGCTTCAAATGTAATAATGCCAGTAGGTTTGACATTACCAGTAACCTCCTGCTTTGACATTCCATGTAAACTCTGAGTTTACCAATTTCCGAACTACTGCATATGGTGATCCAACTTCTGACTCTAACATTATGGAGGGCAAGCTTTTATTGAAACCTGTGTGTGAGGAATTGCATCTGGCAAGGGTGCGCAGCCCTGGCCTTTTTTTATTTTGAGAACATAACATGATGTGAGTGATTCCTTCTCCAAAGGGGTAATCTGCTAAACAGATTCCATCTTTGTTGAAACTCCATGCCAAAAGCATAGTGCACTTGTGCCCTGCTGCATCAGTAGCCTAATCCGCAGAGCCCACTCTGCCCCTGGTGCAGAGCAGGTTCAAAGGTCACAGGATGCCCGCTCGACCGCCTCAGTGACAGCAAAGTCACTGCAGCACAGTGGTGCAATAAAATATGCCCCCTGTACCCAAACTATAATGATCATGAGTACCCCATGCTGGTGGCAAGGGAATCTCTAAGAATGAGCTATACCTGAGTTTACACACAGTGCATGGTGATACTTATGATCATGGCCGCCACATCCCAATTGAAATTGCACATATGTCAGCTCCTGTGTGTCAGCTCTACTGTTGAAGGGACTGTGGAATTACCACAGTAACAAAATCACCTCCACTTTTTTCCCACACCTGCAAACCCATAATGAGGCCCTGTGCGTATGGGTCAGATGGGCTGATACTGCCACACAGTAGAACACAATCTGAGAGGACCCAGCCTCTCTTTGATCCTTTTTGGGAGGGTCCATAGCCCCCTCCCCCAGAGACAGCCACAAAGCAAGCAGCTGTCCCAGGCGCAGGTAACAAAGGAGCACACCCATTCAGGAGGAATACTCTCCCGCTAGGTTGCTGCATACTAAAGGTCTGTGTTGTCAGTAGGAGTGAAGGGAACAGGAGTAGGATAGGCAGGTGTGCTCCGGACACTGGAAAAAACCTTCCCCCTATCTTGAGTCTCACTGTCTTGCTTTCCCTTTCCTGCCTCCTCCACTTCTTCTGGAGCAAAGCACTTTGGGTGCAAGATAAAAAGGGCAAAGTCCACTCCAGCCAGGAGCAGGATTGATCCCCTAAAGCATGCTAGCCTTAGATCAATCACCTGGGTGCCTTGAAAAGAAGGAGTAATGTACCACTTCAACATTATTCCATCAGTTCCTCAAGGATCTGTTTAGGACGACAAGAGGTTTTAAACATTCTTACCTGGACTTCCTTCGGGACAGTTGCACTGTCCAAAGCCCCCCGCCGGAACTGAAGGAGCCGTCTAAGAAAGAAGGAAGATCTGTCCCCTGACCACTCACAAGGAACATCGGGTGTGACCAGTTCTGTGGACCAGGACCAACCACTCTGAAACAGATCTTTTGTAACATAAGTGCACACCCTGAACTGGAGCATCCTGTCCTCGAGCCCTTTGCAAAGGTCTCACAGCAACCTCAGGGCCAGACCAGCAAAGCTCCCTGTTCTATTGCACCAAAACAGATACTCCATGCTTCTTCCTGCATCTTGAGCAATAGGGAAGGTGCTGTTGCTGGTGTCTTCACTCCTCCAACCAGCCAAACTATTTGACTGCATCTAAACCAACTTGACACTGCATTGTGTCCTAATTAAGCATGTCACCTGCTAGGCCCGAAGTGACTGCTCAATGCCGGAAGCCAAACCGAATATCTGGAGGGTCGATTGTTGACTCTAACCGTAGGTTACAACCATGGCTTGGCCCAGCTAGACTTTGAACCGCCACCTCATTGATTGTACCTCTGTACACCCTCAATAACGACTTCAATGACCATCACCAGCAGACTTGAACTGCTGGAGCGTCACTCGCTGACCTCTCCCAGCATCTGAAGCCTGACTTGGCCTGGCAAACTCTGAAGTATTCTTGGGCCATGCAGAGACCCTCATTTGACCCTACGTGATGCCTGCTTGCTGCCAGGGCCTCCACAATCCTACGTGCCTGACAGAGACTGACCAGATAGAATTGTGTTTTGATTTGTAGAAGTGTGGGAGCTGAGTGGGCCATTTTACCCCTACTCACCCTTGGACTCCTACGAGGCAGAATCCAATTTGCCACACTATGTTTGCAGCCCACACTAAAACAACAGAACACACATCCTTAGACTTGATAGACTTAATATATGGCAACCACTGTAATAAGGCTTGGGAGGTATCATGCTGATGAAATCCTTTCCAAATAATTTGGACAACATTTGAACTTTTGATCAATTGACAACTGCTTTGCTCTTTGTGCTTTAAAATAATATGTGCAGCAAATACGGTCACTCTGTTGACACAGCAACATGAGGTTGATTACTGTGTTTGTGTCCTTGGAGAAGCTGTTCATGTAGGTGCAGGTGTTGGAGTGCTGCACAATTAGCTCTTCAGCAGTAAATGTCTGAAAATAAAGATTTGAGTAATAACCACAATGTGCACTCGGCAGGAGGTGGGGGCACTTGTGGTGGCCTCCCAGTCAATCTGGATGCTCAGGAAGGGGGTCTTTACCTCATGTTAAGACTCCAAATCTGAGACCACCATCTTCCCTGCCTGGACTCAGGCAATTGAGCCCTGCAAATCCACTTATAATCACCCCCTCCATTCCCAGTTTCACACACAAACTGTGCCATTTCATGATGGGATGCCAATAGCAATAAACCCCTCTGGGCGGGGGAGTTACCGAAGCAGGTACTGCTAACATTAAAGACCTAATTTCGCTCAGTATTCTAACTGGCAGAGGCATTACCGGCCCTGGTAAATGCCCCGCCCGTCTGTGTTTGCTTTAATATGAGCACCAGTAAACAAACCCATTAACACGCTTCAATCAAGTAGAACTATTGTATTTCTTGGAAAACTGGCAAGTCTACCTTCAACTATGTAGAAGTATATTACAAAGAGACTGATGTGTCCATCTTATTTTTTATCTAGTACACCATTCATTTTCTTTAATTAACTCCATTTGTTTGTGTTGGATACTCTTGTGAGAATCATGAAACATGTTGGTCAAGTGGCACAGCCAGTAGAGTGCCCGTTTTGACATCCGTGCAGAGCTTTCTAACGCAGGTTCAAATCCCTGCAGGGCCAAAATCAGCCTTCAGCCTTTCATCCTTCCGAGGTCGATAAATGAGTACCACACACCGTGGGTAATAATAAGCAGCGCTCAGATACCTGAGGGTTCGTAGTGCTATATAAATGCAAAATTATTATAATGTTATGTTGAAAGTTGTTTTACCGCACAATGTTGCCACTTGCTTGGTTTTTTGGCTCTCTGCCGGATCTGTAAAGCAAGACAGAAGGTTGTTAAGTTAGTAGGACTGAGCAGGAGAAAGAACAAGAGAGTTGTTATATGCTGTTTGAAGCTTCACTTTGGTTGACACGGTTCACTGGGCGTAGGTGTGCTTTTCGGTTGGGAGCTGTCATGTGCTGTTGGACGAGGTTATGTGTGATTTGTTTCGTTGTTGTGGTGTAATGAAATGCTTGTGGTTGGTTGTGCTGTAAAGGTTCGGTTGTGTTTTAGTTTCAGAGTTTGAGAGGTGTATGCAGAAGGGTGAGTTTTTAATAGGGTTGGTTAGTGGCATATATTCTTGTGTGCTGCAATTACCTCCCCTCAGTTACCTGGAAAATGGGTAAAAACACCCACACTTAAATATACAAGCAGAACACTCCTAGATTTAGGATAAATGGCAAGTGGGAAAATACACCTACATTTAGGACACAGTCGCATGTAGAAAACCTTCAGATCTGAGATACCTAGTGAGTGGGTTAAAACACCTAAGTTTGAGATACCACAGCATGCAGAAAACACCTAGATTTGGGATGCCTGTCAAGTGTAAAAATATGCCTAAATTAGGGATACAGATGTAAAGTAGACACAGTTAAATTGTGGATTCCTGGTAAGTGAGAAAATACACCTAAATGTGAGAGGCGCCTACAATTGAGACACCATCGTGATTGGAAAACCATTACTAGCTGGCTAACATTAATGTGCTATGTTATGTAAGGTAATAAGAGTGGTAGGGTTCTAATGGAATACAGTAATTGCGGTACTCCCCACCCAAACTACTCTCACCTTTTCCCAGAAGCAAAAAATGTGCTGTTTTGTGCTTCTTGGCATTCGACAGTTTTGTTGGTGTTTGTTTTTAACCATTAGGCACTTGGCCAGTTGTGTACAGTCAATGCATAAAGGCATGATTTAGAAACTTTCCAAAAAAATGATTTTGGTGCATAGTCTCCTGTGCCCTCTAAGTTATCAACAAGACATGCGCTCCTTCTGAAAAGTGGCCCATGGAGCAATGGATAACTCACGAGAGATCACATTATCTAAACTTTGCCCTTTTTTGCAAAAATGATGGAATACATGAATTGAGCACTAGTTTTGCTGTGTGTGGTCTCCAACCAGAGTTGCTCTGCACCCGTTAACCATGAGGTATCCCAGCCGGCCTTAGATAATGTGCACTGGAGCAAACAAGGTGTATTCCATTCCATACTAACCTAAACATGTTTTAAATAGAACTAAACAATAATTAGACGACTTGTTTATTTATGTGTATTGGATGACATAAAAGAATTGCAGTAAACACACGGACACGCACCACTCAGTTGATGTTGCTGTGGTGAGCAGTTTTGAACGTGAATGACTTAATACACAGTATCATGTGGTCACAACGGCAGTACGTTCCCCGAAAGGATATCATCACGCCAGTTTCAGATTCTGCTAGTTGAGTTGGGTGATTTCAAAGCATCGCGAGATGGTGCTGATAAACGGTTGTACCACTTTCAAGCTGATGGATTGGCAGTTTTTAGTGCAGTCAGTCTTCAGTGCAGGGCTCAAGTCGAGGGTACACGCGGGTGGACGAAGTCCACTCACTTTTTTTAGAGGGTGGACTCAGTGCCCCCCAGGTAAAATGAGAAACATTGAATGTCATCTTGGAAAAGCCAACCTCAGGGATCGAACCTGCAGTCGCCAGATTTGCAGGTAGGACACTTCACCAGTGCACCTGATGAAAATAACTAACAACTAAAGGTGACATGTCTCCTTTCGTTCCTGCCAGTTTGAGGGAAAACATTTGAAGTTTAAAACATGCAAACCTTTTAACGTTTTCTTAAAAACACTACTAGATGCAAATATCCTCTCTTGGTTTTGTGTTTGGGTTGATTTTATATAAGACAAATGCCATTCGTCCTGTGCAATTTGGATGGTTCTGCAAAGCCAATTTAATTAAATGTGCATATTTCACCTTGATATGCTAATTTCTGGCTAAGTCACATCCCATTGCGTTTGTTGATGAGACCCCCCACTTTAATTTTTAGGACTTGGCCCCTGCTTCAGTGTCTTTTTACAAGCATTAGTCTGCAGGTTTCTGAGTATAAATAGCCGTGCATGTTGCTGTTCACAACAAATGCTGCATGTACTGCTACGCTATCATTATGGATTAATACATGCATCAAGGATTAGCAGCTGCACCGGATTATAAAAAGAAGACTTCTGAATATTAATTGCATAGTAATGACTGAAGCATAACAACTTTGGGGGAGGAGAGTGTTTCAGGTAAAGCCATAAAGAACTGCGTTTGCCGCTGCAACCTGTCACCATCGTACACACAGTTTGTAAATCACACCATTAACAAACCAACACCATCTTTGCTTGCATCTAAACTATTTGACCTTTGCACTTCTGGTTTGCTTTCTATCCATCGCTGCTGTGCTTTCTACCACTCGCTGTCCAGTCAGCAACGTGCCCTTGTGTGGCTTTGTTTCCGTGGAATTGCTTATTGTGCCGGGTGTGTGAGTCCTCTCCTTTTGCACATCTTCAAACTCCAAATTCCATATGGTTCATAGAAAAAGAATACACAATTCCTTTTTAATTCTATAGTCACTTTAGTTTTTAAACGTCACATTTCATGTGAAGTAGGAGCCCTGGCTCTCAGGTACCGCTTTAAGATAATATGTGAACATCGTGCATTTATGAGTTTGTCTTTCTCATATTATATACAACACATACAGGCTTGATGATGTATTGTCACCTCGGCTGTTAGTGTGTGCATTACCAGGAGGCAATAGCATTTCGAGCACTGCCTTACTCCATCAAGCACCCCAACACAGGGAGTATCCATCACAGGATACTTCAATTTGCATCATATCAACATCTACGTCTGTGATCTGACATCTTGAGACTACCCAGTACTGCATTCCTTGGTACTTACACTATCCAAATGCACCTAGACAAGTGGAATGGGTCCAAGTGTACCAATTTAAGAGGGAAGGGACCGAGTTCACCAATTTAAGAGGAATCACTCTAAGTGCACCAATTCAAATGTCATGGGTCCAAGTGCACCGATTTAAAAGGAATGGGTCAAAGTGCACCAATTCAAGCGGTATACGTTCAAGTGCACCAATTTAAGAGTAATGGGACCAAGGTCACCAGTTTAAGAGGATGGTCCGAGTGCACCAATTTAAGAGGAATGGATCCAAATGCACCAATTCTAGTGGAGTGGATCCAAGTACACCAATTGAAGAGGATTGGGTCCAAGGGCACCAATCCAAGCAAAACCAATATAACTTCAAAGCAGAGAGATTGTTTTCCAGACTATCTTCCTATTAAATATTGCTTATCCGCTCTACACCTCCAACCTGTCTCCAACCTGTTTCTACTTTACAGGTGAGCCTGTCAGCTTGCCACTCCAGCACATATATAAGAACATATTTTGTGTGTACCATATGTGTATCCAATCATTAACATAGTGGAATCAACTTAATCAATTTGGTATTTTGAGTGATAGGTACCGGAGGCAAGACCCACTGAAGGTCTGAAAGCATGTGCATATATTTGACATCAGTGCTTGACTTGTGCCAGTCCGGCAGGGAACATCATTTTCTCCACAGAGCCTGTTTCTCTTGTAAGGGTCTGATTTATACAATGTTTTTCAATGGGGTCTCCCCATGGAAAGAGGCGTTTGTGAATCTGGCCCTAAGAGTTTTTTATATATTTTTATTGAAGAGGCACTTCTCTCTGAAAGCTTGCAGATGCCACGAAATGATTTTGGATATGGTGGTCTGCATTTGGTTTAATGACAAATACTTTAAGCACATATCTTTATCACATAAACAATAGCAATTTAAAATATGTACACTTTTTTTTTACCATACAAATAATAAAAGACATTCATGAGCAAAACTTCAAACACATATAAAAAATGAAATGATTTCTACATGATCTCCTTGTTATAAATTGGTAAAAATATCATTATGACACAGACTCCATGTTCTTTATCCTCAATGTTTCATATTGAGAAAGCAGCAGCAGTAATCACAACAGATTGAGCCCCAAAGAGTGTAGACCAGAATTGATCATTACGTATATTATCTATGCAGCTAACAAACCCCGCACGACCACCTCAAATAACACTCATCCATAGCTGGGCAGGCAGTAAGAACATGTCGAGTTGTTTCATTGTCAGCTAGACAAAGTCTACAAAGGGCGTCTTGTGGTAGAGAGACATGCCACAAGCTGACATATTCTTTCGAAGGCAGAATGATAAATCGAAGATACATAATGAAGCGCTTCAATTCAACCCTGCAAGCTTTAGTTACATACCTACATAATGTGTTACACAGGAAGCTCTGGCAAGAAATCTCTCTATACCTTTTATACTTGTGTAATTTGTCGATATTTGAGATGAGATCCCACTGTTGGGTTTTGAATTTGATTGTCTTTTCGTAGTCAGGACAATCATCAAGAATTTCAAGCTCAATATTCAAATTGGCTAGATGGCTTTCAGTGGGTATTGTTAACTTCTCCACAAATGGGTTATTACTCTTGTCATCAGGTCTTTTGTCCAGGAGCTGTAGCAGTGCGTTAGAACTTCGATCGAGTTTTCACAGTTTAGCAAAAAGCAAGTCTCTTTGTATACATCATTATGAGTAAAGTGAGGGTAGGCCATACTCAAGCCTTAATGCCTCAACTGGTACAGCCTTTGAGAGATTGATTATAGAACATAGTAATTTTGCCTCGAGCTTCCCTAGCCATCCTACATGCGCGCCTCAGAGTACTTCCAGGGCATATAAAATCGAGGGGATAATGCTCATTCTATATATCTTGATAAGTCCCTCAATATTATGGCCCCCATGATGCTTAACGTAATTCTTTATCACCAGCCATTTTTTCCAATTTTCTTCTGTTAAGAGAGACTTGTAATAAGAGGAGGATGGGGTAATTTGAATCATAAAGCCCAAATACATACATTTCTGTGTGTTTTCTAACACGGTTTTGTCAATGCTCCATTTAAAACGTTCTCTAGTGGAAAGAGCCCCTCCAAGGCACATTGTCTTTGTTTTTAGTGTGTTAATTATCATATTGTTTTCTTTAGCGTATTCCACTAGTGCAGCGATTGAGCATTCTAGGCCAGTTGGAGTTTGATCGAAAAGTATGTCGTCAGCATACAACAAACTGATAATCTTTGTGCCGTTTATCTGCGGGGGAAAATTGTCGGCCTGATGCAGGTAAGGCTCTAAGTCATCAGTATAGGCGTTGTAGAAGATACGGCCCAACATGCATCCCTGCTTCAAGCCCATTTTGTTTGATGGTAATTGCAGTGATAACCTTCTGAACTAAGTCATATAGAGATGTAAGTATTAGAATATAACTGCTGATGTAATAAGACAGAGTTGGGTCTAGCCCCCATTGTTTCAGCTTTGCCCAGAGTTTAGATCTAGAAACTAAGTCCAAGGCCTTAGTAAAATCTATGAAACAGCAGCAAAGATTTGTGCCCTTCTTAGGTTCGTATTGTTTGTTGATAAATTGGAATCCACTGATGTTGGTGATTGTGCTAAAAGTTTTTCTGAACCCCGTTTGGAAGACACTGAAGAGATTTCTGTCCTCAAGCCAGGAGGAAGTTTGTCCAGGATAATATTGGCAATTATTTTTTGGTTAGAGTTCAACATTGCCAGAAGGCGATACATTGATGGCTCTAGTTGCTTACCTTTTTTTGAATATTGGAAGCAGTATGGATCTTGGCCAACTCTCCAGGACAATACCAGTCTGCTCTATGTGCAGAAAAAGAGGTTTTAGTATTTTTGCCCATAGTACCGGCTGATCTTCAAAGACTACAGGCCTCAGTACAAACCTGCCAGTCCGGTAACAACAGTGCCAGTAGTCCTACTGTCACTGTTGTTACCGTACCAGCACGGTACAAGTTTGCAGCCCAGGTGCCTTTCCACCCGCCAGATCTGACCTGTCAGGCTGAAAGGCAATCGCCCGCAGACTTTGACGGTAGCACCAGCACCATTATGCTACCATCTTCCCTATTCCCATTGAGTTCTATGTGACTCAAATGGGAATGGGGAGTGACTTTTTCCGACGCCTGGCTTCAGGGACCACCAGGGCTGTAACGCCAGAAATAAACACGACTCCATGGACAGCCGTGCCATTTTTACCGGCACGGCTACCGCCGGAGTTGTAATGAGACCCTATGTTTGGGAAACTGTCTGGGCCAGGAGCCCGAGAAGAAACACTTTTGCCCATTAGTCTGATAACATTGTCTTCCTGAAAATCGAGATTGGAGTAGTACTCTATCGTTGATGCATTTATCAGTGTAAGACTAGGGCCGTCATTTGAGGAGTCAAGTGCAGGTTTATCCAGGGTGCAATAAAGCTAGCAAATATGTTTGAACCATGACTCTTGAGGTATAGTATTCAATTTAATAGATGATAGAACTTTGTGGAAGTCATTATATCGCAACCAGACGTTGCCTGAGTTATGTGTTTTTACCCAATAAAACAATCTCTGCCTATTTGAGTTTCTGGTGGAAAGCTTGTGCAGTTTGAGCCAATTTCTATGTTTGGTGTTCAATGTTATAAGAGCTTTTTGTTTCTCCTGTTTATCTTGGCTGAGGTTGTCTCTAATGGCAGCACGTTCCTTTCTGAACAAACCTTTCTTTCCATCTATAATAGAATCAAAATGAGCACTATTTTTAAGAATGTTGTTTATACTTCTTTTCCAGATATTTATTGGGAGATATTGTGTTTGGTAATAAGTGTTTTACTAAGGTCCCAAGTAACTGAGCTCAAAGCATCTTCCAGGCTTACCTGGTCGCAAAGTAAACTATTATTTTTGAATGTAATGTCCTTGGCTGACCAATGTAAGCGATTCCCTTGGAAATTCGAGGTAAGCTCTAGATTTCTAAGAGTTTGCTTGGGGTGTCATATTGTGTCCATAGCCCAACCAAGAACCCTTTGATCACTCAATTTGTTATGGATTATCTTAATCCGACCACAGCTAGGCTTCAAAGCAGGGTGCATTAAAACAAAGTCGATATGTGAGCTGACAATAGCGTTTGACCAAGTGTAATTATTCGATTGTGAGCCATAGGGGGAAAAGTCAATACATGTCAGATCAAAGTGATCCATTAAGTTGTGCCAAGAAGTAGTGTCTGGGAGGCCTTTTAGGGACACTAGGTCTAAGTCTCCTTTGTTAAAGTCGCCAGCGATCACGACGCGGCCAGCCAGAGAAGTTTCTCACCATTTACTGATTGTGCTTTCCAGGATCCCTTGAATCATTTTAGTTCAAAGGCCTCATGGGGGGTCATAAAGGTTGATAATTAATGTCCTTTCTGAGTAAGAAGTGGTTGAATGTAGCGCAGCCATCATCACGTATGGTGAAACAGGGAGATACGGAAAATTAGTCAGGATTAGGTTTGCTTAACCCCAATTGCCAGGCCCCAACCAGCCCGTCCTTTTTTGGAGGGAATTGCTTTATGTTAAAAAATATAGAACCCATCAATGAGAATTGGTTTAATACACCAAGTTTCTTGCAAAATAAAAACACCCGCCAACTCTAAAAGATTATTGCCCCCCTGATGTGCCAGGAAAGAGTGAAAGCCCCTAATATCCCATGATATCCAATGTTGTTGCTCTGTTGATGCAGTAGGTCAATTTGCCCCATTTAAAGGTCGCTCAGGCATACAACATTTCACTTCTGTCACGCGCACAATAGTTTTGGCGCTTTGTATTTGAAGAGGTCTGAGCACTTCTCCCTTTGATATTTGGGAGTCGTGGTAAGCATTGGACTGTGACTCTTCATCCAAGTTTACTTTGGTGCTTAATTTCTTGACCTTTCTACGTGCTATGAGGGAGAGGCCTAAGCAAGTAAATAAATCAGCATGGGTTTTCAAGAGGCCAATTCTCAATGGAGAAGCAAATTTGATAAATGCCCTATTTGTAATGCTATCCCATTTCGGTAGATACATTTTTGAAATGTCTTTTGACTGGATTATATCAAAGTGAACCCAGACAACAGGTCCTTTAAGACAAGGTAACAGTATCTGAGATGGATGGGGATGTATATCTTACGCAAACATCAATAATCAGACCGATTCAAGAAGTTGGCAAAAGGTAAAGCTATTTTAATAACAAGTCTTTCAACCAGGGAGTACAACGTACATCAACAAACGCTGCAGAGACTTATCTCGAAGCATTTCATAAAAAAATAACACTTTTATAGTAAAACCTCATCATAAGTGACGTCATACAAAGTGGCAAATAAAAAAGAGGCTACAAGGTTTTGTGGTTGGTGAATGGGGAACAAATACATATACTTTCTATGGGATACAAGGACGTGATTGGATCTCTAAGGTCAGGTGGGCAATTAAGCCCATCCCAAGTGCACGTCATCTTCTTTGTCATGAAAATATACCACATACTATTGGTTTATCAAACTATAGGGATCCTTAATACGTGGCCCTCTACAATTGGTTGCCATGCTTGTACCCTTCTGGGAGTTTCCACATGCTAGCAGCACACAACTGGGACTCCAGGTGGTGGGGGGGTTGGCCTTGTCATGCCTCCCCACTCAGTTAGCCCAACATACATCATCACTTCTGCGGTCTGCCATTCAATTAATACCTTTGAACTTGGCCTTGCATAGGCTCACTGCGCCTGAGAATAAAAGGGAGTGATGCATGGCCTTATCTTCTGGACTTGTTGTAGCTCGACACAAAGTCTTTTCTCATGCGATCATGTGACTGGAGACCACATTTTCAAGCTCTTTGTTGTATTTTAATACCATTAAATTAAGAAATCCTGGCACCCTCGACAGTTTTCATTACAGGTGCTGAGCTTGCTTCTCACATTTTTGTATCTTCTTGAGTACATGGCAAGGCTCCCGGTGGCCTCAACTCTTGACTCTGTGCCAGACAAGCCTTTCCCGAATTGTCCTTCACCGTCAGCTATTAGTCTGCTGTGCCGCACTTCCAATTCTACCATTTACGGGGTCCAAGTTTGCTCAAGTGTGTTTGTGGAACATCCAGGTTCTACATATTCCTATGTATATTCATTGGTGCATCACTGCAATCTATTTACTACATAGACAGCCTTATGATTACTTTATCTGCTTGCGTTACTGCGTCTGTATAATTGTAAAATGGTTTTGCATTTTCTTTAGGGCTTCATCGTACATGCACTCTTCATTTTGCACCCAAAATGTTATATTCTTCGTTACCTCATCATCAGGTTCGATAGGGTCTATATCCTTACTTCATATGTATCTCTTCTGTATGTGTTACCTCTACTTCATGTTACATCACAGTTATTTATTTCATTCATTTTCACACTTCTTTCAGAACTTCCTTCAGAAGATCATCATTTCTTCGTGGATACATATACGGTTTTCTCAATGGGTACCTTTTTTTAAGGACTTTTCGCAGTTTTGGCACTTTTCCTGGTATTGCACATGTCACAATTTCCGGTTGTCAACCTATAGGCAAAATGGGGCGGACCTTCCGGTAGAGGTACTAGACTCCTCCTCTTCAAAAGTATGGTAGTTGTTGAAAAATGGCAAGGAGATGGGATCTGTTCAGAAATGGGCTAGTAGCAGTAGAGTTTGTTTCCTCGAGAATAATCATTGTTCCCAGGTCTTTAAGAGCGTTTGGGCCAATAATGAGTAAGTCAATAGCCAAGGGGGAACATTGCTTTGCCAATTTGCAATTTTTCTTCTAGTTGGTGTGCTTATGTGGAGGGTCTAGAGATTGTAGATGCTTTTTTCGAGTAAAGGTGATTATGCGCCTCAGTACTGAATAGCTTATTGTCTGCTTTTTTGGTTAAGGGGCCGGCGGTGTGTGTTTGATCCTCAGATAGCCTTTTACCATCCTTCCTAATTGGGCCATGTAAAAAAGCCTGCTGAGTTGTACCGTCAGGCAAAGTATTATCCACCAGGGTATATTTAAGGGGACAGTCCATTTTTGGTAGGTGGAAACCTAATTGCTTTGGTTTTACGACTCTGTCATCATCCTTAAGGCCTGAATAGTGAGGGTAAGAGCCCCAAGAGTGTTCTTTGGCTTTTGGGGCCAAGTCATTATTTGATTCGGTAGGAGGTGGAATGTGAATTTCTTCATAGTCCCACCCATCGGGGCGGGATTTGTGGGTTTTGTATATGATTGTGGAGTAATGCTAATGACGTTATTGATCTTGCCTTTTAGATGTGTAATATTGCTGTCCCTGTGTATATTTGGTTGTTTTTCTGTCGTTTTTTGTTGCTCCAGAAGTGCTGTTTGATGTACAATGCAGAATCATTTCCAAGATTTTGCCAGGATTGATATGGCTTCTCGTTGTTCTTTTACTACAGATGCTAAGAAAATAGATTGTGCTTCGATTTTTGAAGCAATTACATTAAAACAATGTTTCTATTCACTTGCGTTCAACTGGTTTGTTTCGCTGGAAATAGATGCTTCAGTTTCACAGCACGATTACTTGCTATCAGAAGCCCATGAGAAAGAAGCAAAAGCAGCTAAATCAGAAGAATTAGAAAAGTCAATGTCAATAACATTGTTGCCGCAGTTTTGCTCAAATAAAGTTTGTTCGCCGCCCAGCAAGCCCGTATTAAGTTTACAACCGGCTTAAGCAAAGAATTGTTGTTATCAATTGCATGGCACACTGTCTAGTCAGGAGAATTGCTTATTAGGACAGACGAATGGTGGGTTTTAGAGGCAGATATGGAAGCGAAGAAGCATGTGATCTCTGATTGTGCAAGAGGCTTTTTTCCAGCGGGGATGTTGACAGGCTTCATCTTTGCAGTCCGAGAAATGTCGACAACTGCACTGCAAAGCATGGCTTTGCAGGTCATGATATGGCAGTGTTAAAATGTAACGACAGGGCAAGCAGACGCGGACCTGAGTTGATAAAGAGAAAAAGACCCCGGCAGCACACTACTAATGCCTCAAAAAGCTGGACTCTCTGTCTCGCTCTTGGCAAGAGGCTTGTATAATATGGTAAAATAGGTTATACCTTGTGTAATAGCAGCCAATGTTTTTTGAATTGACAATATTTGCACCGAATATACGGGAGCCGTTGAGCATAGCTTGGAAGCCCGGACAAAATAACTAAAAAGGTTTTTTTTTCGGTGGGAAGTGGGTTTTCACTGCGAGAAAACGTTAAAAATAATGGGTTAAACTGGTGCATTTTAAAGCACACTTTCTGTGAAATATTGGGTGAAAAGCAACTCAGTTTGCTAGCTTTTTGTATTTTTTTTTATTTTATGGTAGCACATGCAAAAACCCTGTAGGTGCAAATGGTCAACAGTGCACAGGAGCATTGTCCAACACATTTTCATGATGCCTTTGCCAACAATGTATGCCAGTATAAAATATATATATATATATATCTACATGCTGAATGTTCCTATACATGTCCATGCAGACTGCACCAATATATACTAATATGCTAGATTATTTTGCATGTTAAACAACAAACCTAGTAAAAATAACTGTCTGCTTCCTCTTTACCAGAGTGAAAACATGTTTCGATAATATGGATTGGGTTTAAACCTGCTCACTCCTTTCCGTATTATCTAAACAGCAAAACTGGTGCTAAAGACATTGCTCCATTTTTTTGCACAAAGTCAAAGTTTGGATATTATAATTATAATTGTTCTTTTATAACATGCTTACTACCAAGGAGTGGTTTCAAAGTACGGGATCAGGATTCAAACCTGTGTTGCACTGCTGTGTTGTCTTGCTTCCAAGCCAAACACGTTGCCCCTGAGCTATTCTTCGCCCTACATTCGAGTCCTGGAGACCTACATTGTAAACCTACAGAACAAGACTTAAAATAGAAATGATGATGTGAGCTGTCATGAACAACTGGTGAGAGTAAAGGAATGTAAAGGGGTTTACTACTGAACATCATCTGCTGTGTGTCATTCGCTGATTCTGGAAGATAAGAGGTAGAAGGGTGGGTGGTTAGTGGAAAGCGAAGAAGAGGCTGGTGTGAAGCCTGAGGTGCTAATGGAGAGTAGGTTAGTGAATTGTGTGGCCCAGTGCCAATGGTGGTTTTCAGAGCAGGCTATACTGGCTGTCCTTGGTTTTGCCCTTATGATGATAGCGATTCAGAGTGGAGGGGTTATTCAGAAGTGCTACAGTTTCTCTTGGTCCCATCTAACTGATGGTTCAAGGAGAAACACCTGTGGTTGGCGAAATTGATCACGAAGTATGCAAAGACCAGGACAGGTCACAAGGTTTACAATGGATTTCAATACTAGGAATAAAGAGTAGAATCAGTCTCCGAAAGAATAAATAGAAGCGTGTAAAATTGCACGAGTCAAACAGGTGGAAGGTACGCACATACGGCAGCGTGAAATAAATGAGAAACTGGCAGACGCTAGAGTGGGAAATTGCGAGAGAATAATTTCTAGGAATTGTCATGGACAGTGCTGCAGAAGACACATTAGAGGCAAGAAGCAAAGGAAATATGCAGTATTAAGAAATGAAAGAGAGATTGTAATATGCAAGAAAAACATTCAACCCTAGTATATGCCCCGCTAAGGTTTGGGATAGCACACATGTTGCGGAACATGCCCTTCATCATGTGAAACGTAATCAAAGGAAACAAGGAAACAGACAACAGAGGTTGAGAACAAAATCCGGATGACATCTGCCAATGATGAGATCAGTAGAAGCCAATCACTGATGCGTGACCTATTGTAGCTCGGTACGAAAGGATCTGATTTGGTATGTAATGAAGTGTAACCGCAATGATTGATTATTGATCGGCTCAGCATACACGAAGTCCAGCCTTCTTCCTTTGTGCTTATTTGACTGCCTTTTCGTTTTGTTTGCAAGCCACAGCAGTTGCCTTTGGCTGCGGATATCTCTTTTAATGCTATCTCATCGTTAGTTAATAGGGTGCAGGACATGATTTGTATGGCATTTCAACATTCAGACAGTGCAGCGAGGTGAGTGCAAGATTACAGAATTGTCTGAAAGAAAGCGCAGATCAATCTGTTCAGTTCAATATCGAAAGTGGGCATTCCTTCCTCTATACTTTTTGAAGCATCAAATGATTACAAGTGATTTCAAAGGTCGGTTGCCTTATGTATGTCAATAACAGAGGCAAGGCTAGAGGCTAAACAGTTCATTCTTGACGACTGAAATGCTGTAAGACCAGGGTCGTCATTTCACCAAAATGCCAGGGGTAGCGGAAGTGACATCCCACGACCCTTGACCCATGATGACTTCACAGGAAGTGATGTCATTTGACCCCACCAAAAAGTGACAACACGGGAAGTGATGGAACACAACCTTTTACCCCTTGACAAAACAGGAAGTGGCAACACATAGCATGGTTTCCAAGTACACTTCGAAAAATATGGTTACACTATCACTGTAAAGTGATTTACATTTATACAAGAATTGATCGCCATATGTATCAATATCACCGCATATAGGTCCATATTACCAAATGAATGTGAATTCAAGCAGATGTTCAAGGCTAAATGATAATGATGTGCTATTATATAGCACTTACGCTTAAGAACAAATATATATTACCTGACCTGTGTTGGTACTCATTTATCAAACTCAGCAGGATGAGAGGCTGAGTTGATCTTGCTGGGAGTCGAACCTGCAACCTGCAAATCACACACACAATGCAGCAGTGAGCGCTCAACCCTCTTAGCTAACCTAATGCCTATATCTATCAGAAAACCAGCCACTCCAGAAACAAAGAGCCACATGCTGCTGGCCACAGCCCAGGAGCCTAAATAAAATAAAACATTTAAAAAAGAAAAAAAAGGGTTTTTTTTAGGGGTAGCAATGGAGATCACGGGGTAGCAAAGGAAACCTCCGGGGTCACAGGTGCGACCCCTGGCAACCCCTAAATGATGTCCCTGTGTAAGACGGAATGTGGAACAATGTAATCCCTTTCTTTCTTCCTAGACATACTGGGCCTCATTACGACCCTGGCGGAAATCGAAAAACGATGGCGGAAATGCAATACCGCCATCGAATAGCGCTCGGTGCAATCATGACCCGTCACCGCAAAGTACGATGCCATTAGCGACACCGTAGTGAACGCCAACGCTAACTGCACCAAGTACGCGCGCGCGCGCCATGCCAAACCGTAATTAGCACCATGGCGCAACGGTACGCGAATTCCGACCCTAGCGGACATGCACCTAACGCCATCAAGCACGGCGGAAAGTACCATTCCGCCATGGTGAGAAGTACGGCATCGCGAACCAACCGTAAATGGCCCTACTGAGTGCTTGTACACCGCTCCCTGGCCACATTGTACAACCCCCCGTAGGTGCAATGAAGTCACACAATGCAACCAGTGAAATGTACTAGTCATCCATGCCTGCCAACGAACAAATGAATCTCAAGAGGGCCCAATGGGAGCTGCAGGGCACAGATGGCACGAATAGAGAAGCCATACAAATGGACATGACCTCAGTCTCCCACCAAGAAACGCACGCAAACACAGGCACCTGTGACCAGCAATATTCCGATAATCACATCATTCCACCTATCCAACTGGCTGACCGGCATCTGTTACACAAAAGCTAATCCCCCGCCCCTGAGCATGACATCATCAAAACAGTCATAATGGCAGCCCTCATCCCTGACCTCACTGGGCTTCGTAGGCAAACGCGCCCAGCACAGTACCACGCAACTATACCCCGAAGCTGGAACCCAATGCAGATCTCCTCACAATACATCGCTCCCCAAATAGTAATATGCCACATCACTTGCAAAGAAGAACGCTACACGGTTCATATCAGAATAGAAATTTAATGCACAACAAATTCTCCAAGCCCATACAGCCATTAGGCCATGAACTCCAAAATATATTTCATTATTGTGGGCTGCATCCACAATAAATGACCAGCTACTTCTTGTGTGACGCCCTGTTCCTTCATGGTACACAGGGGCTACATTCCCGTACGAAAAGGCAACATGGAAGCGCCTAGAACCGCAGGGCCGTCCCAATAGGGAGGCACTAGTCCAGCTGAAAGGCCGAAATGTTGCTCCTAGCCACTAGTACTGCGTAAGGGCATGTGGCCCATTGGCGATCGTCCCATAAGATCGTAATGCTGCTCCACTGATTAACACGAAGCAGCAGGTGTCGGGAGTAAAATCCATCTGCAGGAGTGGCATACAGATGGCAGTGGCAAAAGGGGAGGAGATACCTGTCAACCAAATGAAATGAAAAAGAATAGTATGGCCATCAGAACTACATTTGAATTACTCACTTCAATGATCACACCAAATCCACAGCCATATGCATGCTAGCCCACTCCAAAGGATCATCACCACCCAAAAACCACTTGCGAATCATAACTATCTATATCGAGGTGAAAACACTATCACAAACGAGTGTACCTGTGCATGCGTCTGTTAAAACAGAATCCATCTGATGGGATTGGTAACGTGCATAGACACAAGTGTCTGAAGGCGCGTCGAGACAGGGAGGGCTCAACAAGGCCAGATAGACGATGGTCCCACTATGGCAGCCCTGCATCACATAGCGGAGGGGAGGCGGATAGATTCCAAGAAGCCCTGTACATGGCAAACTCTGTATCAAATCATCTGTCCATGCATCCATACATCATTCCCTCATCCCGTAAGGAAAACGCCTGTTTCCATACTCACATAACATGTGAAATTTCCATTGAGTCTGTGCGTTATGCAGCCTGCAAAATCCACTGTGCCCCAGCCCGTAATTCCAGTGTTGTGAAGTAACATGTATTTGGGAACGTCCGGCCTCATCGCCCACGTCGCTATTGCGCATCCCAAACTATTCATATCAATCATTGCATCCTCGCCATGGCCCCTGTCCCAAGGACATTGAACAATAGAACGTTATATTTGCAGTCAGACCTGTGGGCATCTCCTCGCCGCTAGCTGAAAACCGAAAGCGCCGCCCTTCGAATTCCTCATTTGCAACATCACGTCGAAAAGGCATCTGTGGCCGCTTGAAATCACAAATTAATCCATCTAGTGCGGCTGTGTGTGAAAATGGCAACTGCCTTCACTCACAAATGGGACGCCCCGCCCGTCGGTGAAGCTCGGTACAGTGTTGCATGAGGGTCCACCGTTACTCGAGTACTACGTTCCACTGACCCTTCATAAGTCTGTTCGCGACTGCAAAGATAGTATGTGAAACAATGGGACCATAGCCGAATGAACATATCAACCAATGTTACACTGCCATCGGGTACAAATACATGATTGCAATAGCAAGATGCCATTCGTCGAATTGCAGCGTTGTGTGCGGGACGTGCTCGCCCAAAGGGGAGTGCAGCTTGCACAGGTGGAATGAATCACCACAGGTGGAGGCCATACAGCCTGAAAACACATAAATTGCACACCCAGTCTCCTCCCACAACCACACCCACTCCGAAATGCTACCGGCAGGACTAGCTATGTTGGCCCTGGGGGACCTGATAGCACTGCAAGTACTCCAACTTCAAGAAGAAGACGAACACCAACTACAACCGGCCGCACGGCGGAGACGCAGGAGGAGGAGGAGGGCAAGGCAGGGCCAGCAAGGGCCGCCAGCACAGCCACTACCACCACGCAGGCAGCCCGCAATCCCACGCCTCAGAGCAAATCCGTTCAACCTCACTGATGAGCAGATCCACACCCTCTACCGTTTGGACCGGGACACCATAACCGCCATTGTGGACATGACACAGGCTGACATTGTCAGCATGATAGATAGCCCAACCGCCATCCCACCCATACTGAAGGTGGTGTCTGTACTCCACTTCCTGGCCACAGGCACCTACCAGCACACAGTCGGACAGTTGCATGGCATATCACAGCCACTGTTCTCACGGACACTATTGCAAGTGCTCGATGCCCTCCTGAAGCACGCAGACGACTACATCTCTCTACCACGCTCGGAGCAGGAAATTACCAACACAAAAGTGGGATTCCATGCACTTGCCGGCATACCGGGTTGCATTGGTGCCATCGACTGCACCCATGTGGAATTGGTCGTCCCACATGCCATGGAGGCCCAGTACCGCAAACGAAAACAATTTCATTCTCTGAATGTACAAATGGTGTGTGACTCCAACAGGATCATTACACATTGTTGTGCCCGATTTCCTGGATCAACCCATGATTCTATGGTCTTGAGGAACCTACTATACCACGCTACATGGAGCGACACGCAGGGAACAGATCCTGGCTACTCGGTGAGTCTCATTTCATGCATGATGATGTGGGGTATGTGATGCGGCAATGACCTGGCAGGAAGGGGGGGGGGTGCGTACGTAGCAATGGCATTCCTCAAAATTCCTTACTTGTCCACATACAGGTGATGCCGGGTATCCACTGAAGAGATGGCTCCTCACACCAGTCCGGAACCCACGGGACCAGCATGAGGAGGACTACAACCATGCCCACTCACGTACCCGTGTAGTCATAGAACAGGCATTCGGCCTACTGAAGACTCGTTTCCGCTGCCTCAGCAGGTCTGGCGGGGCACTCCTGTACCGCCATGTGAAGGTTGCAAAGATGGTCATGGCATGTGTCATGCTCCACAACATGTGCGTACGTAGAAATGTTCCCATGCCCCCTGACGCAGAACTGCAAGCACCTGATGATGGTCATGATGAGGGTGGGGATGTGGCAGCACCTCAAGGAGTCTGCGAGGCACAGGAGGGCCGTGACATTCGTCAGCATCTCATAGATGCATGCTTCTAGCACTCACGCCTGGTGGCTGATACATGGACACGGGACTCGTGGCACTGTGTGTGTCTGGAACATGCACAATATGGACTGTACGCCTTTAATGGCCTCGTACACAGAGATCAATGTCCACACATCTCATTGCATGATCGTGCATTGTTTATGGCATATGTGATATCATGTTAAACACCCTATCGACCCGCCACCCAAGTGAGCCCAACACACCCCCTCCACCCTCCTACCTCCCCCCCGAACACCAGTGTCCAAAGATGCTCATTGTCAGTGGGCTGTCGCTATTGCAAGCCCCCTCTGCGGGTATCAGGGGCACCCCTGCCTGTGGAGCGCAGGTTCCTCCCAGATCTACGTTGGGGGCTGCCCTGGACGGAACTTGCAACGGATGATGTCTCTGCCTGCTCACGTCCATGCATGTCCCTAAGGGTTTGTGAGAGCTCAGTGAGCACACGGCGCACTGCGGCAAGTTCGGCACATACGTCTTTGGACGTCGCATGCAGTTCCCCCCTCAGGCTCTCAGTGCTTCTCTCCATTTGTACTCTCAGGCTCTCGGTGCTTCTCTCCATTTGTACTCTCAGGCTCTCGGTGCTACTCTCCATTTGTGCCCTAAGTGTCTCAGTTGATGTTTCTATGTCTGCCTTAGTGCCCCCACATTCATCGGCATGGTCCTTGAGGAGCGTGGCCAGTTGCTGCTGTTGCACGATTACCTGGTCGAGGGACTGTTGCCTCTGCTGGGCCAAGGCCATTTGCGGTGGTGTCACAGAGGGGCTAATCACCTCATGTTGCCTTGCCACAGGGCTTGTGGGGGATGGCCAGTCGTCGTCTTGTGGGTGCCCCTGCATGGTATCCTCTTGGTGTACGGGATGGAACAGACAGGGGGATTGAGACAGGTCATGGATGGATCTAACTTCGACATCCCCGTTTTCTGTGTCGGAGCATGCTGCCATTAATGCAGTATCACCTATGGTGCTGCTGAAACCAGAAGCAGTGCCTACTGTGGCATCCATTGGGGGGACCTGTGGTGGTGGTGTTGTGGGCATGCTGGCTGCTGGGGTGCCTGTTGGAGTTCCCTCCTGTGTGCTGTCACTTGATTTGTGCTGCTGCCGTGTCTTGATGCGTGCAGCTGAGGTGGAGGGTCTTTGGCCGTTGGTCTTGGCCCTCTTTGCAGGTGTGCTGGTAGGGGTGTCCTGGAGCTCGTCGTTTGGATCGGACCCTGTGGTGGAGTAAAGGAGGGCGAGCGTTATTAATGGGTCTGTGGGAATTGGAATGGCAATGTATCACATGCATTGGGGTGGTACCTGAGGGTGATTTGGGTCGGGGCCTTGGAGGTGGTTTCATTTGTGTGTGGAGTGTGGGTGCAGTTGTTTGGCAGCCTGCAGTTAGGGTGTGCCTGCTGCACGTGTAGAGGGTGTTTTTAGGATTTTTAATTATTTATGTATTTGATGTGAGTTTTAAAGTGTGCTATCAGGCCTATGTATGTGGACGTTCTCCTGGACATGTGTTCCTGTTGCACTATGTGGGCACGTGGTACTTCACATGATTGGACGTTGTGGTTTTGGCATTGTTTTATTGGGGACACCTACCTGAATCTTCGGATGTCTGCACTCCTTTCTCCATCCCTCCGACTCCCTCTATGCTCTCCATTCCAATGGTGGAGGCACAGATTTCTTCCCAGGGGGTCAACTTGATGGGTGATTCCGATCCTCCCCCGGTAGCTGTGGCAATGTTGCGGTTGGCAGAAAGTATGCTACGGACGCGTATCCGCAGGTCGTCCCATCGCTTTCTGCATTGCTGTGGGTTGCGGGGTGCGGTCCCCACCGCACTTACCCGCTGTGCCACCAGGGCCCATATGGCCTTCTTGTTCGCAAGTGCCGTCCTGGTCATTTGCGTGGAGAAGACGGCGGCAGCATTCTCCTGGAGGGTCTCCGTGAGCACGGTGAGTTCCTCACGGGAGAAGTGGACCTGCCGCTTGCGGTCGCACGCTTTCTTCGCTACTTTTCCCATTTTTCTTGGGTTCACTAGGGTGGATGACGGGTTGGGATGTGTCTCAGGGTAGTATTTTTAATGGTTGTGTGGAATTTGTGGTTTTATAGGTGTACGGCGGGATGTTTCCCGTTCCGGGACCATGCTTTTACTTCCGTTTCCGTATATTTACGGTCACCGTACTTTACGGTTGGCGCTCACTGCGGTGTCCGCTGAGATGGGTGGCGGTATTGCACCTAGGGCGCCGTACGGCGGCGGTGTGGGCCGTTTTTGGGTCATTTCCGCCATCGCGGACTTTGCACTTCCGCCATGGCGTGGTGCTCGTGCCCGATGGGTCGGAATGAGCCGCACTTTGCTCCATCGTGCAATGGCGGAAACGCTATTTACGCTATGGCGGTCCGGTCGGTTGATTTCCGCCAGGGTCGTAATGAGGGCCACTGGCTGAATTTGTCCCAAAAGCCTTTCTTTTTCCTTTTTGGGGAGGACAGAATCCCCCAAACCCCCCATGTTATTCCACCTTTACCCCCCTACCCCGTTCTATACCCACACCTACTGCCCCTCTGTTTATTGTCTCCCGCTTTTCTGACAGACATCCTATTTTCGTTTTCAGGCGAGTTTTGCTCACTTTGAAATAGTTTTATTCAGGAAATAGGCCACACCAGAGAAAACGGTAAATGCGAACACGGAAACGGAAATGGCAATTAAATGATCAGAGATAAAAAGGAAGGACCCATACAGCAAATGGTTAGGCATCAAAAATGGCAGATCAGTACATTCAGAAAGATTTACAACATGGTTTGCAAGGTCTGGACTTCGATAGCAAATGCTGCTCATTAAGTCCCTGGTGAATCCATTAGTATGGAGCTCGTACACACAATACATATATATTCTATGTGCCTGATTTACAAACGCCTTTTCAATGGGAACCCCCCTTTGAAAAACACTTTGTAAATCAGGCCCATTGGGCAACATCATCCAGGTGTCCAGCAATGTTAAGATGCTGGGTATACACCTTGATGCCATCTTGTCTCTATTAAGGCAGGTTGACATGATTGCCTCTTCCGCGGCCTACACCTCCAAACTAATCAATGCATGCAGACCCTTTCCAGCCTACGACAGCTGCATCACCATTGCTGAAGCGCTCATGGTTCCAGATTTTACTATTGCAACACCTTATTTGCTGGTACCTCTTTGTGCAACATTAATAAACTCCAAATCATTCAAAACAATGCCTTCTGGGCAGCACTTAACATCTCGAAGCTAGAGCATACCTCAGCCGTAACAACAAGTGCACACTGGTTACCCATCCGTGAGCGCATTATTTTAAAGACATTAACTATCACCCACAAATGGCTCTCCAACACGCCCGAAGTACCTTTTGCAAAAATGTATTAAAATTCAGTCTTCAAGACCCTCCCGCTCGTCTTATTCTTACCAACTCAACTCACCATGACAAGATTCAGCTCATAGCCTTCAAAAACTGGAACTCCTTACCTTTGACTGCAACTGGGCTTTGCGGAAACATCTCAAGACTTTACTCTTTGCCTTGAATGCCCCCCTTGTATGAATCACTTCTCCACGTGCTTTGTGTATATGTAAACACACTTGCCACTACCATCTGTAACCAGCGCCTTCATGCATCTTGGTTCAGAGCTCTTAACAAAAGCAAAAACCAAATAAATAAATAAATAAATCATCATTCTCTCAGCTAGAAGGCTTGGCTCCAGCCTTCCAATTACTCAGTGTGCAAGTTAGTGGATCTCTGTAATTTGTTCCAATGTGAATGCTGGCCTTTTCTGCCCCTGCAATTTATATTCATAAATTGCCCATGCTCTGCTTTTATGGGAGGGTCCCCGTATGCTCAGTACTTTAACTTTACCCATCTATATCTGTCACCCCATTGTTTTTTTTTCCCTTCATTACTCAACCATTTTTTTTGCTATTACAAAGGTTTTGTTCAATTTGGACAGTTTATTTTTGATCAACAGATGCAAATTCAAATTCAGCATGGCAGGCCTGAAAGTCCCCATTTTGCTAAACTGCAAAACTAAAAAATAAAACTATATATGCCTGTTCCCCACAAAGGGGAATACATGTCTTTGGGACACCAGCAGTTTATGCCAATTCTGTCCCAATTTTTGTGTGTTGTGTATTCCCCTGCGAGTTAACCAATATTTGACGCGGCATGACAGACCAACCGCTGACATTTCTAAGGGCATCCCATTTGAGAATGCAAGATGCACACATACGCAAACACACACACGCAGATAAGATATACATATTATGTAGCGTTTATCCTCGAGCGATTTAAGAATTGTGCAACACACATGCAGTTAAAAAATCCGACTTGCTCAATTCATGCATACCCATGCTGGACACACAAACTCTGTGAACATGTTTGCCTTGTGAGTGCTCACCAGCAGCTTTGATCCGTTCCTGAAGGTCAAGGACCTTGCATGGATGGCTGGGTTTAGACTCTTCCGGACCCAGAGGTGAATGGGTGACAGCGGAAGCACCTGCTGCAAGTGCAGCCTTCGCATTGCTCATGACTCAGGATCCTGAGGTCACCCCGGCGCTTCTTGGCATGGCCGTCCATAACATGGCCATGCCAAGAAGCGCTGGGATGACCTCAGGATCCACCCCCTCCGTGTTGATGGCAGTTGTGATGTCTGCCCTGATCTTCTGACGCCCACACATCATAAGAAGCTTGTGCAGATCAAAGAGGGCATCATACTGGGCCAGGCTCTGATCTCCCAGGATGTCAACTTCTGCAGCTCTCTGTCTCAACATTGGGATACGGGTACATGTTCTGTGCATGGCTCCTCTTGATGATGGCGGGGTGATGCTGGGCCCTGATGATGTGTGCTGAGGAGTTTTGGTGGTGGTTATAAGGTGTGGAAGTCCTAATATGGCAGATGAAGTGGCCACAGAGCCTGACAGGTGAGACACAGGAGAACAGGCTAGGAGGGAATACCAGGCACTACAAAGCAGTGCTAGTGGTCAGCAGCCAGTGACACACTACCAGGCAGCAGGAGATGTTGAGATTTGGAGGCAACATATGTTATGAAGAGGCAAGATATGGAACATGGCAGGAGTAGCAAGAAGGAACAACTGTCTCCCATACATGCACAAGGCAGCAGTTGGGAGAATCAGGGGAAAGGACCTGTGCGCATAATTTCCACACTGCACACAGTGGGCCTACGTGCAAAACAATGTATATGATGTGCCATCCCTTGCATGCTTGGAGGAGGAGACATTTAGGGGGTGCATTTTTCATTTTCTGTCATGCACAGAGCCAGAGATATTTAGGGGGTGCAAAGCGCGTTTCCTGATGTTCAAGGAGTCTGTGATATTGAGGGAATTTGCATTGAGATAACTTGTACCTTGCCGTGAATCATGCCTGCACCATGAGTGGGAAGGTTAAGTGGGGCGGAAAAGGACAGGGAAGAGGGCATAAGAATGGTCCTACTGTTCAATATGGTGGTGTGCCTACAGGTACCCCTCTACCACCAAGGCTGACTAGGGCCAGGAGTGTCCATCCTGCAGAGCAGGAACATGCAGCAAACCCATGAAGAGGCACATATTCTATACAACATCTTTATGACACTACTATTTACACTACTGGTGGAGAATCAAATCTGCTTCTCTAATTATGCAGATGTTACCCAGTGCCGTATCACATTGACTGGGAATTATCTGGAAGATGTAAACATGGTGAACTAGATTTACAACCTCATTTATGAATGGATGTGTATGAATGGGCTGGAACTCAACGGTGAAAGAAAACTAAATGAATGGTTCTAGGTTCTAGCCATAGACTTAAAAATCTCAGCACAGACTATCAAAGATTTCAAATTGGTGATTGCACAATTATGACCAAAGACAAAATAAAGACACTGGAAGTTACCTTTGATCAATCTCTATCCATGAATGCTCAGGGGAGCAGTCTTGTATCCTCCTTTGCCTATTACATCGAGACTGATATTTATCTAAGGTGAGTTGAATCTTTAGTGCACTGGATATAATTATATATTGACCCTTATAACTGAGGAGCGCCAGCTTGGTGTTCTTCATTTGTCAAACTGTAGTAGTCCTTTAAGAACTTGCCCACCATTACAAACGGGATGAGCGCCGTAGCTGCATCACTTGTCGATTCGGGTAGAAGCGTTGTTCTTTTCGTTATGTGGTAACGGAACTGCAATGCTGAAAGTGACTGCCTGGGGGATTGGTTTGAGATTTTCAAAAGTGATTGGATTTTTTATTTTGTCAGTTAAAGTAAAAGAATGGGGTTGTGAAGACTATCGCGGTAGGTAGTTCTCTGTTCTCCAAACAAAAGATGTCCCTTGCGTTTTACAATTGATGTAAAGAATTCTGGCAGAGTGCGGGGACTTTCTGACTATAAAATAAAGAGATATCCTCGAGGCAAAAGAGAGTGTCTGGAGTAAGCTCTGACGGAGTAGCAAGATAACTTCTGTTTACTGTTATTGTGTTCAAGAGTCCTCATGTAATCTGTGAATAACAGTAGCAAATGCAGTCTTTATTCTTGATCTCCGATATATTTAGCGACGTATACATAAGTGCAGGCACACACAGGACACCTAATAATACAAAAATGTTAATCGTGGACTCTTAGAAACATAACCCAAAACAGAAAAAAGTAACTCCCTGCAAGTTTCCATTTTAGGTGAAGAGCATTTCCAGGTCAAAACATCAATCAAACCAAAGGTGTTCTATGTTTTGCCTTGGATTCCTCTGTTTTGGCAACATCTTTTATTGGTGTATTACCCATGCCAATTCGAATAAAGTTTATTACAGAAATAATGGTAACATATTTGCATCCATGACTAGCACTCGGATGGTGACATCAGGCGTAATCATAGGCAATCAAGAAACGTGGAAGGAGGGCCTCACCTCAAGGTATCAGCCTGCAATTCTAGCATGCCGACCAGCTGGATTATCTCTCTCATCACTTTTGTTCAATTGTAACGCCACAAAACCCCATATCCTCTTGCACACTCCAACTCCTCACCTGCCAATGCAGACAACCACCTCAACTTCTGCCTCAAAGCCTTTCCAAACCGACAGGCCTCATGATGCTGTCTCCACTGCCCCCCACATCACGAATGGCACATCAGGAATGGCAGCCACTGAAATGTAGAAGGAACTACCCTTCCCCATTTTTTAAGTGGCTATATTTTTAAGTCGTTTTTCTTGAGAAGTAGCCACTGATCCAATGCACAACTTAAAAGAAACTCTATTGGAATATCAGACCACATGGAGTATTTTTTTAATTAAGTTGTATTAAGTTGTGTTTTATTTTAAAACAGTGATTTTAAGATGCTTATAATGTCGGCCCTATTGCATCAATTATTCATGAGTTATTCTGTAATTGGAGGATTTGGTGTTAACAAGATTTTTTTGTGGGTATTGCAGCACTTGTGGAAATGCTGCGTTTAGTCCTGAAACACTTTTTGCTGATTTTTTTGCGGAATTTTAATTATATTGCGTGTTACATTTGAGTGTTGAAACATGAACTGAGAAAATATTGTGATCAATACCGACACAAATTTTGTAAGTCAGATGTGCAGATAAAGAATTGTCTTTTGTCAATAAATAGGGGGCACTGTGCAAGAGTTGGGTGCCTTAAATAGAGGGCATTGCTGCAAGATATGCCTTGTGGGTGCTTCTCCCCCAGACACTGAACCACGGTCTATGGCATATGACAAATGGTCAGTTGTTAACATATCCAGAATCTGTTACGTGGCCTACGTGGTATGGCCACATGCTGGGAGTCAAACTCTCAAGGTATTGGAATCGTCTCTCCTCTGGTCAAAATCATTCATGACAGAAATAACGGAAATAAATTGGATAACACCATTCTATTCAAAACCACTCAAAAAACATTTGGAGTCTCAGAAAGCTCATCACTCTCACCACTGTTCTTCAACATCTACATGACACCCCTGATTAACTGCATCAAAAAACTCAGCCTCAACTGCTACAACTACGCAGATGACACTCAAATCATCTACAAATACAATGCCTTTGAAGAACAAAACCTAACAATAACCAACTGCCTCACAGAAATAAACCATTGGTTGAGCACCAACAGCCTTTAATTCAATCTGGACAAAACAGAAATCATGATCGTGCCCAATGACCCGTTGAACCATCTACACATTCCATTGCCTTCGGAACAGAGAAACCTACCAGAACCATCCAAAATGATCAAACATTTCGGAATATTAATGGACAATGAACTAATACTAGAACCACAAGTCAACACAGTAGTTAAGAAATGCTTCTTTCACTTACACACAATCAAGAGGATACTCCCCTTCTTCACCTTCCCACATAGAAAACTCAATGTCACCTCTCTCATCATGTCAAGAATAGACTACGCTAATAGCATCTATCTTGGAATGCCAGAATACTGCTCCTCAAACTCAATAAGAGAGAACACATCACACCAGCACTGAGAACATTACATTGGCTATCAGTTAAAAAACAAATTCTTCAAAACAATCTGCATAACACACAGAGCAATCCACAGCCAAAGAGGGGAATTCATACAGGGAAAAATAGCGATCTACAAACCAAAATGAACATTAATGTCATTCGCTTGAACCGAAACATTACACAGAGAACAGAATTCTCCTGCAAATCGGTGACTCTTTGGAACTCACACCCAAAGGAAATACGATCAACAGAAAGTCACCTAAAATTGAGGAAGCTGTTAAACACATGGCTCTTTAGCTCACCAAGTTGAAGAGGAAACAGCAATGAAAGAAAACCTGATTCCTGAAACCAAGCCACTCAAAGAAATAACGCATCCAACCACAAAACACCATAGAATAACATTAATTTGAGGGATCAACCCAACCTTCTGATAAAAGCTCAAATGACTGCCGACTAACCATAGTAACAACTCTCTAATACTATGCATGCCCAACCTCCAACACTGAACAAACAAGACACATACCTCTGCCAGAAAAAAACACCAGAAACTACAGATACTCTACTGACATGCCATAACACGCAACAGGACAATAAACCAAACACATATAAACCACCCATGTACAACATTGCAACTAAAAACAAACCAGCAAACAGTGACTTTTTTTCCAAACTGAAGCTACCATCAGCAAACCAAAGCTCTCTTACACCTTTCCCTCTCAATCCCTCTAACTAACCCCTCCCAAACCTATTTCTTTCAAAATCTGCCAGAGTGCCTGGAGACCATGAAAATGGCAGTGGTGCACAGTATAAATCACAAAAACAAAACATAACTAAAATACCAGAAACTCAATGACCATGGAATACATAAAGATATTACAGATCTATACTTTTTTACTTTATGTTACTTTCTTATCTGTTTATGGCCTAAGAGGTGTGCAATAATTCTATTTATGTACAGTTCAAAGGTTACATGAATTGAAAGTGTCTTCTATGTCAGTAACAAAACCACATTTTTATGTACCACTTCATACCTGATTTCCCTGCTTCTAAGTACTGTAATAATGCAAGTTAATACCCAACTTAACGGTACTCAATGTATTGGCCTGGGAAGAATGGAGGACTGTCAGGACTCACACTTATAAATATAGGAGGCAGTTGTCTGAGGCAACTCAAAGATGGCCTAGTTTTATTTTGAAAAAACTTTAGTTTATTTTTGGGCATTAATAAAGGACTATTGTCAACAGATGTAGCCAATGACTGAATGCACAGCTGCAGTAACAGTGGTTGTGTGTGAGTATTCCAGAGGGGGTGTGCATGGCAAAGGGTGGACATATTGCACATCTCCTTGTGAAGTTAAGTTTGTCTTGTAGACATCACGGCCCAGCTGCTGGCCACTTCAGTGGCTCAGGTTAAACACTGACCTTTCTGCTCTCAGAGACAGGACAGCCACAGGCATGGATGGAGGCAGCAGTGTGGTTATAAGTGCATGTGTGAGTGGAACTGGGATGCTGGATACGAAAGAGTGTCAGTGAAGGTATGGAGTGTCAATATTTGAGAGTCAAGTCGATGTACAAGCATGTGTGAGTGAGGTTGTAAGTGGGCGCGGCTTGCAGGCTCCATCCATCACACCTCAGGGAGAAAGCATCAGTGAGGGTATGGAGTGTTAGTACATGAGAGTGGAGGTGTGCATGGCATGTGTGAGTGTTGTTGTGTGTGTGTGTGTGTGTTGCTTGCATGCTCCATCACACTGCATGACATCACATGATGCTTACTTCCCAAAATCCCCAAATGAGGAAACAAAAAGTCTAGGCAGTCTAAAAGGCCCATTGCAGATTCTGGCCTGCTGCTATGCTGAAACCATTCGATAATGGGGTGCAGACACATAGACGCACCCACTTGTAAAGTGCCTTGCCCACTGAGCGATGACTTTTTTAGGCGGGATTGCAAGCTCTGCAAGTGCATGCCGTACTGCACTGCTGACCTTCACTAGTTGCCCTTGAAGCATGCTTGTCGCTTGGCTTACCTCGCACACCTTATATATGGGTGTAATCACTGACACACTGATGCCTTCCTTCCACAATACACATTCAATATCTGTTGCATTGTTTTGGATAACTCTGCAATAACTGTTTGAAATTATGTTTCACGTAAATGTTATTTTTGTATAAAATATTTAGAAAAGAAAATTGGTCTGCAGGTCATAGTCAGCTTTCTACAGTCTTGAATCTCAGATTACTGAATATATACATTGATTGCGTATTGAGATAATTGACTGACTAATGTCTGACTAATGTCGCCAGGAACACTTTCCCCTCTTCTTCTTCTTGTGTGAGCAGTGGTCTCTCGCCCTACTGCCCTCTCGAAGGAATGCCTGCCTTCCACAAGCAATGTGAATGCCAGCAGCACGTTACACAACTTACAAACCCACTCTACACCAACACACTTGCAATACCTTGCTGCTGTATCTACTGAATGCCATGTCTTACTCTGCTCGTACTATTATTCTTCCTGACCTGCCACGTCACACACACTCTCTAACACCTACTCCTGCCCTGTGTTACACTGTACATCTAACCCTTCTAGCCAACCGTCTTTCTCAGCTTCTCAATATCTGTCATGCTGCCCCTCCTATCTGGCTGGGCTTCTGCATACCCTGATTCTTGCCCTGCTCTTGCACCAGTTCTGCAAGTCTTAATATCATTATTCAAATACCTGCTTTGCAGCTGCTGACCCAGTCATACTGAGCTGACTGACATTCATGATAATGTGTAGATAATGAATGATACCAAGAGCTAGATTAGATGATGCCTGGGGGCTGGGCTAGCTCATTCAAATTCTTAAGTCTTTTATTATGATGAGAGGGACAGGGTGTCCAGACTAGGATGTTTCTGGAGTGGAGCCAATTGGGATATCCATCTTCTTATAGCACAGATTTACCATTGCCACACATCTTGACCGGACTCTAATGGAGGTGGGACTCAGGCAGGTCACAGATGAGGGTGTAAAATGTCTTTTGTGGTGTTGCAGCTCTGCTTATCAAAAGGGGCTGTGCATGGAGCCACACTCACCAAAGCCACTCACATAGTCAGGCTAAAATTCATTAAAAGCAGTGGAGGGACTAAACTTGTGCAGTGGGAAGTGCCATAGATAGGGAACATACATATTAATATTAGATATAATGCAAAGGTAAATGTCATTGCATTGACTTTTCCTAATCGAAAAAAAAACAAGACAAATGAACATTTGACTTTCAGAAAAGTAATCAACATATACAAAATAAACTGGGAGGAAATGTTGTATATGATGTTACAGGCAGGTATAAAAGGTGCACACTTTTGTATTGAAATATCCCCAATGGAGCAACATCCTAAAATGAGACACCCCATACAAATGTTTCATGTAGTCTAGTGTGAAAGGTCCTCTCCTGGAATCCTGACAAACAGAGTTTAGCATATGGCATGCACTAAACTGAATTCAAACAAAAGCAACGCAGAAGTATTTTTTGACTTGTGTATGGTACCCATCAACCATCAGACTGTTCCATCCATCATCCATGAATGTTTGTTTGTTGCCAGTGTGCCCCTCCTTTGCCTGAAGGCACATGTCTTCAGTCCCTGGGACTCAAACACACTATCCAAGACAGTACACGCAAACAGATTTTTTTTAAAATCAAAATGTTCATGGCGAATATGCAACTGGGGACAGTGTGGAATGGGCACCAATGTGCAGCACGGAAGACCCAGAACTAGTGCTCGATGTCGGCAGCACTGGTGCATGAGCTCTGGCAGTTGCAGCAACTGCCAGAGAGCCTGTCGTGAGCTGAAGGTAAGATATTGCATGGAGTTCTTGGTGCCATAGAGGATTGTGAGGCGTTCTGGGCCTCAAAGCTTCAGAAGTTAGAGGTGCGCAATGGAACTCTGCCCTGCTGGCTACAAGAGTGTGGCTTTCCTGCCCGCTGATTGTTAAAATGTGTAAAGGGGACTTTCTGATGGCCCAGGACTGCTGTTTCCTCTGCGGTTCATTCTGGGGTTTGGGATTGTGGGGGATCCTTTAAAATTGCCTTGGTGGCCATACATTGAGGATTTCCATATGTCTTCCTTTACTGCTGGCCCACTCTCCCCAACTTACTGCTTTGTCTTATTTTCGGTACTTCACTTTTTGTTCCCCAACCTTTTATCATCTTACAGAGCCTCAGGGATTTTCGATAGGCCATGCATATGACGCACCCAGTGCGTCATATGCTCTTTTCCAGCCAGCCATTCAGTTTTTGCAGATGCCGGCACACCCCTTGATGGGAATTGGGCACAGTGGCAAGCTTTTCGTCTGCCATCTCCTTTCGCTTATATGGACTTGTCACCTTTACCCATCACGGGTTTTCTTCTGAAGAGGATCTTGTATTTTGTGATATGCTTACTGCAGAACATGAGATACGTGATAGTCCTCCCCCCTGGCCCCCGCATCCCTGTATGGCCTTTGTGCTGCTTAGTTTAAGGTCGGACTCCATATGCTCTTTTTTAACCATGGATGTTTCTTTTCTATTGCTTCTACTACCTTGCTCGTCGAATGTTACTACAGCATAAACTTATGGACTCGGAAAAGCCTTCCATATTAAAGCAGCGCAATGTGGCTGTCCATCTCTTTAAGACTAGAAGAAAAATACAAAAGCTTCCGGAGAAAACTCAAGACACTTTTGTTCAAATGATAAGCTGGTCCTAGGAAACTGATACCCCTAATGAACTTACTGAACGTCTTGTCCTGTGATATTATGTGCTTTGTCCCTACGTCTACATGTAAGCGCCCTGATACTTGTGAGCTGCTGGTGCAATACAAATAAATACATACATACAATAATTTACCATGACTGCACAACTTTCTTAAATAACCAAGAAGCTTCTCAAGAGGCATGCCAGTTTTCTTTCAAATCATGAAAAATAATTACATTAAACAAATAAATGATATGTTCTTGTAAAAATGATAATATAAAAAAGAAAACAGTATTATTGGAGTTATGGTTAACAATGGCATCCTAACTCTTCCTTCCCCACAAGGTACTCCACATTTCGTTAGCATTGTACCATAGAGATTAGGCTAACTGCTTATTCTGGGAGTTTTTATTTGACTGAAAACCAGAAATCTGAAAAAAACAAAACATAGGACGTGAAGCTCAAAAGGTTGGCGGCTAATGATTGAAGTTGTTGTGATGGGACTTCACTTTGGTCATTTATTTCTCACAGCAAGTCTAAAAGAGCTGGCAAGCAGAGGAGGCCCTGCAGAGTGTTTGATCACTCAATTGTAACACACTGGCCATGAATAATGCTTCAAAGCCAAGAACTATGGCAGGAGGTGCTGTGAAATTTCAAAATAACATAACATAAAGCTAAGAATCACAAAAATAGGACCGTTTATGAAGGGTACTTGTGACTTTGGTCCTAAGAATCAAAGACAAATTAGGGTGAAGTATTGAACTAGCTCTCAAGATAAAATTGAGTCATGGAACTGGAACAATACTGATGTGGTCGTCATTTTAGTTTATTTATATACAGATAAACTAATTGTCTTTGGCATTAGTCATCTAAGTGGACACAGGATATGCCCTTGTTTGCAATGCGATCAGTTGCATACTTCTACCAGACGAATTACTTTCTTTGTTAACTCCCACAATGCTATGATAAAAAAAAAAAAAAAAAACAGAAGGATGCCAAAGAAAACCTGAATAGCAGTGGTGTCCATTTTGGAATGGCAGTTGTGCCGCCACTATTGTGTACAGCATATGCCTATATATTTACAATATCCATTGATTACTTCCCTAAATAATCACCAGTATGTTTTGCGTATGTGCTGTTTGTTTTTATAGTAGCTCCCGAATTTATAAGCATCTGCATTGGGTAGAACATTTTCAAGTAAATATTAAAGCACGTATCTTGTTTTTTTGAAATCCACATTTTGTTCACATTCAGAAAATGTTTATTTGCATTTTTGAATGTAGGCTTTGAGTCAGAAATGGAATGTACCCTGGTTTTGGTTTCTAACACCTCAGTGCAGATCTTTTGGACAACTTTCATCTTGATGGTGGCATTGAATGCCGCAGCTCAATGGCAATGGAGGTTTCCATCTGAATTAGGGATTTCTCTAACTCTTTTGACTTGTGCAGAAGAACATTTCCAACAATAAAAAGAGCAATATGACACATGCCACTCCTACCAAAAGTATTCTTGGCATCTGTGCATTTTTCTGTCAACATCTGGTGATTGAAGTTCATGGATGCCAGCGAGAAGCCAGAACATGTCAGCCAGTATACCATACAATAATCATCTCCTTTTGACATGGAAGTAAGGAATTCATTTTTTTTGTTGTTATTGATATTGTTCATGGACGGTGATGTCTCAGTTTACCCACTACTTGTATGGAAGGGACCGTGGCCAGTATGGTTTGGGGAGGAGTGTCTGCCAGGAGCTACACTTACATTCCCTCTAGGTTTCTAATGACTAAGAACTCATGGGTGGCTGCTGAATGCTTCTAAAAGTTGCCAGTGCTCTCAAACCAGAAAAGAATCCAAAGGTGACAGGTGCAGCATCAACCATGCTATGTTTAGGCACAGGGAGAGATTGAATTAATACCATTGTGAAAACAAAGAAATTGATATGAGGCCGGGAAGCCCAAAGGAAACACACCAACACAGGTTACAAAGAACATACAAAGTGCTTTATTCAAAAGCTACAACAATTACCAAAAAGTCAATTGACAAACGGATAGCTATTCGGCTCTCAGAGTAACAGAACGAACTTCAACGAGAGTTTACTGCGTTAGTGTGAGAGAGCGTACATTGGGATACTCATGCTTGTATACTTTTTATCCAGCTCTGGCCAACCCCCTCGCGGGTTAACCATTCTTAGGACCAGGCCTAGGGTTCCTCGCCAGGTCAATCCCATAATGTATGCATTTCGATCAGTTTCGCTGATACAGTTGTTCATTTACACATAGGTCAGGGATAGGACAAGGTCTCAGTACGCGACCCCAACAAGTGGCCTGCAGGCATATTATTTATTCATGTGTGCGGAGGTCACAACGGCCAGAATCCCACTCGAAATGTCATTCGGCCTCCATTTTGGTGTTCAGGGTGACTTCCACATTGCAAGAGAACCTAAAATGGCGGCTAAATCCAAGATGGCGATTTACACAGTACATTAAGGTCAAGACCTTGCCGCAGAATCTATTTACACAATGTTTTAGACAACTTGGTGTAGGCCAACACACATTCAAACAATGCGATAGGAGGTATAATATTATTTCGATTCCGACACCATGGTCACCCTTTATATGTGATGATGTAGAAAGGTCATTCATTTCAAAATCCCTTCATTTTGTGGCATCATCTGAAATCTATTTGGCTCTTTTTCCCCAAATGGAGCTTTCAGTACCTATACCCTTGTCTCTCACCCATTCCTCCTGCCTTTGTCTTTTCCACACAATACTTGACTTTTCGCCCTGTGTTCTCTTGCCTTTAATCCGCTGTTCCGAAACCCTCATATTGTACATTTCTCTGTTTATTGTTTCAAAAGGGTATGTTTGTAATTCTTCTTTTGCAATGGTATTTGAGAAATGGGCATTACACACCCCCTTAGTCCTTATTTGAAGCGTTTTCTATTGAGATAACGTAATGCTACTGTGCATTTTGTGGCATGTATTGAGGGGTGTGTGCTCATATCCACTGTAATTGCAAGAGCAAATCACATTTTGGTCAAAGTCAAGTGGCTTCTAAGTCCACTAAAGTTAGATTCAAATATTTGAGAACATTGTTGTAGGAACACTTACTACCAAATACAGTTTAGATACAGGAGTCAATACTGTATTTATTTTTAGACATGGACACACACTGTCAAACCTTTGATATTCTATTTGCTGATCCATACAATCAATACAATATGTGTTTGCACTAAAAAAACATAGTTTATGCAGCTTAATAAATGCATTGAAAAAAAGTTTTCATTTTTGCTTTAAAATAAGTGCAGATTCTTGCTCGTGTGTGTTCCCTTCAGAATTGCACAAATATTTCATTTTGAACAGTTCCTTTACTATTAATGGCCGTAAACTAGTTAACCAGCAAGGGATTTGAAAATCTTGTCGCAGCTTTAATTAAGTGCTGTAGTGACAGCTGGAATTCTGCTGTGTGCTGGCTCAACTGAAGCCGAATAACTGATTACTGCTGAGTTGTGATTTAATAAACAGGCTTATTTCTAGGCTTTTCTACCAATGTTGCAGCTCCCATGTATGGTGATTGAATACCTTTTACACGGTCTAGACAAGTAATGATAATAGAAATTCATTAACTACGATTCTAATCGAATGTAAGAAACGGCCACTGATATCAGTGTTTGCTTTATTAAGGCAAGTTTTAAAGACATATCTTCTAAATAATGTATATGGCTTATGATTGAGGGAGAGATATTTATTTTTTCTGTCCACGTTATATACTTTTCTAGTATTCTTATACCTGTTTCAAAGACGTCTGAAATGTATCGAAACACCAGGTTTTTTAAACATTTGCCATTCACTTCTGTGTGTTCAGTGTGGGCAGTGGGTTGAAGGAAGACTTGAAGATCTGTGAAAAGGGGGTGCGGCTTGAAGCTGTCTGGCAAATCACGTTTGCCTTTGTTGGGGGGACATTATGGTTTACCAATCTGTTTGGCAACATGCACTTTTGCAGATGCAGATGAACATCATGGTAGTGGATACTGATCTAGTGTTCTACTAATGTAGACGATTGATTGAGTACCTCTGATAATGTGAACGCACAATGCACTTCTGGAGTAGGAGTGTTTCTGAATTCCAGGGAAATCAATAGGCAGGTAGATGGCGGACAGAGAAACACAGATGTAGCAAGAGGGGAGTGGGTGTGGGTGGAATGGAAGCAGGGTGTTGGAACCTGGAAAGGGATACAATGAACTAATCCACAAAGGGGGAGATGTGGTATACAGGCAGAGATGACGGCGAGGGGGGTGCATGCAAACAAGGATAGAGCTGGCCAACAAAGCAAAGTGCTATGAGTGTGTATGTTCGTCCTGAATTCCCATAAGCAATCATTTTAGGATCTACCCACTCCCGCACTTGAGCGCAGACAGCTGAAAAAATGGAGAACCCAAAATCGGTGACTCAATAAATGTGCACATTCTCATTTTGGACAGTGGAACCACAAATAACCTTAGGAAATATAAACATGATGTTGATTGATTGAAATTCTTGCTCACAATTTTTGCAATGTAAAGTATATCATGAATATAAAAAAGTACAATTGAGTGAAACATCTCTCCCAGTGTCCTCTAAAAGGTCTGGTTGCATTGTTTAACATTCCAGACAGACTCTATTTTGTCCAAATATTACAGATGGCATGGGTAATCATTTTATTTAAATTATTGCAAGAAATCAAGCATAAAACATTGGAAATCAATTATTGAGGTTTCCCACGACCATGTTAGCTTCTCATCCCGCTTTTAATGGGTGAAGTTCAAGCCATCCATCTGCATAGCAAACTTCCTCTTGATAGATGGATGCTTGCAATATGGGACAATTGATAAAATAAGAACATATTTCCAGGTCTATTCTGCAGTGCCGGAGTCTACAACCTGCATTTTTCTTACTTGCAGTGGGCTCAGCCTAAAACGTATAGACACCATGCAATTATGGCTCGAAAACATATTAAACATTTGTCAACATGGCATCTGTCCATCATGTAACAAACAATGCTAGGTGACATGAAAGTTGAATGAATAATTGTTTCTGATAAATATTGTTACTAAATATTTTGACTAAAGCATCAATATTTGAAAATGCATTGACCCTTAAGTGTAATAGTAGTTGATTGTTATGTTAACCAGTATTTATACTGTGCCAGTCATCACCGTAGTGGTCTAACGGATATAACAAAATTGCTTGGTCTTCTTCCTCATCTCTCCTTCCATGATAACTATGAATGGGCCTTCAGAATGGGGAGATGGGCAGGGAAGATCATGTGGACAGTGGGGATCAGAGTATGATGTGGTGAACTAAAATGGGGACACTTAAGAGCGGCTTGTGTGTCTGCTGGCCCTGCTACATTGGACACAGAGTGAAGGAGGTGAATAAAGGTGAGAGGGGAGGGAGAGACTCAGGGGCAGCTGGGGCAGCCATGCAGGACATGGTGATTCATGGGTTAGAGGAATGCAGGAGAAGGGGAATGGGAAAGGGCAGGAACGTGTCGCACAATAAGGCAGTGAGTGCTCAATTCCATTTTTAATAAATACTGCTCCAACATTTTTAAGTATACTTTAATAAGTAGAATACACAATAATAGATAATTTGTTATAAAGTAACCCAATTGGAGGAATAATACTTATGTAATTATGTATATACTTATTGATTGCAGGTACTCAGTATTCTGCAGACTGTGCCCCTGTTCCCAGTGCCCTGTCTCGTAAGAGCTACTATAATATATTAGAGCACTCAGCGAGCAAAGAGACTGTATAGGTAGCCTTTGTACCTCTCAGCTTTGCCACTGGTATTCTGCACATAGCTACGGATCCGCTGTCAAGAAGGCCAGGCAATGCTTGAGGTAGACTGTCTGTACAGTCGAAGGATAAACAATATGATACTTGTTGCTAACCAGGAACCAAGTGGACTTATCATGCTTTTCACAGGAAAAACTGAGGTGGAAAGGGGGGACCATCTTGGCCCTCCCTGTCAATCACACTCATCCTCCCTTCCCCGCTCTTCCCCTGGCACTTGCTGCCTTGACCAGCCCAGCATTTGCCCACCCCACCCTTGGGGGTACCCAACTCCTGTACATCTCCCTCTACCACCTTGCACTTCCCGCCTTGTCAGGATTGTCACAAGGCCAATATAACCATTTTTTGTTGTTGTTCTACTTCTGTGATTCCTATGTTCCCCCGCTCCCCATATTGTCTAGTGGAGCATGGAAACACCTGTGTAAAGGCGACATACAAATGTCCAATAAATAAATAAATAAATAAACAACCTATCGAAGATACCAAGAAGCAAAGACAACACAATTTCACAGCTCATTTATAGAGGTCTGACATGTTTAAGTAAGTGGATCATACCTGTGTCTGCAATGAAACAGCAGATTCTCAACTCTAAAATTCATTCAATGAAACCCCTTTGCCGAATAGGCAGGATTCCACTCACGTTGAACTCCACCAGGTTTACCAGTGGATAACACAGAAGTATGATCATAGAAGCAAACTATAGCACCCCAAACCCAGCACAGACATCTTTGAGAGGTGTGCCTTTGCCAAAATTACTGACATATTTCCAGATATTTATTACTGAGCTCAGAAATGTCATGAACTGAGTACATTAAGCTTAAGAGTCTTAGGGTCTGATTCATGGATTTGTTTGCATGGTGTAAAGTGACTTTGCACTGCAAAAATATACTTTGGACTGCTCCATGAATCAGGGTGTTTGTTGGCATTGCAACATTACTTTGCACCACAGGGCCTTAACAGGGTCCTAAAATCACCAGGACCCATTTTCAATTGGATGCTATTTCACATAAAACAATTGGACAGGTTTAGTAGGAAAACAATGCTTACTTGTGTTGGTGTGTGAGGCAAAGAGGCAGACTAAATCAGCAGATGGGCCGAGTGCAGTCAGAGCCTTAGGAAACCCAAGGCATTGCCCCTGTTGGCCCATATGTGTGTCTTACACTGCCCACATGGAGGGCTGGACTGGGAAACAAAAGAGACCCTGAAACTTATTTTCAAAGTGGCCATATACTGCACATTTTCAGCAAGCCCAACCCTTTTCCCATAAGAAAACATTGAAATACCACACAAAAGACAGCGACAGCTACAGGAGAAAGTAGTTCTTTGATGGTCTGATTTACAAAAGGGTTTGGAATCATCCCATTGAAACATGCTTTGTAAATCAGGCCCATTGTTTCAAATGTGAGTTGACCTTTTGTATCAGTATTCTTAAGAAAACCCATGTTCAGAAAAATCCAATACTTCCCAATTCTACATACACCAAGAAGCAAACATTTCTTTTATTTTTTTATCATTGATATGGCTGAAAATAAAAATCTATCTTTCAACATCAAACCAAAATTACTATTATTTACAAAAATACAATATATCATACCCCTAAGAATGAAAAAAATAAAATCTAATATAATCATCTACAATTTAGCATATGAGAGTTTACCATTAGACTGTGATCTAACCACCAATTACTTGAAATCTGTTAGAATATTAATCACATTAGGAAATCTAATAGTTGCTAAAATCAAAGGTACTTATTGGCTGCTAAAAATCAACGCCCACCTTGTCTTTTGTTAAAAGTCTATACAGCATTACATATATTTCCTGATACAACTTCCTTTTGTCCATCTGTTTTGGACAACATACCAGAAGATGTGTAATTGGGCCTCATTATAATGTTGGCTGATACGGTATGAACGGTATGAACAGTGCCAGTAAGGCATCAGCACCGTTCATACCGTACCGCTGAATTATGAGTTCTGATCGTGGGTGTTTTACAGCCCACCAGGTCTGACCTGGCGTGCTGTGCGGCACCCACGAGCATAACTCGTAAATGCATTGGCACTGTTACCAACGGTGCCGGTGCAACCATGCTCCCCACCCCGTTCTGCCCTATGAGCCCGGCCATACCGCCACCCGCAAATGGGCAATTACCGGCCCATTCAACTCATAATGGGCCGATTATTGCCCAATCGCAGGTGGCGGTGCCGGTTTGAGTTTGGCAGTAGCCGTGCCTGTAAAATAGGCATGCCTACCGCAAATGCGTAATGAGGCCCATTGTTTCCGATTCCAGTAAATTGTGAAAGAAACGATAGCAACAATCGTCTTTTGGCCACATTTGTGTGCTGCAGTGCTCTGCTCACTTTGCATTTTGGCATTCACTAAGCAGGGATATGCAGTCACTGGACCTGATTCACCAAAGAATTTTAAAATAGTGCTATCCCATTGGAAAAAGCTTTGCGTATCAGGCCCAGCATCCACAGACTGCATGCTATGCCTCCTTTATCTCTTGTTTTTCTTTGTCTGAAGCAGTGGAACTGTAGACAACTTAGGAGAAGAGCCTGCTATCTGCCGTCCAGAACCATGCAAACATCAAATCGAAAATTGTTTCTTAGAGTAGAGAGTGTTTTGCCCAGACATACTTATAAATGCAAATAGCATACATTGGGGCAAACCTCGCTATACATTTGTGGGGCAGCTAGTGAGAAATTGATCGATCGATTTTGGGGAATACATGGTACAGAAACCAAGGACAGGACAGACATGTAGGAGACAGGGGTCCAAGGGACTGTCTATACTGCTTGTCGGTCAGCGGGTCCTCTTTTAGTTCGGCCCAGGCTAGTCGGAATTAGCCCTTCTCTAATGAGCAAGTCAGTGAATCTCCTCATGGGAAGCAGATTTATTTTGTACAGTCCAAGAAGTGTTAACTCACTACTATGTGCATAATTACAGTGTGTAGGTCTGCAACATGATTATGTGGAACAAATGCACTTGCTGCATCCCTGACACATTTGTATGTGCAAATTGCATATTCAGCTGAACAAAACTCATCCAGGAAACCTAGACTGGAGATATCTGTAATGTAATCACTTCATATTGCCTGCTTTTTAGTGCTGTTATCAAACATGCATGACTTGGTGACGGTGGCTTCTACAGCAGTATAGGGGTGATGAGTATTGCAAATCTTAACTGCCGCCATGAGGCGTGCATGTCACAGCGGATCGCATTAAAGCTTCAATGAAGTTTAGATTTAAATGCACTTGTGCACATCCTTCCCCTAATGGCTGTTATGAGCCTTCTCCAAAGCACCTTATCTTCATATTAGATTAAACGTTCATCCAAATGTGCCTGCAAAGTGCTAGCCTGTGTTACTGCTAGGTATTTGACTCAATTACCTCGGAATGGGTTGGAGGGAATTTTTTCTCTAGGAAATCACAAGCGCATTTTTTTCATCAAGATATAATATTGCTCCATTGATCAGTTTGCGGAATTTTTGGAATTACAATGAACATCTTTTATTGCACTTCCAAATTCCCTTTAGATATCTGCGTTTCTTAAATTATAAACACCCCCCCTGCAGTACATATCAGTGTTCACTATTCAAATCATGACTCTGAACATGTCATATGTGTTTACGTTTTTGTGTTCCCATCAAAATGGCTTCTTTGTGACGTTAAAACAAGCTACTAGCAAACTCAGCTTCTCCTCAATGTATGTCTGAAGCATTTCTGTAGGGCTTTTAGTGTTTTATTTTATGCATCTCGAGGGATTTTACAACTGCATATTTATTAAAACGACGTAGGCTGCTGCCCCCTGAAGAAGTATAGACTATATTCTTGAAGGCAATGATGAATTTTTAAAAAAATAAATAAATAACACATGTATTATTGCAGGTTTTTGGCTGTCCACTTTGTCATTCATGTATTCTATATTTGAGGTCTTAGGCGTCTTCCACTTTAATGTGCGTTTCTCCTCTTAGTCCTGAGAGAGGAGAACGACTGATCCCCATGTATATACATTTAGAGTGCTAAATTGCCTCAAGTAAATCCATTTTTTCTGCTGGCTGTACAGGCTGAGGATCCTGTGAATAAGTGAATTTCATTGGACAAGGATCCCTTCCCACGTTTTGACGACTGGATGGCTGTAACGGGCATACACTAAAAAATGGAGTTGGAATGAGCAACTGTGTCAGTGCACTTAGCCCATATATAATTAGAGTAGATTGTTTATCATGGGACCTGATGCAGGTTTATCCATTAATGTCTATCTCACCAAGTGCACTTGTAGGGTTTGACTGGGGGTGTATGGCCTTAAGAAGCTGTAATAAAAAAAGTAATGTGCGCAGTTCTTGAACTAGTTCAAGGTATTACAATAATTCTGGGGCTCACATATTCATATATTAAGAAGCATGTACAGACTTTATATAGGGTTTGTAATGAGATTGATCTATGGAAAATGTTTGTACGTTTTTCTTAGTTGGTTCTAGCTTAGGGAGGAATATCCCCACTGCAACAATCCTGCACCACAATGAAAACAGGGACTAATCAGAATAGTTTGTGCTATTTAAAATAATACATCAAATAATGACAGCTGGTACCTGAACCTGCAAGCCACAGTACTTAAAATTAATATAGATAGGTAGCTTGTCCACAGAAAAGAAAACTCAAGCTCCCTACTGTTATCTCACTAATGATTTTGTTTACTTACACACAAGAACTCATACCTAGAAAAAACAGATATCAATGACTATTTAGACAATTGGGGTCATTACGAATTTGGCGGTATTTCGGCAGTAATTCTGTCGAACTAGAATCAAATAAAATTACTGTTACCGCCCCTTGGTCTGGTGGATTAAGCCGCCAGATTACAATTGGTGGTAGGCAGGGGAAGTTTACATTTCCATAGGACTCCATGGGGATTTCGGAAGCATTACCGCTGGCAGTAATTCTGCTCATTTTGACAATTTTTGGGCTTTAAGGCAGCAGATTTTCCTCCAACATTTTGCTGAAGGAAAATCTGGTTCACAAAACAATGTTCCAAATGAGTTTGGGGTTCCCTTCGCCAAGCTTCAGTAACTGTTGCACAAAACAATGTTCCAAAGGACCTTGTATTCCATTCCCCAAGCTTCAATCACTGGTTCACAAAACAATGTTTTGAAGGATCACAACAGTCTCACAATGTTCAACTTAACTTGTTTCAGGATTGCTTTCACCCTTTTCATGGATGAGCTGGGGATTCCTGGTTTAGGCGCAGTTAACAGTACGGCCCACCCATTACCAGTCACGCAACCAGTAGCCCTCGCCCAGCTTTCTGCCACCTTGGCGGTTCACAAAGGCTCACAAGTTCATATAATATGGATTTGTCTTTCTTGACACTTCTCAGGCTTTCTTTTCTCCAAAATACTTTGGTTGCTTTCCTGTAAAGCCTTCATTTTGCTTGTTCAGCATAGCTTTGTCCATTCAACATATTTCTCATACTTCGTTGGCTCCCCTCAGGCTTTCATTCACAATTTTCAGCCTCTTATTCACAGTAATCCATTTTGTGTTACTTTCTTTATGCTCTGAACTAATCAGAGACTTTTGAACACGTATCACACAACATGACCACTCTGATATAATGTTCTCACCAAGACCGCCTCAAACCTTGCACTTTTTTCAGTTCATTCGTCTATTTCAATAGGAGGCTTTGGAGAACGTACAGACTGCACGCGACCACTCCAATACAACATCATTCTTTCACTTTCATGCGTGCACCTGGTTTCCTTGCATTCCTCTGAAACTTGCCAGATGCAGCGTTCCCTTAGTCAGTTTCTTCGTTCAGCTGCTTACTGGGACTTGAGGTCTGGGTCTCACCGCCTTCCCCTTGGACATCCAGGGAATGAGTACCTCCCAAGCACAGAAAAGTTACTGCCACCCTCTACAGTGCCCTTCTCCTGCTTTCTTCAGCTCCCTTGCCACGCAATGCCACTCTTCTACACCAAGCCTTCCTTCAGTGTCTCGGTGTCCGGTTCTCCTCCGGCTTCTCTACGGCTGTGCTGGTCTTCCTGCTTCTCTCGCACATTTTCTACATTCTCTGCTCCACCTTTTATACCTGTGCCCCCTCAAGGGGTTTCAGGCGTGCTCCACTTAACTGGTTTGCCTTACTCCAATTAGGCCAATTGCTGGGACATGCCTGACCTTCTGTTCTATAGCTTTCAGACTCCCTTTTCTTTGTCCCCGTACTACAGTGGTGTCTCATGTAGGTAACCTGCATTGCTCCAGGGGTTAGCTGCGTCTTCTCAGTACTTGGTCTGACTTCAGGGGGAAAAGTAGGATATGGACAGTAATATCCTACAAGGGCTGAGGGAGTGTAATGTAAGCCACTGTCAGGAAAGGGGGGGTACTGTGTCTCGCCCTCTGGCACCCTATCCCCAATCCAAAGACCCTCCACCCAAGTGATCCTCCCTTGCTAGTCCACCCCCAGGATGGTGATCCAAGAGCAATGGCCCTTCACTGGCCACCTGAGCAAAAGATCGTGAACAGAAGATCCCTGGGGAGTAGGTGTGAGCGTGCCTTCACAGTTCTCACACTTGCCATTCCACTTTTTTTCCATTTAAAATGTATAAGGCCACCAGAGATACCAAATTGCAAAATGATAGCCCTAATATGATGGCATTTCCTAGCGTTTCAATTATAATTCTAAATCACAGAGCACATAATCCTTACACTGCATTCCCCCATTCAGTGGTATGGCATTTAAACAGGGCTCCCCACAATATGTTTATTTGCTCTCTGGCATTTAATGCATTTTTAGGAAAATATTCAAAATTATCTGGGATTAAAGTACGTTTGTCTTTAGAGGCCAAGGATAGGTAAAGGCACTAGCTGGCTAAAGGCAGTTCCACTAGGTAAACTCTTCCTTTCAGTCTGTTCACCAGCTCCTAAATCACTCTCAGGCAATCTGGTTCTGCCATGGGAAAGGCCTCTGCATTCAGTCAAATGTTATAAACAGCCCTTTTCAGGAGGTTTCAGTACATCCTATTTTAATCCAAATCTGCTAATTTCCTGTTGGACAGGCTCACTTGCTCATCAGTTTCCCCAACACACCCCCTTATTAGCATGTGTTTTAGTTTAAATACCTAACAAACTACAGCCATACAACATCAGTTGGTGCATCATTTTGGATTTGACAGTCCATGTGATATGTTCACTTCAGTTTCCCACACCTACAATGCCCCCCTTCTTGCTTCCATTGGCCCATTGAATTGTGATGTGTCCTAAAATGTATGAGTTAGCTACAAACTAGCTCCCTACTTTCTGAGCAAAATTACTATTGAATTTAAATAATATATTTTTTAAAATAAGCATCTATGTTGAAAATTGCAGTTGATGAGAATGATATACTCAGATTTATAAACATATTCTGAATCCACAGATACCAGTTAGGTAACTTCCCTCAATGCATTATGGAGTTATATAGATATGAAAATGATTGATGAATCATAGATTTTAAAATATCCTGTTTAAGTGTATATTTTCCATGTTTTCCAGCTGCATATACATCTTCGGCTGGTTTCCTAATTGGACAAGGGTTCAGAAGTTATAACCAATAATGAATTTCCTATTTCCATTTTGACAGCATCTTTTGTGGTACACATTTTACTATACAATTTAGTTTGAATTGCATGTCTGTGCATGTGGCTTCCCTCTTGTATCAATAGAAACCATTAGTATAACCAAAGGGTTATTTTAATAGGCCGCTTATTGGAACATACTGGAAATCTCTATGGGGCCTTATTCTCTTCAAGGTGAGAAGTGACGATCCTGTAAAAATGATTTACTAATGCCGCTAACCATCAACCAGACACTGGAACTGTGGACCTTCAGATTATTTTAAAAAATAAAGCGTAATGGATGTTTCTGCATGACATGTATATGTTGGGTCTTTTTAATTTTACAGCTTAAAAGGTTGCAGCAATGACATATTATGTCCCATGTAACATAACAAGTTGAATGTCTATCATGTTGCTTGTATTAACAATCAAACAATTGATTGTTCTTTTTAAACAGATATGGTGTAAATTATAATTCAAGTTCTATCTTTGGAAATAACTTGATGCTCTATCCTTTTCCTAACAGAACACGAACATTCAAGTTTCACAGTTCATAATGGTCCATTTTCACATGGCAGTAAACATGCAGAAGCACATTCCAAAACGTCATTTTTCATTTAATGAAACCTACAACGTAAACATCCGTTTTTTTTTTCTGAGAGAAGAATGGCTGGTGAATATTGTCTTTACTTTGTTTTGTCTGTTCAACACTAATTACTGTGTATTTCAATTGAAACGATATTTCTGACCTTGTGTCATTTGCCAGAGAGCAATACATGAAATCAGATGATAAGTTACAAGATCTATGTATCTTTATCAAATTTTCATTTGACGTTTTACCCACTGCCTGAACTGTACCCTCCAAATCCCATGCCCATTTAAGACCATCTGTCTGACTTCATCCACTCAATTCAACTAACTATTTGCCCTCTATATGCTGCCCAATTTCCCCTGCCTTAGCTGCCCCTCTCCAATCACCCCTTTTCTATCCCACCCATGCTTTTTCTGTTACAAAATGGGGGCTTTTGTCTCACATAACGCTGTTCTCCAGCACTCCACCAAGCACCATGCTCCCCTCTCCACCTTTGCACTCACTGATCACAATGAAGGTTTTTAGCCCCCATGGGCCTTTTCTACATCTCCTTCACCAATCAATGTAAATCCTCTTCTCCATGTGCCTTCCTCCCCCTTGAATGCCAGACATCTGGATACACCTTGTCCACCCTCTGGCCTCACTGCAGCTAGCACAGTGCAGACATAGAAGACAGACCAATTGTGCTCCCTGGACCCAATATTTGTTCATTTGTGAGGAAAGAGGCCTTTGCAGATGGCATCTTTGACCTAACTGCAAATCCCACAAGCCCAATTACTTACTAATAATTTGGTTAATGTAGATGTATTGATAAGTGGTAAAGCCCCTTGAAGATGATTAGCAATGTAGTGTGGTGCTGATAATTCCATTAATCAAAATGGATTATGTTGCCGATGATATTATATAAAGAACAAACAATAAAACAGTTATTGTTTTATTTTGATTCTTCATTTAGTCTAGTGACAGTGCAAAAATACACAGTAGATACGTGTTTCACGCAGGTTTTCTCAAGGCAATATGAGTCTGCAATGTACATCTTTCTAATACATGAATAGCTTTAATAAGGAAAAGACAAACCATCCTACACGTTGATCAATTTAGTTAGTGTGTATGTAGAACAATGTCCAGAGACACAAGATCAAGCCTACTTAAAGGATGACATTGACATGCACATTTGTGCTGAATACAATGTAAACAAACTGATCAACCTTTATCATGGCAGTATACTAAATTGACAATCGTGGTAAAACAATGAGTGATATTGTATTCTTCTCAATATGTTGTAATAGGCACTGGTGGCATGGAGTTGAATGATCTGCACTGCCGTAAATCTATGTGACAACCTCCTACACCATGAAACAAGGCCCTCTGATGCTCCATCTGCACTGTCTCCTCCGTCCGCCGCCTTGCGTCTGGTTTGGTTGTTGCTGCTGTGTGTGCTGCAGATGTTCCAGGAGTTATGGTGATCCGTAACCCCTGCAGTGCTCACAATGCCAGAAAGGCTGCTGCAGTGGGTTTATGCAGAGATCTTCTATCAGCTTCATGCTTTTGTGGTGCCCTTATGTCGATGTCATTGTGCAGAAGTGGGGCAACGTTACATTGCTCATGCAAAGTTTTACGCACAAACACCAATTCTTTCCTGCTCTATGCATTTTTGTGCAAAATCCCTAGGGTGGCGTCATAGCAATGCACCTTTGCTCTGAGGCTTGTGCAAATCGAATCTTGCACTGATTGATTCATGATACATATCTGGAACACACCTGCAGCAGAAGCAACAGCACAACAGCACGGTTGTGGTTTAGTTTACCACTGATGTAATGAAGTCCCAGAAGGTTTTGGAGCTAAATATAACACACATATCACTTGCATGGGAAAGATTTCAGGCAGAGAAAACCTTTTTATTTTTCCAATTGCGGTTAGAGAAAGGTCAGATTTGGCGCAGTGTTTACCCCGTTTATAATTAAAGCAATTGATTTGGTCTAAGGAGCTTGTCTGACATTGCCTATCCAAAAAAATAATATTCGCAACGTATTGATAGAACAGGAACACCAATCACATATTTTATCAGAAAAGGAATTAAACAGATTCAAACATTTACATGCAATAACAAAAAATAAGCAGAAATGAAATATGTGTAAGCTTTACAGTATATCTCTGTGGGAAGGGAAACAAAATATTAGTGTCTTTGAGCTTTCGAAAATGTTAAGTTACTTAGTGCACATTGCTAAAGTTGAATTCAATTTCCGGAGAATAACATTTGTGTAGAATATTTGCATTACATATGTGAAACATGCGTACCTGTTACCGTGATCTTCTTACTGGGATTATGTGTAAACTAATTGTGAATCCCAATAAAAAATAACCATGCATTGCAAGGGAAAACATAGCACACAGAAACATTAGAATCTCGTTTCTGCCCTCTTACTGGTCAATTAGCCAGCAGGGGATTGTTAGTAACACATTTAGTCAAGAGTGATTTAATTATTGATGCATCAGCTTCCCCATCATGAGGTACCTGGTTGACCAGTTATTTTGTTTTATGTTATGTTATGTTATGTTGCGGTTATACAGCGTAATTGGCACCCGTTAGTATTACAGTGCTGTATTCACAATGCCATCAAACATTTTGGATTGTCTCTATAAGTATCATAGCCAACCATAGTAAACCCAAGTTTGGCACAAGTCAGCCAAAAGCACTCCTTGCACACATCCCATGGCAAATACGGCCTTCATCTCTTCTTCATGAGATTACCTTATGGCAATGGCACAGCAGGAAAACTATAATTAAATGCTAAATCAGGAATGGCCATCAATTGTACATTGCTCGTTGGGCGGGGAGTGTCCAAGCTTAAGACCTTTTTTATCACCATTCATCGTACTCACCGCTAGCAGTTCTTTTACACGTGTTGCAGACAGTCTTAATGTGAGACACCTTATGGTAGTTCAATACATCTTCGATCCACATTTACTCGAGCTAAATGATTGTACTTCATGTTCCATCGTGTCTGATGTGGACACTTTTTGCCAACACAAACATTGTACTAATAACCGCCACAGTAAACTGCATCCATTTGCTGGACTGCTTTCATACATTGCCGTGGACATCTTAAGGTTGCGGCGAATCACTGTTCTAAGTAGTGTAATTGTGTAAATATTTGTATTGTTGACATTTTCTTGTCAAATTGAAAATGTAATAATCTTTTAAATAAACAAATCCTACCAGATTTCATACATGGATTCATTTAGTTGAAGATATTTTACTTTACAAATAGATTAAAAATATACAGCTAGGCGAAGTAGACTATTTCTAGTTGTCTTAATTGATGTATCCTTTGTGGGCCTCTCATGGGGCACCTCTGATGCCCTTGTATTTGTATGTCTAAAATGCTTCAAAGTAAGGACCAGGGCACAGCACCAGTGTTATACACCATCTTGCATCTCCTATCACCTCCTTTAGGGTTTAAGGCTTAAGCGTTACACCTAGTAACGCCACCTAACGGTGAGCCACAGGTACTTTACGGAAACGTGTCTAATCTCTGTTTGTGAGTAGCTAGCTGTGTTCATGTGCAACACGAGGTCCGCAAGAGTTTTTCACGCTTTTTAGTCTCTTTTCACACTGCCATCGCAGGAACTTCATTAATGTGTGATTCTCTGGAGGTTTTTTTTCCAGGTTGGAATGTATTCCTTCAGAAGATTTCTCCCCCACTGGTCAAAGGAGGTGGGCACTCACTCTTTGACCTGGTGTGTAGTGGTGTCTGCCAATTGCGAGCGCCTCCCTGTCATCTCTAGCGGAACACCGAGTGACCTTCACCAGGTGGCACTAGGAGGAATTTGTCTGTAACCTATATCTACCCAACATCAAATGTGCATTTTGGGAGGACAACAAATAATAATATTCACAAATATCCATGAACAAACATTGCGATCGACGTGTTTCCCAATTTGCAAGAACCAGTTATCCCAATCCTCTTTATTGTTTCTTTAAGGCACACTTTTGGCCTTAGGGACTGGGAAGTAATACGGTCTAAAACATGAAAATAAATAGACAGTGAAAAAAGCCAATGACAAAGGCTGCATTCAGAAGCTTGTTTTCCTTCGCACACACCAAACAAATTCTTCTTAAAAATGCTCATTGAAAATTGGAGTTCTTTGACAAGCAGTGTGGTAGCTGTCAGTCATTTGGTTTTCAGATTAGATTCCAGCTGTGCTCAAGAAACGCCGAGGCTAAGCGCTTATGCTGTCAATTTTACTCGCGGAAGGTCACTGTTACCCTTGCAGTGCTGCAAAGCACAGGGCATCATTATCAGGCAACCCCACCACCAAGAAAGTCATTTCCCTGGTTTGCAAATCGCATTTTCCAGGATGTCAACATCAAATAGGAAAGGAAGTGATTATTTTGACAGGAACAGATAGATACCATGACTGGAAAAGGCATGCCCTTCACAGTAAAATCACTAAAACTTGACTTCACCGGGTGTGCCCTACGAGAAAGAAGGAAGCAGCACGCGCAATGTCCTTAATACCAACATAATGAAAAATGTATAATAGGAACAGACACTTATTTCAGCAGCCATTTCTCTTCTGCGTGTTTGCTGAGTTCGAGCAAACATGTTGCTTTTATACACAATTAGAATTCTCCCTCATTAGGAAAAAAAACAGCTTGCATTGATTAATTTTTAAGAGCCTCTGTACCTCCGTTTTGCCAAGCAAGGAGAAATGCCCTCCTCTTGGAAATAAATAAATAAATGCATTCTTACATAGATATGGGCGTGCCCATTATAACAGTGGGACACTTAAGTAACTTCGAAAAATAAACGGATTGCAGGGTTTCAACAAGCGTTTCGGACATGAGGTGATTTTGCGTAACTACTCCAGTAACTCCGATTCCTAATGAGCACAATTTTCATAGGTTTTAAGATCTTGAAATACAAAAAATGTATGTGCTTGATTTCGTCAAAACGCGCAAATTTGGCATGTATTATCAATTCACAGTGTCAGAGGCGCTATGTTATAGTATCCCAGGAGTAATAGCCAAGATTGAAAATTAAATGTACACAATTAAGATGTATACATATCTAATTTTACAGTAAAAGTATTGTAAACAGTAACACATAAGGACATTTTAAGGGAAAAAGTCAAAAAATAACTTTATTGTTTCCTATTTAAAAATAAAATCGGTGCAATTGTTTGTATTTGTTTTAAAGTTGTGTTTTGTATTTAGCAGTATTAGGAAACCCCTACAATATCACCTCTACCTTAAGCCAATTACTTGCACTTATCTATTTTTATATCGTTACTTTATACTTCTAATGTGGAGCATCACCTCCAAAATGCCAAGACTAATTCCAACCTGCCGTTGGCCTCTACATCTGTATCAAAGTATACTGACCACAGCCAGGAGTTATTCTTTTTTTTTTTTTTTTTTGGTTTATTTTGTGATTTTTTATAAATGACATGTTACATTTTGGATGATTTTGCTATCATTCTTAACATAGTTTTTTCTCAGTCAAAGTTGTTTGTAGCTCTTTATTTTCGGTAGTCTGCAATTTTGTACAGTGATTTTGACTATGCACCAGTGTGAGCATGTTTGAGCATGTTAATGTGTATGTGCACATGGTCTACATTTGTGTGCAAGTGTTTCCAATCCTTTATACAAATCAATGCAGGCACTTGGTTCAATGGTTCAATCGATGCTTTCTAACATGTGTCCATATAAGGTCAGCAATCAGACATTTATAAATGATATTCGTCTTCCATCACATTCTGACACAAGAGTTTGGATTGTACTTTGTGCTTTCCATGCAAGCTCATGCTTGATAATCACATTGGTTAAAAGAGCAGGGGTGGGAGAGCAAATGTGTAAAATAAATAACATACACACATGCACACACACAACCCCACTTTTTTACCTGCAATAAAACATGCCATAGAATACAACAAACCACACATTACATTCAATTTTAATGTTAATATAGTTCTACTCAGATATCCATTCATACAATATCTGTATTTCAGACTATACATGTTATTTTTTTAAAATTCAAAATAGGCATGCAGTTTTATCTTCACATATAGTAAATAAATGCATGAATAGTATCTGATGTATTTAAATATTTGTGTTTTAACAAAAATAAAAATATTCTGGGAGGTCTGGGAAAATAGGCAACCTAATTATTAACAATTCATTTACTCCACCTGCAAAAGACATAGGAACACATTATCTTGGCAATTTAAATGCATGCATGTATTTATTTACGTTTCAAGATTCTGTAAGTGTGATTACTAGATGGGAAGAGAGCTACCAAACGAAACTGATTCAGTCCCTGCACAAACCCTTATACCAAGACTATTTAATCACTTGTCATGGTATATGAAGTAGCTTTGTGTTCTGCTGCCCACATTGAATCTTGGCCAGCAAAGTACACATTTTACACAAACAAATAATATAATTATTGAAGGAGGCCTTTGAAAACAATAACAAATATCCACAGAGTATAGATTTCCACAGAGGCTTTGAATTGTCCACAAATTCAATGATTGCACATTATATGTGTTACATTTGTCTAAGCATATTTATCAAATCACAAACTGTGTTTTCACTGGTGAATTTCTGCGTTACCGTTATAGGCCACTACATTAAATTATGAAAAATAAGAAAATGAAATCCCACAATAGCCAGACAAAACACATTGGGCCTAATTTACCAGACGTTTAGCATGGCACGAAGTGACTTTCCACTGAAAAAGTAAATTTTGCGCTGCACGAAATGTCATTATCTGAATCACAAAATGGAAGTTGTGCTGGCCTTTCTCACTTTGCGCTGTGCAAGAGTGCTTAACGCGACACAGTGCAATGTGCGGGAAGGGCTAGAGCAAAGAACTAAATAGGGGGCAAAACAGGCAAAATCCCCATTCAAGGAGGAAAATGAGGAAGAACTTTAGTGCGAGAAGGGAGGCACCATTCAAACAACAAACACATGCGATCAAGCACCAAGGAAACCCTATTCACAGAAGCTATCACACAATCGTTTGGAATCCAAAGGAGAACGCACGTCCCGCCATCTTCCCACCACTTCTTACCCACCACAAATCAAAAAGTGCAAAGAAAGCTCACGCATAAAAGTGCAATGCAACCCCAATGAACATACTTTTGCCACAAGGCCGGATCCTGTGTTGCTATCACTGATATTATTACATGGAAGGAGGAGGAGGGGAGGATAGCCAGAATATTCCATCCACAAAAATGGGGAAAGTACAAAGTCAAACAACAATATTCAGAGGTCTGCCGATCTGGCTGAACATGCATATGTGAATTCTAGTGCATACAGGCACAATAAGGCTATCTACATTGCACCTGATGAGATCTCTAGAGTTGTCTCATCTAAACAGGTGCTACCCTGCTCCTCTAGAACCAACAAGGACAAAATTGACATTTTCGACCCTGCCTAGGCTGACCTCTGCAACCATTATTTTGCCACAGGCTCTTTCCCTCAACCCCTCAAGCACTCCCTTGTGCACCAGCACCTAATAAAGCCATCTGCTGACCTGTCTTGACCCCCAAACTATTGACCTATGTCTATTACCCCTTTCTTGGCCAAACTCACAGAGAAGCTTCTCATCCCCTAACTGACCCTCCACACTGTAATGGCTAGCTGCCTCCATGTCCACCAGTCTGGTTTCAGTTCAGCCAGGGGCACGTAAACCACTCTACTGAATACCCAAGAAGTCCTACTCTCCAATCTGGACTCTAACTTTCCACCTGTGCTGATCCACCTCAACCTCTCCTCTCCCTTTGACACTGCCAGCCACTCTATCCTCATAAACCGTCTCCGTGATACCCTAGGCATCACTAACAGGGCCCTCAGACTGCTTACCTCTTTCCTCTCTAACAGACCCTGCAAAGCTCAAATAGGCCCTTTTCTGTCCTCCACCTCACTCCCTTCTTGTAGCATCCCTCAGCGCAATATTCTATCACCATGGCTCTTCAATATTCACCTGGTCCCTTTGGCCCACCTGACCTCCATCTACTCTCCTCAATTCCAGTGTTACGCAGATGACACACAACTCCCTTTCCGGCTGCCTTTCCCATTCTCCTCCTCCTCCTCTTCTGGCCTTATCCCTGATTGCCTGACTGCTATTCTGGCATGGCAGCAAGACTGAGATCCTTCTCATTGGGATGCCTGCTCCCAGTTTCCCCCTGGCCAGATTCCTTGGGTCCCCTCTCCTCACCGACTTGTGAGGCAAACAACCTTGGGACTCCTCTCTCTTCTGCTCTCCACACATCAGTGACCTTGCCAAGGAGTCCAATATTAAGCTCCATCTCTTCTGGGGCATTTTACCTTTCCCCACCTTCCCTCAGAAGCTCAATGTCTCCACAGCACTGGTTGACTACTACAACAGCATCTTCCTCAACCTTCCTCTTTCCTCCCTTCACCCCATCCAACTAATTCAGGATAGGTCTGCAAGACTTATCCTTGGCCTCAATTCCATCTCTCTAGCCCTAAAATCTCTGCACTGTCTCCCAATGACTGCAAGGATCAAATTTAAAAGCCTCTGAATCATCCACAAGGCTGTCTAGTGGTCTGGTACCACTACATCCAGCTCTCCATATCCTAAATACCACCCAGCTAGAACTCTTCTGTGCTCTGGCTCCAACTCTCTGTAGGTCAAACATTTCTCCAAGCAGAGAGTTGTAGTTAGATCACTCTGCTATGCTGGCACCTCCCTCTGGAACAGCCTGCCTCTCCCCATCAGACTTCCGCTAGATCTTCTAAAGTTCCGGAAACTTCTCAAAACCATCCTTTTCTCCCCTGCCTACCATCTCCCTCCCTCAGTAAGCTCTCCACTTGCCACTGCGACAGGGGCCTGGTCCGTTCTGAGTCATACAGCGACCAGACCACCCCCTACCAGTACCTTTCAGCATCCTTCGCCAGCACTTTTGTGGACTATCCCTACCCAGTCTGCCTGCCCACTGTACTTTGCCTCCCCTCACCCCTCTTTCCCCTGGCGCTTGCCGATTTGGCCTGTACAGCACTTGCCCTCCCCCATTGCACTTCTCCCTCTAGCCCCTTCGCTTTGCACTTATCTCCTTAAGCACTTGCATGCTAGGATTTTCATAAGGCCCTTTTGTCTTGTGGCACCTGGAAACACTTGTGTATAAGCACCATACACACGTCCAATAAATCAATAAATACGTCACACATTAAAACTGGGCACTCTGAAATGTGAAAGGCCGAGCTCACTGACATTCACTGCTCTATGCATATCAGTCCCTGCATCAAGCCACGGATTAGGGGAGAAGGTGACCATACATACATACATACAGACATGCATGTGAGAGGAAGGCCTAATAGTAGACCAATGGAGGTACATGCATGATTGCTGAGCCCCTCTCTATTTCAACAATGCATACTTGCAGCATGTGGAAGTATCACGTTTATTCCTGCTGACCAAACCTGCTTGCAGGCATTAGTGTTGCCAAAATCCCCATCACCCCCTTCACCACATTGACCAAGGGCAGAATTGTGGTACACATGCCCACATGCATCTCAACTATGTGTGACGAGAATGCAACATGGACATGACCAGTGAACAATCAACACTCATAATGTGGAATTAACACTACTCAAACATCTTATGGCCAACCTCTGCAACTCCTGCCTGGAACACACCTTCATGCAGGGGAGTGGAAGGAAAGTGACAACATTGTT